>NC_092803.1:69311926-70517759 GCF_040954645.1 Diabrotica undecimpunctata | reverse complement strand
TTTGCCATGTATTTAACTGGGTATATTTTCCCAGTAAGAGTTATGTTGCTTTAGAATCCAAGATTTTTTTCGGTCGCAACGATGCTTTTTGGCTCTCCCATGGCCGGCTCTGGACCTAAGTAGTTTGTAGTTAATGCTTTTCTGACAAATGTATCAGCTCTTTCAATGCCGTATATTCCCCGGTGACCTGGAACCCATACCAGTGTGACATTGTTCTGTTAAGCTCCTCTCGGCATTCCCATACTAGGCTCGTCTACCTTAGGGCTTAGGAGTGCCCCCATGGCTTCTTGGCTTTCAGTGCACATATTGATCTGCTTCACTTCAAAAGCCCTCATGGTAGTTTTTCATGCACACTGCAAGATTGCAAAAATCTCTGCCTGATATACATCTCCCAGAGAAGTAGAAATGTTTAAATTTGTACCAAGTACAAACCTGCTTGGTTGTCTTAGTTGAGGGTTTCTTCTGTTTAATTAACGTCGTTACCGCTCTTTTGGTTATTTATTCGTTCAATTTACTGATTACAGCCTTAACTCTAATATTACCCCAAGATATCTTACTCACCTGATTTGGATGTGTACCATTTTGACTTAAAGGAATAAATCTCTTTACATTCCTCCTTGTAGTAAATTTCATGATTTTGGGCTTCTGAGGTCAACCATATAGCCCAGGACATAAAACTGGTCGTTTCTGAGTCAATCTATAAGCTCATCCATGACTAGATTCCACAAGAGAGGAGTCAAACCTCCTCTGCGGACAGCCTCTGACTACTTGTGGTGACACTGTATCCCCAATTAATATTTCTGGGGGATATTCTGACCAACTATTGTCAGGTACGGCAGTGCTCCTTTGTCGTGCGAAGGCTATAATCCCCCAGAGGGAGGATATATCCTATATATCGGTATATTCAGTGTAAATGACATAAGATTTTATGTCTGATTTTGCTAGGTTTAGATATAAAAGCCATCCTTATGAGCCTCCTTATGATACTTCTGGTATGTATCTTAGTCCTAAGCTGAAGGATAAGTAATATTAAATAAAGAATAATGAATATTAAACTTCTGGTTTTTCTTTCCCGTGTAAGTTTGTCAAATCTTTTATATTAGCTAAAATACAAAGTAAATCTATAAAATATTTTATTAAAGAAGCGTATTGTTATAGATAATATAAAAATTATACAAAAAATTAAAAATGAAGAACAATTAGCTGTTTGAAAAATACAACAATTATAATAATAATTATAGGACATAAAAAAATATACATAGCTTATTTAATTTTTCTAGTCTTTGAACTGAGATTTTCTTATAAGTTTTTAAAAGGTATATTGTCTCTACGCGGCCTCTAGTGACGTGAAATAATATTTACCTTCGCCTTCTACCCTAACTTTCTACCTAATCATCCTGCAACTCACGCAGATATTCGTTATACGCTTACTTCCAAATTTCTGCATTAGAGCGCAGCACAAATGCTTTTGTCGCCATGTTTTTTTTTGTGTTAAAATTATTCCTTCATGGTTATTTTGCTTTTAATAGTTTTAATAAATTTATATTTTCGTTTTATATGTGAAATGTGGTATGATAATGTAAAAGTCCTTATTTTAGTATTTTTGTTACAAATTGTTAATTTTACTCTTTATTAAATTCTGGTTTGTGTTTATTTAGCCATAATACCAACAAATATAATCAGCATGTCTATATTCGCTGGTAGGTATTCTAGTTCTGGTGACTGTTCTAACTTTTTTATCTTTGTTTTAGATCTGTCTAATTATTAGCAAAACTGGAGGTTTTATTACCGAAATGGAAATAGTTACCTACTACAGTTATAATATTCTTTCATTTTGTACTGTCATTATGGGATTATTTTTTTAATAAAAATTCTCATTTCTTGTGGATTTGAATTCACAATTTTTCAGTTTTTACGCTTAGTAAATTGCCGCCACTATCACTCGGTCACCAAAACAGTGCTTTCTATCTCTGCTGAAGTTAGTGTTGCTACATCTAAAACTTCTATTTGACAAGATATAGTCATATAGTCTATCATAGATCTTTGTTCTCTACGATTTTCAGAACATATTTGTATTTCACTATATGTTTCATTGGTATCATTTTTCCCGCTTATTTTCATAAATTAATTAAAGAAATTGTTTTTCTGGTGCCCACAATTTTCTTTTTAGTTTGTTCTTTATTTCAATACTCTTTGTACGTGTCACAGTTCCTAGAAGTATGGATCTAGAATATTCGATCGTTGGCATTTTCGATGCGCTTTCGACGTGACTACTCGAAGAGCACTTTCGGTGGACTACTCCAGAATATGCTAGTACATGATAATACAGAATAGAAACAAACTGGATTGCAGCAGCTAGAGATAGAGAGAACTGGAGATGTTTGGAGGAGGCCTATATCCAACGATCGATGTGAAGATGGGGCTGGATGATGATGATGATGATATATATATATATATATATATATATATATATATATATATATATATATATATATATATATATATATATATATATATATATATATATATATATATATATAACAGTATATATATATATATATATATATATATATACTGTTTTGGATGGGTTAGAGTCAATAAAAGGGCTGGTTAACTATTTTTTTATATCTCGAGCTTTTAATTGTGTTTACAATTATTATCAAGAGCTGCTAAAAAAGACAAAATATCTTACAAGGTTGAACTAGAAAGAAAAAACAATTTTTGTTAACTTACCAAATAAAAATTAGTTTAGTAAATAAAAATTGTTGCTAATACATCTTAAAAATAATTAATATAAAAATGTCCTAATCTAATAAATGCTTCTCTGAAATTTTTAGTATAATTTTTGAAAACATTTTTTTTAATACAAAAACAATTGAATTTATAAATAAGTTAAAATAGCAACCAATTACAAATAAGCCTCAATGTCATAAATGCCAACTTAAAATTTTTATTTTTGACATATTGCCAAAAATAAAATTTTGTTTAAAAAATTCTTTTTTGTTTAGTAACAAAAAAGAAGAAGATTTATTCACCATTGACAGATGTCTGAAAAAATGTAACAGATATGTGGAAAATTAAATCAAAATGTGACATTTTACAAGTTTTATATATAAATTATAAAGAAAGAATATAATTATAAAATTTGCTTAGAATTTGAATTTCTGATCTTTTGTTTAAATTATTATCACTTTCGCTAATACAAACCATTTCCAAAAAAGTCCTTTTAAATTTATTACTTTCACTACATAAAATTTTAATGTTATCAAAATCCGTAATATGGTCTTTATCGATTACATGCTCTGCTAAAGCACAAGATGGTTTTTTAATTCTGCAATCACTTTTGTGAGAAATAATGCGATTTGAAAGATTTCTTCCGGTCTTACCAACATATTCAGCCTCACACTGAGTACAACTAATGCTGTATACTAAATTCGTTTTTTCAAATTTGTCTATAGGATATTTAGTTTTGGAATATAAAGATGAAATAGTTTTGATGTTCTTTGTTGTTATTTTTATATTGTCAATAACCTTTAGTGTTTGTATTAATTTAGGTATTAATGATGGTATAAAAGGTAGTGAATGATAATAGATGTTCTGATTGTTAGATACAATGTTTTGAGATTTAGCAAAAAATGGTGTTAAGTTATTTATATTACCAATATTAGAAAAAAGCATCCTATGTAGCATATCTGGAGGATAAGAGTTTTCAATTAGAATATTTTTTAACAATTGAAGAACTTCTTGTAGATAATCTGGATGAGAAAGTTTTAAAACACGTCCTTTTAATCCTGTTATAAATAAGGTTCATTTTCATCTTAATTGGATGATGAGAGTAATAGCTTATAAATTTATTACTACATATGGGTTTTCATTTTTTGAAAACCAGATGTACTACTGTTATTTAATCTCGCTACAATATTTACATAAATTAGAACCGCTCGTTTTATTTAAAAACGGTACAGTTGGTGTCACGGTGTGAGTATAATTGATTTATTTAAAAATAAATTTAGCAGTGACTTTTGAAAAAGACTTGAACTTTTGAAAAGTATTGATCGTCGGGAACATCCGCGTAGTTTGGTAGTGATCTACTAGCAGCATCCAAAGATGCTGCTAGTAGATCTTTCAGTAAAACAGTTGCGTGAGCAACTAGAAGAACGCGATGAAGACTGCAGTGGGTCCAAGAAGATCCTTCAAGAACGACTAAAGGATGTTCTCAGCAAGAATGGAGATAACCCAGTTAAAGCAGTTTTATCGAAACTAAAAAAAGTGTATCAAATGATCGAAGAAACTTCTAGAAAAATGATAAGAAACTTGAAAATGTCTCGCAAATTATTGAATAAACTTCTAGAAAAAATGATGATAAATTCGAGAATGTTTCCAAAAGATTCGATGAAATGTCTCAAATTATTAAAGAAGTAGCTAAACAAAACGACGAGACTTCTCAAATAATTAAAGAAGTATGTAGTCAGAACAATGAGAAATTTGAAGAAGTTTCTAGAACATTCGAAAAGATACAGAAAAATTTAAACGACGTATAAGAGAAGATAAAACAATTAGAGACCATGATAACCAATACAAAAGTACTACCACCAGTTAATGCAGTAGTTTTAGATCCGGTAGTGAAAGAAGAATCACCTAGTAGACGAATGATGGAAATAAATATATCCTGGTAGCCATGAATTATTTTACGAAATGGACTGAGGCCTATGCGATACCAAATCAATAAGCTTTTACTGTTGCAAATGTACTTTTTTAAGAATTCTTTAGCCGATTTGATGTTCCCTTGGAGATCAACTCCGACCAAGGGCAAAACTTTGCGTCAACCCTTTTCCAAAACGTTTGTAAATTGATATCAATATCAATTGGTATCAATAAGACCAGAACGACACCCCTGCATCCTCAATCAGATAGAATGGTCGAGAGGATGAACCGAACTATGGGTAAACACCTGTCCAAAGTTGTATCAGAACATCAAAGAGATTGGGACCAGCATATGCATTTATTCTTAATGGCCTACCGCTCGGAAGATTATGTCGACCACCTGAAGTTAAGAATGAACAACATTCATGAACTTGCCCGACAACACATCCAGTTAGCCAGTGACAGAATGAAAGATCAATATGGTTCTCGATGCAAGAATGAAAGCTATAAAGTAGGTGATCTTGTTTGGCTTTATAATCCACAACGTCGCCGAAGCTTGTCTCCTAAACTGCAAAGACAATGGGAAGGTCCATATGAAATTAAAAAGAGAATTAATAAAGTAATATACCGAATTAAGAAGTTGCCGAAAGGTAAACCAAAAGTATTTCACATAAATCATTATGTCAAATTACGCAGAGAGAAAGAGTGCTAGATTCGGCGTGACCACAGAAGTTCAGCAGGATCATTTTAGTGTTCCGCATAACGTCCCTCTAGCCCACTGTGTTGCCCAAGATCTTGAGATGCCTAAAGGAATCTCATCCGTATTTTATAAGAAGTTCGGTCGTTTGGACGAGTTAAAAAATCAGCAGCCTAAACTTGGAAGAGTACTGAGATTAGAAGATGGTCCTCGATCTTTGCTGTATATGGTAACCAGGAAGTCGTATATAGACAGGGCAAGCTACGAGGATATATGGCGTGCTCTAACTAATTTAAAGAAAATCGTGTGCAATTATGACATCAAGAATTTGGCCTTACCCAAGATAGGCTATGCACTAGAAAATCTATATTGAAAGATTGCAGGAGCATGCTTAAAGTGATCTTCCGAGAAACCGGCGTACGAATTACTGTGTGTTGCATTAATCCGAAGGGATCGTGTCCTTCAAAGACAGTAGACTGTTATTTCTTTCTGAGGGGTTTATGCAAAGCTGGAGAGTTCTGTAGATTCAGGACTTCAGGTATAGAGGCCTTCATGTAAAATGGCTGATCGAGACGTTCAGATCTAAGAGCGGAGCAGTGTAACGAAATAGCCCATCTCCGATACGTGGTACTTGTCACAGTTCTTAGAAGTATGGATCTAGAATATTCGGTGGTTGGCATTCTCGATGCGCTTTCCACTTGAAAGATAGAGGTGGACTACTCCAGAATATTCTACTACATAATAACTTCAACTAAACAACTAAACTAGTTAATATCATCGTTACTTATATATATATATATATATATATATATATATATATATATATATATATATATATATATATTTTGCTTAGAAAAACGCAGTTAGGTCGAGGGCGAAGGCCTACATTTTTTCTACAGACCTTTTAAGTTGCCTTAATGTTATTTCCATGGACGTTACCTGCTATCGGTAAATTTTAAATTTTGGGAAATTCGAGGTTGAGATTCTTCTAAGGATATTTTTTTATTCCTGTTATTCCTGTAACAAGGATGTTTCTTAGTATTGATCATTATTAAGATCTTGAATCCTCTACTAACTTATATTATCTTCAATCCATACTAAGAAACCCACCCATACCTTTGATTGGTATGGTTTTCTTAGTATGAATTGAAGATCTCTCCTATGGTTGGTTTTGACCTACCTACGACTGGCACCATGGCAAGTTTAGCATTAAATTAAGTTCAACATCAATATATTAATTGTAGAGTCACTAATTTAGTTGGAGTAATTAGATTAAAAGTTTTGATTATTTCAAATAATATAATTTTAGTTCGGTAGCGAACACATGGTACTTGTTGAGTTGAGTTTTCAAGTGATCAGGCAAATAATTTATTAATCTGATAATTCTTTGTCTGATAATTTTTATTAGTCCATTAGTCAAGTTCAATAACCTTGTTATAACCAATATATTTCAAATTTAAACACATTTTAATTTTTCGGTCAAATTGTTTTTGATGAAGAAAACTTCGCGTGCCGCAGCTCTGAGTGCAAAATTTGTTATTAGGGTAACAGAAATCTAATGAAATGTTGATTGCTTTTTATATTTATATTACAGGACCACTCTACAGTTTCCTACACTTTGGAGGATAAGCTGCACCATCTATAGCATTTATACAATAAATGGTGCAAGAGGTCAAACTAAAAATATTCACAATAAAATATAAATTTTAGTTTGATAAGTATGATTGGTTCATAGTAGAAAATAAATTGTGGTTTATCTTTTGCTTAGATAATTTTGTGTTACTACTACTTATTATTTGGGTTTAAAGACGTTTGTCTATAAAGTTTTTCCGACACCTTGTTAAAAGGCGCGTTGAGGAAGAAGTGAAGAAAAAATAGGCGATATAAGAGAAGAAGGTAAAATAATAGACTCCGAACAAAAAAAGAAATTATTAGCAATAAGTAGTAAAACAATCAATTGTTTAAAGAACAAGAAAAGTCACGGGATAACAAAGATGCATCAAAAATGACAAAATAAATAGAAGAGCATCTACAAGGACGTACATATTATCAAATTAAAACAATAAATGAAAACAAGGATAGAACAAAGGCAAAACAAAAGTATGACCATAACATAAAAGAAAACATTAAAATAATTTTATAAAACACTAGCGAAGCAAACAAGAAAAAAATATTCAAATACGCAGAGAAAGAAAGAGGAGGAAAAGAATAACAAGCAAATTTTAGGGGTAATATGTTGGTAACGAACCGAAAATTTTTGTATTAAAAAATACAACCGACCAGTCATGAACCAACATAAAACCAGTCTATATAGAATTTTAAACAAACCGATGAAAAATAAAAGAAGATAATGCAAAACAACGGCAACGTATGATTGTGAAACTTTAGTATTAATATTAAGAATAGACGAAATCATCGCGTTAGACATGTGGGTGCGATATTGTAGAGAAGAAAAAAAATAAAGGAATAGAAATTATATACGACGCTATCTCAGATCCACGGTGTTGAAGAAGAATGCCAAACTTAGTCCTGCAGAAAACAAGTCTAAAAGGGAAGACAACGATGGCCAAACTAAAAGAATATGGAAAACAGTTATTGATTAATATAAAGCTTTGAGCTAGTCTACAATACCGCCTACTGAACCTTTTTTATACATGATTTGGTAGAGAAGAGAAGGATATTATGGAATGCCTTTTACATTTCTAAAATAACTTACTATTTTTTGAATAAAAATTCCCAAAATCATCATGACTCCATACTACAACTAACTGCAATGAACTATTAATTACTATTACTTGTAAAAAATGAAATATTTATTTTGTTTTTATAAAAATATTTATTAAAAAAAAGTTACAAATGGAGGTTAGTATGAAATAGTTGGCTAATATAGAATAGGTGTTATATTCATTGAAAAAATAATTTTTTACAGTACAATTAAGTACAGTCAAGGTACAAAGAACAGCTTAAGCATTGAATCCAAAATCTCTTCTCGTTTATCTTCGGAGAATTTTCTATTACAGAAAATACATTCAGAGTCTTTCCTTTCTGGTTCTTTAGCTGATGGCATGTATTCCATTACAGATGATATATCAGAATGGAATGATCCATCATTGCTTACACTGGATCATCTCTAGTAGGTTTAGGTCTAGAAGAGGGTAGTTCTAAGTTTAGTTTCTTAACGAGAGGTCTTTGAATTTTTGCCTTGTTTTGTTGTTATGAAGTTCCTGGTTCTTTTTTTTGTCATTCAGTTTATCCTCTAGATCGGTTTTATATAGAGAGTAGGTTATTATAAAAGAAGATCCAGCTTTTCTGCCTCTATTTGACTTCTGCATTTTTGGAGGTGGTGGTGATATATCTTTCGGTAGGATAAAAGGTTTTGACATAGAAACATTAAAAAACCACAATAGGACTTTAAGAAGAACATGATTGAAACGAATCAAAAATGGTAGACAAATAAGGAAGAAGGTCATTAGTTGGTCTCGTAGTTTCAGGTCTAGGAACAGTGAGTGTAGAAACAATGAAATCTTCACTGTTGAAAACATTTCTATTAACAGGATAAATACCAGTCACTTTGAAGTCCTTTACTGCTATGTCCTCACGTTGTACTTTAAGGTAGGCCTTGCCAAACAATTGCATCATAACAAAATCACTCAAGTGCCTTGAGCTATGTCTTAAAAATATCTCACTTTTTCACTATAGTGAGATTTTAACCGACCCATAAAGGTTTTGTCTATTGGTTGGATTTTATGTGAACTATGTGGGGGTAGACATAAAATCGTAACATGATTTTCCCTTGCTAAATTAATAATATTAATGTTACGCTTGTGGGTTATATGCTCGTCAAAGAGAAGCAGTACAAGCGACTCAGCTAAAGTTTTTGTAGCAGCAATGAAATCTTTAAACCATTTAGTAAAAATATTTGTCTGTATCCTACCAGACGGATGGCATGATGCGATGGTCCCTGGAGGAGCACCCCTAAAAAGTTGTTCATTCATGATCTTTCTCGGAAATATCACAAAAGGAGGAATAAAGTCACCTTCTGCACTCATACATGGAATAATAGTCACGAGAGAACCCCTTTCAGCCGAAGTAAGCGACCCAATTTGTCTCTTTCTTTTAGGCCTAATACATGAGCAACTTTACTTTGAACAATAGATACACCTGTTTCGTCAACATTATATATCCTGTTACGAGGATAGTTGTGTTTTTGGAAAATGATATCGACCAGGTCAAAAAGCTTTTCTTTACAAAATTCCCTAACCTGGCAAAAGATGTACCCATGGGTTTAGGGACTGAAAAATTTGGGTTCCTTTTCATAAAAGCATAAAACCAGTCTTTACCAGCAGATTCATATTTAAATGGGTGGGGGATATTATTACGATCCACTAGATGATAGGCAAGACTGCAGACATCTCTTTTTGTGAGCCCATAGAACATGGTTTTCATCTTAAGTAAATATTTTTGCATCTTCTACGTCTTTAGGGAAAACTGGCTTACGACCAAGTATAGTTAAAGTTGGTACCTGTGCATTATTCTCCTTACTGTTGACAAGGCAGAAGAGAGACTCTCTTCTTCTTTTTCTTCACGTGCCATCTCCGCGACGGAGGTTGGCAATCATCATAGCTATTCTGATCTTAGATGCTGCTGCTCTGTTAGTTCAATTGATGCGCAGCCGTACCATTCCCTCAAGTTACGCAACCATGAGATTCTTCTTCTTCCTACACTTCTCTTGCCCTGGATTTTCCCTTGTATAATCAATTTAAGTAGGTTGTATCTCTCATTAGGCATAACATGCCCCAGGTATTGCAGCTTTCGTGTCTTGATGGTTTCCAATACTTCCATTCTTTTGTTGATTCTTCTCATGACTTCGTTGTTTGTTACATGCTCGGTCCATGATATCTTCAGGATTCGTCTATACACCCACATTTCAAATGCTTCCAACTTTTTAGCAGTCGACGCGTTAAGTGTCCATGCTTCTATCCCATAAAGCAGAGTCGAGAAAATATAACACCCTGCCAGCCTAACTCTCAAGTCTAATTTTAGTTCTCTTGCACAAAGTACCTTTCTCATTTTATTGAAGTTTGTACGTGCTTTATCTATTCGAACTTTGATTTCTTTGGAGTAATCGTTTGTGTGATTAATTATTGTGCCAAGATACAGAGACACTCAGAGAACCTGTAATTCCTTGGACTCCTTAAGGTACCCCATCTTTTTCTCACGAACAGCTTGTATAGCTTTAGCCATCTCCATCTCACTACAAAGCTCCCGCTTAATTCTCTTACATTCCTTTTTTCTCGGCATATCTGAAAACATAAAACAAAGACTATCTGAAACCCTTGATACGAATGGACGGGGTAGGTTTATATAGATAAACGTACGTCCAGAAACACATTATGAAAATATATAAAAAAAAACTCGTTTTTTAACTTTACTTTTATTTATTATATTTCTTCGGGGTATATGGTGTAGGCACACTATTTACCAAAATGAGAATACATTGATCTATCAAAAAAAAATCCAAAGGTACAACTTGGTACAATGGTACTAAGAGCACCCCGTCTAGCCTTACCTACATTATTATTCTAGGCCCTTCACTCATGTCAGAAGCGATTTGTGTAGTTCTTCCAAGCTTTATATACAATCAGTTTCAATATATTATCCTTTAAAATTAAAATTAATTTATGGGCGCCATTGGTAAGGAAATGAGCTCACATAGAGAAATAAAAAAATTAAAGAGTTTAAAAACAAAGCTATTAAGAAAGCTAACCTTTATTATTTTGTAAAGAACAAACAGTTACTAAAAGATTTTAGAAAAATGCTACATTTGGGTACTGCGGTAGCAGTACCTAAAAGAGCTGTAAACTCGGTATTCCATATTTCCCGGCTATTCCATAATTTCCTCATCTCCTCTATTTATTGTAAGTTTTAAGTCCTTTTCATCCACGATATCGAAAGCTCAATATATCCACTTTAGCAAATCTTTAATCGGTTTATTTAAAGTTTCAATAGCTTGTTTATATTTACATCAAGAAAGTTTTTCCAGACATGGATTTTTTATATTATTGCATTATTTTCTCGGTCTCCTCATATATTTCAGCTATCTATCTATTTGTAACTGTCAGTTAGTATAAGCAATTTTTTATGAGGTTCCGCAAATCTTTTCATAATGGAAAGCTGCAAATTCTGGAACTATCTATGTAAATCACATTATACAAAATGATTTATTCCTTCTAATGAAGAACTACTGATTACTGTGGTAAGTGTATTCATATTTTATTTTTGATAAAATCTTTTTCTTTTTCTTTATAATTTCTACAACATAAAAAAATCCATACCACCAAAAAATTCGAAAACGATTGCCGCAGTTACGAGTGCAACATTTGGTATCAGGATAACAGAAGTCGAATGAGATAGTAGATTAGTAAAGTTGGAACATATTTAACCACACCACCTTACTTCTCTCCTTACCAGACTCCTACTTCACGGGATGCATTCGTCTACTATTTACAGTATAGATGGCGCAGAAAGTTATACTCAAAATATTTATTTAAAAATAAATAAAATAAATTAATGTAAGTAATACATAGTTCTGTTTCAAAAGAAATTTGGATTTACTTTGTATTAACTAGATCTTAGAAAACCATCTGGAATAGAAAAAATCAATAATTATGAAAGCATTACTTTATTACTCCATATAATCAATGTTGACCCTAGCATAGAGAATTGGATTCCTCAATATTAGTTTTCTTTCCCTCCATCTCGGCTTAACAAAATTAAAAAAGTCTTATTACTCAAATCTTACTTCAGTAATTCCTTGAATTTGGAGTAAGGACCATTTAAACAATATCAACAAACTGGATTAAATGTATCTGAGATGAAAATAATAAAATAATAATTCACGAAAAAGATGTGAAAAAGAGATGGAAAAAGTACTTTGACAGTTAATTAACTGAAGAATTTGACAGAAAACCAGTTGAGTTAACGGAGACAGTAACTCCAATGGCCACCAAAACAATAAAGGAGGAAGTTGTTCAAGCACTTAAAAAAAATAAATAAAGAAAAAGCAGTTGGACCAGATGACATTCCTAGGAAAGTGTGGAGAGCATTAGAAGAGACAGGTACAAGATTACTAACAGGTTTATTTAGTAGAATTATGGATGTTAGTCAAATGCCAGACGACTGGAGAAGCAGTATATTAGTAGCTGTTTACAAAAAACAAGGGAGATATGCGTACAACAATGTACAAACTACAGGGCCTAAAGCTACTTAGTCACACCATGTAAAATATAGGAGCAAGTAATTGATAGATCACGTCACGTGGATACGTGAATACATGTAGAAACCGAAATATTTGATAATCAGTTTGGCAATTTGGTTTATGTAAGGCAGATCAACAACAGATACCCCGTGTGGAAGCGGGCCGCTCTAAGGTTAAATTCGAATATTCATTTGAGCACATATTCCAAATTACTGGCCCTGTGTGAATTTCGGTAATTAATTTATCGATGTCTATAGCTTCAATAATATATACAAAATTTGGCAAACACTCACAAAAGAAATCAAATATAACCGTGGCAAAACAGTCACACGTCTGTGTTGAAGCAAGAGATATCTATCATTGATGTGCCGCCAGAAGTCATAAAACCGCCGACGGCGCATGGTACTCAGCATAGGCCACCCGGCGGCCGACGCGGCGAGCTGACAAACGACGGCTCCTCTGTTTTGCACAACATAAGTACCATAGACGAGAGACCGCTTTCAACGCCGCCGCGGCAGCCGACGTGGCGCGTGCCGCCCTGTCTGTGTTTAACCTAATAGAATACCTTCACAGTTTCTCATGCTCGTCGTAAAAGTTCCTAACTTCTCCCTGTGGGATAGTAGATACTACCAACTATCTATCATACGACACCCACACCTACCCATCATATACGTTCGAGGAGCAAACCTTCACAAATATAAAAGCCAGTGGAGGAAACCCCTGAGAACAAACGGATATGCATAGGACAGGCGACTATACATCATCCTAATATATCACCACCCCAATCTCAAGGAGTAACACCATCGTGCCAAAGGGGTGGAAAGCACTGTCACTCTGCGGCACCTGTTCCATCGGCGCTGTCAGCCTCGCACATACGCAACATGCAAACAGCACACACGCACCACGTTGAGTATGAATTGTGGCGTAAACAATTTGGAGCATCCTGAACGGCTCATTTTTAAAGGAATGGTTTTTTTCTTTAGACTTGAACTTTTAATGTTTCAAATGATTCTTTTTAGAACGCATATTGTTTATAAAAAAAGCCACGGTGAATTATTGAAAAAAGGGCTAACTTGGGTTTTAAGTGTCGTAGGACATTATGTTTTTTTTTTTAGAATTCGCGTAAAAAGCCACCCTAACGAATCCAAAAAAACATAATTTCCTACATGTTATTGCGTCTGAGTGTTTTTAATTGTTTATAAGCTTAAAATCACAGTACTTTTGCGAACCTATTTTATTATACAATTTTAAACCTTAAATAATTGAGTGATAAAATCAGCATTTTTCTTCAATCTGGTGCTTTCAGAATTTATGAAGAAACAATGGTTTACGCATTGTAAATAAAAGTTTTAATGCTAAGCTATTAATGAAACCTTTTAAAATTTTTGAAGCTGAATATTTGTGACATAGTACTTATTCTCAAGCAAAATCAAAGTTTTTTGTGGATTTTTAGAAAAGTTATTAAGAATTTTGGACAACCTTGTTAAGAGAAGTTAGACAACCTTGAAGAACTTCCGATAAAAGCGATATTAGGATTTCCAAACTCTCTTGTAACACAACATGCCATCTCAATCAAACATGAAATCGACTTCACATACGTCAAAACACAGGCCAAACAACAACATTCTCATAAGAGATCCATCCCTCCTATTAGAAATGCACCACATTCTTAAACGAACGACATCGATAATGTGTGTGAGTCAAATATATTCTGCTATTCAGAACTTCCCTTCGAACAAATTATTCCACGAACCCCGTATATATTTTTTTATCAATTCCTTGTCAACAATTCGCACAGTGAAGGTACGACCACCCACTAAGAAAAAGAATAAACACATGTGCTGTGCTAATGTGCTTCTATTTTCTAAACAAGCAAGACTTGCAACACGCAGTGTCTTTTTGGTTGTCACCACAAGAAAACCAAATGAAGCCGACGGTAAAATTTAAATTCACCGTACAATTAATTAAATTAGACTTTGTATTGACAAATAGTACTTTGTAGTGTTTTTTGTTTAAGATATTTATTTGTTCTATATGTTAAGTTTTAAGTAACTTTACGGTTTCTAGAACATCTGAAGGCCGGTTTCCGAATTCCGGTATTGCTACATTGTAGGCATTATTTTCTTTATTTGTAGTGAACTGAAGAAGCTTTTGAAAAATTAAAAAAAGCGAAACATATTTATTTATTCATTCAATAAACCAATGAAGTAGCTGATTTCTCTTTTTTTTGCCAACATAAATGACCGAATGAACGAACGATTGGATTGATTCCATTCATATACTTAACAACACACAAAACGTCAAGACTACAACATCTTATATTAGGAGAATAGAAATGACATAAGGTCGACAATAAATTTTTCACGACTGTTTCTCAATCAACACTGTGTTGCCAAGCTAATACTTTTTCCTATTAGTAACCAACGATACCGAGCCTAATTTATTAATAATTATTAATTACTTTAGATATAAAAATAATTATTAGCAAATTATGTATGCATTTTAAAACATACGTAAAAAATGTATTGCTGATGTTATATGAATTTTGCTAAGTTTACAAATTAAAAATGTTATTTACCTACTAACTACAATAATGCTTTATGAAACCGGCAACACTGTGCTCCATATATATATATTTAGAACGTTATATCATTGTTTAAATAGGACTAGTTAGCCAACGCAATGTATAAATTTGTTTGATTCTAATTGAGACAGTCACTAGATGTCACCACTCTTTCTGTCTCAATAGATTTTAATATACCATTGTTTGTTTGATATACATTATACTAGATGGTGCTATGTGAAAAAGTTAAGGACTAAACTAAACGTCCATTTTTGATCCACTGAATTAAATTCACCAGCGTTGCAATATTTCACTGACCTAGTAGCAACAGGTTTACTTACAAAAAACAGACCATGAATCACAACGTGTTCATTTAAAATAGAGTTATTACTATCAACTAGTAAATATCGTGTCAACTAAAATTGTACATAAACGTACTGTGGCTTCTAAATCTTCCTATATCTAAATAAGTTTAAAGAATTTAAATATTTTATTTTATTTGGAAGTGTATTACAAAAATTTGGTCCGAGGTAAGTAAAACATTTTAATTATATGTGTTTAAAACATAAAAAAACATTGTATGAGAAATGAACAAATTAGTTATTCAGAAATAAATTTTACCGGATAATACATACATTCGATAATATTTGAAAAAACTGATTTTAAATTAAAATAATGTTACTTCCATAATAAATAAATGGTTTTTTACAGATGGCCGGAAATATTTGTTGTTATTACAAATGTGGTTTATCACCATACAAAATTCATTGATTAAGAATGTTCAGATTTCCGACAAAAATCCTTCGGCTTGCCTAAGATGGATATTACACTCTGGTAAGTAAATAGAAACTTTTTTTATATTCTTTTATTTTACACCGTTTCCGTTACGCAATTAAATTGAAAAAATGTTTATTTTTTTTTCATTCATCATTTTTTATTATCGCCAGGGTGCACGCGTCATATTAGAGATGCATTAATTTGAATTTTACGTTTTCGTTGGTATTATAATTATGATATAATAAACTTCGGAAAAACAAATTAGTGAGTAAATATCAAGTTAATAAACATAAAGTATTAGATATTTAAATTTGTATTTATTTAGCTATCTTTAGTTATTGTATTGAAAAGTAGAAATAAGTTCGTCTTTATCGGAGAACCAATTTATACAAAGGTCCATCTGGGAAAAAATTATTGGTTTCACGTAAAAATTTTATACAGATGTTTGAAGGTTCTAAAAGGTATATGAGTGTTAGTTAATAATAAATCTGTGAAGATATACAGGTGATTTTGGCTATAAACGTTTTTTATCCAGTTTAGAGAAAAATAGTTAAAATAAAAATTGTAGATTCAAAAAGTTCTTCCATTTGTGAGTTTCTCAATTAAAATATATAAAGAATTCACCAAAATAGTTGCAAAAAACCCTTGATTTTGCAGAAATTTATAAATTTTAATAACTTTGTTTTTGCATAATGGTATGTAATGTAACTAATAAAAATAGTGACGATACGTTTATCGTAGAAAGCGATTATGTAAACAACTTTTTGTTGAGCTATCCCAGTTTAAAAAAAATTTATGTTTTACGTGCCACAGAAGTCAAGATATTGCAAATTTTGCAATCGCGCTTCATTTTGAAAAAGTTAAAATCTAAAAAAAACCGAGCTCAAATGGTTCTCCATTCTACTTTTTCGAAGCGGTATTTACGATACGAATACCATCATTTTAACGGGTTATAAATTTTTACTTATTTACCGCATATGCCATATGTAAGTTGGAACGCACAATTCAGATCTTCATTTAGTGTCCCTTCAATTTTCAGCTCTTACTGTTGATAGACAATGGAAGTATGATTTTAAGAATAAAATGCTTTGGTTTTAAATATAAAATGCTCTCTTGCCTAGTAATGGTCATAGAAGATTCTGTTTTTTTTTTAGAAAGTGTGTTTTTCACCAGTTTTTCATAAGCCTCTAAATAAGTTTGTGGCGTAAACGATATCAACGTTATTATAAATGTTTATAAACAGATTAAATAACCTATAAACTATTTGCTCTGATTGATATTTAGCGCACTTTAATAACTTATACATTTCCATAATTTCAAGGAGCTATGTTACATGTCTTTGCGCAAAAAAGAGTTATTATAATTTATAAATAACTGCAAAAATAAGGTTTTCTTTTGCAACTATTTCGGGTAATAGTTTTATGTATTTTAATTTGGATACTCTCAAAAATTACGTAACTTTTATGATCTACAACTCTAAAAAAGCTGAAAAAATCTTAAACAGATATTTAAAGTCTCTAAAAGGTATATGAGGGGTAGCTGATGACAATTATGTGAAGACTACAGCTAATTTTGCTTTGCTTTTTTATTAAACAATCGTAAAAAGTGAAAAAAGTTTATGCGCATAAAACGTTACTTATTCATGTTAGAGATATATGATTAAAATAAAAGTTATAGATCATAAAATGTTCTCTAATATTGAGATTTTTATAATTAAAATACATAAATAATTGACCGAGATAATTTAAAAACCCTTATTTTTAAAGTAAAATTTATAAATGTTAATATAAATATAAATAAAATAAATATAAATAACTTTCTTTTTTGTATAACGATATGTAATACAACTATTTAAAATTATGGCAGTTAATGAGTTTTTAAAGTGTGCTAAATATCATACAGAACGACCATACAGTTTAAGAGTTATTCAATTTGTTTATCCAGGAGACCGATTATTTAAACAACTGTACTTGTCCAAACAGTCACTCTAGGGTTATTTTGTAAATAGAAATCGATTTTTATGGCTCTGTTTTAAATTATTAAAAACAAACATCAAGATTATATTAAATTTGTTTTTAAAAATCAGTTTGAAGAATAACAAATTTTGAGCATATAAAAATTTCTAATAACTTTGACTTTTTTATGTGATACACTTGTATCTAGGCTCAATATAAAGCTAATAAAAAAACATTTAAAAAAAAACCAAAACCTTCTATTGCCCAGAGGAAATCAAATAGCATTTTTTTTCTTGTTTAAGAAATTGCAAATATTTTCATTGTTTATTAACATTAAGAGCTGAAAATTAAACACATTGTAAAAGAATATCTAAATTTTATAATTCGATTTATAAATGGCATACACAGTGAAGAAGTAAATTAGTTTTGAAACATTAAAATAATAGTACTCGTAAAATATCGCCACAGAAAAATGCAAGGGAGATCTGTCCGCTGCAATATCTCAGCTTGTTTCTTGTTATTGGTTATGTAAATTTCTGTTTTTTTTTTTAATTGTGCTTTTACACCAGCTTTTCATTGAGCCTACGTACAGCCGTATGACATGAAAAATATCAGAAGTAGTATAAATGTTTAGAAGCTAAAAAGCACTTTTTCAAACTGTTTTTTTAATAAAATGTTGAAGTTTACAAATAAAGCTTCAAATAATCGAATCAAAAAACGTCAAATAACTGTCAAAGCTTAAACACCCTTTTTAAAGCTCCTCACGGATTTTAAAGATTTAAACAGTGTTAAACAGATAAAGTAATTCATCGACGAGTTAACAATACGAAGCGAAGTTCTTTAATCACAATGTGATAAGAAAACGAGTATCAAATTTGGTTTTATATTTCAATAGTCGAATTTAATTGCGGCTATATTGGTGTAATTAAAGAAAACCAGTGAAAATCCCAAGAAATAGGTGAGATCCTTTTTTCTTTCTTTCCAGTTTGGGAGAGGGTCTATTAGGTACTCACATTTAGGTATTGTGTTACGGTCTGGGTAACCAGGACTACACATCTGAACATTTGTAATCCCTGACAAGGTGAACTTCGAAGTGTAATCTTCTCTGTTAATTAACCATGAAAATACATCCTTTAAAATATTTTTATTCTCTGACAGACTATAGTGTTTTCTTTGTAAGCTTACGGGTCGTTCCGTGGGGTCCGATTGCAAAGTCTCCAGTTGACCAGATCATACACTCATTGCAGCTAATGCTCCTCCCTCTTCTTCATTTTCAGCTAACTCTAAGGAGTCCTTAATCCTAAATCCTTAACTTCATCAAAAGAATTTCTATCTTCGGAAATTGAGTCCATCTCCGTTAACTACATACCCATCCTGGCTGCCATTATGGATTTATCCATCCCTCGTCGTACTAATTCAAAGCCCATGTTGGCGGTAGGACAAAAAAGGGGACACTTCAATGACAGTCCTCCTGATACTCCTACCATTCTATCTTCATCCGGTATTCTTGCTCTATTAAGCTTTTTTCCTCCTTCGGCATTTTCGATGCCACCCAAACCAGCCAAAAAATGTCCAAATCTAATCTTTGATTGGATTACTCGATGAAACCTTATTATATTTCCGCTATAGAAATGATTTACAAAGATAATCCGTAATACATACAAAAGAACTCTTTTGTATGTATCACCCCACTACAAGAAGCTTAAAAATCCTCCAACATAGATGGTATTCAAAAGGACTTATTGCAGCTCTACATAGGTACAAGGAAAAGATCACTAAAAAACCGTATCACTAGAATCTTAAAAAAGTTAAAAGAACAGCCTACCTCCGACTTACAAAAGTATATATAAGTGCATCCTCTGATAAATCTTCTGATGTCAAATCTAATTACAGCATACATGATGAATATAATTTCTCTCTTTCTCTCGTATTTATTCATTTTTTCTGCTCTCTGTATATTTTTACTTTATCTTTTGCCAAATTTAGACACGATATTTAATTAAGTAAGAAAACTTTATGTACTTCAAATACTAGCCCAAGTCCAGTGTGGAAAAAAAATTGTTAATAAAAAATAACCTTAAAATATCCAATCTCTTTTTTAATCGAAAGGTTATCCTTGACAATTAAGAGACAGCCAAGATTCTGGCAGAAAATTTAAAATAAAAGTTTTGCAACAAATCTGGACCTAACCATATATACTCTTTTCTTCCTTCGCCCTTTCATTATTCATCCTCAGTTTCACAAGATACCAATTATCCGAACTCTCGTATAAACTATTTCGAACTAAAAGCTGCACTCAAATCCTATAAAAACACAAAAATTAGGGTTTTCTAGAATGATCTTGAAAAATTTACATTAGGGCACCAACGACCCTCTAAATGAAGCCAGTAAATTTACCACTGACATACCGCTGACAATCGTTAATGAAAGATCTTGCCCTAATCTATACTAAGATAAAAGAAAGATCATTACAAAAAACAAACGAACACAAACGGGTTATGTCATGAAGACAAATCGTTTTCGGAATCCATATTCCATCATCAGTGTCTAGGTGTACATTATTTGAGCCACTAAATATCTGGGTAAAAACCCGTTAAAAGTTATAGGTTACAATTCAGTTTACATTATTTAGTCTTATATATTAGGATGTTAAAGTTACCAGTGGATATGATAACTCCACTCTCATTTATAAAAAAAACTGTTTCACAAATCCAAGGCAATAAAACTAACCTTCATCCTATGAATTTAGTCATCCTTTATTCTTCTATCCTAACTATTTCTCCTATCATCTTCAACAACACAGTTATCTCTGACAGTCAATTCATTTCCGACACACTCGCTAATGGGGTTGAAGACAGATTCAATAAAAGTAATATGGCTTTTACTCCCAGTTTTTTAAACGCGCTCAATCTTTCTCCACCATCTCGTCAACTCCACACGATGTCACGTTTATAAACGCCTTGTTTACCCTAAATGAACTAATATTTACCTTGTTTTCATGTACAAAATCTGCTGATGATCCCGATGATATCCCTTATATAGTTTTAAAAAATCTCTCTAATACATCTCTCTCCAAACTTCTCGAAATTTTTATAACCTTATCTAGAACACACAAAAATTCCCAGATGTTTGGCGCAATTCTATAATCATTCCAATTAAAAAATTTGACCAAACATCTATAACTCCAATATCTTTCTTCTGATTTCTCTTACTTGTATTACCTGCAAACTTCTTGAAACAATGATCAATGAAATACTCACTTGGTTCGTTAAACAGTATAATATTATTCCCGACGCTCAATCCGGCTTCCGACGTAATCGGTCCACTATTGATAACTTTTTTATTTTTCAAACACACATTTCTTAAGCAATCTATAATTAACAAGATGCCGTAGCAACTGTACTTAACGTTGAAGGGGCATTTTATTCAATCTCCAGAAAAGCAATCATTGACAAAATCTCCCACTATAATTTAAATGGTAATATTTTCTCATTTGTAAAAAAATATCTAATTGAAAGAATCTTTAAAGTCCTTGCCACGGGTAAACTTTTTAATCTCTTCCTCAAAATTAGGGTGTCCCTTTAGAATCTGCAATGAGTTTAACTTTATTCATTCTGCCATCAACGAAATCTGCCTCTTATCAAATATGTTCAATACGTTGATGACCTAATCATTTACTGCCATGTTAAATCTGTCCCAACCTCATATAAACTTATACAAAGCCAAATTAATAAAATTTTCCATAGGGATTTCCACTCCCTTCCACTTGCCTTCAAAAAATCAAATCTCTGAACTTAAAATCAATTGTTTTAAAAGGTTGAACATTTTTAAAACCCTCAGTCATCTTCAATGGGGTGCCAATAAAACTACTTCTAGGTCTGAGCGCTTTTCGCTTTAGTCCTATTGAGAGTGTATACCGTGAATCTAATGAACTTTCTCCTACCCAAGACGATAATCACTTCTACTTTCGTATGCTGCATCTACATTCGCAAATCCATTTAATCCCGTTCATTCCCTAATTGCCACAATGCCGTCTTCTTCCACTAACAATAACCAACACCTTATCATAAAACCTATACCTCAATTAATTTGTCCACTACTTAAAAATATTGACCTTTTTCTGACTAGTTCATTTCCTCTACCTTTACTTCCCCTCTGAGCTAAAGATCTCCCTTTAATATAAACCTCACTCACAATTTTTAACAAACTTGAATCTTCTAACCTGCTTATAAAGAAAGCATTTTTAGAATTTAATTCTCTATACAGATGCTTCTAAAACTACCACTGGTATTGGTTGTGCAGTAACCACTAAACATGAACTTGTAAGATCATCTCGGTTACCCTTAATATGCAACGTTTGCACAGGTGAACTATATAGTATTGTGTTGACTTTTAAATGCATCTCACATCAAAACAGATATATTGCCATTTGTTCAGATTAACTTTCATATATCCATTTAGTCAATACAATTTTCACTGAGCACCTATTAGTTCAAAACATTCATGACATAATACCAAAATCTCTCTGCTTACGATCTCAGTCTCTCTCATATGACTGCCTTCTCACACCGGAGTTACTGGTAATAAAACAGCAGATCATTTTGCCAAAGAAGCTACCAACCATGGGGTGACTGAAGTCACTCCAATTCAACTAGCTAACGAATCTCGAAATTCGTTTTTAAAAAGTCGGTAGAGCATACTTGACAAAACTTAGAACAAAAGAGCAAAACAACTTTTCATAAACTTCAATCTTTTATTGGTCATCTCTCCCTAGACTTCATAACTAGAAGAGAAGCATCGACTATTACAAGACTACGAATCAACAATACCAAACTTACCAACTGCAAACAATTCACCAACCTGTATAAAGCACTGGACTTGAAACCTACTCTAAGGAACTAGAGAATTGTCTACCTCTTCCTCAACTGTAAATTGTATATGTTGATTATGATACTTGAAAATGTTGACTATTTCAATAATTTTGTGTTGAGGAAGTGCCAAAACTAAATCATCTACATATCTTTAAAAAAAAGGAATGAAAAAAGTGCAATTGTTGATACAATCACTGATAACATCATCCATGACATAGCTACTTAGAATGGGTGAAAGACTAGATCCCATAGGACTACCAAAAATTTGTTTCTGGTAGTCCTATGGGATTTATATATATATATATATATATATATATATATATATATATATATATATATATATATATATATATATATATATAACATATATTGGCATAACTGCCGAGTTATTTATATTTAGAATACAGAACTTAAATTGTTTTTTTACTTTATTGTGCAGAAAGTTGCTTTTTTTTTCAGTTGTGTTAATAATAATATTGTTGTAGGTAATGCTGCATTGGAAAGTCTGAAGCTACCCGATTTAAAAAAAAAATTCTATGCAGTAAGCATTTTGTCCAAAAATATCTAAATGCAAACCAAAAAAATATAGAGAGGTAGAAAAGGAAGGTTTGTTAACGACACCACGCGTTTTTCATACGTATTCGATAGCAAAACAACCTCAACCAGTGCCAATAGTGTTTCGCACTACATACATTGCTTATTTTAGTTCATGAAAACAATGTTACAATCAATTTCTATAATTATTAATGTAAACAATTTTGTTTTGTTATGAATTATTATTTCGTTAATATTGTCTATGTGTAGATATTAGAATTTTGATAAGTGGTATATAAGTATTAAAATAATGCGAATTTAATTTTTACAATATCTATCACTTTGTCATTTAAAATTATTTCATTAATAAACAGCTCAAATCGGGCGAGTTGATTGAAAAAACATTCTCATTTATGTAAACAGAAATACAAAAATGGTGGTTATATTATAAAATACATAAATAAATAAAATAAAGGATACTATTTATTAAAGTGTTGTTAATTATTATTCCTTTTATCCCAACACATAGATTAATTTTTCCCTAAATATGTGTTGCCTCTTGTTGTGGCATATCGATGTGTTTATTTGTTTCAAAAGCATTATCAAAAAACCATACCCATAAATTTACTATATTTTCAAACGTCATTTTAAAGATTAAAAGATTGAAAATTTAATTTTCTCAAAACATACATAAAACCATTGTTTAAAAAGATTTTCTTTTTTAAACAATGATAAAACTTACGTCTTGACTAAAAAATAAACCTCCGCATTAGTGTTCTAAGACGATAGCAATCGAGTCTATTTCAATAAAATATTTAATCCTTTTCTAGCAAATCATATAACCAAATTAAATATCTGGTAAACTAATAAAAATTAAAAAAGCATTTACCTACTTCATTTAAATAGATTACTAACCGATTTAGATTTAGCAAGTCTCAAAATATAAAAACAATTTGAAATATTTGCTCGAAATAGTCAAGTTATCTTTCACTAGACGCATACAACGATAATAACAATAAGCATTTTTATTAAAGTCTTATATTTTCTTCACAATCTGGCATCCGTGTACAGGATGCCAATATACTCGAATAGAACCCTGCAGAGAATTAAGTTTCTGTTAATAGTTTTTTAAATTTATGACTAGATGCCGCCACATGACGGCAGACTGAAACTCAAACGTTTGTTCCATAAGGATTGTCTAACTAGTCCTATTTAAACAATGGTTATATTATTCAGAATCAGAACGTTTAGAGAACTGTTTAATAAGAAAATATGTTATAGTTTATATAAAAATTAAATCCAATAGTTTGAAACAAAAATATCGCAACTCTTGATAATTTTAATAAGTTATATTTTATTATTATTTTCAGTCTGACTGTCACTGCCATCTATTCGCTCTATACCAAAGTAGCAAATTCAACGTAAGTGTAAACTGTAAAGTGGTGAGCTTTTAAAATTTTGAGAGATTCAAATTCAAATCCTATCAAACAACTATCTCTTCAGGTTTCTGTTATCCTGATAAAAGGTTTTGTAGTCTTTACTGAATGTGGTCGAAATATTTTATTGTTATTGCTTTTAGTATGCCTAGTAGTTTAACTCTTATTTATTAAGGTCCTTATTGAAATCATCTCTTTATTTGTCCGACTGTCTTAGCGATAAATAACTATTGAAGAAACAGTTTTGAAACTTGGTACCAAGACTCCTCCTCTTGGTTTAAATAACATCTCGATTGAATTTGAAGACTATGGGTCTTCTCATATTCTTATCCTGTTCTCTTTCTTAAAGGAAAAGTCGTAGAGTTTTGAAACTTGGTATATGCAAACCTAATTACAATTTTTTCTATGGCTCAATTTCTCGCGCTAATGTAAGGATCTGTATCATATCACTGATATTGATTCTTTGTCTGTTAAATTGATTTTTGCCTTTTGTTTAAGTACACCACTAGTATTTTATAGCACACCTCTTTAACTATGCTATTACTCAGTAGCTTTTTGTGTCCCTTTTTATGCAGCGGCACGGTGTTCTCCTCATAATATGTGCTATCAGATATTATACAAGAACATTTGCTGTTCTTTGAATTTTTTATTACACCTTATACTTTTTGCTTTCTCATGTAAATTGATATTGTAAATAACATAAAATTATTATTGTAATAATTCAATTTTAATTTGGTTGCAGTTTTTAACATCTGAAGAAGCCATGTGTTGTGAAATATGTTATGTACAACTAATACAGAGTAAATTTTTCAAAAATAAAGATTAGTTTATGTATTTTATATACCAATCATACCTATCACGCGATCGGAGTCTAGTTATTCAAAGAAGCCAAAGGAAAAAATACCATAACAACATCTTACCGTGAACATTTACTTCAATTTTATGGAGTATTTTTGAAATGTGAGAACAGATAATTAGTTAAATTTGCATTAACGCCACATATCTTATCTAATCATCTGGTTATAATCATCAATGCTATTAAATATTTACCCACTGCCATCCTGAATAATGATGGACTGGTTTCATGCCATTGCGGTGAGACGTTTTTTTATGTTACGCAGTATATGCCCAAAGTATTCTAATTTTTTTTTATGCTATGTATGATCTCTGTTTATTTAGTTGATTAGTACTTCTGCACTTTAAACTCAAGATAATAGTGAAGTAAAACACTCTAATAGTTAAAAGCCCAGAAACTATAGCATGCACATCCCAATGTCTCAATAACACATTAGATAAAATTAGAGAAGCTTTAATCTCGAAAAACGAGAAGAAGAAGATGGAATCAGCAACCTATGGGGTAAACTTAAATTAAACACTACACAAGAAAAAGAACTGAAAACATCATAAACTATAAAATCAGACGAATCCAAGAGGCATGGATGAAAGAAAGATGCATTAAAATCGAAAAGCTACAAGACAAACATGATCTATTTAACACATACAAAAACGTAAAAGTTACTGGGAAATCGAGAAAACGCTCATATATCACACCACAAATGCTAAGTTAATAACTTATCAAGCGTTTCTCTGTATATTTGAACCTAGCCCGCCTATTTAAAATTAGGTAAAATCGTTTTTCTTACCTATCCCGAAAAATTTAACGCGAAAAAATTTGAACAGTTCTGTCTGTTAAGTCTGATGAGCCAAACTCTAAAACTATATCTAAAAATAATTCATCGCAGAATATATCGAAAATGTGGCACCGATATACTGCCCTATTAAGAAAGAACCCCGTATCTCCACTATATCGAGTTTTGAGAAAAACGCGATTAAAGATTTTTGTTTAATCCCTTTTGCTTTTGGTACAATAATAACATAAAACCATTTAGGTTAGAGTGTGTAGCATCGTAGTTAACTTTTTTCAAAAAAAAAATTGCAAAATTACCATATGGACATTAGTTATGCGACATACGGGCTAACAAAGCAAAAAATTATGTCAAGTTTACTTAGCTAAAACCACGTATTATCCAAATTTGTCTTAAGCTTGGTTTTAACTATGTAATTATTATAAAATTTATATAACTACCTCGAAAGGCAAAACATTTAAATATTTTAAGATTATTTTTTATGAACATCTGTTGAATAAAACATAAGTATTTCGAAAAACGTTTATTTAAAAATACAAAATGAAAATTATTATTAGTCGGAAGTTGGCAATTCTTCCCAAAATTGATGGCGGTTCCCGGTATAATTTGACCTAAGTTTTTTAATATTTGTTCTTTTCTCCTCTTAGCAATCCCAGAAGGTTTCGTCACAGGTGTGGGGTCCTTTATCCCAGATTTTAACACTCTGGTCTGCAAAAAGTCCATATCTATCAACTCCTCGCTATCGTAAATCCTAACGTGTAAAATCTTGCTCTCTCTTCACAATTACTTTAAAAATTTGTGATAGGTAAATACGTGACTTTGTTTTCTTTAATTTCGACTGTGATGATAAGTCCTTCCAGATAAGAAAATCCATTTCTTTCACCACCACACGATTCAAATTACAGGTTTTAACGGCCTCGACGAAATCATGATAATCATAAACTTTCTTCTTTTCCTTTAACGATAGTTCCACTTGGCGGTGGAAACTATTAGCGGCGTTGCTCCATTCCTTATAAAAAACCTCGCATAAAGTTTTATCCTACGTTAAAAAACCCGTATCTGCTGAGCATATACCAGGTTTTTACTACGAAGCGTTAAATGCCAGGTTTATACTAAGCATAATAGTCATTTTTGGCGTTTATTGGGAAATTATTTTCTTTCATAAAATATTTAGAAATGTAAAATACGGGTTTTTCTCTATGTGAATATGTTATATAAATCATAATTATTCATATGGTGCAAATATCCCAATTTTTCAAATTTTGGAGATACGGGATTCTTTCTTAGTAGGGCAGTATACGCATGAAACAATTTAGTTTTAGACCCGTCTTGGAACCAGGGAAGCCTTGTTCATTCGATCGGTTCTCCTATAAAAATACAGAAATTCGATAAACGAAGTATATGTTTGTTTTGGCTGTATCAAACACTCTGGAGTTAATGGAAATTCTAGATGCGAAAGTACTAGACTAAAACGGCATTAAGACTGTGTTTTAACTTAACGGCTTTTAACCGCTTTTAACGGCATTAAGAAAGTGCCCGAACAAAAAAACACCTATTAACCGGGCAAAGAAAACACTTGCAGACATAACTCTACAATACGCCAATAGAACAATTGACAAAATTCAAAAACTTGCACTGCTGGATAACAGACAACCTAGACCCAGACCAGGAAATACAAACAACATTAACATAACTGGCAACAGCAACTTTTCTTAAGATGAAGACCTTGGCGAGCCTCGGAATAATTACCAGGCTCAGATTTGTCAAATGTTACATGTATGTACTCTGTCTTGTTGTACGGCATACATACAGGCTTAGACCATGAAAATCGGTACAATGAGGTACAAGTCTTGAGGCCTTAGAAATATAGATATACCTATAATATCTTGAGTGGATCACGTAACAAATGATGAAGTTTGTTACAAAAAGCTGTAGACAGTATTCAATGTTAAAGAACATCCTTGATAAGACAGGTCTAATTTCACATATACTCTTGAGAACGGAACCACAGACAATTCGCTTAAATTGTTGTCAGCCTCCACTGGTAGAGTTGTTTTGAAAACTTTCCGTTTTTACACATGTTATCCGTAAGTGTCATGATTGTATACCTACCTAAACAAACGAGAATTAAGCAAGGAGCACTTCTTTAGAGCTTCCATATAAAAAACACAAAATAATTCGATAAAGGTATACATATAAAGGTAATAGAACGACTGGACATTTACTTCCTTAAACCAATAATGCTCAAACACACAGACACACACACGCACACACACACGCGCGCACATGCACACGCACACACACACCACACCTTATGTCTTGTGTGCCCTGCCAGCTTCACTAAGGATGCAGCCCACATTTGTGTACTGCTAAAACAGTTCTATAAGTTTTTCAGAACACCTAACACAAATACATTCCTTTGCTTACTTATTTATTAGCACTTGTATCTTCTTGATATTCAATATGAGTCCCATGTCTTGATTACCAAGCAGTTTAACGGCTCTTGTACAAGTCTTCCACTGTGTTCGCTATAATTACGGATCAACTGTTTGTCTCATATTATTAATAATTTTATCGTTAAAAGTAATATCTTATTTTCTTTCACATAATACTTGCTGGAAGACTTCTTCAAAATATAAATTAAACAAGAGAGGTGGCAGCACGCAACCTTGTTAGATCCCATGCATGATTGGTACCTCTTCTGATATCTCTGTCTACTGTTACCTTTTTTTCTAATGCCTGTAAAGATTTACTCTTATTAATTCACATTGCTTACTCATTTAGATTTTGGTTTCTTAATATTCTGATAAGTTTCTCATATCCTACAGTAACAAAAGCCATACCATTATCTCTATAACACGCTAATGCATCTACAGACTCATCCGTTCAACTATGTACCAACACTTACATGCTGAACAAAACCTCATTATATTTCTAAAACCGAAGTGTGCATTGTGCATGTTCTCTTTGCATTTGCTGTAAATACGGGCACTAATGATTTCCAGAACAGGACTGATTGTGTTATATTCACAACAATATTTGGCACTTTACTTTTTAATTAGCATCACAAAGATATCAATGAACCAATCTTTGGTTACTTTGATAGGTAGGGGAGCACGGAGCACGTTGAAACTTTGAAACATCGTTCGTATTTCAAATTCTGGCGGGTAAATGAGAACCTGTTACTATCAGTGCCGCTTCGGTTGACACCAGAACTAGTCATCTTTGTTTCGTTATAATCTCAGTTGTGTTTTGGACGCGGCTGAGAAAATTGTGTTTCTGTGTGATAAAACTAATTTACAATAAAACATAACTCGACGGGGCACCAATTAATATTTAATCAAAATAAGCAGAATTAAAAAATGTAAACTATGTAACATTATCTAGGTATGTGAAAAAGAAAAAAGACAGTGAGTGTGATACAAATTTAAAGTATGTTCCGCACTACAATGTCCAACAAGTGTTTAATGTAGAACAAGAACATAAACTGAGAGAGTATTTGCTAATGTGTTCCAAAATGTTTTATGGTCTTCCAATGGTGGATTGAAATAGCAAGATCTGGTTTCAGAATAATGCGTAAAATGCTCTGTAGCATTTTATGCATAACTATCAGTCTCAATAAGATTGAGAACACTAAAGTGTTATGTGTGGTCTCTATTACTATATGGCTGTGAGACGACATTAAAACAGTATGTCGTCAACAAATTAAATTCATTTGAAATGTGGATGTACCGCCGAATGCTAAGAATAAGCTGGACCAGCAGAACTACGAATGAAGAAGTACCGAGAGCAATGAACACACGCCCTCATCTGGTGAATCAAATGGTCATCAAATGAATTAATTCATCAAGCCCAGAACAGAGAGAAATTTGCCATATTGATCGCCAACCTCAACAGAGAAGGCACTTAGGAGGAGGACAAGATTGGTTCTATGGGTTTTTAAAAAGAAATCAATCGCTCAGTCAAAGAACGCCTTTTAGAGGGATTTAGTTTGTCCCGAGCTACTTCTTTTACAAGGGCAAATGTAGATGTATTTTTTGACAATTTGCAGTGTACAAAAATCCTTACTTTGCAGATAGAACACGAGTATTTAATCTGGAGGAAACAGGCACATGCACAGTTCAGAAGCCTCAAAAAATAATTGCCGAAAAAGGAGCTAAGCAGGTCAGCAAGTGCATTAGTGCTGACAAGGATACTAATGTGACAACCTGTTGTTTCATCTCAGCGAGCGGTATTTCGTTAGTTCGTTAGCGAAATGTTCGATTTAAATCTAAATGTTTCCAAAACCAAAATTCTAGTATTTTAAAATATACCAATAAATGTAGAATTGTATGCTAAGGGACAAAAATAATAGAACGGTCCATACAATATTTGGGAGCTGGCCAAAAGGTCCACCATAGATGCGGTCACAGAAGTAACCTCCTTAGTTACGGAGGATACAAAGAGATGGGTGGCTCTCATCCTGCTTTACGTCAAAAAAGATCATGTCCAGGCTGAGAGAATTGGGCGTTAGTGAGTACCTGGTCAATGTAATTGACAGATACTTTACTGACAGGTCCATAAAAGAAAAAGATACCAGCATCAGTTTGTCGCAGGGTGTTCCACAGGATTCAGTACTAGGTCCCATCCTGTGCGACGGGGTGTTGAGGCTACAGATGCCAAGGGAATGCACTCCTGTAGCGTATACCGATGATCTCGCACTGGTTGCGAAGGCGAGTCAGAAAACGGACATGGCTAATGCGGCTAACACAGCCCTGCGTCGCATTAGTAGGTGGATTAAAGATAACGATCTACAGCTAGCGCCTAAGAAAACTGAGGTGTTAGTTCTCAAAGGAAGCCAGGAAAAATCCTCTCTTCGCTTTATAGTGGAAGGTGTGGAGGTTGCATCGGTTAAATCGATTACGTATCTGGAAGTCTGGTTGTTGGAAGTACTAAGGTTCGTAGTACTACACATCCAAAATACGGTAGAGAAGGCGAACCGAAATCTAGAAGCGTTGATACGGCTGATGCCAAACATTGGAGGCTCAGGTAGCACCAAAAGAAAGGAGCTAAATGGAGTTTTCCAGTCAGTGGTAACCTACGCCGCCCCCATGTGGTGTATTGAATATGGGGTAAGAATGGGGTATTGAATACTGCGAAATACGCTAAGCTGATGAAGACTTCGCAAAGACGAATGCTCCTCAGGGTATCTAGCGCATATAGGACGGTTTCAAATGAGGTCTTAAATTTCATAAATTATTAATATTATTGTCTCATATTATTAATAATTTTATCGTTACAAGTAATATCTTATTTTCTTTCACATAATATTTGCTGGAAGACTTCTTCAGAATATAAATTGAACAAGAGAGGTGGCAGCACGCAACCTTGTTAGACTCCATGCATGATTCGTACCTCTTCTGACATCTCTGTCTACTGTTACGTTTGTTTTCTGATGCCTGTAAATTTTTTCTTATTAATTCGCATTGCTTACTCATTTAGATCTTGGTTTCTTAATATTGTGATAAGTTTCTCATATCCTACAGTATCAAAAGCCATACGGTTATCTCTAATACAATAATAATGAGACTATATGTCATTGGAGCGGTGATACCGATCGTTTTGTTGTGCAAAGAGCGAACGAGGGTGTATGCGAGGAGGATGGATGGAAATATAGATTAGAATGAGAGAGAAAGAACGGTAGTAGATTGGCAGAGAGAATGGGCGAATGATAGTGGAAAGGCAAACTGGACGAAGGAGCTTATTCCCGATCTGAGACCGTGGTGGGCATGTAACCAGACTACTTCCTGACGCAGTTTTTGACTAGACATGGTAGTTTTGGTACTTTCATAAATAGAATAGGCAAATCTGCCTCGGCAAACTGTAGTTTGTGGGGTACCGGACGCTTCCGCCCACATGTTTAACTGCCAGAGATGGACATATGAGAGGAGAGATTTCGAAAGGCGAATGTGATTCGGAATGGATGAAAGAAACATGGTAAACATAATGTTGAGAGAAGAGAAAGAATGGAGAGAAGTACACTGTCTAATTTCTGGGGTGATGAAGAAAAAGGAGCAGGAGGACAGAGAAGAAAATTAAACCAGAGATCTGAAATTTATGGTTAATATTATTTATTAGTTTATGGCCTAACATCTGAAATATTTTCTGATTTACGATAATAGGTATGGTTATTTATAAGTTTTTAGTTTTTTATTTTAGTTGTTTATTGAGTGGCAAGACCACCTCCCTGGAACGGTGGTTAAGGTTTTAGCAGGAACATGGTTAATCCGGCACTACCCTGGGGTCTTCTGGCCTAGTATACTACTCGGCCGAAAGATGCCAGAGTGTCTTGCTCCGTGACGTAGATGTCCAAAAAAGATTTCTCTCACCGTTGCCTGCCAGAATTCAATGGATACCTTAGGCTAGGCTCTTACTGGAATCTGGTAATATGGCAATTAAAAAAAAATATCAACAGCTAGAGTAACCCAAAAACAGATTCTATCAATAATTAAACAAGCGAGAAAAACATTCATAAACCTAAAAACAGTTTTGCAAGATCAGTTTAGAGCTCATAATCTGAATGAGGTTTTCTCCGACTTGCTCTATGGCTGTGAAAGTTGGACAATGGATTTTGAAACAGAAATTAAATAGATGCCTTTGAGATGAATATATACATACGGATGCTGAGCATTCCATGAGTATGGATGCGCATGAGTAAACAAAGAGAATTATTAAGCATGATCAAAGAGCGGAAAATACAACACTTGAGTCATGTGATGACAGGTCAAAGATATGAATTACTCGGAATCATATTGGAAGGTAAAGTACAGGGCAATAGATTAGTTGTAAGACGCCAGAACTCTTGGCTAAAAGACCTGAGAACATGATTTGACTATTCATCCACAGAAATCTTTCGTGCAGCAGTTTCTAAAGCTACAGTTGCAATCTGGACCGCCAACCAGTGAAAGGAGATAGCGAAATAAGAAGAAAGTGCTTTTCAAGTTTTTGTAAAGAGTACTGTTTCACCCCTGGTCTACTTATATCACAATCGTATCATATTTATTACTAATACCCGTACACAACTCCTTTAATTTTGATTCTGCATCAAGACTAAATTTGCCTTGTGAATCCATTAATAATCCAGTAAATACTTTGATATAACCTCAGTTCCTTTAAATTTTTTATGTTTGTTTAACGAATAGTGAAGTCTTCTTGATTTTTGATTTCACTTAACTGAGTAGATAACCATTTCTGTTTAGCTAAAATTTTCTTTTATGTAACGTTTAATGCTTCAGTTTTTCTTTTTTGCTTTGAGTTATGGCTTGTTTAATTGCATTTCATGTTATTTGAACATCTTTTTCGTCAATGTAACTTATCTCTCTATATACACTAGAGGCAAGCATAAATTGCAAACCATTTTTAAGGTATTATTTTAACAGTTAAGAAATAAAAAGAGGGTAGCTAAATATAAAAAATTATTTCAACATTAAATACACATACTAAAACATTTCTACACTAATACAAAAATTAACAGCAGCTTCATAAAAAATAAAACGAAAATGTTTAACGGTCGTCATATTTTAAGTAGTTTATTTTTCAAAAATTAAAAGAAACAGAAGTCTCATACTTTTCCACTGTAGTTTACAAATTAAACGGACTAAAATATTTTAAAAAAATACATTAAACAACAAAAATAAAAAACAATGTATCTAATAGTAGTGATTTGGGTAATTTTAGAGAACATTGTGAGATTTTTGCAACAATTTTTTGTTTTAAAGTACTTGATACGTCAAAAATATGTATTTTGTCTATTTAAACGATATTTATTCAATGTTTATATAAGAGGTATGTATATTACAACATAAACATGCTTTTAGTCATTATTGACGTTTTAAATATCTTCCTAACAACAAAAAAGTGGTGGTGGTGGACAAAAAAAAGTTTCAGGACAAATGGACTAAGTGAACGAATCAATCAATAAGAAAGATGCCAAAAATCTGTAAATTACAAAAAACTGACTACAGACACTTTCATTAAGTGCATGAATGCCCAAAAGAATATGGACATATCTATTTTTGATCTTATTTTATTTCTAGTCTTTTTGGAAATATCTTTACCACCTTCTAGTACTGAAATGTATTGAGCTTAGTATAACTATGCTTCCGGTTCTCTCCTTATCCACTTTTCGCAAGTGTTCAATTTATTCATATCAATTTTGGACCTTCCGCTTTTCCTCTTTTATTCATAACACTTCTATTTGATCATCTTCTTCCTTTCTTCGGCGACATACCCATTTATCGAATTTATATTTTTCTTGGTTTTATTTTAGTTCTTGATCTGTTGTTTGTCTTTGGGTTTGTTTTATTCGGACCCATTATATTTTTCCTTTATTTTTCTTAAATGTCGAATTTAGATTATATTTAATTTGAATGTTTGCATTGAACCCATGAATTTCAGCTTATAAGAACGGATTGACACTATTATACCATAAGTACTGTTTTATGTTCCATCCACAGACTTTAAAGTCATTTTATGTCAACTATAACCAAAATTGAATGTATGGAAAGAAAACATTTAAAAGCAAAATATCTTAATTTTAATAAATGTAACCTTCTTTTATATATAATAGTATAAAAGAAAAATGATATACTAGATATTTCCATTATGAATTTATTACTAAAATATGAGTCGAAAAAAGTGTTTTCCATTTTAGCTCTGGTTTGGATTCTACAATACTTATCTTTGAGGCTTCAAGTTGTTAAACCTACTAATTCTCAAATGTTTACAACGTTCTATAGAATTACCGTGATTGATATATGTACAATTCTAGAAAAGATAGAATGAGAATTTCAGTAATTAAAAAAATTAAGTATTTACGTAGTTGTCACTTATGTGAGTTTTGTAACAATTAAATATGTACATTAAATAATTAAAAAACGTGTATTTTAAATTGTCATGAGAGATCACCATTCCTAACAACCTAGTCATCTCACATCAGATCACTAACATTTTTTACGTGACTGTCTTCTCTTCTGATACGTCTGTAATTGTTTATTACACATAATTATCACAATTGTATTAATTTTATAACTACACTTGAGTCCGGCTTCTTCTCTTCTAATTTGGGATTAGTATATAACTTCGTACACCGTCGCCTTCTTATCTCCCGATCCGGTAACGATGTATTTGTCGTCTGTTGATATATCGCAGCTGAGAACACTTGAAGATTCCTTTGACTGAAACAGAAAATATCTTATTAATTTTAGTTTTGGTTGGTTTTATAGAGTCTAAGCCTGGTATTAGACTAGGCAACTGGTGGCGTAACTAGTGGCGCCACCAAATTACCGCACAAAAAATTATGGGCAACTGGTGGCCGATAATTGCCACCAGCAAAAATTAATACGTTTAGTAGTGAATAGTTAATATTGTTTAGTTAAGAATATGATATCAAAGGAGTCGTTGTTTCTTCTTGCCCTTTTATTCAAAAAGAAAGGAAGAGTGAGAAGGAGTCGAAAAATTCATATACATATAATGTATATGTTATTATACGTTATATACATTACATTACATTATTATAGTTATTATACTACGTTATTTCCTGAACTTTGTGCCGACGAAGTAAATTTTTCTTCGTATTTTTGCATGTTAGAACCGTCATTTTTTATGCTCTTGGAGTACATTAAAGATGACATACGTGGTATTGATACAAAAATGAGGAAATGAATTCCAACTGGCGAAAAATAGTAGTGGCTTACAATGTTTTGAAATTTTAATGTGCTAGGGTTCCTCAGCTTTCTTTAATTCTAAATAAAAACTATGTTTATATTTTAATGTAAAAAATGTAGTTACTAAAAAATAACTGAAACATGGGTCAACAATATAACAATATTCATTTCGCTAAAGGACAAATCTGAGGTACCTACAAGAGGTATCGCTAGTATCGAAAATTCAAAAAATGAAACTAAATCGATATGGATCAATAGAATTGACCAAAGAAAAATAAGTGCGGGGACTAGGCAGATTGAGACCCCGAACTCGTACGGAACCGTATCACTCTTGAAAATGGCTCCAAAATGGGTGCCGAAACGTCGAGCATTAAATTCTCAACGCGGTTCTTCCCAGAAACTAAGTGATTTTCATTTATCTGAAAGCGGAATTCTATCCGAACATATATATATATATATATATATATATATATATATATATATATATATATATATATATATATATATATATATATATATATATTTGTTTTAAACGTTTGGCATTCCTTTCCCCAGGTAGCTGTAGCTTCCTCCGTGGTTGATGTCAGTTGTTGCCCTGGAAACCATCAGGGTCTTCTAACTCTAATGCCACAAATTGGTTGCATTGCTCCTGTAGTGATCCTTTCCCAAGTTAATATGCTCCTTTTCTAACTTGGCTGCACCGTACTGAAGACGACCAATAGTCAGAAATACGTATATACGGTTGCCTTCCATCGATATACCATTTTTGGTGTAAAAACGCAAAAAAATCGATTTATTAAGAATCCGTACGCTGTAGAAAATAAATATTTTAAATAAAAAATATAGCTAAAATAATTTTTAATAATTAATTATTATTAATTAATAATTAATTATTAATTATTAATTAATAAAATAATTTAAAAGTGCCCATAAACAAAAATGTTTATGGGCACTTTTTATGTAGAATGAATCGTTCTCTTACAAACAACGCTTGAAGCGACCATCGATTGAGAATGTCAGTTACAAATAAATATCAATAAATAAATTAATGTTCAATAAAAATTGTGTCAGATCGACGGTAAAAATTCGATATCTTTTGATTCAAGTGCTCTATCGATAAAAATCAAAATGCATTTTAAAGGTAAAGAGTTTGGATTTTGTATACAAGTTTTGAATTTTGCCGCAAATACACTTAGATCTTGTGTTAAATAAATAAACGTGGCGCCATTTTTGTCATTTTTATGATTCGCATGAGATCAATACAATATATCCTTATGACTATATATATTGACTAGACCTAACCTTCAAAACCTATAGCATGGAATTTTAGTTTTGACTTTAGTTTTGAACGTTGCCAAACGTTTATTTATTTAACACCATAATAAAAACTGAGTTTTTCGCGGTAAAATACAAAACTGCATACGAAAGCTGCACTGTTTACCTTTACAACGCATCTTGATTTTTGTCGATAGGACACTTGGGTCAAAAGATATCGAATTTTTCCTGTCGAGCTGATAGCTGATTGTTTCTGAGAGAATGGTTTATTCTACACAAAAAGTGCAATAAATATTTTTGTTTAAAATTATCTCAGCTACATTTTTTATTTGAAACATTTTTTTCTACGACGTACAGATTCTTGGTACATCGATTTTTTTGCCCTTTTACCCCCCTGCCACTCCTGCCAGGAAGGTTTTAGGAGGAAGTTCGATGGTAAAAGTGGTAAACTTTTTTGCAACTTATTGAAGGTCCCAAAATTAATATTCTCTGCAAAATACAGATTGTTCGTATAACTGTTAGGCCCAACTCTCTGACGACTGGACTATATGGAACAATTCCAACTCAATCGTTACTTACAAATAAATTAATTTACAACAATTATTTGGTATTGACTGTGATGTAGATTCTTCGCATGTCAGTACTACAATAAAATATTTCTTTCCGATTTGGTCGACAAACTTCAGAATAGGACTATAAATCGGAAATCGAATTCAGGATTCGGCCTAAATATGTACTTTCTTAATGTTGCAAAATAAGCAGACCACAAATGCACTGGCATGTGGATTCATAATTGTATCCACGTCATACCAAATTGTCTAGACAGAAATCTTTTCGTGAAAACGATTTAATAATACTCCATACTAGAGTAATATAATAAAAATAAATTAGACGGTTTAGGTTGGATTTACTTACAGCGTACCACCATTCGCTGATATGCGTATTTCAGCCTCTTGGCTTCTTCAGAGCAAACTCCGGACAAGCTCTGTAGTTTACTTAAACCGCCGACGAGAACACTTATGACTTGTTTCTTCGTATAGAGGTCGCTACAAGCGTTCAGTGCTACATTATTTGATAATAATTGTCAGGTAGATGGTTAGTTTCTTTTCTCTTCGAATCTCAAAAAGTCCTCCTACTAATGAAGCTGACTAACTTGCAGAACAACAAGGTCGCCAAGTACTCCGCCCCTATCCTTACCATTATGTTTTTAATCCCAATAAAGATATATAGGGGATTAATAATGATTATTATAAATGCCACTAGTGTCATCAATGGAAAAATCAAAAATCAGTAAATTAAATATGTGGAAGGATGCACTTAAAACTATTACAAAAGGGTTAGGGACAAAGCAAGGAATAATACATAATAAACTATCGAATAATGGTGCAATAGTGATGCTGGTTTTAATATTTACTCGTGTTATTAAAGCAAATGAGAATAATGTCTTGGACATTGTTTTAACTGGCAGTTTATTTTTAAATGTCTAAACGTTGATTTCTTTGATTAGAATAAGATACAACAAGATGAAGTAATATACATGTGAAAAGGGAATTCCTCCATTGCCCTACAAAATGGACGTAGATTGTGCACACAATTAAGGAAGATAAGGAATATTTATCAGCGCTTATTCAGGCAATTGTTGAAAATCAAAATCAGGATTGTGATTAAATAACCGTTATTTCTTCAAGAGCTCTTTTACCTTTATTAAGTTGTCCGCAATATTTCCACATTCTGAGAGTCTGTTTAAAGTGATGCCAACAAACATTTGACATAATTTACAGAGTTGTCGATATGAAAAAATTTTTCGGTTGTGGTTGGTTTTCAAGAAGTTCTCCAATTTTGATCGACGAACGGAAGGATCGTTCTCTTGTTTGAAAGAAATAAAGACATTTTGCATAATTTTATAAACGACAAGAGATTTTTCAGATTTAGGATTAATTACCAAAAAAAAATGCGTTGTTAGAGGATCATTACCATTATTTAAAGATACACACACGCTTTGCTATCTTTAGTAGTAAAACTTATTTTGGAAGTGAAAATACTGCAGAAGCACGTGTCATAGAATGGCTGGTTTAAAGTGATGTGAATATTTCTTTTGGTATATTATTTACACAACATTTTATAGAAAGTTGCGAATTATTTCAACTTGACGGTGTTCTTGGATATTTTATGAAAATATAAGGAGCCATCTAGTGTGCTCTGGATTAGAGGAATAGAAAATGTCAATGTAGTAGGTTTGCTTCTTCAAACTAGATTACACTAATGAGTGAATGACAAAAAGGTTTTTTTTGTTAACCACTATTATACGAAGGGAAATGTTTTTCATTCCATCTCACCTAGCAGGTCTATCCGACGAATTAAAAATAGCAGAGAAACACGAGTCATGACTCGTGACTATGACTACAGTCTGTCCCAAACCCTTCTTTCAGTGCGTCACTAATTTTGACGTCATATAGGATTTTAAGAATGTTGAGATATATTGCACGTCATTTTAGTTAAATTTGACAGTTGCAGGATCGTAATCTCTCTTTTTCTAATTGAAAATAATTTAATAATTTTAATATTAGTCTTTGTTCGTTCTCGATATCTTTCGGCATATTTAAAATATTTTTATGACAATATATACAAAATTAAATTTTCACTGTAAAATGTCTGATAATACTAACCTGGAATGACAGTTATCATTTTATCAGTTGACATTGTGAAAATACTGTCACGATAGAGACAATCTGCGTCAAATTATATTTATGCGCATCGTTGATTGGAAATCTATTTAGCGTATTCTAAACTCCAACCAATTATACATCCGTAAGTAGAATTGGCTTTACGATAAATAATTCTATGTATAATAATCACAGACTCACGTTTTTTTCTGTCACTTCTAGCTTAATGTGTTAGAGAGAATTCGATCAACTATGACGCACTGAAAGAAGGGTTTGGGACGAACTATAGTTTGACGTGATGTGAATATTCCTTCTCGTATATTATTTACTGTAAAAGTTATATCATCCTTCGATATACATTTGTAGTGGGTACCCTCTTATTGTTTAAGTATTTTTGTCTGATCTACTAGAGGCAGTGTTATTATCCTGATGATAATGATAATAACAGTGCTTACCTGGAATATACTAGCCCCATATGGCGTCCTCCAAGCATTCAGAAGATTATCTTTTCCTGTAGAAACGAACCATTTGCCACACGCTGCGAATCGTAAACTCAGCACACAGCTTTCATGAAGGTGTAATTGGTACTTGTCCGGTTTGTTAGCATGTAGTACTTCCACATTAGAATTTTCCATACCCACCGCAAGCCATTCGCCCATCGGACAGTATCCAAGAGAGAAGATCTGGGAGCTAAAAATATAATTAAGGTTATAAACACGAATTGTTGACAAACATTTTTATATTTTACCTATAAAGTACTAAGCAGTTAATACATAAGTAAAATTAATTCTGATTAGTTGTTTTGTGTCATCAGTTTTTGCGACAAGGTTAGCTATCTGCAATTCCTATGCATCTACAAAAAACTGGGGTAAAAATCTCACTGCAATCGGTCAAGGAGACAAATAAAAGCGAAAAGCTCCTTTCAATCTTTTAATAGAAAACGTTTCGTGCAGTCTTCTACACTCTGTTTATCTTGATATCAAAGCAATTGCTTAACCAATCCATTCCCTTATTACCCATCTCAAGGATACACTTCCTGTCTTTATTAATTAACAATTTTGATAGCAAATTTTTAGACAATTTAGATTTATATTCACTTGAAAAAGATGAATTATTTAGGAGTCACTTTTTTGATTTTTTTTTTATAATAGTATAAAATACTTTTCTTCTGTTTTCAGATTTAACACAGCAATAAATTATATTTTAATATTCAATTTCTTTTCCTTTATATTTTAATTTTAACACAATTTCAACATTCAATGTTGGTTATTCTTTACGGCATGGTACAGTTTTTTTATAGAAAAAAAAATTATATTTAAGATTTTTTATTAAAAAAGTTCAATTATTATACTTTAGTTTCATACTTAAGTGTCTTAGTAAAAAAAAAACCATCGTTCGGTGTTACTGTTGTATTCCTTTTAATTGTAAATGTAAACTTTACTTTTTTATATATTTCACATTTTTAACTGTGACAACCGTATGTAATTTAGAACCAAATGGTTTATTAATAAGAACTCTGTAGCTCAACATGGTTGTAAACCTATATTTTAATTCAATAATCATTAGAAATATAGAATTCTACAGAGACTCCACCAAACATTTTCTATTAAAAGATTAAATATTTATTTCACTTTTTTTTTCTCCTTAACCGATAACCTTAATACCTCAAGTGAGAATTTTTATCCTTATCTGTATTCGCTACCTGCAAGTTCGGAAGAGCGACACATAGTGTCATAGATCAGCAAAATTATTAGCACTTTTAATATATTACTCGTATGTAAACTGTAAATAAAATGACCTAAATTTGTTTATTTAATACAATAATTATTGTAATTTATAGTAATATTTTACTTCGAAAAATTTTCATTGAAAAAATGGGTAAATATATTTTTTACGATTAGATTTCATCATTTGGAGATTAAAGATAGAGGTTATTAAAAGGTAAAAATTTCGGAAGAGCGACACCTAGTGTCATAGATCAGCACAGTTTTTAGTAAATTGCAAATAAAATTACTTAAACTTGTTTATTTAATACAATAATTATTATAATTTAATATAATTTATTATAGAAATCCACTTTCCTCTTTGTATTAATTTTTTCTTATAATTGTAAAACAAATAGAACTTCAATTGACTATTTCTTGTTGTATTTTTACAATATATAATACAGCATTTGCGAAACCCCATTTTCTTCAATGATGGTACTTATGAAATGTGCTAATAAAAATGCAAGGTCTTGCCGCTTCACGCTCACGATCGTTCTCGTATACCTTCCAAGTACTTGCAAACAGCGAGTTGTAGTTTGCCCCTATTTTTCCCTTCCTGGAATATTGAAATTTACAGAGAAATGTAGAGATTTTGTTCTTTATAATTACTAAAATATGTCTAATATTTTTGTTAAATTTACCTGAAGTCATGTTGTTGCAATTGTCTACCTTCGCGTAAGTCCCAACTTCTAACGGTGTTATCCAATCCACCTGTCCACAATTTAGTTCCTTCAGAAGAGATATCTATACACGAAGCGCCGTCAGTGTGGCCCTGGAACTGTCTTACTAAGGTCTGGTTGTGAAGATCCCAAACGGCAATGTGTCCTAAAAAATTATCCGTTGTATAATATCATTAAAAAATAATACCATAACGTTTTGTTAAAATATATCGAATGCCGAGTATATAAGGAGAACAACAAATAGACAATTAGCTCCTTAGTATAGAAATAAATTTCTTATTCTTTTAGTTATGCATATTGCCTGTTCTTCTCAACTTTACCTCTTGTGCTGCTGGAATGTAATTACTCCAACAGTTTCTAGGTTGACCTATGCTTCGTCTTTCTGTGCAACTGCCCTAGGTTGGATATTAAGCATGATTAACTAGAGAGAACTGCTACCAAAGACCATAATAGACTTTGTTAAAACAGTTGAGCTGAAGGGACTACTATAACCTAGGGATGAGCCACAATAGACCTCTTAGGTCGAGCTATTAATACTATGCACAGGCAACCACTAATTTCAGTTAAATAACGATTTTTATAAACAAGATTTTGGATTAGCCATGGACTCATTATCTCCACTATTAAAAGATATTTTCATGGAAGAATCTGAGCACATATTGTGTACAAACAAAAACAAAAACCCACAATATGGTGGATATATGTAGATTATGTGTTCTCCATTTGGCCTCATGGACCAGAAGCATCGAGTAGCTTTTTTATGGACATTAACTGTAAAGAAGAATAAATCAAATTTACCATGGAAAAAGAAAACCAGAACTCAGTACCTTTTCTGGATGTGTTATTCATAGAGGGGGTTATAGGATATGTAACCAAAGTCTATAGAAAACCAACGCACACTATATGAGCCTAAAATACTTTTACAACTTTTCGCTACAACGAAAATTCATTTTAGGAAAAAAAACAAGATTTAAATGGAAAGATGAATCAATATTCATGAAAGGAACAGACAGAAAAAGAGAAAAATCAAAAAAGCAGCCCTCATCTTGCGAAATGAAAAAAAAAATGTGTAGCAAACTCATCAATAAAATGTAGCAAGATCTGGTTTCCAATACTGAAACAAGAAGTCATTAATGAGTTAATATGTCAGAGAAACATAATTAACTATACTTAACTATAACTTAACTATAATTAACTATATAAGCATAGAAAGATCAGAATTTGATATTAACCAGAGGGTACAAATCAAAATATGGCTATTTGCCTAAAAGATTGAGGCCAAGTAAGTTAACTGTGAAATTGGTTTATAAGTTAGTTAAATCTAATAATTTCATTACATATATTTTTTTTTGAAAATGATTTCTGGATTGAAACGTGTCAAAACAAATCAATTCTAATTAAAATCAATTGTGAGTTGAGTTTACCGAAAGTACAAGCTGAATATAGTCGCAAATGTCAAAAATATTTCGGTTTGGCAGTGTTAGCATGTTTTATAATGCATATGTTGTATGCTTCAAATATAAACAGATAAAGCTTTTAAAAAGTGCATTTTGATTATACTATTTTATGAATTCTGCAATTTTTAATTCATATTAAGCAATAACGAGTAAATATTTTAAATATTTCTCTCTTTCGAGATTAATTGTAAACATCTGTTGTAATCTGGCAACTGCTGGTTTGACGATTGCCAAATCTATCCCCTAATCTATCAAAGGGTAATTGCTAAAAAAAAATTTCTAATAATTAACTGCAATTAATCTACAAAGAAACAAATATTTACTCATTGTTGTTTTAAATAAATCAAAAATTGCAAAATTTATAACATAATATAAACAAAATGTACTTTTCTAAAGCTTTATCTTTTTAGATTTGAAGCAATCAGCATCTACATTATAAAAACATGCCAACACTGATATACCGAAATTTGTTGTTCCCTGTTTGACATTTGCGACTATAATCAGCTTGTACTTTCGGTAAACTCAACCCAATATTTAATTTGGTTTTCAATCTCAAATTTGCACCTTAGTGGTTCTTTTGAAATAACTAATACATATAAAGAACCACCTTTATCTCAGCATGTTCGCCTTCATCGTCTTATGAGCAGACCATGTATTTAGGATGAAAGAAAACAGGCTTCCAAAAAACTGTTGAATGCAAGAATGTAGGGGAAGACACTTATTGGAAGACCAAGAAGGTGATGGAACGATGATGTAGATAAGGACACAAGAAATCTCCTTGGCAGTCGATCGTGGAGGAGAATGCTGAGGGAGGACAGGGCTCGAATTGAGCTGCACAGCCATAGGATAAATGATTTGTCGTTTGATACTACTAGACTTTGGTTCTTTGTGGAATACCTATTTTGTTGAATGTATTGGCTTTAGTATTGAAATGATGGAACATTCAATTTAACAATTTAAAAATAAACTAAAATTAAATAATAAAGTAACTCACCGTCTGAGCAACAACTGAAGCAAACTTTAGAGTCTGGACTTATGGCTAAAGCGTAGCAGGCGGGAGCGCTGGATGTCAGTTCTGCCTTTATCCGAGGTGTAGGACTGGCTAAGTCCCAAATAGATAGATTACTCGCTTCACCGCCCACAATAAGTGTTCTTCCGTCCGGTAATAATTTTACTGATCTGATATAGTTGTCCCTTTGCTAAAAAACAAATATATAAACACTTAATAGAAAGGAATCGCTAAAATGCAGAGCTTTTATGTGAAAAAAGTGAGCGAAACACATTGACGGGATACCTGAGTATCTTAATATGAAATAACTGGTCACCTTTATGGATATGTTATGTACTATGCAACGATAATTGGATTTTCAGAAATGACCGTGTTAATATTTTAACTTAAATTTTTTAGTCTTTTTAAAAAATTTAGTAGACTCACTGACGTAAACCTACGAGTTTTAACGTTTCCTCGACGTTCCCATTTTTATCTTGTGGTTATTCTAGAACTCTTACGTAAATAGGAAGATGTCTCCAGGTCTCAGTCATTTTCTTACTCTTATATACATTTTTATAATTATTATACTGCAGAATTACTCAGTACAAATGTTGCACTCCTAATTGTAATAATTGTTCACTTTATTATATCCAGTGATGATAAATGAAAGCTTTTATTGCTTTTGTGACCATAGTTCGAGATTATTAAATCTACTTACATAAATACAAAGACAATTTATATATTTACTTACCAGGCAATCTAACTGAGACACAGGACTTTTTGAACCAGGCTGGCTGATGTCCCAAACCTTGACACAGCCTTTGCCTCCGGTATATACATATTTGGTGGGATTGGAAATCGTCACTGCACAAACGACTTCCCCGTGACTCAGAGTATTTATCTGACGAGCGTGTCTTGGAATTCCAGGGCCACTTAGGGCGTCTGGTGGAAAGGGCACCGGTTGCATCTGTCCATCGGCACTTACGTGAAAGGAATATGCCCTAGAAATTATAGTAACATTACAAATTAAAGGATCAATTTGGACATATCCTACAATTTTGCTAATGCCCAAATCTCGGGAAGAGACAAGTGAATCATCCATTGAGTATTAGTAACATGTGTGCATGAAGAATTCAAAATTTAGCTATTTTTATATCGAGCTATTGATCGAGTACAGCACGCAAAGATGATGCAAATACTAAAAGAAGCAGGAATTAACAGCCAAGATCTGAAAATAATTAGAAATCTCCACTGGCATCATACCCCAAATCTCAGAGTTGAAGGTGAACACCTTGTATATGTGAAAACCATGCGTGAAGTGACAGCAAAGCTGTATTTTGTCCCCCCTAAACTATAATATACTGTGAAAGAATATTTATCGAAGCTTTGTACGAAACTGAAAAAGGTATTCTACTAAACGGGTTCCGGCTAAACAATCAAAAAGGTACCACAATCTACTGTAAATCATCCAACCAACCAACCAAACTCCAGTAGAAAGAGTGAGGTACTACAACTACCTCGGTACCATCATAATTAAAGAATGGACCAGCAACCAGGAGATAAGAGTGCGCATCGGAAAAGCTAGAACCATCTTCAACCAGATGGGGGCCCTTTTTAAGAGCCACAATCTCTCTCTTGGTATAAAAGTGACGATAAAAAATAAAAGACTGCGATGCTATGTCTTCTCTGTCCTTTTTTAATGGTGTTGAAACGTTAATCTTGAACGAAGATATGAGCAGAAAATTGAAAGCATTTGAGACGTGGCTATATCGGAGAACACTTAAGATCCCGTGGACTGATCGAGTCACAAATGAGGAGGTCCTCAGTCTAATTTTATAAAGATGTATAAGTAGTTGTAAATTTTAATGTTAATTTCAGAGTGTATTAATTTTCTATGATACTTTTTCTTTGTTTTGTGGCCCTCCTAGGAAACCAGAAGTTTTGAAACGCCATATACAACTGAGACCCATATATTGTTATCAAATAAAATACCACGAACCTCTAGGTGGTTAAGCTTTTCTTGTATTTTGTTCAATATTCGTATGTACTTTTTGATATTTAGTTTGTTTCAATTTGATATTATATATTTTCGTTAAGGTCGAATCTATCTCTGAGAACCTCTAAGCTGGATAGAATCAGCTGACTGGAATTTTTGGTTTTAGCAACACAATAACTCTCAAACTTGATTGGAATTATACATCAGCATTTCGTTGATTATAGGTTACAATTGATTTCCATATAGTTACCACAGCAGCAAATAGACGAATTTACATTTATTGTAAAGTAGAAAAAACTGAAAGAAAGATATTAGGATCAATACAGAACATGAAAATCATCTCTATTTCTGCTTGGCGTTTGAAGATTGGAGTACTAGCTATTAAATCCAAGGTTCAAAAGTTTAGGAAACGATACAAACAAATTCATGAAGAACTTTAAAATAAAATTATGTTCGAGGATACAACTTTTGCTGTTCCTCATAATTTTCAATATTAACTTCTTAAAGAATATAAGACTTCGTTGTCTACAAACTCTACACAGACACCCCAACAACTACCAGGAATATTTAAAACACAATAAGAAAAGTGACACACCTAGACCATGGAGCCAATTAGTGGAGAAAGATTTAGAAAAGGTCATGAGACAAGCAAGAGCCGTTTTAGTATGGAAAGAAATAAGATATTGGAGTATAGTATATCGCAAAAAGGATATACACATATATTCTGGTAGAGCAAAAACACGAACCTACTAGTCAATGTAAAGGGTCACTAAATATGAGTTATTTCTACATGTTTGCTGTCAGATACACATATGTACTAAGATATAAAAATATTATAAAACTATAACAAAAGAATCACACAGTAGGTAATAAATACGCATTCATCGAACAAGTTTATTTGTCTAAAAAATCTCAATGTAAACTTATCCTTTATTAAAACAATAACAAAAGATCTACAGAATCGTAACAGTATCGCATGCCGTATAGAAAGTAATTGTTAAACTTACGGTTTTCCTCCAGGAATTCCACCAAGTCCTGGTACGACAGGGGCTCTCATCTGTGAATGGGGGTCATATCCAACTTGTAGTGGTGGCCTTGGGTAGCTATTAAGAGCTGGTGGTATATTATTATGCAAACCAGCGTAGCTTCCTGCAGCTTGCAGATCGTGAGGAGCAGCACCTAGAAATAATGTAAGGTTGATTATTAATATAGATAACAGCACAACATGCAACTAAACGAAACCCCTGAACGGGACGAAAGATATAAATAAAATAAAGAGGAGTTTGGAAAATATATGGATAATACATATAGTCACCCAAAACGGTTAGTAACATGCAAAGAGGGAAAGAAAAAAGAAAAGAGGAAATAAATTATAGTTTGCATTGAAAATATCGACATAACAAAATAAAGACGATAGGAATAAAGCATCTAAATGTAGATAAAAACAAATTTGTCTTTAAGTACCAGTGATAAGTATACATACAATATAAAAAAGAAAATCAAAGAATTAGAGCCGATCATTTATATGATGGTGAAATGATTTTGAAAAGTAATAGTTTTAGATATAAAAACGACTATTATATTTTACGGCGCAGATTTTAACGACACTTTTTGGGGGCGTTGTTAAGTAAATGGTGGCAAGAAAACTGTGCGATAAAACTAAATAATACCTGGCAGATAAAGCAGTAACTCGAGGCAAATAAACGTCATTTTGCGCATCTCAACTGCCTCACCATAATTGGCGTTTGTTATATCAAAGTATCAAGTACTTTAAATGAGTAGAAGATCTAAAGATGACATATTGGGGGACATGTTTGTGAAAGGGAATAATATTTTGTGTTGTGAAAAGTATTGTCGCATAGTAATAATGGTAATGAGAATTATAATAGAAAATGTAAGCGGTATGGTCATCATAAATAAAGAACAAGGAAAGTAAAATAAATATAAAAGATGAGAATTATTAGGGGAATAAAACGGAGAGACAACCGAAAACATGAACTAAACTTGAGGAGATAAAGTTTTTTTAAATAGTATCCATTGCTTGTAATAATTTGCACTTACCTAAGCGTAGCTATGAATTTAAAGTAATTTTCAAGAGACAATACCTACTTACCATTAGACATTGCTAAATACGGTGGATACTGCCCCAGCCCCTGTTGCTTGATAGGTTTTAGCCCTCCTGATGCGCTTCCAGATGAAGATCCGGCTGCTGACGTCGGTGTTACAGATTTAGAAATCGGCGTGGTTGGTTTCTCCTCCATTTTCTTTGTCGATGGCGTTGATGCGTTACTAGATGTTCCAGATCTGGGACTGTGCGGTCCTGGGTGTTCTTTCTTCGGTAGTTTATCGATGCCGTTTTCTCTCGGAGAGGTGGTGCCGTTTGGTGGAGAGACGGGATCTTCGGACGCATCGTCCACCACTAAGTCTTGGTCGCTTTTTTCACCGTCACTATGCTGTAATTAATTAAAATAATATTATTAAAACAAAAAAAAAACACACCAAGCAGATATTGCAGTACGTGGAATATGCATGTATATACATATATAGATAAACACACACACACACACACACACACACACACACATATATATATATATATATATATATATATATATATATATATATATATATATATATATATATTGTTATGATGTGTTTGTTTGTTTGAATGATGAGCAATGAGTATTTTTAATAATATAGGGTTTTTATCGCGGTTCTCAAAGAATTAGTTTGTAAGTACTTTTTTAAATTATCTTTATTATAACTATTATGAAACACACATATATATCTAACCTAGCCAATGTAAATTTAAAATAAACTATCTTTAAATTGATATTCTTATAAAACTAATTAAATTCTATAGACAATGTAAAATTTAAACAAACTATCTTCAAAATTGAAATTGTTATGACACTATAATTGGTTTCAAATGAGTGTAGAGTAATAAATCATGAAGTGTCATAAAATTTTCCTGAATTTCGGTGTCGTCATGGGCGTAGGCAAATGGACGGATGTCAACTTCGTCGTCAAAAATTGATGTACCTCAAAATATCATATTTTGGATATTTTGTGATAACCAATTTTATTTAATTTTTCGATTAACTTATTCTTCAAACTCGTATTCCATTATATGGTCATTAAAGCTAATTACATTTTTATTTATAAAAACAAATTCACTTCCTTACTGAACGAATAAAAGCATTAGAAGAAATTGATAAGGGTATGACGCACCTCCTAATATTACTAAGAACTAAAATAAATCAACATGAAGACTAATAACGCGTAATGAGGTTTTACTTACACTTTCATTATAATCCCTCTTTTATTTTATTATTATCATTCGACATTCGAGTTAGTAATTGTTACTACACCAATTAAACGTACAGTAATATTGTGATATAGAAATAGTGAAAAAGTTATAAAATGGCGACATTTACTCCAAAGAAAAGAGGTGTAAAAAATTCTCCGCTATCTGTTAGTGAAAAAGTTATAATTTTAAATGTATATGATTGCATAAAACACGATCACCCTAGTTTGTCTGTGCAAGAAAGTGTTGAGCGATGTGCCCGAATGACTGGAATTGGACAGTCCACGATTTTTAAATTATTGCGAGAAAGAAAGATATCAGGCCAGTTAAGTTCATGCAAGAGAAAATCAGGAAGACCAATAAAAATCTTAGGTGAAGACACCAAACGTGACATTCGAAGAAAAGTTCATTCGTTTTATTTTAAAAAGGAAATACCCACCCTTGACAAAATACTAATGGAGATAAGCCAAGATAACGATATTCCTTTGATATCCAGAAAACTTTTATGGAAAACTTTAAAAAGTATGAATTTTTCCTGGGAAAAGCACAATCGAAAGGCACTATTACTGGAAAGTGATGAAATCATTTGCTGGAGACGAAAATATTTGAGAACTATAAAACAGTACCGCAGAGAGCACAAGAAAATTTTTTATCTTGATGAGACGTGGATAAACGAAGGTTATATAGTCCAAAAAATGTGGCAAGATAAAAATGTAACAAGTGCTCGCCAAGCTTTCATAGAAGGCCTTTCGACGGGTATTAAAGTGCCTTCGGGAAAAGGGAAGAGGCTTATAATTGCTTACATTGGAAGCGAAGAAGGATTTTTAAAAGAAGGTTTGTTAAGCTTTGAGTCGTGTCGGACGGGAGATTATCATGAGGACATGAATTCGGATGTCTTCGAAGACTACTTCGGGGAAATGTTAAAATTTCTTCCAGCTGATTCGGTCGTGGTTATGGATAATGCAAGCTACCATTCAAGGCGCATAGAGAAGGTACCAACTTCAGCTTGGAGAAAGCAAGAAATTATTAACTAGCTGTCAAATAAAGGTATTCAGTTTGAGACGAATTCAATAAAGAAGGAACTACTAGCCGTAGTAAAACAACATAAATCTCGTTTCATAAAATATGCCGTAGAAGATGTAGCAGAAAAGTATAAAGTAACTGTGCTACGCCTACCGCCATATCATTGCGAATTAAATCCCATAGAACTTATATGGGCACAAGTTAAAGGATATGTTGCAAGGCACAATACCACATTTAAAATGAAAGATGTCAAGGTATTGTTTGATCAAGCCATTATGGAAATCACATCAGAAAACTGGCAAAAAGCAATCCAGCATGTTTTAAAAGAGGAAGATAAAATGTGGGAACTGGACAACTTGGTCGATCAGGTGGTTGACCCTATAATTATAACACCAGGGGATGATGACAGTTCTTCGGATGAAGACTATAGTGATGTAGAATTGTAATAACGTATCCAGTAAAGTTTTTGTAGTTTTTGTGAATAAATTGATTTAAACTCCCCACAAGTGTTTCAATATGTAAAGTTCATTCGTGTGTGTTTGTGAGTATTTCCCGATTTCGGTTCGTATATATTTTATTGTTACATTTTATATTTTTTTTATAACACTGTTCTGCTGTATTACATTTTTATTTCCTTTAATATGATTTTTAAGAATGCATATTCTTTTGTCAATTATCCCACTAGCGCGCCTCTGGCTCAGTGTTTATCTGTCGATAACAATGGACTAATCCCTCAAAACAGGGTGATACCTACCTGCTCTTTATGAAACGACAGAATTTTGCAATGCGGACGGAATTTATTGACGGATTATTGACGGATTACCCTGTAGCGCTTTTGAATACTTCATGAGATTTTATTACTCTACACTCATTAGAAATAGATTATAACTAAATTATATTAACAAAATTTTGTACCTTTCTTTCACTGAATGCCTAAATGAACTGTTTTCCACTATATAGATTCTAATCACCACTGAATGTCTTCGTACTTCGGTTATCCTTGTTTTTGTGAAATTACTTTTTCCAATTATCAGCTTCTACCAATTTAAGATATATTTTTCTTCATCAGCATTTATAAACCACCAAGCAAACCAGCAAAACAGCATTTATATTTATTCTTCTTTTCCATATACCAATATCCAATTATTATAAGTTGATTTATACTAATCTCCAATCATAATATAATTTTAATTCCTTCCAATATTCTTCTAATATACTTTTTTTAATCTTCAATAATTATTTGTGTATAATTATAAATGTGCATAATAATATATGCATAATTTTTAATCTTCATTTAACTCACTATATTAAACAATTGGACTATTTGTAACTGATTCACTGACTCCAACTAACTTTCATATTTCTTACTAAACTTTTCTGACTGCCTTCTTGAAAATTCTGAACAATTTACTTCACTAACTAAATGTGTCTACTAACTTTCATAATAAACTGGACTCATAGTAACTGTAACTCATAACTGATCGATCCTAATCCAAATCACCGGGTATTTATATCTTTTTTTTTCTGTTCTAGAATCATCTGGCAATAAATCATGTTCGATTTAGTTCTATTTCTTCTATATGGATGTTCTCGAAAAAAATATCTGTTCTATCCACCGACATAATCATTATTCCAGAATGTTCCAACATAAACACAGGTGAAATTCTGCATTCTGGAGAATTCGTTAATGTTCTATTGATAATTTTGTTGACATTTAGGCTTTTCAGATCAGAATAAACATTTAAATCATTAAATATATATAAATTAAACATTTTAAACTAACATTATTATTATAACCCCACTTTATATTCCTAAAAATTCTTAATTTCTGTCAGTCACTTACTGTATAGTTGGTTGCCTATGCACATGGCTCACTTAAATATATTTACAACATTAAAATACAACTTTTTACAATTATTATATGCTAATTTCTTAAAAATTGCCCTCACATAAATATATTTTTATAAAATTCTCTAGTATTTAACTTATTAAAATAATCAAATACTTTTTTATATCTAATATTATGTAGTATATAACTTATAAATTATTTTCTATAAACTCCAATCGTATCAATATATATATATATATATATATATATATATATATATATATATATATATATATATATAATAACCAACATAACACTGTTGATTTATGTTGATATACAATTTATTCTAATGAAATTTTATAAAAATCTCCTAGAGTGTCTAGGTCTTTTTAGGGTAGCAGATAGATACTTTTCTAAGATACCAGTGGAAACCAGTTCTAATTCAGGGAAGCAAGCGATCCTGCCCACGCGAGCCATGCTTTACTCTCCTCACTGAGAGAAAACATGTCCCATCCCTTTATCCTTTAAAAATCTAGTTACAAAGGCAGCGTAGCAGCGATCATCAGTACCAGCTCAAGGCGCAGGATGGCAGATCGGTTTAAAACTGGACTATCGCAAGTATGACTGGAGCATATTAAGTGGTTGTGGTATTGTAATGGGGAAGGCAAAGGGAAACTAATTCTCTAGTTCATTCATAATGGCACCGACATATAATAAGGAAAGGTATACTGATCACGGTCCTCGGATACCAAGATCTGGCAGGAGAAGACAAGCACATAGGACATCCCAGGCCATTACCCAGTGAAATCCCTATGACAGTAGTTCTATTTTATTAGATAATTAGATTTTTCTAAGCAATGTATTATTTTTATTACTGTATTGGCAACAAGGCAGCGATCGGGCAACTACGTTTGCTAATTTTCGGCTGCAATATTCCCGATATAACGAGAATTGCAACAAAAAATTAACAATCAAGGACTAATCGGTAACGACAAAAAGTAGACTATAAATAGGTGAATCAGGTAAGGATGCAACGTTTCCGCTGTAAGCATGATTTCCCAGGCGACAGTACTTCGTAGGTGGTGGTTGTTAATAACATGATAGACACTGTTTTTTCTGAACCGTAAAGGTCGAAAGTAGTGTCTGGCGTCGGACAATGGAAAATTCCCTGAAACAATATAAAGGTTGGAACATTGAAAGCTCAGCAACAGACGAAGAAATAAAAAGAAAGTTGAGAGATGAAGAGGCCGATAACGATGAAAGACGAAGAATTTTAACAATTAGACCACGGAAGAATAATGAAACAAAGCTCGATACAATAATTGAAATTATGAATAAACTAACAGATGAAATTAAAGAAACAAAAAAAGATAAAAAAGCAGGAAAAAAGCAATAGATCAGGTAATTGCAAAACATCAAAAAATGTTAAGGAACGAGAACGAGGATCTAAAACAAGAAAATAAAGAAATTAAAGCCGAATTGAAACAAATCGAAGATAATATGAAATTTATGGAAAAACAAGGAAGAAAGAACGACGTAATGATAAATGATCTAACAATAGACACCTATGAGCAAAGAGTATTAGAAGAGGTAATGCGGATATTGGGTATTGAAGTTAAAATCAATAATGCATACACATTGTGAAAAAAACCGGCTTGATTGAATTAGAAAACCAGAAAGAAAATATTAAACTTATGAAGAATAAATCCAAGCTAAAAAATTAAAAAGAAAAGAAAATATACTCGTACATCAACAATTACACTGCAGTGAGAGAGAGAGAGAGAGAGAGAGAGAGAGAGAGAGAGAGAGAGAGAGAGAGAGAGAGAACAGTGAAAAGTAACGACTTCAAACGTTGGTGTAAAAACATTGTGGGTGAATAAGAAATAATGGAAATTGAATAATGAAGAAAATATAATAGACAAACCAAAAAACTAATAATGAACAATAATAATCAACAGTAAACAGTAAAAACAAACGAAGAACGACGAAAGAGGCAACAAAAAAGGACACTAGTAATGATAAAATGATGACGAAGTAGTGTTATCAATTTCTGTTGGTACATACGACTTGACACATTTTAAATTTTACTTGTAATGTATATTCAAAATAATGGTCGAAAAAACTAACAAATTTAATTAAACCAACCAGTTAAACATATTTTGATGGAAAGTAAACATTAAAAAGTGACATGAAACACTACTGGACGTTATCGTCAAGCCGTTATGTCGCTGCCGCTTTACAGAAGTAACATCGAGTGCAACAATCAGAAAATTAAACTTGTTTTGATGGATTGCAGATTTATGAACCGAGAACTTCGTAAAAAACCTATCGGAATGAAACATAAACGGGCACAGGAAAAACAAAAAAAAAATGTATCAAAGGGAACTTTCATTACCGATTTGTGAGAGGGTTTTTTTTTTAATTGCAGCAATGTTGACATTCAACAGTATATGATGCCTGCGATCAAATGCTGTGATTACGCTTCAATCACGATAACAATTGCCAAAACTGAATTGGCAGAGGTAATTTTTTTTCTAAAAGGGTATTTTCTAGAATACTGTTGTTCTGAAGCTATTTTCTTGTGGCATTTTAAATTAATTTATATTTAAATGGGAATAAGCCACAATTAAAGGTTAAAATACGTTTAATAAATAATAAACGTATTTTAACCTTTAATTGTGGCTTATTCCCATTTAAATATAAATTAATCTAGAATACTGAAAAATAAAAGTATGTACCATCACCAGTATAAAAATGTAAAGCACTGCACCGAAATAAATATATTACAAAATAATCTTAGTGACATCTAAAGTATATGGAGGATCAGAACCAATTAAATTTCGGACTTGTCTAGAGTGATCTCGTTAAATATCGCCAGCTAATTTAGACGACAGAAAGTCTGTCTTCGGTAGCACTGAATTAAGAAATTCAGAAGAGTTAGACAAAGAGATACCATTTCGCCAAAACTTTTTATCACTGTCTTGGGAGAATGGAGGCACCAATATCGACGGCGAAAGGTTAACTCATATTATATATATCATATTATAGATTCGCAGACGACACAGATCATTCTTATCATAGTCAACATCCTTGATGTAAAACAGATACTTGAGGAATTACTAAAATTCTTATTGGACGTTGATCTCCGAATAAAAGCCAGCAAAACCATAACAATGACAAATCTAGTGCTCGCACAAAACATCAGAATATCGACATAAAAGAAACACATGTTGGACACAAAATACAAATGGGAAAGAACGACCAAACGAACGAGATACAGCTTAGTATAGGTTTGGGTTGGGCTGCTTTTGGAAAATTACATAAGATATTTAAGAGTAGTATAACCATATGTCATGTCATGTCATGGTAATGACATACGGAGCGAAGACATTAACATAATCAAAAAAGTCTGCGGAAATTTTAAGAGTAGCCCAGAGAGCCATAGAAAGAGTCATGCTTGGAATCAGAAATACAGTTAAAATTAGAGACTAGATAACGAATTAAATAAAACATAATACCCAATAACACCATCAGACACAGAACGAAGATCAAAGACATAGTGAAACATGCAACTAAAATGAAACAGATGCACCAGAAGAATATTAGAATGGCGACCACGAGTAGGCAAACGTAGAATAGGTCGACCACCGACGCATTGGAACGACGAAGTAAAAATATTTGTTGGAAATAATGGCAGTCCAGAATCAAGAGACATGAAGGAGATTGGAGACTGCCTATGTTCAACAGTGGACCGTAACTTTTGCGCTGTTGTAACCCAGTTGGTACATATCTTCTTGATGTCAATAGTCCATCACGTGAGTGGCCTTCCCTGGTTTCGTTGAATCACTTTTGGTCTACTCCAAGATGTTTTTAGTCCATCTATTATTTTTCACTCTAGCGATGTATTCAATGATGTGTTTTATCTCTCTTATTATTTACATCTATAACATCTATACAGAGTTCATAATGCAAAGTTTTGAATGGTGAGGAGGAAGGAATAAACCTAGGCAGCGGTAAGATATCTAACTTGTGATTCGCAGACGACATACACTTCTAGCCTCTACTCCCGAAGAAATTACTAACTTATTAAAAATACTCGAGGTAAGACGTGCTAAGTTTGGACTCATGCTTAACTACAACAAAACCAAAATCATGGTTATTGATTGACAACAATACTTTACCTCTAGTTAACAACACAAGCAGTTGTGACCCCGAAATTCTGGGCTTTTCCATTATAATACAATATAATAATAATACATATATGTAATATATTACAATATAATATAATATAATACTTCTATTCTATCGCGTATATATTGTACATCAGCGATAGAATAGAATATACAATAGAATTATTGTATTATATTATATTGTTTTTCTGTAACATACTGTGACATTTTTGGCACTTTTTTAAGTTTGTATAAAATCTATAAAAAATTTTAATGTATTTTTTACTGTAATTTTATTGTAGTTACTAAATGTATTTTTTAACATCTAAACCTATGCATTTGACATTATTTGACATCTTTATATGACTTTACAATCATTAGAACTGAAGAAGTGCAGAAATTACTGCACGAAACGTTTTCTATTAAAAGATTGAAATAGTTTTTTCTCCTTAACCTATATCCTCATTTACAGTGAGATTTTACACTCACATAGAAACGATGACGATATGCCCCGACCTTTTCTCCCATATGCCTTAATATGAACACTGGGGGTCCGGATATGATCCATTCGAGCTATTTTTATAGAGTAATTGCTTGTTAATATGTAATAGATATACAGACCTAATTATTATATCTCATATTCCTTCCCGAAGAACATTCGTATGATCACTTTACCCCATTTATTTTTTTTAACATCCTAAAAATCCCACAGCGTTGTATTTCAATCCACGCCCAAGAATCCACATCCGAGTACCACTGATTGCAATTTATTAAGTTGAACTGCCCCCGGTAGTGGTCACTTTATGGTCGATCATAAACGATACTCGAAAATGCATGAGCCGAGGCTATTAAATTAATCCGTATTGAATATTACACGAGTGGGATCGGTATCCACAGGGTATTTGCTTTAAGGGCCGCAAGATGTTGGTATTACTTGCTAACAATGTAATGTTACATATCAGATTATTCAGGAAATGACTTGGTGTACATTGTTGCCACAAATTGACAGTGGTGGAGGGAAAAACATGAACATAAATTAAAACAAATCTAAACAAACATTAACTAAAGGAGAAGAAATTCGACCACGCCTCGATCATTTCTATATGGAAAACTAAGGCACTGTAGGGCTCTGGATTAGCGTAATAATCGAGATTAATGTGAATCAATTTTTTCAACAAATAAGAGAACAATTTATATAAACAATATCTTTGACGAACCTCACAGACCAACAGAGAATGTCTCTAGAAAACTGTTTAATTTATTTAATACCAAAGAAACCAGATCTTCAGTTCAAAGTTCTAGAAAACTCTTTAATGTTTCATTGGACATGTTTCGTTCTCATCAACTCACTGTCATGTCTTCCGATATTTTTAATTATTCCTGGTCTCAACGTGCTTTATCAAGTCCTCTTCACGTTGGCGATGTTAGTCAAGACTCTCTCTGTCTTAAGCTATTCTGAACAGTTATTCTACTCTCCGTATCCCGGTCCAATCTCTGATATTCTTCAACCACAAGGTTTCTTTTCTACCAATTCCGCTGCGTTTGACGCTATCAATCAACTGATGAGTAGCTTCTGCTCTGTTGAGAACTGCTTCGTTTATCTGCTTCACCGTCCACGATATTTTCATATCGTCTGTACAATCACATTCTAAAAGTCTCTAAGGGGTTAATAGTGGATATTTTTAAGGTCCATCCATGCTTCGACAGCATATAAGACAACTGACCATACGTAACATTTAATCAAGAGTTTTCGAAGTTGAGTTTTTAAGTTATCGTTACAAAAGAGTGACCTCATTTTTAAAAAAGTACATTATATCTCTTTATCTGGATCTAATCGTTCGGTAATATAACAACCTACATATTTAAAATTGAATACTCTTTGTATTCAATTTTATTTAACTAATATTTTTCTAACTTTATTTATGTCATCGCTAAATATAATTGTATCATCAGCGTATCTGATGGTATTTATCAGTTTTCCATTAATTTTACACCGTATTCCAAGTTCTGCAAAGCATGTTTAAAGATTACATTTGAATATAAAATAGACAACAGTGGCGACAGCACACAACCTTGCATGACTTCGTTTATAATTTTAGACTTATCTGTCGACTTTCCATTAATACGAATGGTCACTGTTTGATATCATTTTTCAATGATCCTGACGTCGCGCCTATCACTCCTTTATATTAGTAGTTTAATTAACTTGTCATCATGTACTCTATTTAATGCCTTTTCATAATCAATAAAAACTGCAAAGGCATCTTTATGTTGATCTCGGCATTTCTGTAGCAAAACATTAAATGCAAAAAGTGCTTCTCTGGTTACCAATCCATCTCTCAAACCAAGCTGCTATTCAACTTGATATTCTTTACACTTATTCCATATTCTACTGTGAACGATACACAGGAATAACTTAAAGGTGTTACTCATAGAGTCACACTCAAGACTAAGTCTACAGTCGCTACAGTGCTTCGGACGTTTTAATTAATAAGATGTACATTTGGCCTTTTTTATTCCTAATAATACTCCCAAACACACGTCATTTCAGATAAAATTAATAAATTAATCAATAAGTAGTGGGCATTTTCCAATCATATTAAAGATGTTCAAGGTAGTTTAAAGTCGTCTAAAGAAATCAACAATATTGTTCAGGTCAGTGCAGAGGGTGGGTGCATTGAAGAAATAAAGAGAAAATTAGCAATTACAAAAAATGCTATAAGTAATGAAAATCTAAAAAAAAATCAGAGCTGTAGGAAGCTTAGTTTTTCAGATTTCCTGTATACTGCCGAGAGCTGGACTCCAAGGAGAAAGATAAATGCGATATGAGATATTCTGTTGGAGACGAATGCTTAGAAACCACTAGACCCAAACTAAAAATGAGTCAATTCTAAGACAACTTTCACCTCTCTTTTTCCCTCTATCTACCACTGTCCGTCAACATTTATCCATTCACTCCTTAATGTAGGTCTCTCCCAATTGCTTCCATCTTTCTCTGTCCTGCGTCAATCTTATTCACTGTTTAATTGGAACTATTCTTATATCATCTACTTATCTCTTTTAAGCTCTCCCTATGCTTCTTTTTGTCTCCCTTGGTTTCGACTCTAGGATTCTCCGTGTCTATCGTGATCGCTTAAGGCAACTAGACATCAAGAAAAGAACAGAACTAATAATATGTTAATTCGGGCACATTTTTCGAAGAGATGATATCGGAAAGCTTACCATACAGGAAAGGTCGCAGCTAAAAGAGGTAGTGGCAATCTCCCACAAGATACGAATCGCATTGTCGCAACCGTTAGTATTCTGTTGTAGGAATGTGACAGAATGACAGAAAATATAGAGATGAGGAAAATCGAAAAAAAAATCAACTCGTGAAGTCTTGATATGATGATACTTCTCACAGGTTGAAGACTAAGAAGAAGAAAGTATCCGTTTATAGAAAAGTTTAATACATCGTCTGTCGAAATATGGAGATTTACCAACCCTGGTTATGTTAATAAATCATGGTGTCTTTGCTAACATATTTGAAATGATAACACGTATAAAAGGTGTATGGCTTTGTGTAGGTCATCTTCGAATGTTGCAAGAACTGCTTGAGCATCAGCAAAGAGCAGTTGTTAATTGAGGTTCTTGGATGGAGACTAATTTCCTTGGTTGCTTTTGTTTTCTAATGTCTAATCAAGTCGTCTACATTTATATTAAAAAGTATTCGAGATAGGCAGCATTCTTGCTGTACTCCTTCTTGATTTATTAGGATTGGTTCTAATATTTCGTCAGTACTATTGTCAATACCAATGTACCAATACCGTGTACCAATTATAAACTTTAAACAACATTGATTAGCTGTTTTGGGAAGCCTTTATTTTCTAATATCTCCCAGAGTTTATTTCTTATAAGTCTATCAAAAGCTTTCGTGAAATTTACGAATGCGATATGAGTTTCTAGGTTATATTTACTGCGTTTTTCGATTATCTGTTGAATTGTGAATATAGCGTCTAAGCATGAGCGACCCTTTTGAAACCTATCTTTATCTTCCTCCAAAAAGGATTCAGTTATTGTATGTTTGATGCTATTATTCGTGCATATATAGTTTATAGCCTGAATTAAGTAAGGTAATACCTCTACAATTGTTTGTGGCTGTTTCTTCACCTCTTTTACAAATTGATTTAACTTTAGCGATTGCCCATTTCTTTAGAAGTTTTGTTGTTTTGCAACACATTAATGAAATGAAGAAGTCCTAGTTTTAAAATATTTCCTCCGGATTTCAGTAGCTCCCTTTGGGTTTACGAATTTTCATTCATGTCAGGGCGTTGTCTAACTCTTATATTGCTATATCGTCGACATTGTTTCCTCATCGTCTTCTATAATTTGAGCAGTTGGGTTATACCAGAGATCTTTACATTGCTGAATCCAATCTTCTGTATCAATAATGTGTACTTTTATTGTGTCTTTTTGTCTTCTTTAAATGTTTTACGATTTTAGGCTATTTTTTGTATATTTTTCAGATCTCTCGGTGTGCTTGTTTGTCATGTTAACGTCTTTTCTATATTCCTTTTTCTTTATATCTGACTCCTGTTGTTCACAAAGTTGTTATATGCTATTTGTTTTTCTTGCATTGCTATTTTAATTTCCTCGTCTTATATTTTTAAGTTTTTTACGCACAGAAAAACAATATTACATTTTTCGCTGTATCATTCCTATAATACCCAACCTCAATTCCAAAATAATTACTCAAGCCAATCCTTAGCAATATTTCCTAATCCTGACTTTAACCTATACCCGCAAAATACACAGATAATTTTGGACGAGCAAAAACAAAAATCGCTCTCTTATTTTGGTTCCCGTAGAGAACAGACGCTTTTTGTTTTTTCTCTCGATTGCCGTCCACCATAGAGTAGAGACTTTTTTTTTCGCTTTTTGAACCGATTCAAAAACAAAAGTGAAGTGTACACATGTGTGAAACCTGCTTATGTGCAACTGTGGGCAACTTATAAATATTTTAAATACATATTGTAATAAATTTTCTGTATTTAATGTTTACATTTTAACGATATGCCTGTTAGACTTATGAACTCTTTAAACAAACCAAAGTATCTGCTGTTTTAAGATAAGTGTAAAGATTTAAAAATACTACGTACAACAGGGTATTTACTAGCTTAAATTGCTTTAATACAGAGAACTCTAGGTGTGTGTAATCGGCGAATAAGAGGAATTTGTAAGCTGCAGCGAATTATTTTGCGCAGATCGCTGAGAATTTGTAGCTGTAGGCTATGCTTATTCGTTTTTATTACAAAAAACTTTTTTTTTGGATCGCCTGTGTATCCAAAAATTAAGTTAACATTTAGGAATATATATTTATTAACATCCTTTAAGAATGTTCTGTATATCTAACCAATTCTTTCTATTTTAGCTATTCCCCATTTTACTCGTCTAATAAATACAATCGAGCCTTAAATTATAATGCTACTGAACATCGCAAAACAACCTCTTCACATGATGCTTAAGCCTGTTCGGCGTACAATAATAAAAAATGCAATAAGCGCTACACGCTGCAAGAGTCTCTCTTCTTGTCCACGGCTAATACGATTTATGATACTGGCGTGATATCAAGATATCAAGCGACACCGTAAATGGCCCATTATATGGTAAAGAGGCCTGAGTTGTCGCGATCTAGCCTACGCTACCTATCCCTGGGGGACCCCGTCTGCGACTGGGACGAGAAAGGAAAGAGACAGGTCCGCATTTTACAGCAGCAAATTCTATTAAATAACTTCGTACGATATTATACTAAAAAACAAATGTATAGGTATTTCTTAAATTGACGGTGATGACGATAAAAGGCCATGGACAAAAAATTAGTCATTTTTTTATGTGTATAAACATTTTCCATTTACCCTTTACCAGCTTGTACAGGACTAGAGGATGAGTACCATATATTTTTGAAGTCACTAGGTAGTCTCGCAGTCTATTCTCGCAGTCATGACTCGCATTCATGTAAGATATGGCTGACAGTTCCACGTTTTTTGTTATTAACAGAGATTACAGTTTAAGTCTCCATGAAATATTATGTGCAGGTGTCCCTTGCTGGCGCATATCCAGTAAAGAAGCATGTTATGACTCTAAGCTGATTACTACTTGTCCGCAGTACTTCAGCCCTCTTAGCACATGTTCGTCCAATATACATTTTGCCATGTGTTTGACCGGGTATTGTTTCCTAGTAAGAGTTACATTACATTCAGATCCTAACTTTTTTGGTCGCGGACGATGATTTTTGGCCGCTACCCACGCCCACTACCACGGCCGGCTCTGGACCGAAGTATTTTGTATCTGAGGCTCTTTTGGCAAGTTGATCAGTTTTTCCATTACCGTATATTTCTGGTGAACTCATATGTGTAAAGAAGTGAGGTCCAGTAGGCCCATTATAGCCTCTTGTGATTCCTAGAGAAGCAAGTCTTTGCACCTTGCTAAGTTTGTAGATGGCATTTTTGTGTACCTGAAAAACCTAATGCTACCATATCAATAATACATATGCAATTCAAAGTTGAAGACAAACGCCTTTTTGTAGGAAGTTTTCTTTAGACAGTTCTCGCTACGACTCTCATCTACGACGTGTGTGCGTATGTACACATAAAGTATCTCTTAATCTTAGCATAGGCAACGATCCTGTGCAGACTACCTAAACTTTAAGCTTGAAAACTGCACCGTTCTATGAGTCTTCTTCTTAAGGTGCCATGCATTTCTGCGTAGGCGTCCACCGTACATCGTCTTGTCAGGTGAGATGTTAAATATTCTGGATTAAATAATTCTGTTTTTAGCAGCATTGCGAAGCATTTCATAGCTGTGGATTCCTGTCCATTGTCGAATATTGCGCAGCCATGACATTTTTTTACGTCCGAGACCTCTCCTACCCTCTATTTTCCCTTCGAGTATCAGTTGCTGAAAAGTGTATCGTTCTCCTCGTATAATGTGCCCCAAGTATGCAGTCTTCTTACTTTTTACATAATTAAAAAGTTCCCTATCCTGTAAGCCCGCTCTTCTGAGTACTTCCTCATTTCTGACCCTGTCCGTCCATGATATTCTGAGCATTCGACGCAGGCACCACATTTCGAACACTTCAAGTTTGTTAATGGAACTGGCCTTTAACGTCCATGCTTCCATTCCGTACAGGAGAACAGGCCACACGTAACACTTAAGCATCTTGTATCGGAGGTTGAAGTCCAATTTGCGATCAGTCAGAAACTTACGAAGCCTCAAAAAAGCATTTCTGGCTTGTTCAACTCTGCTCTTTATTTCATTCTCGGGGTCCCAACCCTCATTCAGCAAACATCCCAAGTATTTGAATTGCCTGACTTGTTCGATTTCTTCTCCAGAGACATATATCTTTGCGTTGGGGTAATCATTTCTACTTATAATCATTGATTTTGTCTTCTTGATATTTATTTTCAAACCCCGAGCTTCACTTGCAAGAGTTAGATCATTCAAAAGGCATTGAAGATCTTCGATGTTATCTGCCACTATGGCTGTATCATCGGCATACCTGATGTTATTAATAAATATGCCGTTAACTTTAATACCCTTATTAGAGTCTTCCACTGCTTCTGCGAAGGCTTTTTCTACGTATAAATTGAACAGCATTGGAGACAGTATACAACCTTGCCTTACTCCTTTTTTAATGGAGAAATCTTCTGTTTCGTTGGAATTTTGAAGACGTACTGTTGCTGTCTGATTCCAATACAGATTGGCAATGATTCTTATATCCTTTGCATCCAATCCCAACTCTTGTAGGTATTTTATCATCAATTCATGTTTTACATTATCGAATGCTTTCTCGTAATCGATGAAACAGATAAAAACATCCTTTCTTTGATCTAAACAATTCTGTATCAATGTTTGCATACTAAAGATCGCTTCTCTCGTGCCAAGTCCATTTTTGAAACCAAACTGACTCCATCCACTGACCTCTTCACATTTCTTAAACAATGTAGTGTGAAGTATTCTCAGGAAAAGTTTCAAAAAGTGACTCATTAGGCTTATTAGTCGGTGGTCCTTGCAGAAGTTCGCACGTGGTGTTTTTGGTAGGGCGATAAATGTAGATCGAAGCCAATCTTTTGGAATCTGGCCCGTATCGTAGATGTCGTTAAAGAGCTTGACAATAATGTCTAGGTTTTCTTCATTAAGTAACTTGATTGTTTCTGCGTACATATCATCTGGTCCTGGGGTTTTGTTACTTTTTAATAGTTTGATAGCGTGTACAATTTCAGCTTTCAAAATACTTGGGCCATACAAATGGTCTCCCAGTTGTGGTGGTTTTTGTGTTCTGTCATCATTGAACAAATTGGCTGTGTACATTTTCCAAGTATTAAGTATATCGCTAGGGTCCGTTATGAATTCATTTTGGTCATTATGTATACCAGTGACTTGTTTTTTCTTGAAGACACCAGCAATTTCCTTAATTTTCTTGTGAAATTTTCTTGTTCTATGAGTAAGACGGCTTTATTACGCATTTCCTAGTATCCCATCCTTGACGCCTGGCATCTTCTTCTTCACGTTCCGCTTCTATCGGAGATTGCAAATCATTTTGGCAATTATAATTTTCTTGGTTACGCGCCTGAATAGTGCACTGCATTCAAACCATTCACGGAGATTGCGTAGCCACGAGATTTTATGTCTTCCTATGCTTCTTCTGCCTTTGATTTTGCCTTGCATTATATTCCTTAATAGTTCGTATTTTTGATCTCTCATGCTGTGCCCCAAGTATTCCAACTTCCTGATTTTTCCAATTCCAATTTCCACCTTTTTGTTTCAGAATCTATGTATGCGTTTCTTTTAGGATCCATTCATGATATTTTTAGAATACGCCGGTAATACCACATTTCAAATGCTTCCAGGTTTTTAATATTGGATTGCTTCAGTGTCCAGGCGTCAACCCCATACGAAAGGGTGAAGAAAATATAACATCGAAGAATTCTTATTCAGAGCGTTATATAGATATTGCGATTACAGAAAATTTTCCTCATTCTGTTAAAAATTGACAGTGCAATTTCAATGCGGCATTTTATTTGTTTTGTTTAATTAGTATCTTCTGTGATCCATGCTCCAAGGTATTTCTGTGAAGATATTTGTTCAATTTCTGTGTTGTCTAGTACTAGCTTAACTTTGATGTTTTGTACTTTTGTAAATACCATGAACTTGGTTTTTTTTCAAATTTATTTTTAGTCCATAATCGTTGCAATATATATATTTAGTTGTTAAGCACGGGGTGTTGCAGTTCTTCTACTGTTCCTGCCAAAAGGACGGTATCGTCAGCATATTTTATGTTATTAAGTGCCTCACCGTTTATTTTTAGGCCCTAATTGACTTCGGCCAACGATAAAATATACCCTTGGCGCACCCCACGGCAAATCTGGATATCCTTAGTCAGTTAATTTTCAACTTCCACTTTCGTTGTCTGATTCCAATATAGGTTACATATAATTCTAATGTCTCTACGCATGGAATACGCTTCGTTAACAGTTCTCACTCCCATATAAGTTTGTAAAGATCAGGGTTAATTCTCTAACTACTAGGCGTAATACTTAACGATAGCTCTACAACCCATGTGCGGATTCACTTCTTCTTATTGCGCCGTCTCCTTTCGAAGGTTGGCGATTCAAATGGCAATTTTAGTTGTGGAAACTTCTGCAGGAAATATTTCTGTGGATGAGCGGTCAAACTATCTCCTCAGGTCTTTCAGCCACGAGTTCTGGCGTCTTTCAACTGATCTTTTGCCACGCACTTTACCTTCCAATATGATTTGGAGTAATTCATAACTTTCACCTCTCAACACATGACCAAGTATTGTATTTTCCTCTCTTTGAATATATTGAGTAATTCTTTTTGTTTACTCATGCGTCGAAGTACCTCACCGGACTCACTAAGTGTACACAAACGATTATATAGGGCGCTACAAAAATCTATCCTCAAATCAATTATTATTCTCTGCATGATAAAACTTGAAATGATAAACTTTTGGGTAACTGTTAATAGTCGTAATAGTTGTTAACACTAAAACCTGAGCCAAAAGGTTACATGAAAGGAAAATGTACAATAACCTAAATTTGCTGCACAGCAATCAGTTATAACAACAACCGGCTTCCGACAAAAAAACTGTTACGTTTTCCTGTGATAAGTGCGCTGGAAAATTACTGGTAGCAGCTGGTCTTGTAGTCCTCATTCCGTGGCGAACTCTTTTTTATAGTCGTTGCAAGACTTCTTGGTTGGCAACTTTATCTAGATACGATATTTTCAGCAAACTTCTATAGGCTTCTATTTTTTCATCATCGATTTAGTAACGATGGTTGCTTTCATATTATATGATAAGATGATAATGCATACTATGTAACATCTCAGCATACCAACTATGAAATTTATTTAGAGTCCGATAGATGACCTAGATGAATTATATTAATTTTTCTGTTTGTAATGGGACCCACATTATTCAACACTACATGCGAATACATTCTTCTTCTTTATGTGCCGTCTTCGACCGAAGGCTGACGACTAGGTATGACGGTAGGTTTCTCTGTTTTGTTTTGTTTTGTGTGTGTGTGTGCGAATACATTAAACGTGGTTTTTTGGAACCCTCTGATATAGACTAAAAACTTTCTGAATGCTACACTCTTATTTGTTGGTATTTTATAAAAACATTGACTTACTGTAGGATACCTTAGATATTGTAAATAGGTAAACAAATAATTCCGTTCTGTTCGCCTACATTGGACAGGGCTTAGGCCCCCACTGACACAAGTTTATCGGACCGTCGCAAATAAGTTGCATGTTGCAGCTATGTCTTGTCCGTGTATAAGACAGTCATGGTGAATTTATCGCTGAAGTTTCTGCTATTATTGCTTAGAAAATATTATGGGTGCAGCGTGATACAAAAATTCGGAAATGTCAGTTATGATATTTTCTGTCGCATTAGTTTTTGATGCTATTAAACTTTGATTATTTTTATTTTTCTTTATACAGTTTTCACTCTCCCACGTCCGTCTCATATTTTTATACCAAGGTTAATGTCATTTCCGGAGATGCTTTAATATGCGTGACTTAAACTTTTGAGAAACTCTAAAAGTTCCTGCTTAAGTCACGGATTTCTTGAGTGATTTCAACAATAAATATCTATGTCAACAATATCAATAACCAAAAGGAATTATTCAAAGATGTATTTGGATATCATCATATCTGCTTCAATTTTGAACACAACTGAAATATTTGATAAGTGTTGCTGCCAAACTACTTTTAACTTTTACTTTAAATTTTACAGCTATGCCATTTTTCTTTGCCCTATAAAACAATCATCAGACCAATATGACACACTTAGAAAAATTAATGGTAAGTCACTATGGGACAAAGCTAGAAGTACAGACATACGACGTAGTTGCAAGATGGAAAACGTCAAGGACTTTGTAAGAAATAGAAAAGTAGAATACAATGATCATGTAAGCTGAATGACAAAAAATAGAGTAGTAAAGATGGCAAAAGACGTTTTCCCAATAGAAAGACGATCAGTAGAAAGACCACGAAAACGATGTCATTGTCGTCAATATATTCCATAGTTTGTCCCATCTAACATTATCAAATGCCTTTGTATAATCAACAAAACATATAAATATCGGGATCTGATATTCTCTGGCTTTTTCTACGATTTTCTTACATTAAGGATTTAATCTCTAGTACCTCTGCCGTTCACAAATTCAGCCTGCTCAGGTGATATTTGCCAACTTCTGAAGTTTTCTAGATGACGTTGTAGGATGTATACTTACTGGCGTATGCTATTAGAACTAGTAGTCTATGGACATTAGTCCTTCATACTAGACTCTTATGGTTGTTACAATTATTTGTTAAACCTTTCTTATGTAGAGGTATGATTATGGTCTTTCTCCAATCCTCAGGTTAGACGCCTTTGTGCCAGATTTCATTACAAAATCGATGTAATATTCTCCCTCCACATACCGGAAGATGTTTCAAGACATCAGCAGTAATGAAATCATACCCTGCTGCTTTGTGTAACTTAAGTCTTTTCAGAGCGAATTACACTTTGGCAAAAAGTATCTCAGGTTCAGATTCAAAGCTAGTATGGAGTATCCCTGTTGAAGAAGAGTGGAAAGTGGAGGCCTAACATTCAGGTACATACGGTCCACGGACATCTAGTCCGTATCCTGTATAAAGACTTACAATACGCCCTTCAAATCTCTATAACCTTATCCAAATCCGTCTGTATATTGCCTTCATCATCTCTGATAGACCAATCAATTTGACCATTGAATGATAGACCAGTGAATTTACGTGTGAGTAATCTGACTTTATCGAAGAGTTCTTTCTGTTATTTGTGTCAGCATGTTGTTGAATCTCACGGTAGATTTTCTCTATATGCTTGTTCTTGTTTTGTCTTCAAGTAGCCTGCATAGCTCTAGATAGCTGTCGGTACTGGGAATTACTAAGAGGGTTCTCAATTCTACGTTCTTCAAGGTCAAAAGTATCTGCAGTCAACCACACTTTTTTGGTCCGGTTGAGTCGGCATTACACTGTGCCTTGCAGTCAATCAAGATCTGTATCAAGGTATTTTAAAAGCTAGCCAAATCTTTTCAGAATCATGAGTACAGATGGTTGGTAAAATATTTTCCAATCTTTCATTACATTGGTTTTTGAATTGTGTATCTTTTATTTGTGATATCCTCTTGTTTTGGACCCTAGCACATGCTTTGACTTTTTGCTTTAGTGTTGCAAAACACAACTCCAAACTCCAACTTGCAACTCCAAAAAGGAGTTGGTGATCAGAGCGGCAGTCAGCGCCCGGTCGTGTTTTACTTTGACTAACAGATGTTTTCCAGCGATGTTTAATCATTATGTAATCGATCTGATTTCGGTGTCGTCCATTAGGTGAGATCCAATTGTACAATCTCCTAGGGTAGTGCTTATACATAGAGTTCATAATTTCCAAATCATTGTCAACACAAAACTGGATAAGGCAGTCTCCCCTTGAATTACGTTCACCTAATCCATAACTACCCACAACATTTCGTATATGTTCGTCAGCCACAGTAACACCAATTCTTGAGTTTAAATTGCCCATGATGATAGCGATTGCTTTATTTGGGATATTTTTTTAGAAATATGATTTCAGCTCGTTGAAAAACGATTTAGTTGTATCATAATCAGGGTTTTTAAATTAGAGAAAATGTTGATATCCCTTATATTTTATACTACTAGAGTTATTGCAAATATTAGTGCAGAAATACAATGTGGAGTTAATTAGGTTAAGACTACGTACTTTAATACTTACGTGACCGAGGTCTTTTTCTTCCTTTTTAGGCTTTTTCAGCTCTGGTTCCTGAGGTGTTCTTGGTCTGTATTTTTCAGCCGGTGATATTGAATTTCTCTGTAATAAAAAAAGCAAAATCAGAACAAATAATTATACTTCTAGGCACTACAGCTTTGTTATTTTAGAACTCTATTAGTTACTACTACAAAGTTATGAGATTACACCACGGGTCCATAATGATAGTTATTATTCCCGATGAACATTTATGAACCGAGACACGTTTGCGGCAAGGGAATATTATTCCGAGAGAATAATAGCCATTATTGCGAGTAATATACTATACTTTACCTACGTCTAATTTATTAATGTTAAATCTTTAATGAACAATTTTATTTGTTTATAAGATTGAAATGAGTAATATTACAATGAATATAATGCCCTGACCTTGAATAATCATTAACTTTGGAAGAGTTTTCAATACAAATATGTGGAATTTCGATTGCTATAAGGGAAGAATATGCTTCATTATTATTTATCTGTTTAGTAATGGTATTTGCTGTAGTTGACTTGTTTGTCATAGACTGACTAATGAATTCTTCAACTACATGTATAGAGCTCCATCTTCCATGATTCTTTAATCCAACTATGTCGCCAGTTCCATACCGAGTGGTAGATGATCTGAAATAGCAATAGCTATAACTTTGAGGATTTGGCAAGTTTAAAATTTTTCTACGAATATCTACAAATTTGGATTTTCTTATATATCCCATTGTACATTTTTATTTTTGATAATTTCTTCTTCTTCTTTAGCGCCCGGCTCGATTATCGAAGATTGGCGATCATATTGGCAATATTAACTTTATAAGAAAGTCCTGAAATTAGTCCAAAATTCCATCAACAGAGAAAAAACCCAGTACATTCTGGTTGATTACATATACAGGCCAGATATCATCAAAAATAACCAAACACATAAAAAAGAAAGGAATAACGCCAACTTCCAGAACAAACAACTTAAGCAAATTTATTAACAAGACCCAAGAGAAATAGCACTTACATAGTGGTGCACAAACGTACATGTGGCGACTGCAAAAAAAGTTACATCGGTCAAACGGGTAGTACCATTCAAAACAGATAGCGGAACACAAAAGGGCTTTTAATAATAGAAAAACAGAATCTACGTGCGTACTTCACCTTCTAGATTATAACCATTCTTTTAATAACCAATTTCAAATTCTTTACATTAAAAATAAAGGTCTTCAGCTATCATTATTAGAATCTATGGAAATTAACAAAATTAAAATTGCAGATATAATTCTGAATGACCAACTTGAGACAAACAGTTCTCCCTTCCTCAATTTATCCAGGTTAAAGACTATAAAGTGTTAGAAACATAAATATAATATAACAAATATGGCATAACAAAAATAGCTCGCTTGAGAAATGCACTCTGCCGAAACAGCTGTAGTGATAATAAATTAGAATAAAATTTGTAGAAGTGTTGAAAACAAAAATTTTCAGTATTTTATTGCTTGATAAAATGAACTTAATCCATCAAGTAACGGTCGAATCCCTCATATAATTGTTTACGGCAACTCGAAACAGATTAGCGGATGTCTCTTGATACTACTCTAGGAGATTTCGGAGCCAGGATGTTCTTCTATGACCTGGGCCTCTTCTTCCGGCGATATTGCCGTTTAATTATGAGGTGTATAGGTTATACCCCTCTGGATGTCTCATTAGATGGCCAGCATATTGTAACTTTCGAATTTGCTTTTTCATTCGGTCTAAAGCTATTTCTTTTGTTATTCGATCAACCCAACTTATCCGAAATATTCGTCGGTATATCCACATCGTAAATGCCTTAAGTTTGTCATTAGTGTTGCAGTAAGAGTTTAGCTCTCCAGCAGACTCTTTCAGCAACGTATTGATAGCCAGTCGTATACGTAGTCCAGCGTATTAATATGATATTAACGTTTAATGAAATATCTCTATTAATGAGAATTTTCTTTAGTTTTTAGAAGGCAGCTCTGGCTTTTTCAATGCGTATTCTTACTTCTTCGATTATATCTCAGATATCGTTAACATTGACGCCCAATTAGATGATATTGTGAATTCTTTCTAACTCTATTCCATACTACTACCATAACTAACTCTAGCCCATATCCAACAAATGTTTCGGTTACCTTGTTTATAAATCGTTGCAACTCTTTTTCCTTGGATACAATCAGTACCGTGTGGTCTGCGATCTAATCCCGTTGATTTTAATGCCTGCATTAAACTAATTATCTAAGGCTTCTTTGAAAATAAATTCGTACTAAATATTAAAAAGTAGAGGTAATATAATTCACCCTGCCTCACTCCACATCGTATTTCCACTGCTTCCGTCGTATTCTGACCAATTCGTATGTTTGCACATTGATGCCAATACAAATTTTTACGGAGGTCTTGGTCAACAATTCTCATCTGTTTCAAGACGCCTATCAGTTTGTCGTGGATGTCCCGGTTTTTTTAAGTCAATAAAACACATATATACTGGTTGTTCTACATCCCTACATATTTTAACCAGGACCTGCAAACTGAATAATGCTTCTCTGGTTCTAAGGTTACTTCCGATATCTCGAATTGTGTCGGTATCATTACAAATTTTGGAAGTAGCCAGTCTGTTGGTATATGCCCTGATTCGGATGTTTTATTGAAGAGGTTTAGAGGAGAATATTTACCTTTATCGTCGAGTAGTTTGATTATTTTGCTGAGAATTTCATCTGGACCAGTTTGTTTCCTATTCTTTGATAGTTGTATAGCTCTTCCCATGTCATCGAAGGTTATGTTTGGACCAGTCGATATATTTTCGATTTGTAGTTCTGTTCGTTCGTCATCAAACGATATATATTCCCTCCACCGCTACAGTTTGTTTTATTCATTGATACTACGCACTATGATATTTCCTTGTTTATCAACTATTTATCAACATTTTCTATGTTTATCCTTAAACTACTTGAAGTTTACCTATATGGTCCAGTTATTTCTTGCACCTTTTTGTACAAATTAAACGTGTCATTCGTTTTCTGCAGTTCTTCTATTTTAATACATTGCTGCTGTATAATTTTTTTTGCTTCCCAGATTTTCCATCTGATTTCTTTATTGATTTTGTTGTATTCTTCAGTGTTTTATATTTCTGTTCTCGTCTGTTTCCATTAGTCTCAATATTTCATCAGTCATCTATTACTGTTTGCGTTTATTAATAGTTTTATGCTTTTTGGTTTTTTCTTGCATCATGGTTTTGATCTGATTCCAGTGGTCTTCGATGTTATATGTTTCTTCCGATTTTTCGAACTTCTTTTTTATCTCGTGTATGATTGCTTGGCTATTATCTCGAATACAGTTAGTGTTTATCCGGTTAGTCGGTTTTTGGCAATTTACTTTTTTAAGTTTGAGTGTGATGTCGCTGATTACTTAAGTTATGAGCTGAGGGGACATCTGCTTCAGGTAGTGTTTTAGTTATCTTGATTGAATGTTGGCATCTTTCAGGAATTGTTATATAATCGATCTGATTTCTTATGATCTTCTCTTTAGAATCTGCTGGTGACTTCGAAGTGTATAAACGACGCTTGGGTAGTATTAAATTTCTCTATGTCATCTTTACTACTGCACGCTGTGGGCGCATAAAATTTGGTAATTTAGATAGAATAAATTGATTTTTACATCGAAGGGACGGAGATCGATATAAGTCCTTTCAATATTATAAAACCTAGTATTTATGGTGAATTTTTAGTACAACCTTGGTCTTAATCTTTTAACGTTTGCTACAGGTACTTTCGATTCCTTTTTGTCGACCTTATAATATATCTGCATCACACCTATTTTTTTGCTTTCTTTATACTTTTTTATGCTGGTTTATTTTTTCCCTGACTTTATTTTACCTTACCATATCTCCTTATGTTCAAATTAAAATGTTTAGGTATAAAATTTTTTAAAAATTATTTCTGGAAACCTTAATGTAATATAAATGCTTTTGAGATTCATAAGAATATAAATATTTTAACAAGGGTTCCCATCTGTTAAAGTCGAAACGATAATAACGTGTTTATTTTACAATTTTGTCTTAGTGTCACGATATATACATAAAAATGCTATAAAAAATATACCAGGTAAAACCTAGTTAGGTTGTAAAACTCACAGTCAATATTTTTTACCGTGTACTTAAAGCTCCCGTCCGCAATTTTCACATTTCGAACACGATCTACCGCGAGGAACCCCGCGGGGTCGTATACGTCTGTTTAAATCATCATAAAATAAAACTACATGATGCCGTGCAAAGGTCTTCTATGAGATGTGTGTATATCGCATGTGTATGCAAAACGACGACGAGAACATGGCAGAAAAGAGGACGAATGTATCGGTAATGCGGACCAAGAGACGTAATTTATAACTCGGTGTGAAACGTCTTATTCATGGCGGAAAACATAAGATGATGTTGTAAATTTCTACATAGGCGGTACACAGAAAATTGTGATTTTTGACTAATGAAACCATTTTTAGAACTAATGATTTCAAAGAAACAATAAACTGGATATGAACGACCAATTACAAATAGTAACAGTAAATAGTTGCGTGTTTAGTTTGCACACTGCTTCTTTGCCACTGTTAATCGCCTTTCGATGGCCGTTATCGATTTCAAACAGATGCCGCCTTTTTTTTGACAATTTTTTTTTAACAAAATAATGTTTCAAATGCATTGTGCAAAATAATTTAATTCCCACGACCATGTCAGTTTTGTTCTATAATATAAACAAAATTGAAAACGGAGGCTATCCTGAATAAAAAATTTTATCCTGAAATAATGTTAACTATACAAATATAAACGTGACAACTATACACCAGCAAAATAAATAAAATGAGTCATACGCGTGATCACTTTTTATCGTATCATTTAGATGTCCCTATGAGTTTTACCAAGAAGCGTGTCAGCAGCGGAGAATTTTTATTTAGCGTATTGCATACTAAGAACACATAATTATAAGCAATAGAAAACATTAAATGGAGTATTACAAACGAACATCTACTATATCAATATAATATAAAACATTTTCGGTCGCAATCAAGAATTTCAACTTCTTAGTCTTTCTTGCTGTTCTGTCAATAAGTTACCCTCCTTATCTCTTCACTTCTTTTGTTTGACTTCTTTTCTGCATTTGTTTAGTTTCTGGTAAAGTGTTCTTGTCCCTGTTGGCTTACTTAGTTCTTGTAGTTCTGTGTTCATTCATCTTTACTCCCTTCTTTCTGCGGTGGAATTTCTTTTCTTTCGTAAGTAGTTATTCATATTCCTCCTCTGTTTGTCGCGTTCTGTTCCTCTGTTGTTGCATCAGTTAATATGCTCTGTTTTTTTTTTCTATTATAATCTGACATTCTTCGTCAAAAAAGTTATTCGTTCTCGTTCTTCTTTGTTTACCTTCCATGCCTACTAATTCTTCAGCTGCTTATTTCATGATGTTTCTGCACCTTTCTTCACGCTTGCTTTAATTCGGCAACCCGTTATTCGATATGGACTCCAGTTCTGCGTTTGGCGAAGTGTCAATTTCAAACTAATTGAAAGATCGCTTTGTACTGCCATCTCTGTGTTATACCACATACACGTTGTAGTTATAGAATAACTTTTGGATACAAAAAAATAAGCAAGACCTATAAGATAAGTCCGTGAAATTAAAATAAAGAAAAACGAAATAATTTTAGCTCAGAATCTTTTATGCTTGCTTTCTCTTCCAGATTAAGTGTCAATAATTTTGACTTCATTCTTTTGTATTTTTCTTACAAAGAATCTAGCAAACATCAGACTATCAAAGTTCTGAATAAGTTTATTATGCAGTTAACATAATAATTTTATGAATAATTAAAATATTGACTGATTGGTATTGAAAACAATTAACTGATTGACTTTGATATACTTGTACATAGTTTTATTATTGAAAAACTACATATCGTTCCATGCATTACACTAATCCTACCGGAAAGCTCATCGAACGCGAGCTTTAAACTTTTCAAAAATGACGTATCTCACATATCAAACATTCCAACTAACCGCTTTACCTAGCGATTAGCGATTTTTTCCATTGTACAAACGAAAATTAAAATGGAATGAATCCGAATCATATGGAAACGCACAACAGTAATCCTCGTAATATCAGTTTGATACGTGTTTCTGAAAAACAATGTAAATAACGGTGATGCTATCCGAAAAAAAGTCCCATGAATAAATTAAAAACCTAATCCCGAGAGCATATTTGAACGTGATGTTAAACTGGGACACAAGGGGATGTGTTGGGGGAGTTCGGACAGAGCAGAACTTGTCTACAATTATCATTGGTGTAATCGATATCAAAGAGAATTGGTAACAATGTTTTACAATGGACTAGAATTCAAACATAGAAGCGAGGAAATCTTTACTTCAGGGAAATTCATTAGTATACAAAGTAAATTCAAACTATATTTGTGAAAAATTTATTTAGAGATGATTTGTTTTACCTCACTGTAATCAGTTCGTGAAATCCGCTGTACCACTGGCAGTACGAGGATAGATTGATATTAAACTAGCCTTTGATAGATAACGCTACTTGATACCGAATTGGTTTCGGTGTTGACATTTGCCATTCATGACATGACGTCTGTCAACATTTTAAGTTTTAAAAACAATTAGTTTGGTTTTTACAGCCGTCAAAAGCAAGCAAATTTTGTGTTTTCGGAGAAATGGAAACAGTCGAGTATCGTTCGGTGATTAAGTTCCTCCACAAAAACGGTAAAATGAATGTGCAAATCAAACTCGACCTGGACGAAGTTTATGGTGAGGTTGCACCTTCGTTAGCAATAGTAAAATTTTGGAACGCTGAATTTGTTCGTGGTCGTACGAGTGTTTTTGATGATGAGCGTACCGGGAGGCCAAATGAAGTCACCACGCCGGAAATGATCAACAAAGTCAATGACATGATTATGGCAGATCGTCGAATTAAGCTCCGCGAGTTAATAGAGGTCCTAAACATTTCCTACGAACACGTACACAATATCATTCACCATCATTTGGACATGAAAAAGCTATCCGCGCGATGGATGCCGCGTTTTTTGCTGTTACCGAAGGCAGAGAGTGCACATTCGGCCGTCAAAGTGATGACGACTGTTTTCTGTGATGCGAAGGGCATCATCCACATCGACTACTTGGAAAGAGGAAAAACAATCAATGGTGAGTACTACGCAGCATTATTGGATCGATTCGATGCCGAACTGTGTAGAAAACGCCCAGGTTTGAAACACAAAAAAGTGCTCTTTCACCAAGACAATGCACCGGCTAACCGATCGGCCGTCGCCATGGCAAAATTACACGAATTGGGCTATGAATTGGTTGAACACCCACCGTATTCCCCAGATCCTTTTAACTCAAATAGTCTTTAAAGATCTGACATCCGATAGAGTATCACTTTCAATGAACTGGGTAGCATTGAAAAAATAAGGAATAAACAAAAAAAAAATAAATAAAATCAGTGCGGTGCAGCTTTACAAAAATATGACGGTAAACGTTAAAAGTGGAAACAAATTAACTAGAGAAATTGCTATTATCAAGGGCCTAAAAAAGGCTGCTGTATAGCACTTACTCTCGTTAAAATATATCCGAATGAGGCGCTCTCAGTGTGGAGAAGAAAGTGCTGCAATATGGGCATCCAAATCGAAGACGAGAACTTGTACACGATACACTTCGCTGACGACCAAGCCATTATAGCTGAAGATAGAAGTTATGAGGAGTACACCAAGTGGAGCCTCATAATTAATATACAAAAAATCGATTACTTAGTTGCCGGAGAAAAACCAGAAAGCCTTCAAATTGAAATGGGAAATATAAAATCAACTAGAACTTTCAAATACTTGGGATACAAATACCATCACAAGCAGGGGGCAACGAAGAAATACATTCCAGGATTGGCTAAGCAAGATCAGCTACTAGAAAGCGACACGGACTATTGTGTAATAATAAAATAATTGAAGAAAATAAAAGAAGAATTTATAAAACAATAATAAAAAGTATTGGATTGTACGGCGTCGAACTCTGAAAAATCAAGCATGTAACGATTTGCATCGCCTCAATACCGTCAGCGCTTCGTATTCACGCATCCCTACCATAAGGCCCTCCTCCAACGATGTGCGCTAGAGTAGATGGAAGGCCTTCGACCGTATAAAAGAGCAGCCGCCGCAAGAGAAACCAGAGTTCTGTCGGATTTTTGATCCGAAAACAAACCCAACGGTCCAAGGAAATTGACTGACAACGACATCTGCTAATTTAGTGGTAGGAATCCGTACCCAGTCGTGGAGTATTGATCCGAGGCATACCTATTCTCTCCTGGATCCAAGTACTGATTGGACACCGTCCGTTCCTCATCGGGTCGAGTGTTGATTGGCCCGCTCCATCTCTACTCCTTTGCTCCTTCGACCCGTTTTCTACCGTATGTGTCCTGTGCGTATTAATCACAGCGTAATTGCCGTTTAGATTTTATATCATTAATTGCATTTTATTTTTCGTGGATATTAAACCTGAGTTTTACTGAGTCTGCTGTCTAAAAAAGCTACCCGTCACAAGCAAAGATAAAAATTAAAAAATAACGTCATGGAAATGAACTATTGGAGACGATGTTGCCTACTGACTACACTTAATAGGGGAAGAACGAAGATATTAGGAGAGACATGAAAATTGATCTGGACATAATAGACACAATTGAAGTCAAAAGACTAAATTGGTGTGGACACCTGCAGAGAATGCACGAAAATAGATGGCCAAAAAAGATATAAAAACGGGGTAGACCAAGACGATCCTGGAGAGAAGATGTCGAAGATGCAATGAGAGAGAAATGGCGTCAGTTGGAGAAGACTTGCCTATTATATTTATAACTAAATTACTAAAACACAGCCATATTTGCCTAAATTCGCCTATTATATAATCGACACTTCCTCGATAATTGTGGCTGTAAAAAATTGCATTTTCTTGTTTAAAGCACGTTATTGACTAACCATCTATATATATATATATATATATATATATATATATATATATATATATATATATATATATATATATATATATATATATATAAATGTAAAATCCTTTTTTTTGTTTGTTTTTGAGTTAAATAAAAATAAGGGTACAGCCCTGACAGAACGATGGTGAGAGTGTGGATTCTCCAGGGGGGTGCGAAACAACGGCGAAGTAGTGGCGACCATTTGGCCGGAGGCGGTAGTATGCGCCGCCGACGATGGCAGGGGTAATTGGGGGAGATTAAGAGATCGGCAGCGCCACATAAACACAACCCTCGCTTGTGAAAATCACTTTTCAATTCAGGATCATTGAATAATTAATATTGACTCTATTTCTGGCTGTAGATCGCATACAGTGGCGTTCTGTGTTCAATATTACCTATTGTTCTGAAGCTATTTTCTTGTGGCATGTTAAAGTAATTACTATTTAAATGGGAATAAGCCACAATTAAAGGTTAAAGTACGTTTATTGACGTTTCAATTTTCACTTCGAAAATCGTTTTCAAAATACAAACATTAGTAACTTAAACAAATTTTGTTTAAAAAAAAAAAACAAAATTCGTAAAATGATTAAAAAATCTGATGATTGTATTCTAGGTTTCAGATCATTCCGAACTTTTTATAAAAAATAAAATAAAATAAAAAAATAAAAATATAAAATTAAAAAAAAAGTATTCCATATGGTGCAGACTTAATTGAACCATATGGGAAACTAAACTAACCATGGAAAACAAAAAAAAAATACAAAAATACAGAAAAATGGCAAAATGATAAGAACAAAAAGATAAAACACCAATTAAAGAATTCAAAATAGGAACCAGGAATATTAAATCAATGTTAAAAGTAGGAGACATGGAACAAATTGCCGAAGAAATTAAAAAATACAAATAGACATTTTACGTAAATAAGACATTAAGAAATAATATTACTAATTTAAATTAATCATATTTTGAAAATAAGTAACAATAGTGCCGCTGGGAAAGATTAAAACCACTCCAAAACTTTAAAGTTTACAGGTCAACAGACAAGTGATGTAGACAAAGTAAACAAGACAAAACAGTCAGAAGGCGTCGCTGATATTTGTGTATAAAAATTTGAGTTTCGGCCACTGTATGACTATCACACTTTAGTGTACATAAGAGATGGAAAGTTAAAGAGTTTGAAAGTTGTGAGGCGTGGTCTCGGGTCAGCAAAACATAAGTATCCGAGCGCCGAGCCAACTGGGCACTGTGTAATCATATCTAGAGTGCTCATATGGCACTGGGACTCCATGTGTGTGCATGTGTGTAGTTTTTCAGGTAGAGGTAAGCTGAAAACAAACTCAGCTATATATATATTTATATATATATATATATATATATATATATATATATATATATATATATATATATATATATATATATATATACACTCTGGGCCAAAATTAACCGGCCACCTTAAAAATGGGTAATTTTTGATTTCTTATATCTCCTAAACCTGTTGTCCGATTTAAGTGATTTTTTTAATATGTTATAGCCTCATTCCTTCACAATATCATTATGATAATATTGTTGCTAAACAGGTAAATTTTCATTGTATACCGGGTGTACGAATCAAACTGTGTTTTTTTCTTAAAGTTTGTATCACTCTGTGGAATATTCTAGCATTTGTAGAATACTGAAATTAAATCGTAACTATAGCCTCATGTTTTCTCAACATTTTGTTTTTTGATTGATTCGCTTATGGTGGATAATACAAAAGTTATGTGCTTTAACAACTAGACATGTTTTTTATCAATTTTTATCTCCGTGGAGGAGAAAAAATAATCTTTTTGAAAAGAAAGTCATTTGTTACAGTAAAAATCCAATGAATAAAATCTTCGAAGAAAATTCACATTACCATTTACATGGTCACATCACATTCATTAACAATATTTTGGAAATCAAAGTCTAATTGAAAAAAAAAATGGGTATCAATAATAGGTGTTGCCGCCTCTAGCCCTTAGGACTTCTTGGAGCCGATTTGGCAATCCATTCATGATATCCAGAATATCAGGTTGATGGATATTGTGCCACTCCTCTACCGCAGCTGTCTTCAGCTCTTCAAAGGATGCAGGGGCTGGTACTCTTGCTCTTACCCGTCTTTTGAGGTTGTCCCAGATATGCTCAATTGGGTTAAGATCGGGACTGTGTGCTGGCCATGGTAGAACTTGAATCCCGACCTTATTAAGGTACCCACGGATAGATCTTGCCGTATGGCAACGTGCATTGTCATGCATTAGTCTGAAGTTATCACCAATGAATGGTGCAAAAGGCATGACATGGTCTTGGAGAACTTCTTGCACGTATACTTGGGCATTCACACTGCCTCTACCAAACACAACAAGATCAGTACGCGCTTCGTAAGAAATACCTCCTCAAATCATTATTGATCCTCCTCGGTAAGCCACTGTTTCGTTTATAGCGCATGCAGCAAACCTTTCATTTTGACGCCTATAGACACGTTAGCGTCCATCTGGACCTTTTAGGGCAGTATATTCTTCCATTCCGCCATAGTCCAGTTAGCATATTCTCTCGCAAAATGAAGTCTAGCCCTACGGTGTTGTGGGAGCAGTTGTGGTGCGCGAGCTAGACGAAAAGCCCTCAAGTTTATTTCTGACAGTCTTCTTCTAATAGTTTGTCTACTTACACTAACGTTTCTCACCTCAAGAAGAGACCTACGAGCTTCAGGAGCGGTGCAAAAGCGATTTCTCAATACTTTAGTGACAATGAAGCGGTCATCTCGAACTGAAGTGCATCGTTTTCGGCCTTGACCTGGGCTGCAGTTGTACGATCCTGCCTCCCGAAATCGTCATCCCAGCGATATGACGTTGACTGTAACCAGCATCAACTAAAACCACTGCCCTAGCAGCATCAGTTGAAACGAGTGGCATTTTTAAAATCACAAACAATAAATAAGCACTAAAAGTTCAACCTAAACAATATTCGCTCACAATGATATGAAATTACAATTTTAACTGTTAATTTTAATTACAAATTTAATTTTAATTACAAATTGTTCAAGAATTGTTATTAACACGGAAACAGATTTGCAACAATGTCGTACAACGACTATATGCCAAAAATCCTTTGATGACACAAATTTAGGAAACAAATTGTCACAGGTACTGTAAACAAAACAATAATAAAGGTGGTGGGGTTAATTTTGCTGGTGAGTTAAATCGTCTGTATTGATGAAAAACATGGCTAGTTGTTAAACTACCTAACTTTTGTATTATCCAACATAAGCAAATGAATCAAAAAACAAAATGTCGAGAAAACATGAGGTTATAGTTAGGATTTAATTTCAATATTTTATAAATGCTAGAATATTCCACATGGTGATACAAACTTTAAGAAAAACACACAGTTTAATTCGTACACCCGGAATACAATGAGAATTTACCTGTTTAGCAACCATATTAATATAACGATATTGTCAAGGAATAAGGCTATAACATATTAAAAAAATCACTTAAATCGGACCACAGATTTAGGAGATATACGACATCAAAAATTACCCATTTTTAAGGTGGCCGGTTAATTTTGGCCCAGAGTATATATATATATATATATATATATATATATATATATATATATATATATATATATATTCAACCTTAAACAAAAAAATAAGCGCAAACGGCCGATGAACTATTAATGGCAACAGAAAAAATTCAAAATATTAAAAAATGAAATATAATAAGAAATATATTCAATATTAGACCTTTTTTATAAAAAATGTCATGAATATTTTTTCATTTCAAGAAAATTAAAAATAAAATGTATTTTTTTTTTTCGTATTTTCAACATAAAGGGAGTCGTATTTTCTTCCAAACTTTTTAAGGTTCTACCTTTTAAATAATAAAAACTACTTTTTTCTTTCTTACTTAACACAATAAATTATTACCCTAACATACAAATTATTTTCTTCCTAAACTTTGGATTAAAGTTTAGTGCTACAATTGTTATTTTAATTTTTTTAGCTCTATCTATCATTCTGACTGTATAAGACCCCTTTTTGTTCCCGCCATTGCGCAGTATGTTGAATAGCAGTGCTTATTAGTCACAGAACTTGGGTAACTAATTGGGAATCTTTCCTTCAACGAAAATGCAGATATTTTGTCGCCTCGTCCGGTTGTCAGGGGTGTTTTGCCGGAGTGATTGATTTTCCTTACATCTTAGGATACCTCTAACAGTTTAAAGACTTTGTTAAAGAGATCGCAAGAAACAAGACGATACTTATTCTAAAATTTTTTCTACAGAGACGTAAATGTCAAGACTATCATTTTCAATCGGTAATTTTAAAATGGGCAAATAGTTTAACTAAGGAGATTTATTGTCTAGTAGCAATGATTTGTCATATTTCTCAGAATAACTAAGTTTCTTCTTAAAAGGTATCATTTATACATTCTGAATAATCAAATCATTAAACAAGTAACAACCGGACTTTTTAAGACATATTACTTGGAATCTCGCCATACTCTCTGCGTACATTCATGCATACGATATCCTGGGTTAAAGGTTCCAAGGGATTTTGAGGTATGAAACGGTACACAATTGTATCACGTAGTTTAAAAAAAAAAACCAAAAAACATAAGTGAATTGTAGAGAAATTATGCACTAACAATGGGATGGGGGCTATGATGTATCGTTTATGTGAAATAATTACAAGGGTTAAACTCCAATTTTAATACATTTATGTGAAAATTTTCAAATTGGTATGATGTAGGATTTACGTATAACGGGTTGCCTACCTTGATATATAATTTACCGTATGTAAATGTAATTTTTAATCTGTCTAAAATTTCATGTCGTTTTCGCCCTTAGTTATATTATTGTATGTTTTAATTAAAAAGAAAACAACTAGGAAACAATTTGAGGTGATGTTAAACTACATAAAAATTAATACAGTACGGTCGCGTTTATCCAAACCCAAGGTCGTCCGAACGAAGCAGTAGTCCGACTCGCGCGGTTGCCTCTGCCTCCCCCACGATTGAATCGACATGAATCAACATGACGAACATCGGTTTTTACTTTCCTTGCCCACCTACACATTATCTAGTTATGTTTGTGCTTTCGTATCATGATGGCTCCACGTAAACACGTGATTTTGACTATCAAACAAAAGTTTCAGTTCCAAATAGTTCGGTATTGGCAAATCTACCATTACGGACATTAAGAAGAACAAAGAAAAGATCTGAAAGTTCGTCAGCGAAACGGAAAGCGGTCTAGGAAAGAGGAAAACCATCAAACCCGCCGAATATCCTTAGGTAGAAAGTGCGTTGTTCATGTGATTCCTACAACATCGTAGACAGCATGTTCCGGTGAGTGGTGAAATGTTGTGTGAAAAAGCCCGTCATTTCGCACATGTAAGGGTTGGTTGGATAACTTCAAATGACATCATGGAGTTATACATCTCAAAATTACTGGTGAGAAACTTTCGAGTAATGACGCCGGCATCGAACCCTTCTGAAGCATTTAAAGAACTTATGATTAAACAGTTGGACACCTGAGCAAATTTACAATGCAGATGAAAGGGTTATTTTGGCGCATGTTACCAGACCGTTGTTGCCATCTCAAGAAAAAAACGCTCCTGGTCGAAAAACTATGAAAGAAAGAATCACCTTTATGCCTTGTGGGAATCACAAACTTCGTTTGCTTGTTGTGGGAACGGCTAACAAGCCTCGTGCATTCAAATCTGTTGATTTGTTCTTGAATTGGTTCAAAACTGAATTCGTCCCTGAGGTTCGTCGTCATCTCGCACGTGTGAACCTGTATCAGGAGAGAGTATTGCTGCTGGACAACTACTCTGGTCATCCATCCGCTGATGAACTTCGTAGTGAAGATGGTAAAATTTTTGCCATGATCTTACCACCCAACACGACAACTATGATTCAACTAATGGACCAGAATGTTATCCAGAACACAAAACTGCGCAATCGAAAAGCTTTACTCTCCAACGTTCTTAATGACGAGCAAAGTGGAACGGATCTAGTAGTAGCTTTGAAGAAAGTTAATCTCAAGGACGTCGTTTTCAATTTGGAAAATTGTTGGTCATCCATCCATTTCACAACGTTTAATTCAACTTTCTTGGAAAAACTTGAGCCCAAACTTAGTTTCTGTTGACGACTCTTCATCCAATGAAAAGACATCATTTTAAGCATATTTGTCGCTCAGCTGGCTCAAGAGAACACGACAATAATAAAATTACTAAATCTAAAGTTCGAGAATGAGCATCCGGTGGCTGCGACAAAGAAATTTTGCCCAAGAAATGCTCACGGAAAAAGAAATTGTAAGGGCTATTCAAAATGAAGAAACGGAAGGAGAGGATGTCGATGATGAACCACCATTTATGCTTCAAAAACTTCTCCAGCTGAAGCTGTTAAAAGCCCTGAACACGGCCATCCGTTGAACAGAAGAGAACCTTAACAGCAGCGAGGAGATCATAATGCTGAAACGTATAAGAGACAGAGCGTTTGATCGGCACGTCGAGACTGGCGTCCAGAAAAAATTACAGATTTTTTACTGCTCACCATTGAAATTTATATAGATAATATGTATTTATTAAATATATTGTATATAATATATTAAATTTGTATAATATATTTTATTAATATACGTAAAGCATTTTCAATAATTTTCATTGTGTTTTTACAGTTTTTCTTCTTGTAATAAAAAAGTCATAGGTAATCCGAACAACTCGTTTCCCCGATTCCGTTCGGATTAACCCGACCGTAATGGTCGGGTTAATCCAAACAAGTTGCAGATGGAAGATTTGGCAACTCATTTCAAAGATTCATCTTGGAGAGCCACAGATTAAAGATACATTTGATTTTAAAGATATGCATTTCATTAATGATTGATGTATTATGTTTATTATAGTATATAATATTTTTCAGAGGGAAAAGAAAACCAATCTGGGAAAATCAAAAGGCAATATTTTTATTTAACATTCTATAAATATATTGTTTATAAATGTATACCTCAATTATGAAATAAACTGAATATAAACATTTTTATTTACCAATTGTATAACACAAAGTTTGTAGCAAGACTATAATAGCTTCTCTAAGGATTTTGAAAACTTTTTTGCCACCATGTAATATCTTTTAAATATTTTTGTTTTGACCTTTTTGTAATTAATTGTAACATACATGATTTGTTTTTTTATTTAACAATATATAAATATATTGATTATAAAATTATATCATAACTATTATAAAATAAACCGAACATAAATATTTTAATTTAAAAATTTTATAACACAAACTTTGCAACAATAACATGTCTTCATATTCTCTAAGGGTTTTCAAAACTTTTGTCATCATCATCATTATCATCAATCTGTATGCGTTTATTGTTGGACATAGGTCTCCATCAGCTCTTTCCATCTGTCTCTGTCTTGTGCGGCTTGCAACCAGTTATTGCTAACACGCTTCAGGTCATCAGTCCATCTAGTTGGTGGGCGTGCTCTGCTCCGTATTGCTTCTTGCCTTGGTCTCCACTCTAAAATACGTTTTGTCCATCGGTTTTCTGATAATTTGGCGACGTGTCCTGCCCAATTTGATTTTAACGACGCAATTTTTTCGAAACGAAACAAGACAGTGAACTGTGGACAAAATGTAAAAACATAATAAGTGAGAAAGCAACAAAAATATTGGGGAAAACCAAACCAGTTAAGGAAAACGAATGGTTTGACAAGGAGTGCCAAGAAGCAACAGATAACAAAAACAGGGCATACCTAAAGACAAATCAAGCTGGATGCACAAGAAGAGCAAAGAAAGAATACCGGACCCTAAGAAGAGAAGAAAAATGATTACATAGAAGAAAAAAAAGACAATTTGAGCAAAAGCAGTTGAAAAGCACAGAATGGCTAAGAAATCAAAATGAAACTCGAAAGTTCTACAGAAATCTAAACAAAATGCGCAAAGAGTTTAAGCCAAGAATAAGGAGCTGTAAGAATGTAGAAGGAAACATCCTAAATGATACGGCCTTAATCCTAAACAGATGGGTTGAATTTTTCCCTAGCAAATCGAAATGATTGGAATCCTCTCAACCCAAACGAAAGACCACCTACCATCGAAAACGTTGCCCAAGCCATTAAAAAGCTTAAAAATAATAAATCACCAGGAATTGATCAAATTTGCAGTGAGCTCTACAAGAATGGTGGCGATGCCTTACTACAGACACTGCATAAGCTTTTACTTCTTGTTTGGCATAATGAGACCATGCCTTGTGAATGGTCTCAAGGCGTGATATGCCCGTTATATAAAAAAGGTAACCATCTCCAGTGTGACAACTATAGAGGTATAACCCTGTTAACAACTGCTTACAAAATACTAGCAAATATTCTCTACGAAAGGCTGCAAGTTTACACAGTGGGCATAGTTGGTAAATATCAAGCTGGATTCACTCCAGAAAAATTAACAATTGACCAGATTCATTCAATAAGACAGATTCTCGAGAAAACATTAGAATTCAATATTGAAACCCATCACCTATTCGTCGACTTCAAGGCCGCATACGACAGTGTCAAGAGAACAGTGCTATACCAATCAATGCATGAGTTTGGTATACCAAAGAAACTTATCCGACTAACGAGAATGACAATGTCTAACTTAGAAGCCACTGTTAGAATACAGGGAGAGAATTCTAGATCCTTTGAGATAAAGGATGGACTCAGACAAGGGGATGCTCTGGCTTGCCTCCTATTTAATATTGTCTTAGAAAAGGCAGTCCGAGATACACGAATTAGGGACGGCGGTACTATTTACAATAGATCGATACAAGTCTTAGCATATGCTGATGACATTGACATAATAGGGCGTAGCAAGCGAGATGTTGAGCAATATCTCCTAGAATTGGAAACAGCGGCGAAACAGGTCGGTCTAGTCATCATCGAAGACAAAACCAAGTACATGTTGGTTACAAAGGATCCGATAGCAAATGAGGAACGAGAAACAGTCTTTGGAAGTCATACCTTTTTACGTGTTGACAACTTCACATACCTTGGGTCGCTATTGACTGCTACCAATAAAACAAGCGAAGAAATCAAAAGACGAATAAATCTTACAAATAGGGCATACTATGGACTCCAAAAGCATTTCCACTCAAGAAACATTCAAAGAAAAACTAAAATTATTATATACAAAACATTGCTGAGGCCGGTCCTCACATATGGAGCAGAAACATGGACTCTAACGCAGAAAGATGAAAGACTTTTGGGAATATTTGAGCGTAAAATACTCTGCAAAATATTTGGAGCTATAAACGACCAAGGATTGATGACCAAGGATGAATTGTATCAGCTCTTTGATGAGCCAGATGTCATAACGTTCATTAAAACACAGCGACTTAGATGTGTTGGACACATAATACGAATGCCAGAAAATACGATTGCTAAAAAGCTAACCTAAAAGAAGCAAAGGCCGACCGCGAATTAGGTGGTTAGATGGAGTTGAAACCGACTTACGGATATTAAAAATCAGAAGATGGCAACATGTTGCCAGAAACCGAACAGAATGGCGACGAATCTTAGAGCAGGCCAAGATCCACAGAGGATTGTTGAGCCAAAGACGATGATGATGACGCAATTTTTTCGATAGCATCTGTTGTTTTTGTTCTACGGCGTATTTCTTTGTTTGGGATTCGGTCTCTCAGAGATACACCAAACATCTGACACTCCATGGCTATCTGAGTCACGCAAATCTTATTAACTAGGTACCTTTCTTGTGAGTGTTAATGTTACCGCTCCATAAGTAAGTACAGGTAACAAACATTGGTCAAAGATTTTTCTTTTGAGGCATATGGGTAGATCCGATTTAAATACATAGTTTAATTTACCAAAGGCTGCCCAGGCTAATCCTATGCGACGTGGGAGCTCACATGTGTGGTTATCTCTGCTCAACCGAATTTCATGTCCTAGGTATTTATACGATGTAGTCTGCACAATATCCCTTCCATTAATAGCAATATTTCGATTTAGCACTAGTCATTATTTGCGTCTTGTTCATATTAATCTTTAGTCCGACCTCCAAGGAAGCCTGATATAATTTTTCAAACATTATTATTGCATCATCCATACCATCGGCTATAAGAACGATAACATCTTCAAATCTCAAATGACTGAGCTTCTCTCGATTTATGTTGATACCATGCTCGTTCAGATGTGCCTTCTTACAAGTATGTTTCAAAAGCGTTGTGAATAGCTTTGGAGAGACTGTGTCTCCTTGCCGTACACCTGGATGTATACAGAATTTATTTGTTTCTTGTTCAGATAGCCCTAAGCTAGCTGTGGAATTTTGGTAGATATATTTGAAAACTTTTGTACAACTTTGTAATATTTTAGGTTTGTTTTAGATTTTTTGTTTTGTTTCGATCTTTGTGTTATTCTTTTTGATTTTGTAACTAATCGAAACATAGATGCATGTTTTGTGTTTATCACAATATTTTATTATTAATATTTGAGAAAAGACTGATATGTTTTTGTACACACTTTTACAGAAAATTGTTTAAAATTACAGAAAAATGCTCGTTCTATTTTATTTTTTCGTTTTTGTCAATGAAAAGACACACAAGAGACTGTACCCTGGACTCCACAAAAAACACATTAAAAAAATTTGGTTATGGTACAGGTGTCAGAACCCAACCATTTATTGTAGTTGAAGCAGCAGATAGCAGCAACATATCCAAAGTCAGAAAGTTCAATTGTCTTCATTTAGCAATTCATCTTCAAAATTGTCTACATTTTGATCTCTCGTTAGTTAATAGAATGTTGCTGTAGATTAGAACGGTTGAATGTTTTCAACTTTACAGCCACTTCCACTGGATAAATGGATTTTTCTTCCATGCCTAAAAAGTTTTGTTACATATCTGATTTTAAATCCATTACAGGAATTTTTTTATGGATTGTTTAGAGGACTTCTTAAAAAAATGGCTTTACTGTATAAACAGAATCAACCCATTTCTACTATCTCCATTTAAACTTTTTTTTTAATTATCAAGATGAACAAAAAGAGTTAAAATCTACTTTTATAATATTTTATTAACAACTATTTAAAATATATGCATTCTCAAAATATAGATCACTGTCGGTTTACTTAATCTAAACCTCTTTAAAGATTCTCAATCATTACAAAAATTAAAATGGTCGATTCTGCCTCAAATATTATATTTTCGCACTAAGTTTATAAACAGTAAACATCATATTCTTCGATTTCATTAAATCTTCTAATACTGGATCCATGTCTCTCACCCACAATAAACAACATTATTTAGGTTATATTTTTGATATTGTTCTGAAGCTATTATCTTGTGGCATTTTAAATTAATTACTATTTAAATGGGAATAAGCCACAATTAAAGGTTAAAATACGTTTATTGACGTTTCAATGGAAATTGAAACGCCAATAAACGTATTTTAACCTTTAATTGTGGCTTATTCCCATTTAAATAGTAATTAGTTATATTTTTGATTTCGCGATAACCTACAACATAATAACAAAATACAATAAACACAATTTATCTTCCAGATAACTTCTTATTCGGTACTTTATTTGGCAAATAAATATTTTACATTTTATCTGTCACATAAGTTAATTCATGTCAGTTGGTAGTTCAGATTTTTTCCTAGGTGGCGCTAGGTGTTTAAATCTAAACTAACATAACGCTTTAAATGATTTTGTTTATTAAATCTTAAAATTACAGCAACCAATATTTTTGGCAATTTTGCGCAAAAGTTAGTTGTATTATTAGTTATTATTAATTAAACGTATCGTTTCACAAACAAAATATGATTGACTCAGTAGAATGAAATATCGGTTGGTCGTTCAGATTTCGTTCCTAGGTGGCGTAGTTACCTCACCAGACAAACAGTCTGACTTGTCTTTTCGGACAGTCTGAACTGTCTAGTTTTTTATATAGATAGATTGACGCTGAGCAACACAACTCAAAGTGGTCTAACCTAAAAAGTACTATTTTGTCGAACATGATATTTATTAAATGGAATCCAAAATATAAACTAAATAAATTATTTATTATTTATTTATATTTTCCTAATATTTCCACAGTATTTATATAGTTCTATAATTGGGACGGGAAACAGAGAATAGGTTGATAAAAATGGAGAAACTAAATTGTAAAATATGTCATGTGTTAGTAAATATTATGTAAGTTGTTCAAAAATATTGCTTGAATTTATTTATTATATATTTAAGATCTATTATGTTTAGAGAAAATTTATAAATAATATTCGAAAAATCTAAAAGAAAGTGGAAAACAATTGATATAATATGTGATATAATTCAGCTCTGAATATATAAATTAATATCATACATCAATTGAATTCTTCAGTATACAACTAATAAAATGTAACATCCTTGTCTTTCTTCTATACAAAAACTACCTTCACCACAACTGCATCATTTGCCGATCGAACATAACTTACCTATTTCCAGTTAACCCGCAATAATGTTACGGCCAGACTGTTTTGGAAAGGGGCAAAATGTCGGCGACAATTTCAAAATCAGATACAAACAATTAAAACCCAGTTCCGGCAAAACGCCGGATTTCGTTCCTTAATATCATCATCAGTGTCTACGAGTCTTCGCCGGCGACATAATAAAAGCCAGAGAGTCAATTAATTGATGACGAAACGTCGAAAGCAAGAGCGTCAAATGATGGCATTAAACCAACAAAGAAAGACAGGCGAACGTCCTGATATTAACCGCAGAATGGGCCGAAGTAAGATAAAAAAAGCAGACGCGGTTTGAGGATTTCTCTTTGAAAAATTAAAACCATTTTTTCAAATTTTGATAAAATTAAGTAAGCTTCTCCTAGTAATGAACATTTATGCTTAGAAGTAAATTTTTATTGAAGTGACATACGAAAAAACTAAAATATCGGAAAAATTAAAAGAGAGAAAGAGAAATTATAAAGACAAAAGAAAATTCAATAAACAGTAACGAGAAATATCTTCAAGAATCTTTAAAATAACACATGGTTGCTAATTAAACAAATTAAACAATTTTGTTTACTTAGAAATTTAAAAAATTTGTTAATAATTTAAGTTTACCCGTCTCATTCATATTGATAATTCACATCCATACATTTTAATCTAGAAGACTTTAAAACTATATGACCAGCACTTTGACTTGACTATATTACTTCTGGACGTAAGCCTACCCTTTGCGTTTCCATTTTATTTTGTCTCTCGTTATTTGGTGCCACTGTCTTCTCGCCTTTTCTTTCAAATCATCCACATCTTCTTAGAGGTCGACCCACACCTCTCTTATGTAACCAAAGTATCTACTGTACGATGCGTTTAGTCCTGGTATCATCTTGTCTCACAATATGTACTACCCAAGACCACGTTAATGAAGCAGCGCGTTGTATTACGTCCTCTACTTTTGTTCTTCTACGTATTTCTTATATATTATTAATTCTAAATTTGCCAATAGCAGTCCTTGTCATATGGATTCTTCTGTCTACTCCCGCATGTTTATTTTCTCTGCTTAACTTTATTAGATGACCCAAGTAAATATATTCTCCCACCGTTTCTATCACCTCTTTCGTCACAGTGATTGGTACTTCCACCAAAGTAAGGAATTTGGTCTTTGTTAGATTCATTTTCAAGCCTATTTTTTTCTACTATATATATTGATAGGTTCATATCAGACTCGTATATAAAATTTCTGAATTTTAAATTTGAAATTTCTTAAGTTCTGAATCCAGAGAACTGCTTCAGGAATATGTGTACCAACGTGGGCTGTACCTTAGACCACTCGGGGAGGGCACTCGTATAGTATGTGACGTGTGGTCTCTCGTTCTTCTCAATAGTCTTAATCAGGGGTCTGGCGCATTCCCCATAAGTGAAGACTTCCTTCGGATTTTTCGTAACCGATATGGACTGTATTTAGAGTGGTCTTTATTTTGACTTAAACGAGACTCAAGACTGAAATTCGGAGCGTAATGATGTCTACTGTCTAGGTCGATTCAACAAGTTTCTGCAAGGTATTATTCAGAGCGCACAACTTTGTGGCTAAATTTGTCAGGTTGATGTTACAAGAAAGAGTAGTGTAGGATTAAATCGATTATTGTTTAAATGGAAGATGTTGTTTGTGGTACTTACGGTTAATCTTCACTTTTAAATCAAAGAATCGTTAAAAAAAAAATTCATATCATTTAAAAGGGTAAATTCACAGGACAAAAATCTGAGGTAGACCATTATTTAAGCATTTAGGCTTGCTAAAAATGTTTGAAGAAACGAGTCTATCTGATAACACATTATTTACTAATGTGCTATCACTCTCTTACCGTACTGTGTCGTATGCTGCTGTTAGCTCTATAAATGCAGCACCAGTCTTTTGTACTTCCTCTAATCCTCTTTCGATTGGGGCTAGTACTAATGCTTGCAGATATAGTTTAATCTAAAACAGCTTGATTTATTTCTTCTAGCAGCAACTGTTTGGCTTAAACATCGCGATATTTTTTGTTTAATTCGTTTATTTTATATGAAAGAAACTCTATGCAAGCTGACTCAAAATATGTTCCATGTAACACTATGAATCTGTAAACTGTTTGTAATCTTATATATCATTTTATTTACTATTCCAATTTCGTAGACTGGAGCACAGCAAATCCGTCTCTGTCTCACAACAAAACGAGAAAATAAGAAAGAAAAAGACGGCAAATGGAAATGGAAAGCCTTGGGAGTTTTACAATCCGTCTCCGCGTGTTCCGAGCAATTTCTCCAGCTCGACTCAAGTCGATGAAGCTTTTATTTCCTCGAGGGAATTTGTCCAAGTCGAGAAATGAAACTATACGGAACCGAAACACGTATTTTGTCACCAGAATGTCGGAATCTGGCAAAAAATAAAAGAGCAATTTCCTGCTACTGCTGCCGTCGCTCCTCCGACTACTGCGGATACTTGCTGTAACCACATGTTACTGTCTTCGATATCCGAACGGTTCATAGGCGGCGCATTAGTGTCTCCTAATGAAGGGGTTCGGTTGGTGGATGAATGTATTTTGTAGGACATACGTCACACTTAGTGACTATAAAAGTTCCATAGTGGGACACGATAGAGTGTTATATGCTCATAATGCTCATATTGTTGCTCGGAAAAAGGATTAGATTTTCTGTGCGTCTTTGGTTTCTAATCCACAATGTTATCTTATCCACAATCTTTTTCTCCTCTTTATTACACTGGATGCTTCATATTTCCCTTGTTATCTTCCTAATAAACAGTGACATTTTTTTTTCTCAAGAAAGAGAGGACCCCTTTTTAATCAGTCACCAAATATTTTGAGCTACTACTAGTGTTAATTTCCACGGTTTACTAGACTTCATTACGTAAATGTCTTTTAGTATTTAGTATTTTTTCAGACTTTTCAGATATATATTCAAAGTGTATTATGGTATTATGTAATTGGTTACTCACTATAAAACCTGTTTAAAATATTATATTAGCACATCTACTAGTTAGTTCTTGTTTAAATATTAAATTCAAGTAACTTGTTCTGTCTTGGTATTTTCCAATGTAGTACACGGGAGATTTTAATTTTTTTATATTCAATTTCACTCCAAATTCCTTCCTGTATTATAAGATTTTAAAACTTCTTCCTTACTGATTTCCTTTCCTTAACTTATTGCCCTATTATAAGAACAAGTTCAAATAAAACTAAATAAAAAATAGCAAATAGCGTACATTTATTATATAATTGTTTTGTGTAGTGCCTATACCATCTCCATAACCAACTGTATAATGAAAAAGATATCATTGTAGCCTTATGGAAATATATGGAAAATATAAAGAGAAAGAATATTAATTGAAGAAATATGAGTTAAGCTTATTATATGAGATATATTCTATATGAGAAATATAGTGAAATATGTTAAGGTTATTTGCTGCTACTATGTATGTCGTTTTCTTTTCTTTTTGGGTTAAATATAGTTGCTGAGTTGCTATTGGATATCCTTGCTTTGGCTGGTTTAACCTCTTCAATGAGCAGATATAACATTTTTACATGACTGATAGTAATATTCGATATATTGCCGTATGGCCAATTCATATTATGCAGAAGGTTTTTTAGAATGATCGGAATGAATGAATATAATCTTATGGGTTATAAGATTACGGATATGTAGCTTTCTGAGGATTTTACGTAAACTTATTTTCTTCATCGCCAGCAACCTTCCTGTTTAGTCTACGTTTGAGCAGAGAGTAAATAGCAGCACTATGTACGAGCATCGCTATTATAAATATTTTATAACTGTGGAATAGAGTTTTTGTGCTCGTGACATCAAATTTTTCCCGTAACCCAATAGGTTTGGCTTTTTTCTTACCTTCTCTAGAATTTTATTAATATAGGCCTCCCAAGTGAGCTTTCTAGTTATTTAAACTAACAGATAGGTGACCGTAGATTGGAAAACAAGTCTTTCTAGAAAGCGGACGATAATAGTCTGTATTTTTTGTTAGATTAAGAGCCACTTTCCATTTGGAACACCATTCCTCAACTCTGTTGAGTTGACGCTGTGCTAATTTTAATGTCGTTGAGCTTCTTCATGGCAATGTATTGCCTACAATGAGAAGGGCAGTGTTGTCAACAAAAAAATATTTTACAAAATAGGTGGACTGAGATAGGATATTTGACTTTTTTTGCCTGGAAGAAGTTTGTTCTACACTGATAGTACTATCATTAGGCTTATTACAAAGATTCCATTAACTATTATACAATTTCTCGGGGCTTCGGCAGATCTGCTGTATATAAGGTTTTCGCCAACACCTAATAGACCTTATTTGACCCTGGTATACAAAGGTCTTTTATATATGTCAGACCATGTCGTAGCAAAGTTCTTAAAAAACTTCCCTATGGTAAAGGTTCGTCTCTAGGACCTTAATTCAGGTCATTGGGATCAGAGACAGAAAACAGCAGGATTAGCCTCTTCCCCTCGTTTCACGTATATTTTATTTGTAGACTGAAAAGTCATTAATTTCTGAGTTCTCTTTTTTGTTCTTCTTAATTCAGCTATTTTGTATCCCAGTCCATTTTTATCTACAAGCTTGAACCGAATGCTCTCCCAGAGTTTGACAACTCTTTTAGGCACGGCTTGAAAAACACTGTACCTATTATGTATCCAATTATAATATAGGACGTAAAATTAAGTACTAAAATTAAAGAATAGATAAAACAGTTATTTAATAAACAAAGAACAGTTTTTTTTAAGAATAGTTTAAAAGAAAATCCCATAGTAATCGCCAAGATCTAAGAAAGGTGGAACATATTTTAAAGATTTAAATGAGCTGTAACTACCAAATGTCCTTGTAAATATTTTAAATTGAACAAAAGAGGTAATTAGTATTACCTATATACAACCCCAAGACGACGTGCATGTTGAACTCCTTCTTTCGCTCCAAGTTGTCATTGTAAAACGAAAATAAATGGGTTTTATTGTGTGGAAGGAAGTTCTTGCGACATCTGGTTCTGAGTCTCGGTCTGAGGTCGCCTTTGTCTTTTTCGATGCGGAGAAGATTAGAGCCAATTGCTATATATCTTTGATTCGAAAAATGATATCGCGAAAGAACAAAGGATATTCGAGAAACATAATAAGAAAAATGGGGTTAAGTTTTAGTGGTGATAGATTTCTTAAGAGTGTTAGAAATATACTTGTCTGGACGGAATTTCAAGTTGTCAAAGAAATAGATTATTAGCAAGGTGATACGGATTTACGAACAAAAATGTACAAGTGTTGATAATATACACTTATTTGATTTCAAATAAGAAATTTTAAAGTTGATAATTCAAAAGTCTTTTATTTGATGGACATTTATTTATCCACAAGGAAAACATTCTTTATATGAGGTATATAATTAAAAAGGCCCTTTCGGGCTACATCACAGAACGTTTTCGGACTAAAGAGTCCACCATCAGTGTATTATTACCAGGTATACATGAGTCAAGTTACTAAATATTTGGGTAAAAACCCTTAAAATGTTACAACATTTGTTTAACAGATACCCTGCAAGGCAACGTAAGACTCCCAATAGGGGTTGTTGCTGACCCTTAGAAAAGGGTCAATATAGGTAATACAGGTAAAATATTAAAAATAATAATTGTATTTATATGAAATTATTTTAAAATAAGAAATGTTATAAAAATGTAAACAGATTATTCAATATTGTTAATAATTGGATGATATTTATGACTTTTAAATTTTAATAATCTTTGCTAATCGAATCTTTTATTGACATATTCTTTTAATTTTTTACTTCTAATTTAATGTCTCTATTTTGCTAGTTATTTTTCATGCAGTATTTAATTTAAACCTGATTAGATTAAATATATGATGACTAGAAAAGAATTGATCGAGAGTAGTGAATTGATGTGAAGAACAGCTCCTTTGTGACGCTACCGGTGACGACGCCATCTTGTAGCGCTAATTTCGTGACGCTGGCCTCAGTATTTTACTATAGAGAAAAAAGTAAGACAACGCCAGTAAAAAAGTTTGCTTCAAAAAGTCTTAATCTGATAGCTAAAAACCATACTACTATTTCTTTTAAACTCAATGAACTCTAGTATCACCCAAGATTTAATAATTGTATGAATTGAAAGGAAGTTCAAGGAAGAAATTCCAGTCTCAAGGAAGGAGCACTTATTGAGTAAGTAAGGACCGTGAATAGCTAAAGTGAACAAGAAATAGTTGCTTCAAATTTTTTTTTGAAAATTAATGTTTAATAAAAATAGTTTTAAGAAGTAAAAAACTAACTTTTATATTTGTTATCCTATGAAATTAATCGGATTATCCGCGTAATCACTATTTCGCCCCCTCTATATATACAAGCCATGTCTCATTCCAACGCTCAGAGTTTCCTTCGAAATTAACAAAATTACCAATTTGAGCGCGAACACAACAAAACTACCGGAATTCCAAAGTAGCAACGCCGTCCTTCATTCCCTCTACCCCAATGACAAACTGAATTAGATCGGGAATTAGTAAAACCACATTGTCTTTCACCTCTATCTAATATCCCCGAAGAATTCCCACAAACTTGTCGCCGACCCATCTATCCACTTTACGAAATTACGACGATCGTGATGGAAACAGCTCAGAAACAACAATAACTGATAGAAGTATGTATTATTAATATACTTAATACGTTATTATAGTATCATTATAGGTAAATGATATTAAATCTATAGGTCACATAAACCTAATCGTTATATAAAGTTTCCCTAAATAGTTACAATAAAAATTTAATATAATGCATATATATTTGCATTCATTTACTATTTTACTTCTCATTGGAAACCTACTAAAGAGTACAGTCAACAGTCAACAAACCTGAAAAGAAACGAAACAAACAACTAGTCACTGATTTAATTCCTTTACCAGAATGACTAAAACATTACGAACATCTGCTAGTGAAAACAGACCAAAGTACAAATCTAAAGATCCACTACTTAATATAGAAGTAACATACAAAAATATAGTTATTACGATAGAGAAGTTAGAACCCTTCTCTCCATAAAGAAGAATGGCCGACCCCTAGGTTCTAGAAGTATTTCTGTCAAATTACGAAAGGTAGCAAGTCCTTATTTATGGAACAAAATAACACAACTAATAGAAAATTGCTGCCAACAAATACAGATTCTATCTGAGTGGAAAACGGAGCACTTAATATCTATTTGTAAGAAAGGCAATAGAAGAGATACCAATTGCTATCTATAGCCGGTTCACAATTTGTTGATAGCTCACTACAAGTTTAACCCTAATTAGAAAACTGAAATACAGAGAGGATAGGTAATACGATATAATAGTAAAAACCAACCTAAAACTGACGGTTTAAGACGTTTTCGACTAACTCACCTTATATCTGAAGGAATACAATACCTTATAATCCTATTACGGGGGTATTTTGAATGGTTAGAGATGAACGACCAGTGTCGTAGAGTATATGATTGAAACATTTATTTGAACAAAATAAATATATTTTTTAAATTGTACTTATGTAAATTGTATTTTTTAATAAAACTTATTTATTTTATTCAAAAATAAAAAGTTTCTTGCCATTTGTAAAAGATACATTTATTTAATTAAGGAAAAAGGCGCCAAATGTCGCCTGGCATAATTTCCAATGTGTTTTAAATGTATCCATTATTTTCGAATCCGTAGAAAACTAATAAATATTTTTGAAAAATTTAAACGCAGAATGAAAGATTACATTATTACTGAGGGCAGAAAGTCCCTGAAAACTTCTACAATGTTTATTTTAATATGTTATGTACCAGGGGTGAAAATAAAAGAGAAAATATAGTATAATTTTTAATTAAAAATATTGCATGCAAAAGAAACTTTTTATTTATTCTAATAAATATTTCATTCTGCCTTTAAATTTTTCAAAAATGCTTTTTAGTTTTCTCAGGATTTGAAAAAAAAATGGATACATTTAAAACACATTGAACATTTTGACAGGCGACATTTTGCGCCTTTCCCCTTTAATACCTTACGATTACAACTATTATTACTTACCTTATATAATTACGATTAGAAAACTATTCAAATTCAAAATAAATGGGATCAACTTCGGAATTCGAGTCATCTTGAGGGTTAATAATTAGCGGTTGTGTCTCTACGGTCGCATCAATTATGTTATCAAGATCCCACATTTTTTGTTCTTCTTCTATTACATGCCTTGCGTGCATCTTTCCAGTTTTGTTCTGTAATATGTTGTAAAGACCCGTATAACAATTCACGTACAGCTTGTATTTATATAACGTATTTTTTCTAGCCACATAACTTTTCATTTGTGCCCAAATGAGTTCAATTCGATTTATTTCGCAGTGGTAGGGTGGAAGTCTAAGGACTGTAATGTTTCGCCTTTCCGCCATTTTGTCAACTACGTATTCCTTGAACTTAAATTTGTGTTGCCGGGCAATTTTTAGTTTAAGTTCTGCTTTTACCATTCCATCTTCGTAAGGCAGATACTTATTCCGCAGCCAGTCAAGAATATCCTGTTTCTTCCACGCCGTCGTTGGAAGTCTTTCTACTAGTCGTGAATGATTAGGTGCATTATCTAATACTATAATTGAATTTGGTAATATGTGTTCAATCATCTGCTCAAAATACTCTTCGAAAACATCAGCTGTCATCTCCTCGTGATAGTCTTTTGTGCTTTTGGACTGAAATTCCAACAAACCATGCTTAACAAATCCTTTTTCACTGCCAATGTGAGAAATTATTAATCTACTGCCTTTACCAGAAGGTGGGGAGATACCAGTAGACCAACCTTCCATAAAGGCTTGCCTGGAGCTTAATATATTTTTATATGAGCAAATTTTTTTACAGTATGACCTAAGTTTACCCACCTTTCATCCTGGTAGAAGATGGACCTTCCTTCAGCCCGGAGTTTTCGTATGGATCTTAGATAATTTCTTCTCCAACATATTATCTCCTCCCGGTCAATCAAAAGTGATTTTCGGTCTGATTTCTCCCACCGGAAATTTAATTCTTTTAAAACTTGCCACAATTTAGTTCGTCCGATATGAGGCAAATCCGGGTCGTCTCTAAAAAAAATCCATGAATTTTCCTTCGAATACCATTTTTGGCAAATTCATCAATTTCAATAGGCTTTTTCCCTCTCTTTAAGTGATCGTTTGTGTTTGGGTTAGCTATACCGTGTTTTTTTCTTTCTGATGCTAACCTATATAAAGTTGACTCTCCTACGCCAGTCATGTTGGCACAACTTTCGACTATGTTGCGAACAGTGTTTGTGGTATTTTGAGAAACCAGAGCATCGTGAACATTCAGGACAATAGTCTTCTCTCTTGGTGAATAGACAGACTTACTGACTGTACGCAACAGTACCGGTGTAAAACTTGATGATGTTGATGATGAAGCCATCACAAACAATCCAATAAAACGAGCACGAGCGAAAGGTACGTATATGTTCGTAGGTATATGGAATAAAAAATCACTCACGCACTGCATATAATTCGCAAAAGAAATATTCGAGACGCTAATTACTGCCGTAGACGCGGACACACCGACGAGCCGTAAATTACATGCGATTAAAAAAGTACTAAACAAAAAAATTGTTTTCGTTCGTAATAACTTCACCCTTTTAAGTTAAGTTTCGAATATAAACTGAACAAACGAGGCACGTGGCCAAAGCATACCCATTATATTATTAAAAATCTGGGGAATTCCATCCTAATTATCTTGCAACGAATAGTACCTTCGGATATGAATTCCAGGTTTTCTAGTAAAGTGATTAAACGCGAAGATTAGTATTGAAATATCCAAAGAGATAAGGTATTCTTATTTACATAATGGTTAAATTCTTATTTTTATTAATACATATAATATAATTACATAACATTAGCCGTGAAAGTTTTAATTGTTTTTTTGCTAAATATATTAGTATTAAAATATTATTAATATTATATATATATATATATATATATATATATATATATATATATATATATATATATATATATATATATATATATATAACAGTATTAAAAAATATTATATCATTATTTAATGAATAAACACCTCAGGAACGCCTATGGTTTACGACCGTTTTATGAGTTTGAGGCACATTTCGTGCTCTCAACAATTTATGAACGGAGAATAGTAATTGAGTATCAATAATACAATAAACTAACTGTTTAGTAAAGTTACTAATGATAAAATAAGATGAAACATCAATCAAGTAATTGGAGAAGTTTAAGGCGGTTTTACATCAGATATATCCTGTACAGACAAATTATTCATTTTACAACAGATAGCAGAAAAAATTATAGTTGTAAAAAAGAAATTACATTTAGCATTTGTGGACTTAGTAAAAGCCTACGATAATGTTCGGAGATCAAAGTTGTGGGACGCCTTAGACGACTTCTCAACCTATTACAGAAATATATAGAGACAACACCGTACAAATAAAAAAGGATTGACAGTCTCAATCTATTAACATCACAAAGGGGTTGAGACAGAGTCGCAGCATGTCTCCTATCCTATTTAATCTGTATGTATAAGCTGCGCTTAAAAGTTAAAAAAACAATGTGATGGAATGGAAATATATATAAATAACAATAATACAATTTTTTCACTCAGTTGATGTAAGCAGAAGACACAGTGGTGGACCGAATAGAATAATAATTTTTGAAGTGGTTTGGGCATTTATTAAGAATGCCTGACGAGCGATGGCCTATAAAAATATATCATTGGATATCACCAGGAAGAAAACGGGGTAGACAACACGAGAAGAGGAAATCTTGGATAGGGAAGATTGGCACAGGATGATGGAAATGCGACAAGACACTGTTAATGGTTAAATGTATGTTGTATTGAAACTATACTTGCCAATTCCATAGTAAAATAATTCTTTTAGAGACAATCTTGGATAACTTTTTTTATAATAAATGGTTAAAACGTAGCTTTGACGTTGTCCAGGTATTTTTTCTAAATATTTGGTATATAAAGTATCATTTCAAATAATAACCTTGCTATTGTAATGAAGTTAAATTATATAAAAATTTTATTGGTTAAAAGCAAAGTGATTATTTTAAATGCTTAAGTCATAAACTAGGAAATATTTAAGTTAGTTGGTTAATTAATTAAAGTAATAAATAATGGAATAAAATATATTTATATGATTGAAATAAAGATAGCACAATTATCAGCACAAAGAATTTATTTAAATAACCACTCACCCCTTTGTTGCAATTATAGTTGTATTGCAACTTATCTTGAAGAAAAGACAGAACGACACTTTCTACTGAAATATGATTTGGGGTAAAAGTTAAGGAACTTTCCCACACAGATGTTTTATGGGTATCTTCTGATTTATAGCGTGGTTATATAAAAACCTTCATGCTGTTACAAAATGTACATGAGTTGCCAGTTTTAACGTAGGAAATTTAAAGAAGATAATGAAGTAAAATAAAATAATAAGAACAATAAAAATAAGCACTGAATACTGTTCTAAACATCAACTATCAAAAATTGAAACAAAGTATCTGGGCAAGAAGCTACAGAAATCCTTTTTGGAAAATTAATTCTGCACATTACGACTTGCGTAATTGATCCAAAAGAATAATTGCTAAATTGTTTTGATTTATGGCCGTCAGAGTGGATGGCACCTTGGTCTGCTGCCATTAAAATGCAATATTTTTTGATTTAGCTGATAATAGTTTTTGAGTCTCTTAGAAAATCAATTTTGTACTTAACAAAAATAAATGAAAATTAGTTATTGTAGACCGTCGACTGTTACAAAAGAACTTAACCTAATTCGCCATCCTCCATCTTCTCTATTACTCTTCACGTTCCACTCCACTCCCGTTCATTCGAAATTCGCCTACAAATTGAGTGGTTTCAGTTTTCGAGTTGTGCAAACAAAACAGACCTAAGTGTAAATGTTTCAACTAAGTTTTAATTGAGAAAGACGCCGCCGTCCGCTCACTTGGCGCTTCTTCCACCGCACGCTATGGTAGGTATTCTCCAAATCCATTAAGTGGTCAAACCAGGGAAAGACACAGCGGCGGAGAATCGTCCAGGATTTCTATTTAACTTATGATAATATTAATCATAAATTAAAAAAATTTCACAGACAACGCAAAATGCTCGGGTTTGTTCTTAAAAATATTCCCAAGAGATTTTTTTGCATTTTATTTTGAATCATATATAGATGAGCCTGCCATTTGTGATTTTTCTTCCTCTGGACCTTTTCCCTATACTGTTAGTTTTTTCTAGAAAATGGGTACGCTTTCTCACAATATGAGTAAAATATTTCATTATGTTCTAAATAATTTTGATTAGTCATTCATTTATGTTCGGCGAGGATTGAGACATCGATACAATTTTGGGCCCATGGTATTCTTAGCATTTCCCTGTGAACATTTAGAAAGCATCACCTCATTTCCTATATGCCGATTTCATCGCCCATGACACTGCAGCGTAGATGACAATGGGAAATTTAACTGTCCTCGCAAACATCATTTTTGTGTTTTTGAAGATTCCGTGATCTATCCATACTCTATGAGAGTTTGGCGACGTCAGTTTTGCCCATAGCGATTTTTCTTCCTCACAATTACCGTTATTGGTGATTTTGGCACCTTCGTCTTGTACTCACGTCGCCTTCTAGCAAAAGTTGACGATCACTCCTTTAAATGCATCTATATCTTTTACAACGTGAAGTATCTGTTCTATACTGAGGTTAGTCCAATCCCTCAGTCAAGATTTCCTTTTTCTTTTCACGCCTTTTCTTCCATTTAATCTTCCTTGCATAATTGCGTGTAAGTGAGAGTATTTATCATTTCGAAGTATGTGTCCCAGGTAGGTTTCTTTTATTTTTTTAACTTCATTTGTGATTTTAGCCGTCCAAGGAATATTAAGAACACGTCTTTAGCGCCACATTATGGATTGTGATTTTAATATCCAAGTTTTTATCCCATATAACAGTTGCGATCAAATATAGCATTTTATGAACCTCAATCTAATAACCAAACTTAATTTATTGTTTGGTATACGTTTGCGTGTGCCTCTTCCAGGAATAAATCCTGCTTGTTCTTGAGATATTTCTGAATAAACTTAGGGTTTGAGTTTCTCGTAAATTATATACAGTGATGAGTGTCTTATCCCCCGGCTTTTTAACGTAAGAGATAGAAAACACAGTTACCTTTTGAAATAAAAAGAGATGAAACTCGTAGAGGTGAGAAATAATCGGAAAAACCTATAATTTATATTACATTACATTACCACTATAGATAGTCTCACACCTTTAGACTTTAGATTCAAGCTAAATCATCTCGGTCATAATTATTATGAGTAACGTCGAATGTGTGACGTATTTCCAAATTTTGAATTTCGCAAAAAGTAAAAACTGATTGACCACAATAAAGCAAAAATGTGAATAAAATAATTTAATTAATAGTGGTTATTTAATCTAAAGTTTTAAATTATTAACCAAGAATAATTTCTACTATGATTTGAAGTTTCATACACTCTTGTCACGGAATAATTATAAATCCTTTGTGGATTAGTGGTAAGAATAATTTGAAATTATGCAAAGATCGTTTTGCTTTGAATCATTAAACAAAATTAAACAAAAACTAAAGTTAAAACAAAAAATCTTATTGACAAAACAGTATCGTCGTACTTTCGAAAATAAAGTAAAAACTTTTAAAGAATGTTTAAATAAGTAAAAATTCTACAAAATCTAATCAATCGATTAGGAAAAGTCGCACTGAGATATTCACTGACGATGCGAGAATTATGTGCAGGACAACCATCGTGTTCAAACCATATGGAATCGAAAGGTATTGGTAAATTACAAAGGGCTGGGACAATTTCATTTTGCAGAAGTTCCAAGTATTTCCGCCCAGTCAACATACCGTCTATAAAAAATGGACCAATGACATGATTCCCTATTATGCCTCCCCAAACATTTACTTTTCGAAGACGCTGGGTACGAGCGACAAAAATCTGACGAGGATTTCCTCGAGATCAATACCTAGCATTGATTGAATTGTGACGGCCATGCAATGAAAACGTACATTCATCGGTGAACAAAACGTTCTCTAAAAAATGTTCATCTTGATGTGACATTTCCATTGCAGTTTGACAAAATTCTAAACGTCTATATTGATCGCCAGGGAATTGTTCGTTGGATTTATGAAGTTTATAGGGACGGTATCGATGTCTTTACAAAATTTCACCTACTCTAAATCTTGGAATTCCACATTGTTCTCCGAGACGAGGTGTTGATTGGGTAGGATTTTGCTCAATACTTGCACAAATCAAAGTGTCTCTTAGTTCCAAATCTGGATTTACCTCCCTTCGTCTGCGAACTCCTCTTGGATCGAACACGGATCCATAAGTAAAAAAAATTATAATAGACTGAATTGTTAATCGTGCTGGAGCCGGCCTATTTGGAAACATATTTACAAATTGTTGTGTAATCATGTTGTCTGATAATCCAGTCACATGCCAGACAACAATTTGCACTTTTTCCTCGACCGTTAAAATCCTTTTCACGAATTGTTTTTTCAATAAAAAGTTTCTGTTTACCGTAAAAACACTTCTCAATGTGTTATTATTTGATAACTTGAAGGCTTGATGATTTGGTTAACTATAAAGCGGGTAGCTGTTCGCGCGCATCCATTCCAATGTCGTCAATTGTTTTGAAAATCATTACCTGTACAGAGGAATTGATATTAACACTGAGACTTTAGTGATGGATTTGACATTAAACAGTCTTCAATGGATTATTGTCGTCAATTGTCAATTGTCGTTATTGTCTTCAATGAATTATTATGTCGTCAATTGTTTTGAAAATCATTACCTGTACAGAGGAATTGATATTAACACTGAGAATTTAGTGATGGATTTGACATTAAACAGTCTTCAATGGATTATTTTTCATTCACAACTGAAGACTGTAAAACTGGAATTGAATTTGAAATATTTTGTATTTCTATTTTATAAACTATTACGCCACCTCCACATACAACAATTGTTTTCGGACTGAACATACCTATTTAGTTTAGTCAAATATTTCAGTTGAGTTATTTTTATTATTAAATAAACTTAAAGATTTATAATTTAAAATCGCTACTAATTAATGTTTTTTACTATAATATATCTTAATATATTTAATCATTTATTCTAACATCAGAAATTATTAAAATAAAATATTTTCGAGGTCATCCGTATAATTATGACTGAAGTCAAATAGACACGTCTAATAACTAGCCTTCTCGTACTATCTCACAACTTAATCTGTCTTTTATCCTTTCCGCTATTTTGCCGGGTGGTAAGACACTAATCACTGTATAGTAATATCTTGCTAGCATGAGAGACAAGAGTTATTGTTCTCTATTTGCAGCACATTGGTATATGAAGATGGATGTAATCCAATCGGTTGGCCAAACTCATGATTCCCAGATCTTATTACGTAAGATGTGCAGGAGGTCTGTCATACTGGATACCATTTTAGCTACAACGCCATCTATTTCTGCAGTTTTAGTTTTCATAAAGCTGCTTGAACTTCACTGCCTAAGATTTCGGGTTCTTGATTCTCTGCTGTTGTAAATATGTGGGTGATGGCCTGTCTGGTCACTGAAAAGAGACTAGCAGTATTCTTATTTTCTGTTAACAATCTTTTAATGGGTTTACTTTGTCGGTTGTATTTTCATCGTGGGACGTCGTATGTTTAGGCCTTTCTGCTTTAGTTTCTTTTTATGTTGAATTGAATAACATGCCATATCATTATAACAGCCTCCTAATAATATAATGATTACGTGACGTCATTAAAGTCATTAAATTCTTAATATCAAGTTGTTTAATTCGTCCCGTTTGCCTGAAGTGTCAAACTACTCTTAGGCAAGTTATTGGCACAAGGTACTTATGTGCGACGAATCTATCTTCACATTGTTTCTGATATATTGTGGATTTTAGGAAGCGACCGAACTGCCGTTAGTATAATACGTGAGCTCTAATAGCAAAATACCTGTAAGCTCAAACATGAAGACCGGGCTATCTGGACTAAACAAAACAAAGAAGTCAACACATTGATTAGTAACTGGGTGCCACACTGAAAATACCTACTGTTAATGGTTATATCTTAAATGGGTGCCACACTGAAAATACCTACTGTTAATGTTAAAATAAGATGCAATCTTAAAAAACAAAATCCGACAAAGGGCATCTCATGGCGAGAACCTAGAAGACAAAGCAGATGAAAAACAAGAAAAGTTGAAAAAACGCTTTATATAAAATATATATATATATATATATATATATATATATATATATATATATATATATATATATATATATATATAGTTTGAAGTAAACTTGCAATCAACAACAGGAAGAATTACTACCTGACTTGACAATGGCAAGTGTGACCCTGCCAAAACGTGGACAAAATAATAGTTGTTTATGTAAAACGTACTGATATCGCTGGTTTAATAATTAGAATAATAACGAAAAAATGCAATATGTGATTGTGAATAACGTTAGCCATTGATTGAAAATAAAAAAATACCTGGCGCAACTCATTAAATATTTATCTGTATAAAGAAATCACTTACCATTTGTTGAAATAAAATTTTTTATTAAAAATCCTTTATAAAAGGTATATAATTTAAAATATCCAATCGAGCTATATAACAAAACGTTTTCGGAATCCATGTTCCATCATCAGTGCACTAGGTGGGTATACATGTAATAAGCCACTAAATATGTGGGTAAAAACCCGTTAAAATTTGTTGTTTAAATTTAGATTACATTATATTGTGATAAATTCTAAGATGTTAAAGTTACCAGTGGATTTGGTAACATGGCGACGTATGACTCCACGTGAAGTTGCTGGTCCTGAGACGATGTATCTACGAGGACATGATGAAAGCAACTCGCGACGTATCAGTTACCCACATATTTTGTGGCTCATTACATGTATACCCACCTAGTGCATTGATGATGGAACATGGATTCCGAAAACGTTTTGTGATATAGCCCGATTGGATATTTTAAATTATATACCTTTTATAAAGGATTTTTAATAAAATTGTTTGTTATATATGGTATACAGCCAAACTACAGAAACTTTGATTCCTTGTGGATTTTATTTGTTGAAATGTTAATTGGCAGGGTAGAAACAGCGTCTAAGTTTATGTTTGAGTATAAAATCGGCGTCGGGGCATCGCAACGCGAGGGAAAGATGCGTCCCCGTTAACCTGGAGAATGGTTTCTCTCAAAACCAAAATTATTCAACGCGGCGTCAAACCCGAAAAACCACAAAAAGTAACTATAGTACCCGCGGAAAATTAGATATAATTATTTAATACTGCTGTTATTATTGTTGTTATCACTCATTCATATTAAGTAATTATGAGAAATATTGAGGGTGCAATTGATATTCAGGCATGCTAGTAATAATACCTTTCTGCATCTTGATTCATGAAAATAATAAGCTAATGACTTATTAAATGTGTTATGCTATAAAGAAAAACCTTAATTGAATAAATCTCCTAATGAAAGTAGGTCAAAGAGTTTTTAAACATGAAAAAAGAGAATGTAAACGAAGAAAGAACTAAATTATTCTTCAAGAACGCACATTTTAAAAGTTCACTACCTTCCCATTCCCCTCCTACTGGCCTATTTTCTCTCATTTCATCATCGTCAGTCGTGTAATATTTTTTCATTCCCCTTGTCTGAATCTAATCCATTTAACGAGCGTATTCCTTCCCTGTCTGCTGTCGGAGGCGGTTAATGCCGCGTTTTATTTCCATTCCCGAGTTTCCCGCCCATCCCATTCTTTCCGGATAAAAAAGGAGTTGGAAATGTTCCTCGAGAAGCTCTGGAAAGCCGCTTCGGTAGCGCCACTCTTATTACCGGAATTGGGGTTGAGTTGTGTTAAGATCGTAGTCGTTAAGACGTTTTTGTTGAAAAGGGTGACAGATCGCATTCAGCCGAGTTTATTCACTTCGGAATATACTGAGTTTTTTATAGTTTTAAAATAATTTTAAAGTAAAAAAGATTACTTTCTCTTGAGAGAGCAACTTTAAGCCAAAAAAATTTAGTAGTTACAGATCAGGAAAACAAATCAAAAATAAACGCGTTGGTTAACGGTGTTAGAGTGTGGCCTGTAATAAAGGTCCAGAAAAAGAAGATGGAGGTGACTAAAATAAAATTTTATAGTGAATATTGGGTAAGACTAGAAGGTACAAAAGACTATGGAGTTTTAAAATTTCGTGAGTACGTAATAGCTCGGAAATGCAAAAGTTCCTTAAGTAAATGGTGAAGCACAATAAAGAAATTTGGTTTAGGTGCCAGAGCATAACGTTAAGAAGAATGCAGATAATCTTGCTAAAGAAGGATCTAGTACTTGTTTTATCGGACCAAAACTATACTGCCGTATCTTAAAAACCCACATCATAGAGGATGTCCGAAAATGGGAAAAGCTACTCAGTGCAGCCTACTGGGAAAATATTCCAGGTCAAAGGTAAGCAACGATTATTAAAACCTTTTACTTGCTACACAAAAACTCTCTTAGAGCTTCAGATCAGCGAACTTAAAATAATTATAGGTATTTATACTTTCTTTCAGATATCTTCTCTGTAAAATGGAAAAAGAGGATAGAGCCATATGCAGATTCTGCAAAAACGCACCGCAAACAGCCAAACATATTATCTGTAACTACAGGTTTGCTATCACAACAACAACTACTACTACTAAGGAGTCCCAGAGTTTTCATTGCATTTCATCTCCAAACCCTTTTCTCTACCTATTTCTATCCTATTATTCTCCAAGTAGGTGTTTTGTTTTTTCTTTCTGCATCTTCATACTTAACATGACGATGAGGACTAAGAGATCACCTAAATGAGACTATAAATTTACCGATTTAAATCATAGGCTAATCTCAGCTAAATTCAAACTATAAATGTATTAATTAAATTGTAAATGTTCATTTATGTACTTTTAAACATCAACTATTACAGTTTTAGTTTATTTTTATTTAATACTTATTGTAATGAAGGGAGATTCGATATAAAGTGTCTCAAATAGCCTCTTCTACATAAATGCCAACCTCACTTTCACGTGGTACTCCCTGGTAGATAACAAAAGAAGCTATGGCGACAGAGTATGGGTGGTAAAACCCTAACATCGCAAGCCTGAAAAAAAATGTCTTGCTACAATGTAGAAATCGGATGGCATAACGGACAACGACTAAAAGCTACTGAACGAATATACGAGATTAACCTTAAAAATGAGAACTTCAACTGAGAATATTCAAACCATGCTGCAAGCAGGTAAAATGCTAAGTATTTCCCAGGAATTGCAGAAGTACAACGTAGACATAGCAGCCCTTCATGAGATCAGATTCAATGGATGATTAAATAAAAAAGGCTATAGTTAATATTATAGTGGAGCAGAAAGACAAGGAGAATATATAATGGGTCAGTCAGTCAATGAAAAAATAATGTAAAATGCGTTTAAAAGGCAAATTCTACAATATTACAATCATTCATATCTACGCTCCAACAGAAACAGCAGAGGAACTAGTAACCGATCTATGATGAACTCCAGATTGAATGTGAAAAAGAACAAAAGGGAGATACAAATATAGTTCTGGTAGATGCAAATGTCTAATTGGGAAAGCCTTTGTAGCATTTGCAGAAGCCTTTGTTAAGCATAGTTTACATATTATTAATAACAACAATGGTATAAGATTAGCACAGTTGGCAATGGCAGATAAACAAAGATGTAAGTACGTGTTTCCCTTACAAAAATATTCATAAGGGTACATGGAGGATACCTGGTACTAATGAATTTAATCAAATTGACCATATGTTAATATCTCAAAGGTGGGCCCAGTTAGTACCATACGTGAGATCCTATAGAGGTACAATTACGATTCCGATCGTTTCTTGGTCTTATCAACCATATAACAAAGGGAAGAAAGGAGAATGGACAGACACAGAAAATGAAACACACTGGATTTCTAAAGAGACATGTCTTTAGTAATCAGAAAAAGAAAAATGGGTACCAGCAGAAAATAAAATGGAATGTAATTAAAATAATAATTACGAATACGGCAAAGGAAACACTAGGTGAAAATATAAGAAAAAGAAACAAAGATTGGCTTGACCAAGAATGCCAATAAGCAATAAATAGCAAAAATATTGAGATAATAAACGAGAGACCAGGACAATTGACAAGGAAACCAAACGACAAACACAAGGGTTCATACCAAGATCAACAATTTGCAAGGTCAAAACGGGATAATCAATCAGTCTGAAAGAGAAAACCTGAAAATTGATTTCCAGAAAAAGAACGAGAACAAGTAGAAGAAATAATGTACAACACAGCAGAAAAGCTAGCTGAAGAATCAACATTAGAAGAAACTGTGGCTTAGAGAGTGACGGATACACAGGAGAAGGAGCAATCCTTCCCCCAAGTAGGTCCAAAATTAAAGAAAACTTATTATTTTTTATTATGGTTGGTGTTTCATTGGAAGTCTACCCCCCTCCCCCACCTCAAGGCACCCAGGCAAATATCTAGATCCGTCACTTCGCTCAGATCTTTTGAAAATTTAAAGATATCAAAAATCAATTCACACCACCACGGTCTATTAAGTTGATATTTAAGAAAATGCGGTATGCAAATTTTGACCCTATCATCATATTGCATTTCAATACTATGCGTATCACTTCAAACAGAGAATTCGCTTATTGGCGGTCACTATATAGTTACGGCGAAGTAATAAGCGAGGCGGTGAATGGCAAATTCCCTTTCTGACATAAAACGAGCGATATCATAGAACAAACATGTATGGAAATTGCGTTTCTGTGAACGCGAGACTTGTCACGTTAGTTGCAGTTGCGATGATCGTTCGTCCGATGCCTAATTACTCTACATCAAATGTTGTATTGTTGATTTATCGATAGGAAGTGACAATGCTGAATGTCAAATATGTGTCGTGCTAGTAGTTTACTAACGGCAAATTAACTATAATTTCTAGACTATTTGAATATACCAGATCATATTATATAATCGTTGATTGAATTATTCAATCAACGATATAATACACTCCTTTTATCACCTTCTAAAGGTCAGATTAATCCTAAATCAATATTCCTAAAAGTCTTACTTTTGAGAAATAAAAAGGTTAAACATTACACACATATATTTCACCGAATACCACAATGCCTATGATGGCTCTACAAAATGTTCTACATCTTTTGTAGAACATTTATATATTATATATATTATTATAAATATAGAATTTTAAAGAAATTGGAATATGCAGGCATCTGTTTCTTTAGATTAAGAATATGTAATTATTGTAGGTAAAGTGCGTCATCAAACAATGAAAAGTTTAAAAGTGTATAAAAACTTGTGCAAACAAACGGGACAATGAAAGGTCGTTTGTGTTTCCCTAATATTTGGTTACCAAGAACTATTTGTATATTTCTTTTTATCTTTATATTTTATCTTTTCTCTTTATTTATATATTTGTTTTGAGTGATTTGATTGGTTCGAGAGAGGGATTGGAGAAGTAAGAGGAAATAGAAGTTAGTTTTTTTTTGGACAAAGGATAAACGAGGAGTCTAACATAGAACTGCCAGGGAAAAGGTTGTTTCCTGTGATAAGAAAAAAAGGTGTGGACGTTGCGAGATAAAGTGGTGAATCGTGAAAGAAAGTTTGGGAAGTTGTTTGTGGCAGCAGAAAGCCGTGACAGTGTAAGAATATATATAGGGAAACAAAATACGATTTAATAAAATCGTTAAATATCGTGGGCCATCAGTACAGATGGCACATGGTACCTTTTGCAGCTACCATTAGAGGTAGAAAATAAGCAGAGACATTCGGTGGCCGCTTTGTGTTTGAATTTGTGTCTACCCGAGTCTCTGACTACGCAAGATTATGCAGAAATAACGCGTTATAAGACTTACACTACCGATTCATAGCGTATGAATCCGCTCCGTGTATGAATTTATTTATTTATTGTAGTTTATTGTTTCTGATTGTATTTTATTTTATTAATAAACACGCATGGGACTGCGTTTACTACTACACATAGTGTGTGATCGCGCGATCTTTTGTTACAGTCAATTTTATTTTTTTCACATCTGTGTAAGTAAATTAGAATCATTAAAATATATATCTACTTATTACAGTAATTACAGTAATACCACCAACAACACAACATGATTCAGAAAGGCGGTGAACAAAGTACAAATAATGCTGAATAAATTTACAATGATAGCAGCCACAATTCTTTGTTTGCTTATAAAAATCCAACAATATTGTTAACCAATAAAATGTTCCGTAATTCTCTTTATTTGGTTACTTGACAAAAAAAAAATTGTACAAATATAAATCAATTTGCGGCCAGACAGGCTAATACACTCGTTAGTAAAAAAGATGGCCAAATTGATGAACACCCTTCGGTATTCCTATTTATCTGGAATTACTGAACACGGCAGAGGAAACCTGGATTAGATTTATCGATAACGGCCCTAATGTAATTATTCGAAAATATCTTTCCAGGAATATTGCCGGGATTTTCCGCTTATGTTCCTTAATAGCTTTTAATGGCACCGGCGAGGGTTCAAGCCCCACTACATCCGGGGTTTATGTAATGAATTGTTATGGAAAAAATGATCGGTAGTATGAGTGAGAAGGATTAGGAACTTCTACATACGTTTGGAATACAAATGACGTAATCTATATACGTGGATACGTAGAAAATAGGGCGACTTGATTAATAAAGGGAAAAGTTTGCAAAATTTGATGTAAATAAATCTGAAATTATACAACTTGATTTTGTAATATTTTTAAATGTTAAAGTACTTTATTTTGACCCTTTTTCATTAACAATCTCTTTCACACGAAACGTTAATTAAAATTTTTTATGTACCTATGATAGAATTCAACCAACGCTTTTGAACGACTTCCACTGGATCTACTTATTATACAATACGTTTCTTACACTGTGGATAAGAGAAAACTGGCTGAAGGTACAACCATCTGAAGTATATTTAAGTATATTCAATCACAGTTCAGTGATACCTGTCATTTATAAGTAAAGACAAAGATATGCCTGAATGACAATTTCTCAAAAACATATATTCGAAACCGGATTACACAATAGTGAAGCTGAGTTGAGTGCCGCTATAAAAAAGATGAAGAACGGTAAGGCAACGGGACCCGATGACATTCCAGCAGAGGTCTCTTGGTCATTACGGTGCTGTTATTCTCGCCTAGCTATTTAACATCACCGAAGTAGAAGTTTCCAACTCCTGGCGAACCAGCACGACTGTGCCAATCAGGAAGGGCAAAGCTAGCATCACATAATGCTCCAACTACTGCCCAATCCGGCTTTTATGCCACGCCATAAAAATATTCGAAAGGGTAATAAAAGCCCCACTCATCACATCACATAAAATCATTAGCGACATTCCTGAAGCCTACGTGTCCTAAGTGAAACTTCATTACAATAACGTCCAAGCTCCTTCCGATGCTTATCAGGAATATCTCGGCATTTCCCTATCGCTGTTGTTGTCTACTAACGATCGGTTCTATCCGCGCTCCTTTTTATCCTATGTATGGGCTCACTCTGGACCTTAGTAAACCACATCCATGGTCGATGTTGTTTACCGATGACGTCTTCCTCGCCAGCACGACCAGGCCCAAATTGCAGCAGCAAACTCAACAATGGAAGACCCGACTCGACAAGTATGAGTTACTGCTAAACATCAAGAAGACCGTGATTGAGATGTGGATCTCAAACCAATGACACAATCATCATCGACGGTGAGGACCTTTAGAAAGTCGAGAAATTTAACTATCTGGGTTCTGCCATCAGCAGCAATGGAAGCACAACTGCCGGCATACAATCTCGCATTACCGTAACATAACAAAAATGGCGCCAAGTAAATGGACTACTGTGCGATCGTCAAATGCCCAATCGACTCATGGCCAAAGTAAACAAAACCGTTGTCCGCCCAGTGGCCCTATATGGAACGGAATGTTGGCGAGCCACAGAAAAAAAAGAACAGTCTAGATATATCATGAAAATGAGGATGCTGCGATGGATGTAAGGTATATCCTGTCTTGACACGTTAATAATAAAGATATCAGAAAAATAATGGGAGTCAATGTCACACAAGATGATACCTTGGATCGAACCAAGTGGAGAGGATTAATGCTAGAAAGGTAATGATGTAGTAAATATGAAAACGTTTAATTATTTTACTTGCACTAATACTATTTTCCTGCTAATTTTACGATTTAACTTGTATTTTGTAATTGATAAGATACTACAGTAGCAAAGATAATATTATTTTTTTAAAGGTAATCGTAAATATTGTCTCTCTCTACCGTAAAGCATTCGACCGAATGTACCAAAATAAATAATTAATTGAAAATAGTCCAAAGAAAATTCAAAGTATATTAATTTAGAAATGGGAGTGCGCCTGGGATGTGTGCTCTCTCTTATTTTGTTTAACGTATATTCCCAATACATCATTAGAGCAAACATCACTGCAGAACAGAGAAGATGGTGCTAAAATTAACAAAAACATATTGACTAATATCCCTTACACCGGCATGATTAATCCTGGTAGAGAGTATAAAACAACTTAAGAATTTGATATAGACGGGAAATAGATAAAAACAGAACTTTTTGTAATTTGTAAAAGCAATATTAATATGTGAACCACAAATATTTTCATGAACGATATCCCTTTCGTTGGCTAATCAAGGTCCCAAGGGAATCTTTGAAGGCACAAATTATCAACAATCGCAGAAGACACGAGAGTAAATACGGTTTTTTAGTTTTCACGGAAGCGGATTCATATTTTCCCTTCAGTATCTATACATCTTTTATACAGTTTTTACTACTAACTTTATACAGTACTAACTAATTCTAGGATAAATAGACAGCCGCACAAAGCTAAAGAATCCAAATTGTTAAAAAGCTGTAATTGATAATAAAAATTAGTCTTTATATATATATATATATATATATATATATATATATATATATATATATATATATATATAATATAATATATATATATATATATAATATAATATAATATAATATATATATATATATATATATAATATAATATAATATACTACTACTACTAAGGATTTCCACAGTTTTCACTGTCTTCCTTTACTCAACCGTTTTCTCCAATTTTCCCTGTCATTCCAGTCTCCATCTCGCAGGGTTCTTTTCTCCATATAATATAATATATATATATATATATATATATATATATATATATATATATATATATATAGAAATAGGCAGCGGAATAAGACAGGGGGACTCATTGAGACCTATGATCTTCAATTTAATCATGGATGAAATCATCAAAAGCTTTGGAAAGGAACAAAGGAAGAGGATACAGCGTGGGAAATAAAGAAGTAAAAATACACAGATGATAAAATATTGATAGTCTAAGATGAAGATAGTCTGCAAAGACTGGTCCACAGATTTAATATAAGAGATTTTAATATGACTATCTCATCTCAGAAAACTAAAACAATGGTAATCAACAAAGAACCAATCAGGTGTAAAATAGATATTGATGGCATGAGTATTGAATAAGTGCCTAATAGCAATAAAATACCTTGGAATTACACTGTCCAGCTATGGAGATCTGGACAAAGAAGTAAAAGATCAAGTACAAAAAGCAAATAGACTGACAGGATGACTTAATAACACTATATGGCGAAATAGACACATTAACACTGAGATGAAGTCAAGAATTTATAAAGCCAGTATAAGACCAATCATGACATATGCAGGATGCCTCAAAAACAAGACCCGATACAGCCACAACACAAAGGCTACTGGAAACGGCAGAGATGAGAGTACTGAGAAGAATTACAGGAATCAGAGATGCGCTGAGAGATCGAAAGAGAAACAACGACGTTAGTAGAAAATGTAACGTACAAAATAGCAAAATACCAATCGGCATTTGAAGTATCGGACGACCGACCGCGCAAAATATGGAGTGACAACCTTCCATAGAGGTATTAATCCTCTAATTAACAAGCAGAATTGCTTATAAAGAGAAAGAAGAAGAAAAAGACATATCTTTCGGCTTTTTAAGCGTACAGGCTCTTCCTTTAGGGATCTATGGAGTGAGTAACATCTACTTATAAGGCCCGATCTCTTGCTGTTCTACTTATCCAAAGGTCGATTTGATACATCAGCGTATTCTAGTCTAAGAAGTAGATCCATTTTGGATTGTAAACAACTACGTTAACCTTTTTGTTTTCTGGCTAGGGTCTGAACTATTTAACACTAGATCATTCACAGTGAAGTGTGAAGTAAATGAGATTCGTCCGCCTGACTCGCTGGGCTATCTGACCGACATTATATATATATACATATAAACAATACAATATACAAGATTAAAAATATAAAAACAAAAACAACGTAACAAACTAAACTTCATAAAGGGAAAACAAAATTTCATAGTACCGCCCTGGTTTATTTTTCTGGAACAAAGTACATCGCAGCTTTATTGTGTGTAGAGCCATCGAGTCCTTGGGGAAAATAAAACTGCCACAAATCTCTCGGCAGGATGAAAAGGGGCCCATTTCCTTTTTCCTCGGGTATTCGCATTATCACGGTGTATAACGAGTGAAACAACTGCTATTTTATTTACGAAAAAGTTTTAAGGGCCCACTCTTTCGTATCAAGAGTTTGCTCTGCGTGAAAATAAGCCAGACGGCAATGCGTTGTTGCCACATTATGTATATACCTAAAATCACGTAATTCAACTATCCAGAACAAAAAAAATTTTCAATTATGAAAACTAAGAATGATATAAGTATTGTTGAAACAATATCAAGCAAACGCAAAAATGTCACCACAGTTATAAAATCAAAAGAATTTTTTCAATCAATAAAAATCTGAAAGAACCAGATGAAAATAATTTTATAAATAAACCAGTTCTTACAATTCTTGCTTCTGGAAAAAAATAAATATTTTTGAATATGTATTTTAGTTCGCCCATTTTATCTGGATTGCATTAGAAAATCTAAAGCAAATTTAAAGACTTTTTGAATACTTTGGTGAAAATGAACATTTTTTGTAGATCTGGCCTTGGCAAAGTCAATTGAACAGACTATTGTTTTATTTACCAATCTACAATCAGAGTGTGGATTAAAATAAGGATGGCCATTAAAAACGATTCTATATTTTACGAATACATATGTAGTTAATCCATAGCAATCAAAACGACTGCATTGTACTACCATAAAGTTGTAAAAGCCATTAACTTTTGTACATGTTCCTGCAAATGAGCTGTTAAGCCTTTTCTTCTCAGACCAAACAACCCGATTGCTCTTTATTAGGATCTTTGGACCGATGCCAAACGAAAATGCGGTGTTAATGGAGATAGCTCCATTAAACTTTTGCTTTTTAGTCATGAAAATGAATGGTCCGTTTGAATTAAATCACGCAAGAAATAAATGACGCGATTCTTGGACAAGCAATGCTTGCACAATTTTTAAGTACTTATTGAAGTAGTAAAACGTTTATTTTCGAAAAGGAAACAAAAAGTAATGTACGTCGCTTTTATATTTCTGACAGAGTTGTTATAGTCCAAGAGCTTAAATGAGAATACATGGATATACACTAAACACTATGAAACAAAAGTCTTTATTTAAATGGAAAAAATAACTTAAAATTAAAGCAATATTTCATTTCAATATTATAAAAACTTTAAATAAAATTCATGCTAAAAATTATGTATAATTATAACGAGTGCGACATAAATAAAGCAACAAATTTTATTCAACAGTTCTTTTAACAGTATTTTATGTATCAAAAAAAAAACATAAAACAGATTTATTAATAATAAGTAAAAATATCAAATTCATAGTTTATAGAATCGCAATTATTATTTATTGATAACGTTTCATGTATTGTTTGTTTGCCTTGAATTTTATAAGTTTTAATAACATCTTCTGAGACATTTATCCTTTTTTTTTACTTAACTGACTATATCCCTAAATGATTGTTTATCTGAAAACATTTGTGTACCTCCTACTTCTTCTCACAAATTTTTAATTGAGTTACGGCCAGGCCATTGTGCCGGCCACCCAAAAGTTGAACTTTTCTTATTATCACCCACAAGAGACTTTTGATCGTTATTTTGAAAAGTCACGACGTTTCCATTCTGCGTAAGGGAGCATGATGATTTGCATTATATCTGTGTAAATAAGTCGTCACAATGTTTCATTAATAAAATATATAGGGCCTACCCCTTTAAATGAGAAACGAACCAATAAAAATGAATCAATGTTTAACTGTCAGTGTTTCGTATTTAGGATTGAACCTGCTATCGATTGGTCGTCGCACACCTTTTCAAGTGTCGAACAAATAGTACCTTTTGCTACTTGTCTACTATCAAGTTTAAATTCCGATGCTTTATTTCTTCTAGAGGATGTCCGGCTACATCTACTAAACAACTTTGCTTCTACTAAACTTTCCGTTAGCTAATGCTAATATCTGAGATTTGAGCAATAATTCTAGGTGTAGGCTTCCAAGGACCACTTTGGGAGATTCTTTAATACAACTGTTCACATTATTGTTTTTCTTGGTCTTCCGAAGTCAAATTGTTCAGCTTGTTTACCTTCTATGAATTTATCACAAATCTCTGCTTTAAGTATTTCGAAATTGGAATAATTGGTATTGGAATTGGAAAATTCGTTTTTGAAAAATAATGAAAAATGCTTCGTCTTTGATGATTTTTTAATTTTACATGATCATCAAAAAATATATACATGGCGCTGCCTTAGAAGCATTAGAACGAAATGAAAGAATTGTAAATTGAAAACAATACTGGTGGTATCAAGAGATTTCTTAGGATATAAACGTAAAATACAATATAGTAAATGCACTGAGGAATTTCAGAAGATTCCCTAATCGATGGAAAGAAGCCCATGTGATCACAATCCATAAACCAGGAAAAAACAGCATTTTTCTACAGAACTACAACAGACCAATAATCTTACTGCCAGAAGTCAGCAAAATTGCTGAAAGAGTGATATTTTCAGGGCTCGAAGGAAAAACAGAAAGACTACAGGAAGCCCTTACTAGAAGTCTTACCGGAAGCCCAATTCGGATTTAAAGCCAAACACTAAAGTGAACACCAGCTACTCAGGCTCAGATAATACATCCCAGCAGGCTTTAACGATAGATAGTACACCGAAGCAGCCTTTCTGAACGTAAGCAAAGCATTCGACAGAGTTTGGCACAAATAGCTGATCTATAAAATGAAGAACTATATACACAGCAACGCTCCTCGTACATCGCAAACCGAAAATTCAGGATTCGCATTGGACAAGTCCTATCCTAAGTCAGAATTTCGGAGGCAGGAGTACCACAGGGAGCTGTTCTGTCTCCGCTGTTGTATAACATATACATAACTAATGCCACCAGAACACCACTATGATCAACCTCTATGCAGACGACACGTCGATAGTGACCAAGCACAGTATCAAATACATTGCAACTAGAAACCTTCACTAGACGCCCTAGAAGAATGGTGCAACATTGGAAAATTACAGTAAATCCGGAGAAGACTAAAGTACTGATGTATAAGAACTAACAAGAGACGCGGCATACCAGCCGAACAACTAGAGATGTTCCTCACTCCCATCGGATGATCAAATGAAGCAAAGTACCTTGGGGTCAACAGTACATCAAACAGTACAGAAGGGAAAAATCCTGACATATGCATCTCTCGCATGGGACAGACTTGCAAGGTGAACAGAAAGAAGATTCAAGTTGTCCACAATGGAGTACTAGGAGACGCAGTAAACGTCCCTCAATACGTAGCGGAATGATTTCTTTTCAGAGACACCCAACAGATCAGAGTATTAGACCAGATGGGCGATAAAGCAAGCACAAAATTCGCCCAAATAGTGGACCATCCCAATCACATCCAGCGAGAGATCATAACGTATAATGTCTTCCATTGATGGAAACACAGAAGACCCAAACAACAACAGCTTGGCAATGACTAAGAAGAGATAGCATGTAAGAAGCTCCAAAACACTCGACTACCTCCCACCCCAATCAAAACTCCCTAAAAAAATATTAAAAAAACACAAAAATGGCATATGCCAGCCAAAAAATACTAACAAAACATTAAAAACCGGGTCGGAGGGCCCTTTTTCCCATCCGAGCGTTGAGATTCTGGAGTCAGCTCAGCTGAAAACCTCTGGTAGACTGACGGAAGCTCGATGCTCCGACACACAAAATACATACAGACGAAAAGAAAAAGAAGACTACGGGACTAGAGCGTCTCACGCGGTCCTGGCCTTCACGTTAGAGAAGACTTTCTGAGATAAAGAGTTTCGTGTCCCAAGACTCTCAAGTGACAAGCATTATTATGATAGTAGCGTCTTATAGCGTAACAGGGTATGCAAGTCTCATTCAGGTCGGGTATTACTATTGTGTATATGTATGTGTACTACAAATATCTGAGCACAAAAAATATAGAATATGTATGTTCAAGAGTAAACATATATCTATCAGAAAAAAGAAAAACCAAACCACAGGAAAAGCGACATCATTTAGCTCATACCATCACAAAACATGGGAAGAACACTTCTTCTACTACTAACAGAGACTACAGAACCCATAGAACAAAATCAAGAAGAATGTCAGTGAATAGAATACCAAGGCAAGCTCTGGAATGGCCAGGTAGAGAGAGGCTTGCGCCAGAAGGGCAAAGGGGAAGTTAAAAAGAGGGAATAGATAGATAAATGAGGAAATAAAACTAGAGGACGATCTGTGGAAAGAACGAGATGGACATTGGTAATCGGAAGATTTCGAAGAACGTTATAAACCAAATTTCCCACTGCTCTACTACTGTTCTACAGTTCTTCTACATAGCATAGAGTTCTACAGTTCTTCTACAAATGGGGAACAAAATGTTAACTATCACATGTTAGTAACTGCAATATTAATACTACTTTTCATACCCTTTTTATATGTGTACCTATGGAGGCAATTTTTATAATAAAACTCCAGCAATGATTTACTTCTCACAATAAAATACTTCTTCAATTTTAAGTTATTTGTACCGTAACATTTAAAAAATCTACACTGTGATGAAATGTGTCATTTATAAGTAAATATAATCAATTTTTTTGGAAATTTTTTAAAAACCTGGTTTGAATTTATTTGCATATTTTACATTTCTCTATATCCTGGTAGTTCGTAATTAGTAACTATTTTAGTTTTTATACATTATAAGTCTAGTCTATGTTTTTATTGATTTGATAGGTACTTTAACGATATTTACAAACACAACTTTTTTATTTGTGTAATTCCACTGCTAACCACATCATTTCCCATCCCAGTTTCCTTCACTCTACACATTCTACGGTTCTGGAAAACCAATTAATAAAATTCTGAAAATTAATCTGAAGGGATCTGTATTGGACGACGGTTGAATGGCTGAAAGCTCGAACGAGCAGGTACAGACGTGGATTAAGGACTCGAAGTCGAGCAAAATTAAGGAAGCGGATATTTGTTTTTACCTCGTTTGGGGCAAGCTTAATGAAGAACGTGGCTAATTAAATTCTGATTTAATGGGTGTCTTAAAAATAACCAAGAAATGCCTTGGAATTACTCAAAATATATTTCTACGACCTATTGACTAACGCGATTAATTTTCAATAATTGATACGGGAAAAGAAATAACTGGCAAAATAGAAATAAAATGGAAGTGAGACAAGGTCTCTTATACGAAATTGTTTATTACAGTATTGATAAAGTTATAAAATATATATCAAAGACAGGTACAATAAATAATAGAAACATTCAAATAGTAGGATATTCAAGTGATATAACCACGGTGGTTCATGAGAAAAGCATTTCAAAATATGGAATGCAAAGTCAAGTTGTATGCCATGTACGCCACATGTAGATGAGCAGACAAAGATGTAGAGTTTGAGAATGTCAAATGACAAATCTCCAAATTTAGAATTAATGGATATTATTTTGAAAAATTGAAAAAGCTTAAATATTAAGAAGTACTAATTAATCGCATAAATAATAGACTAAATAAATTTCAAGAGGTGAATTCAAGCGGAAAACAGCGCATTCTACCGAAAAAGCGGGACCACAAAAATTAAGATTGTGCAAAACAACTACACGACCAATTATAAGGTCTTAGAAAGAACGGAATTAACGACAAGAAAAAAAGAACAACTCAAAATTTTTTAAAGAAGAATATCTAATAAGAAAAAAGTATCAATAAATGAAAATTAAACAAGGCCTTGGATAAATCTTGAAATAAATATGTGGATGAAAAACCGAACATAGTAAGAGTCGATTAATAAAATCTTAAAAGATACGATGGTCTGGGCATATATTGAGGAAGACAAGAAAAATCTAGTAAGAGGTAAAGCAGGTACAAGACGACTTAAAAACTAGAGGTATGAAACCTAGGAGAGAGGTTGGGTAGAAACGGGTAGGAGAAAATAGTGAGCAAAGCGAAATGTAAAACCTATAAAATAAAATAAAACTAAGAATGTGCTGATCCCCATCTTAAATCGATTTTTAAATGAAAAACAATTACAGTTCCTCTGACAATGTACATCTTATAGATGTAACTTAATCCAACTAGATGCAAAGTAGAAATCGATGGTGTCAACATTGGGCAAGTAATTGGGATAAAATGTCTAAGATGTATACTGTTCGGCTGTGGAGACTTGAAGAGAGACCAAAGAGATTAAGTACAATAGGCCAATATATTGGCAGAATGCGTCAATGACACCGTATGACAAAACAGACAATTTAACACTGAGATGAAATCAAGAATTTATGAAGTCATTTTTCTTAGTGGTTAAACTGTTAGAAGTATTGTAATTATGTTGATCTTTTGGATGTTTTTATTTCTTTATTTCCCCTGTAATTATTGTACATTCTATCAGCGTAAGACTTATGGTTACAAAAATGTAGTCTATTTTTCTTAGGAGGGTTCTGCATTTAGCTCCTTTACCTTTCTTTTCTTGTATGGTAAGCTTCTCGAGACCACCTCTTAGATAAACGTGGTCAAAACAGTCTATAAATTGTTCTATTACTTGTGTTCTTAGTCTTTTCTTGATGCTCAGTTGTCTTAGTATTGACTCATTACTTCGTTCCACCAGGAAGATTCTAAGCATTGCTCTTTTCAATAGTAAAATTTGGACGCAGCTATAAGTCTTTTAGCTTATAGATGCGCCCGAATTATCAATAAACGAGTAGACACTAAACAAAAAAAAAAAAAAGAAAGGAATCGGCTGATCACGCAATAAATAGAGGCAACAAAAAGAAAAAGCGGAAGGGGAAGAAGAAGAAGAAGCACTGACACAGTTACAAACAATAACGTCCTTTCTATTTCATTTTTCTGTTAACAATCAATTACAACACGAAGTAGCTTCTAGACTAGCTCCTCCAGAACCATCCTCCTTTTCAGGTAGATATTCAGTTCAGTCGTATATTAAGTAAAAAAACAAAGACGATACGTTAGCAAAATGAGCATTTGAAACACTACATCTTAACAATACACCTTGTACCGGAACTGCTTATATTATTTTTATACTAATGTCACCTTTAAATGCAATAAAAACCACCCCCCTCAATTTTAACTAACATAAGTAATATGTGAACCTTTTGTACCATACCTGATGTAAGATTTGGTTAAATTAGTAGTATTACAATAAGTATTTTTTTAGCTTTTTAAATATTGTACTTTACCGGTGACCTGATGATGACCAAAAAACTGTAGCGGTCGAAACCGGTCGTCACTTACTAAATACATAGATTGTAAGTCTGTCATTTATTTCTACTACCCAGTTTAAAAATTAATGTGTTTTAGTCAACATATAGGTCTATAATAAATTTTGGTTGAGAGCCTTGGGTTCTAACAGAACGACAGGTAGTAAAAATAAAATATCTGAGACGAGTTCGAGGAGTTACCAAAAGAGATCTACACTACACAACTCTCAAATAAGACAAGATTTACAAATATAGTCAACATTAGAATATATAGAAAAAAGACGCCTCGGTCCTTTTCAGAGAATGGAGAATACAGAACCGGTGAAAGAAATTTAGCAGACAAAAACGAAACGAAAAACGGTAGACCACGACAAGTATGGGATAGAACCCTAGGAACCATCATCGAAAAAAGAGGAACAACATGGACAGAAGCCCGGGATGCTGGCTAGAAATAAGAAGGAATGAGTCAAATTTGTACATAATATAAATATATAGTAATATTAGTTAATTTTATAAATAAGATTGATAATATTATTGAACTGTATTTGTATTATAATGTATTGTCGCCCTACACCACTGTGGTATATATGTATATATATATATATATATATATATATATATATATATATATATATATATATATATATATATATATATATATATATATATATATATATATATTATTTCTAATTATTGGAATATTTAAATATTCTTTGTTAGTTATTAATAAGTTTGTGCTGCTAGATCTATTAGATTTCAAATTACTTTATGAGAACTGGCAATCGGCCAGCAGGAATTGCGCTAAATGTATTCGCTAAGTCCTTAGGAATTTTGCCAAAACCAAAATGCACGGCCCGATTTTTAAAGGGTTTTAGATGGGGTCAAGGGTCAAGATTTATTGTGTCTTTTGTTGTAGATTTTACAGTGATTTAAAGTAGTCAACAATCTATTCAGCAAGTTAATAATAATAATAAACGGAACGAGTCTATGTATTATATTTAGGTATATGGGATTAAGTCACAATTAATTGTAATAAAAATTACATTTTATATTTATTTTTGATTTTTCGATTTGCACCCCGGAAATTGTTTAAAAAAAATAGAAATTATAAAATAAGGAGGTTATTACACCTGTTGTTTATTAGTCCACTAGTCCACTGTCAAATCGCCAGCTACGACAAAGAACAGGAGTGGCTGATGCAGTAGAGAGAGTAGCAACACTAAAATGGAGCTGGGCAGGTCACGTGGCTCGAATGACAGACAATAGATGGACAAAGCGGATACTGGAATGGAGACCAAGAGATGATGCCTACCGAAGTAGAGGTCGTCCACCAACACGTTGTACTGACGACCTAAAACGTTGTCATAGGAATTGGATGCAAGAGGCACAAGATCGAAATAGATGGAAAATTATGAGGGAGATCTATGTCCAGCAGTGGATAAGCGAAGATTGAATGATGATGATGATGACTACATAAAGCACTAAAACCGGCAACATTGCCTCGAGGGTACGAGGTAATTGTAATTTTCCGATCCCCTCAGTGCCCATGACGATTCATTTCTTAGAGTACATAAATTCGATAAAAATACACGTACCTTTATAAGGCGGTGCATTTGTGTTGGTTTTTAATAATGTGAAGAATTTTTTGTGGTTGAATTAAAAATAAAAGCGCATTTTTTAAAAAAGATAAAACAATAGTAATTTACGTAACAAGTTCCGAAGGTGATATTTTACGAGACAAGTAAGAAATTTCCAGAGCAAGCCGTAGGCGAGTCCTGGAATCCTGCGAGTCTCGTAAAATTACTTTTGGATCGTTACGTACAATATTTTTTCTGCAGCCGTTTTGTGTGTTAAAAAGAATATATTATGGATAGACTTTACTTATCTCTCGTGAATGCAACATTAGAAAAATCTCCTTATGAATATTAATAACACAATTATAAAAATTATTTACATTGATATTGTTAGAAATATTAACATAAGTGGCAGTATTGAAATTAGTGTTAGACGTGTCAGTACTTTTGCTATTTTTTGAGATAATAACTTGGTTGCGGCCATTTTCAATCTGTAAAGCTATGTGAATTTTATTTCTTAAAAAATTTTCTACGTACCCCCTGCTACATTAGTTGATTTCCATCCTCCGTGTCTTTTCAAGTTGGTTATAGTACCACTACTATCAGCCAGTAAAGTGGATGAGCTCCATTTCTTGGAATTAAAAAACGAAAAACTAAGCGAAAACATATGAATCTTAAATGACAAAATGGTACTTTGGATTTAATAAATCATACCGAAAGTTTTATTTTCGGGACGGCTGCAGAAAATATACTCTTATTCAAAATAAAAAATAATTCCTAATAAAATAAGAAATAATTCTTTATGTCCTATATAAATGATTCAAATATTTGACCTTCTTCGGTTGAACAGTATCCCAATCTGTCATAAAAACTTCTGCAGACAGAGGGAAGAGTTTCTGCTGTAACCGAATTCCCTTATTCGATTTTTTAACTCATTCAAATTATGAGCTCTAGCCTCCGGATGATCGTAGATGATGCTTTTTAAATGTCCCCAAAAAAAGAAGTCCATGGGTGTAAGATCTGGAGATGGCGCAGGCCACTTAATATCGCCAGTTTCACTGATAACTCGATTCACGATTCGGGAAAGTATTGTTTAAATTCTCCCTAATTATTATAGCGTTGTAAAGTGAACAGCCGTCTTGATGAAACCAATCATGCTTCAGATTCACATCAGGAAGATTGATAATAGCGGGAAGAAATTAATTCTGCAACAAATAGAGGTATGCTTAACTATTTTAGTAACCATCAATAAAAAATGGATAAAGCTGCTGCGTTTTCGAATATTTAAAATTCTTGTAACCGTACTTTTTCCATATTTTTGTTACAGTAAGATTGCTAACATCTAATTCTCTAGCAACGCTTCTACTTGAACGTGTTGAATCTACCTCGATTGTTGCACAAATTTGTGTATCCCGGTATTCTCTTTACTCAACTTTTTCTTCCTCTTTACACTTCTTGAACGTGACATTTTCTGCAATTTTTGAGGCAATAACAACTCTCAAAATTTTTAACAATATTATGAATTGACTGTACGCAAGGAAAGAAATACACACTTTTGTCCAGAATAACCACCATAAAACCATTTTACAGTATATCCCAAAATAAACAGTACTGAACTTGTAATTAATTTATTGTTTTAAAAAGTACATATTATTGACACTTTATAACGTGTTCTAAATGAGCTCCTCCTCTCTCAAGACAGACTTCATACCGATATTCCAGATTTCTCGTAATGTTATGGATTAAAGGTTGTCTGAAGTGCGCGAAGAAGGCTCCAACTGCATACTTTAACTAATTGATCGTTTGTGGTGCCCGTTTAAAAAACGGCAATTTTAGATATGTCCCAAATATATGCGTCTGGAGATGATAAGTCTGGAAAATGTGAAGGATAGAGGAAGTCAGTAAATCGTGAAATGAATTTGTTTGGAAAATGTCCCTGAAGAAATTGACGAACTGCGACAGCAGTATGGCAAGTTATCCAATCCTGCTGGAAAAATTGATCTCGAAATGCCAAATTACGTGCACGACAAAATTGACGTAGATCAGAACTAAAGAGAGTTCAAATTTGTATGTACCTCTATGGATTAAGATTAAGTGTGACTTGCCTACCATTTTCTTCGATAAAGTATGGACCACTGATTCCGTGTCCAGAAACTGAACACCAGACACTCACTTTTGCGCTATGTAAAGGAACTTCTTGAAAGGAAAAGACTTGATTTCACGTACAGTGCCTCTGTGTATCCGCTTATACGTATCTCACCCTAATAGGGATAATCAGAGACGGCTATTCACAGTCGCTCTAAAAGTGAAAATACATCTTTTCTGTCTTAGGAAGCAACTCTAACATGGCTTCGTATAGACGCAAATAGCGACATCTGATATTAAAATCCGTAAACTAATTTTTGAAACCAAATTCTTCCTGAACTTCGTCTGGTCAGGCAAAGCCCAGAAATCGATTTGTAGAAAATTTACCCGCCCTGTTCGTGTCTGGCTGGCTTTCGGATTGTCCAAGATTCGCTCAAAAACACGTTTATGGTTATCGTTGTTGTTAACTGTCCTGGAACGCTCTAAGTTTCCTTTTCGTTGGCACAATACATTACCCGTATTTCTAAACTTTTCAACAACCTTCAAAATTACAGCATTACTGCGATTACGCCTTTATTAAACCGTTGTTTGAATTGATCACACACGTATCGCAGACTTGCACTATTACGTCGCGTCGGCCGATTCCGTATGAACGAAAATGATGCTCCACAAGAAACACTGTCTCCTCTGTACTTAACACCATTTTTAACAATTAGGCCTTAATAATTAATTGTTTAAGGGTTACTTGACAGGTTCTTACTAGTTAATTTGAATATGAATAGTTTTAGTTTCAGTACTGTTTATTTTGGGCAATACTGTATTATTTGAACTTTTTCTGCGGGCATATAAAAAAACATGTTTACAAAAATAAATTAAAAAAAATCTACGCTTTAGAACCACTGCATAATGACAAGTTCGAGAAAAGTCGACGACGCGCATTGTTGTCATTATGGGGTGTATATTTATTTTAAAACTTAACGTACTGTATATGTTTGCTTAGCACAGCCGTATTGACAACTTTTAAATTAGGAATATAGGTAGAGCTAACTGTGCATGCGAATTTTAAATTAAATGACTGTAGGGAAATAATGGGTGTGTTTCATTAATTCATATTGATTCATTTTTAGACTAAATTGGTGCATTTGCTCTTATTAGTTTCATAGTTATATCCAGTAGCCGGCTTTTGCACACAGTGTTATAATTATTAGTTAATAATTGACTATATTTATCTAAATAGATGCAAATAAATAATCAGTTCGGTCCTTGGCCAGCTATAGAAAGTAAAATAAGTTAATGTGTTCCCTAAATATTAATTAGTCACTCGTATAAAATGTGTCTCAAGATCAATATGTACATAGAGTTGGGTTAAGTATGGAACCAAGTAAATATTTCTGAAACGAAACAGACGTTATTCATGACAACTAAATGCACAATGACTTATAGCGTATTTAATGCCATATATTTTTTACTACCCTACGTCAAGTTTCATCGGAAATACCCTCAACTTATTTAATTCAAATGGGACGTCATGTATATGTATTTTTGAGGATTTAAAATAAAATATTATTTCTAATTCATATATCCCAAGTTTGGGAGAAAAAAATTGTTAAAACGAGAAATAAATCACTTTAGTGTCCAAGAAAAATAAATTTAATTACTAAATGAATAATTATAAAACAATAATTTAAAATGGTCAGAATGCTCGCCATTAACTTCCTATGCGACAATGTGAAAGCCTATTAATAAATTCCAAGGCGTCTTCTTGTAATAGTTCACATTCATCAATATTTGTTTATCTCAAATCCTGCTAGCCTGTTGGTCACGTAATGTAATCACGTGATCTTAGATAACTTCAAAGAAAAAAAATCTAACAGATTAAGGTCTGGAGAACGAGTAGCCCACTCTATGAATCCTCCACGTACAATTCATCGATTTGAAAAATTCGAATTCAAAAAAATTTCTAACCCGTCGATAATAGTGGGGAGGTGCTTCATCTTGTTAAAATCTAAATAATTGTCACCAGTCAAGTTTCCATCTATGCAAACGAGCCTATTTGGGGCAATTCTCATCCAAACATTCAACTTTTTTGGAAAGTATGTGTTTCATGAATCCAATGATGATTCTCTTTTGACCAATACCTAAAATTATGGCCATTAACTGGTCCATTTAAACAAAAATTGCCTCATCGGAAAACACTACATTAGCTGCAAAATATTCCTTTCAATTAGAAATGTTCATCAGTCGCTCGCAAAACACTATCTGTCGGTCAAAATCATCGTCTGGCAATTATTGAACCAATTGCATCTTATACAGATGATACTCTTAAGTTTCAATATTTTCCTTGCCCATTTAAATTAGTTGAGTGTATTTCTGGTGAAACCGCAAGTAGAGTAGTAACAAAAATATGGCATCAGATGTATTATGTGTAATTGTACTTGCGTGCAAAGTTTCATAAATATCGTCTTTTCCGTTTCAAAGATATTTACTTGATTCCATACTTTATCCTAACTCTGCATTAGCATCCACTGAGCAAATAATAATTCATTTGAAGTACCATATGCACACTCCTGTCTTCTGTATGTTTGTCACCACTAAAGTGAGTTGCGTCTGTGTCCAAGTGAGGCAAATCAGCTATTCTTTAGTAACTGTGTAACAAGTCCCTTTAATCCTTTCTATTTCGCTTCCTCTCATACAATTTGATATCAGGTGAGACGAATAATCTCACCTGAGTGATCATCTATTACAAATAGATGTACAATACATTAGTAAATTACGATTAATACATTGACACAAACAAACGGTGTATTAAAGTTCGTATTCTCCCCCACTGCAATGTAATATACTAATTTTCTATTGATCAGATAACATAAACATAAACTGAAATGCGAAACTATAAATTCCAAGTACGGCCTTGAGACCTTGAACGAGCTGTCAAGATCGACTGCGACAATGTGTCGATAACAAGAGATCTGTTATAGAGAAATCAGCTTTTTTTTTTTTGGTGTAACAAAGAGTATTTTATTTTTATCTAATTGGAAACTAAGCTAAGTGGAAACTGACAAATATTTTTGGTATTCTAGCATAAAAGAAGTTTCAAAATAAATACCGGACTCAGACATACCCAGAACAAAAAAGCATTTTTAAATGTTGTTTCAGAACCGAAGCAAAGTACTTGAGACGGTCCTCGAAAAACTTTCCATAACGGGCCAGATCCTCCTTTGTCTTATAGCAAACCGCTACGCGCAAGCAAAAGCCTTCGCCGACTAAATTGATTAGGTCCTGAAAGGCTCTGCGATTTTTCAGGGATGACTCGATTACTTTCAGACGCTCACTGAATGGCTGCCATTCATTCTAATTTGGTACAAGTGACTTTTCAGTCGGCGAATTGAAGGGGACGCTAAATTAATATTAAGATGAATTAGTTTCGGCTTATGGATCCTACAGGATGACTCGTTTTGACTGGCATTCCATTACGCTTTCTTTGTGCGAATTTGGCATCTGCTTTGATGTTCATAAATGTAATCTTAATCAGAAAGAAGGTTTTTGGAGAAATTGAAAAACTCAGAAGCTACACGAGGTTCTATCAACAGATAAAAGTAATATCATAAAAACCAGTAATTGTCTTTTTAAAACTATTATCAAATAGTCGAGTTTATTAAACAAAAATTAATATACTTGTTGAAGAACCAATAGAAACAATTGATATCTAAATATCTAAAGATACGGTAATTGAGAGTACGAAATTACTTAATAATTAATAAGTTCTCTTACGTATAAGTTCTCTCTCTTTCTCTCTCTCTCTTTAATCCTGACCACTCGAAGGGAGTGTAGTGGTCATCGTGATGTCATGTACTGTCCTTCTCCAAAGATCTCTATCTCTGGTCATTTCTTGTAACTCATGCATAGGTCTTTTGCATATTCCTGTAATTTGATCGATCCATCTTGTTCGGGATCTTCCTCGTAATCTTCGGCCTTCTGCCTTTTCTTGAATAATAAGTCTTTCCATGTTTTCGGTGTCTGCTCTCATAACATGACCAAAGTATTTGAACTGTTGGAGATTAACTTTGCTGAATAGCCGTTTGCTAACTTTTAGCTCATTTAGAGTTGATATATTTGTCCTGTGGTCGGTTCACGGAATTAGTAACATTCTTATACAAAAGAACAGTTCAATGGCGTTTATCTTTTTTCTTTTTACTTGTCGTATGGTTGAAGATTCACATCCGTACATCAGTATTAGAAATATTAAGCAGTTGATCAACCTAATTTTTATAGTTCGTGGAATTTGAGAGTCCATCCTATAGTGGGGATATTAAATTCCCTAGATTTTTCTATTATTTTTCTTATGTACAGAAGATGTTCTCGAGTACCTCTACCTTTGGTAAATCCAGTTTGCTCTTGGGGTATTTCTATTTATAGGAAAGTTTTGAGTCTCTCATTGATTATGTGTAGCATTATTTTGCTGGCACGTGAGATAAGAGAAATAGACGTTAGAATGCGATATTTTGTTACCCAGCAAGTGAAGCAATTTTATTCCAGTTTTTTCTGTAGCTTTATGTATAAGTTACAATTACCAAAAAAAAACATTCTTTTTCTCAATTGCTGGATATAATTTAAATAAAAGATTGAAAATAAATCACACAAAAGTATAAGTAAAGAAAATACGTTAAGAAAGTAGACGACTTCAGCAAGCTTGGATTCACAGTTCACTTAATTCTACACTTAACGCTACTAGCATACTATGTTAGTATAACGGCCATATAGATAAACACAATTTCACTTCAATCCGAGCTACCACATGTTTTCCTGATAAGAGATGAAACCTTCAAACACATGTAAACGAATGGTGAAGCTCGTTTTGAAGAGAAATGCAATCGTCTACTCATTTTAACGTATTTTCTCTACGTAAAGAGTGCAAAGCATGGCGTTTAGCAAGGTAAATTAACAAGGTAAAGCTTATTTCTAACATCGATCAATAACTTACAGCAAGCTTGGATTCCACCATGTAAACGAATGGTGGAGCTCGTTTTGAAGAGAAATGCAATCGTCTACTCTCATTTTAACGTATTTTCTCTACGTAAAGAGTGCAAAGCATGGCGTTTAGCAAAGTAAATTAACAAGGTAACGCTTATTTCTAACATCGATCAATAACTTACAGCAAGCTTGGATTCCACCATGTAAACGAATGGTGGAGCTCGTTTTGAAGAGAAATGCAATCGTCTACTCTCATTTTAACGTATTTTCTCTACGTAAAGAGTGCAAAGCATGGCGTTTAGCAAGGTAAATTAACAAGGTAAAGCTTATTTCTAACATCGATCAATAACTTACAGCAAGCTTGGATTCGCAGTTCACCTAATTCACCATCCAAGAGAAGTGTCCTGATTTATTCTTGCTTCATATAGAAGCGTACTCAGGCACATTATGTTAATATAGCGACTATATAGACAAACAGTATCATTTTAATTCGAGCTACTACAAGTCTTCCTGACGAGAGGTGAAACCTTGAAAACATGCAGAATAGTGGAGCTCAAAAATTGAAGAGAAAAACAATATATATATATATATATATATATATATATATATATATATATATATTTATATATATATGTATGTATATATATATATATATTATATATATATATATATATATTATATATATATATATAATATATATATATATAATATATATATATATATATATATATATATATATATATATATATATGAATTATCCGTACCTCGTCTATCTGCCATTGTATTGTACGTATTTCACGCTTTTGATATGATCATCAGATACAGCTTGCTAGTTTAGACGAGAATAAATAAACAAAGCAATTATATCAGCTGACTATATAGACAGATGTCAATAGATAAACAAATTAATAATATATGAACATGACGGAAATTCGCACAATAAATTAACCTTTTTGGGCGTTTTTCATAAAATTTCAAAACTATCAAATTAATACGGGTAGTCCATACTTATTTTTACTCTGTCGCCATTGAAAATTGAACGGTAGCCATTCTGATACGTTGGGATCGAATTTAGGCCAGGAAATTAAGCACTAAAAAGCACTAATCCTACCAATTTTCCGCAGAAAGATAAATCGCTGTACAACTTTTTGCATTCGATTCGGGAAAATGCAAGGAAAGTTTGTGAACACAATTTATGGTGGTAAAAAAATGCATTTCTAAAGTACATAGAAAATGAAAGTTTGCAACTCAGAAAATATCGACAGGAATGAGGTACAATTTTGTTACTCGATGGTTTTTGATATCGCCGAATACAAATATGATAACGACGATGGTCCTTAGACTACCTGGTGCCCAGGTTGGACCTCGTCTCCTGGAGTACGTTAATTTCACTCAAAATCAGTCGAAAGTTATTAATCAAGGGTTTTCGAGGTCGCTGAATACGAATATTATGACACGCCACCTGGTGGAAGGCGGTCCTCGTCTCGAAGGAGTTATGTTGAAGCATGTTCATAATTTCTTTAAATTATTCCCTTTAGTAAATTATTTTCACGCCGCCCATGCCTGCATACTTTCCTCAAATAACCGACACTACCGAGCGATTCGTTATGCCTTTTTTTACAAAGAAATAACTTCGCCAAATGCTCCTTCTTCTTTTTATCTTGTTTTGGTACATAAAAATCTTTCCTAATAACAAAGGAAAAAGGACCTATTGTGAAATCTCCGAGCTACCTTCTCAGAAAAACAGAAGAGTTGTTTTTCGTATAAAGTTTACTTTCCATTGGTAAAAGCTACGAAAATGAACCCCAGTAGCCCGGCTATTTAATGTCAATTTCGCGTGGCATCCTTCAGCCAATATCCCCTCCCTATTTTCAACCTTCGCTTGTCTAAGCCCTTCTAAGTTCACAATCCGATGTTCATTTCCAAGTTGGTTCCTGTGGCAAGCGGTCTTATCTTCGACAATCGGCGGTAAGTGGATTTTCAATTCACCCTTATTTATCTTTACACAGTGTGTCTTATATCAATTATTTTCTCTTTTGTCAAACAGACGTCTTCCAATTGAAGTCACTTCTGTTTGCCGTTCAGATTTTACACCAATTCAGATTGTACACCAATTCAGATTGTACACCGATTCAGATTTTACACCGATTCCTATTATACACCGTCCATACGTGTACAATTGTCAAGCATTCACCGCAACGTTCGCTCACCTCGATCATCAGTCATCTTTATGTTATCTCAACCACCTGTAGTACCCCGGTCTAGCTGCCTCTTTTCGTCGGCCTAACAGACAATCTAAGGGATTACGTTAGGAAGACCGCAATTTATTGTGGTCGTGTCATCCCAACTACCTGTTGTTCGGACCGAAGTCAAGTGCCTTATTGAGAGCGCCATACCATTATTTGAATACACCTGTTTTGTGAGTATAAGTTTTATTGACTAAACTGTGATAACGAAATCTTTAGAAGTTGATTTATGACTCCAGTTCAGTGTACCTTCTTATTTATGGAGGTTTAGTTTGACTGAGTAATATAGTAAAAATACAGGATAATATATACGTATAAATAACGTACCATTTATTTTATATATGTAGATTATACTTCTGATAAATTCTATTCTTAGATTTGAAGTGATCACTATCAAAAACCTAGTAACTTCATGTTTAGGTATCCTCAAGGCATAAAATTCACTTGCTTGCCAAATATTGACGTGGATATAATTATAATGTTCCTTGCCTTTTTTCTAATTCTTGAGGATACTAAATTATTTATAACTAATTTTTAAAGAGATATTTTTTGTTTGTAATTAATAATCAGTTACGCAATAATCATGCCATTTAACTGTTTAATAAAATTTGGTATAGCACATTTACCTTAACAAATAGACCTAAATATAATTTTGTTAAAGAACTATTTGCTTTTTATTTCTTTTATATTTTTTTATATAATTTGAATTTATATTTTTGTGTTTCTCTTCCAGGCATTTTTTTATTGAATTATATTATTATTTGTTTGATCGTATATTTTAAGTATATGTGTCGAAATATTAGGAGTGTACCGCATAATTCCGATACCTTTTCTTTCACGGTTTACTTTATCCTCGCGTGAGTTCTCTAGCTGTACCTTACCTTTCTCGTCATCCTTTTCTATGTGTCTTAAGGTTTCCCTGTTCCTCTAAAAATAGGGTGGTGCCCAAATAACTTTTCTTCTCTTATCTCTTATCTTCTCTTCTAACTTCTTGTCTTTGTGTCGTAAGTACTTCTTTAATTGATCCGTGATATTTGAGCTGTAACAAGAACCCCGACCAAGATACCTCTACCAGACTGAAGCCCGAGCCTAGTACCGTTCTTTGTGTAACCTCCAATCAATCATCAAGAGGGTACAATGTTAGAGAGTATGTTATTTTCATTCGATATTAGTCAAAAGGGATTACTCTGGGAGTTTTTGAGGTTGTTGAACACGAATATTACAACGGCGATAGTGTAAAGAGGATGCAGAAATCCAGAATCATATCGAGAGAATATATTAAATAAAAAAAATGAATGTTATATAAAAGGAGCAAAAATATAATGGAAAGGAATAGGCCATAATTCTAAATCAGCTAAAATTACACAAGGTTTTTTGAAAAAAATAATAAAAAAAAACACAAACAGGAATATGCGACGAATTTCTTTTTCGTAGACCCTGGCTCAGAAGAGGAGAATGCTATATTTGGATTTTAAATATACATTATGTTGTGTAACCGTTCCGCTTTAACAAAAGATACTCCCACCTTTATACCCGAAAACCTAGCACTCTTTCGCCCGCAGTCCAACGAATGTAAGTGGAGTAGCGAGATGTCAGAAGAGCCTCAAGCCGGGAACGGCGCAAATTCGGTTAATTGGTCTAATTACCGTAGTAATTATCCGAACAGTGGCGTGGCAAACTTCCCGATTCCACCAGCTCGAGTTGCCGACTTGAGCACTTGTTGAACCCACTCCTAATTATACTGTAGTTGATAGCCATCATACGCTATTAAGCTTAACCAGGACCGATTTCAGGAGGGGTTTAATTAGTTACATATTATATATAGTGATTGGGTCTTAAAATTAATACCTCTTCAGCCATTCCATAAACAATTACTTACGATTTTATTCTTTAATGCGTAACAATCAAATTTTTGATTATTTGTGCTGTATGCCTTTATTTATTGCTTAATATTTATAAAAAATCAATACAACATAAAATACAAATGAGCTGAGTTTTTATGGCAGAAGATTATAAGGCCTATAAAGAGGACTGTTCAAAGCAGAAAAATTATAAATATTGATACATTCTTATCTCAGTCTTGTATAAGAATATATTAAAATAATGTCAATTCGAATACAATACAATATAAAATGAAAATGAGCTATGTCATAAACATTGTACTAATAATAATTATCGTAACTGAGTACAACCAGAAATTAGTCGAATTTTAAGAAGTAAACGAAACCGTGGTTATTTCTCGTGTTTGCTAAAATGCATAAACGATTCTTCTTCTTCATGTGCCTCATTCTTTAACGACATTGGCGAACATCATGGCCCATTTTACTCTATCTGCAGTAGTTCTTGCTTTAGATTTTTTAACCAGGATGTGCCGTCTCTTTTTCCTTACACTTTGTCTTGTATAACCAATCGCATTAACTCATATTTTCCATTTCTTGTGTTATTTACGTTTTTGTATTGTTGTTCGTTTTTATTCTTGTTTCCTTGTAGGGGATGTATCGCCTCTCAGTTGTTGTTTGTATGATATCCTCAGGATTTTCTCTAACTCCCTCAACTTTATTTTTCTGTAGAGTGAAGTTGACCTTGTCTTTCTACTTTCTGAACTTCCTTGTGTATTTGTTCTTTAATCTGTTGGCAGAGATCAGATTCTTTTAGTTTTCTTAGATCAATTCTAGATGTTTTCGTGGGTAATTTTATTTTCTTTAGTTTGAGTCTCATGTCGGTTGTAGTCACTTGTTATATCTGCCCCTGGTTAAACTTTAGTCGATACAATCGGAATTATATACAGTCGATATAATCGGAAAGTTACGGAATCTTTGGTTTATAATTATGTAGTCAATTTGGTTTCTTACTATGTTGATAAACAATAACGGGTAAATACTTTGGCAACAGAGATTCAATATGTGTATTTTCAAAAGAAGATTAGCAGACTTTGGAAACATACTATCCCATTTCCACTTAGCTGTTCGTGGTTGAAGAAAAAACTTTTAATTAAAATCTTTGAGAACTTTAAATTTTTTCTACAGTTTGTCATCTCCTCATTTTGACAATACAGCATCAATCTACTAAGTTTTCCTGTTCTGTTGTTTTCCAAATCAAACATCGTCTAGCTGTTTATATTACATTTGACTATACTAAAGATTAGTAACCGATGGGAAGGGCAATTGAGAGAATGATTAATACATAATTCCATGGAAAGGATAATGTCCGAAGAAAAATAACAGTCCATCGTCTGAAAAAAGAAAAAAAAAGGTGAATTAAGCCGAAAAGAGAGAAGTAGGTCGTGAAAGAAGGTACTCGTATAACAAAAGAACTTTTAAAAATAATATAAATACATAATATAGTAGTAGTAAAAACTTTGCCGCCGTTAAATCTTTCCTATTAAAAAATTGATCAGATTTCTGATCTCTAAAACAAAAAGTTCAATATGAAACACGCTGAATTGGTTCTTTTCTAGCAAGAAATTTTATTTCTAGAATTCTATTACAGTGTTCCTAAGACAGGGAGTTATTCGCATGAGTTCGTAAATATTATTGGTGGTGACATGGAATACAAATCATCCAAGTTCCTGAATAAAGTTTTCGAGCAAAATAATATTACGGAAGTCAAAGTGCAGTGGTGAAATATGATAAGAAATGCAACTCCCCGAAAAGAAATCGTTGAAGTTATGTGCACACTCGGGACTTTTCCTCAACGCAGGTTCGGAGTTTACACCAAAAAAGGGTCACATAGAATAAAAATTCAGTATCGTGAATCAGATTCTTAACAAAGTACCTTACGCATATATTAAAAATTATAAACGACATCAGCACATTATTGTCTGTTGATGAAAATTTATTTTCTTTATGTTCGTCTAGAAAATAATGGATTTTATGTTTTATATTGGAGTATTACTCTTCCATCGCCCGACTTTAACTCACTAGCGAATTAAAATTCAAAACCGCAGACTAATTAGAGCGTGATTCAAACCATACATCCATATATATATATATATATATATATATATATATATATATATATATATATATATATATATATATATATATATATATATATATATATATATTTATTGGGTTTTACATCTTCGTCCATACCTTCTCTACACTTCTCGTAGCTATATATTTAGTTTTTCTTTCGTTGATTTCTAAAACTCTTTTATTTGCCGCTTTTTTCAGTCTTCTGATGTATGTCTTTTAGTTTTTCCTTTTTAAATTTTGTTAAGAGAACCAGGTCATCCGCAAAAGCTTTAGTGTATGTAGTGTACCTATTCTGTAAATATTATCTTCCCTCAAAAATATTTTCTTCTTCTTCTACACTTTCCCATTATGATTTCGCCGTTTTAACCCTGCACAGCTTTCTGTTCTCTCAGTCGCCTTCTCTGAGATCTCTCTCCATCATAGAATTCCTAGCTGGTCTTCCTCAGCGTCTTCTTCCTGGGGGTTCCCATTACATTACTCTTTTTGGCCATTTATGGCCTGCCACTCTTTGAACTGGACTGTACCATTGTAGTGGTCTGTTTTCCAACTTTTTTAATTATTGAGCATTCTACTTCCATCCGGTTCCACATTTCTTTAGTCCTTATTTTGTCCCTTCTGGTAATTTGAAGATATCTGCTCATAGAGTACAATTCGACTGTTATTTTATTTTATATTGTTGTTGTCATTGGGTATAAAGATATGGGGTAATGTTTTCCACCATGCTGTGAATTTTTGTTGTTTTCTTTGGTAAAAGTTTTATTCCATATCAACCCAGGAAGTGTGTTTGTATATTGCTTTCTCCAAGTTATTTTTATACATATTTACTATATATATATATATATATATATATATATATATATATATATATATATATATATATATATATATATATATATATATTACAATATTTTCTAAAACTAAATTAAATAGTGTAGTCGATAAGAGGATTCCTTGTCTTGTTGTCGACAACTTGAGATTTCTGATCATTTAAATAAACCAATTTGTCGTGTCTTCTAGAGTACTGCTCTTCTAGTAACTGCTAGTAAAAATTGCTTTAGTACGAAGAATTAATCTATAGTAGTTCAGTCTCTTCTGTACCATAATATACCATAGAACCATAAATCTAATAAACTAATTATATCGAAGTGGTCCGCCAGCCCGCTGCGCTATCGATACGACACTTATTAAATATTAAATCTAAATTTGAATTTTTTTAACATCTAGATCAAATAAAATTTAACGAAAATAAATGAACATATATGTTTGTTTTTTTGTTTATTTGTCAAAGTTGGTGTTTTTTAAAGGAACCTCTGTCGATATGATACGTTATTATAGTCGATGTTCGTTTCGCTTACCCATTTTAACGCGAAAACAAAATATACGTAAAATAACATATATCTCTGCCAATTTATGATCAGAAAATTTTCCCAGAGTTATTTCTTCTTTATATATTCTCCCAACTGACTATTTGCCAACTGACACATACCGGCGGTGAAAAAACCTTCTTTCTTTTGCTGTTTGCGGTGACGCCGTACAAAATGAAAAAGCACCGTTCCCTTACAAAGGAGGCTTTGATCAACCAGCTTTGAATACAGCGGTAAACAGCATATTCGGCTTTTCGAGCTGAAACAGAAAGCACAAAAAGGCGTTAAAAAACGTTTAGTATATGAGGTGTGGCGGCGTTACACAGGCAACGAAAAAGAAACATCACAGGCTTTGGATATGTACACTCGTTTGCTTCTATCTGAATGTGCATATGTAGATTGGTTGATCCTTTGTGTAGTCACAAAGGGGTGGGATTTCTACATGATATAAATATGAAACGTATCTAGGAGTTATAAGGTTATAAATTAATGTGGACGTCTACAAAATCTCTTTGCTGCATTGGATTTTTGCATTTTTATGTGACTAAAACCAGAATGTGTGTCAAAAATAATTTTTATGGTCCAAACTTTAACTTTCTTTCGTAGTCTTCTCTTTCATAATTTATGACATTCATTTTTAATGAATTCTCATTTTTAATAAATAAAAAAGACTGATATGTTTTTGTACATATTTACAGCAAAATGAATGAATGGGACAGAAAAGTGTTAAGTGTATATCATATTTACTTCCTACTTTCTGCTTACAAAGCCGAAGCGCTTAGCTAGGAATCCTCAGAGGTATAGTCTGTACTGTAGTGGTAATGGTACTTTTTAAATTTTTGACTATAGCTCTGAGGATAGCTTTCGCTCAGCTAAAAATTAAATATTTTACACACTTTTAAAATATTTTTTTTCATTCATTCATTTTTAATAAGTTTACTCTTCAACTGTAGGATATCTGGCATTTAGTGTACTTAACAATATCTACATATATGATACTTTCCCGATCCATTCTGTGGACGTGAGCCCTTCATCTCTCTCTCTCCATCTCTGCCTTCTCGAACTCGTAATCTCACCGATTCTCGTTAATACTTTTCAGCGTTTTTATTTCGGTTTCATGAATCAAGGTTTGTCAAAATCAAGTATTGTAATATTAATCAATCCATACAAAGAACACAAGAAGTGTAATCAAAGAACGATATGATACCTGAAACAAACAGCTTAATAACATATTTGCGAAGGGTCGCGGTGTTTACAATACTAAAATATATCAAGATAGGGTAAATTTAAGAAATATACTATAAGAATTATTTCGATGAAAGAGCTAACTGACGTGTTGACCGATGTATAATTTTTCTTAGCATATCTAGAAATATTAATTATATCAACAGGCAATAAAAACACACTACAAATAATGGAAACTTTGCCGTAATCTCCACTAATTATTTGGGGAAAGCTCCATGTCGACTTTAACAGAAAGTGATACTTCCAAAAATTATCCTACAACCTCGAAAATATCGACGAGCCCCAAATATGACGAAGTCCGTGCGAACACCAAATTCTTTAGAGAAATTAATGTTTATATTATATAATAATAACTGTAGCACACGGAGAGAATAGAGTAAATAATGTTAATAATATATAATCACATGTGTAGCACACGGCGAGAAAGTTTATAGTTTATTAAAACGCAGTAAAAGTCTAAATTACACTGAGAGTTTACTTTGTAATCAAAATTTCAGCACACCCGGTAAATGTCTACAAATAAAATTTTAAAGAGGGAGTCTTTAAATAAAGCGTTTCACCTTGTATATAAGCGAAGTTCTAATATGGAAAAATCTCACCCAATTTGTTCAGTCGTTTAAAGCAGCAGTCGCAAAAGCAAAATAAACTTCACTTGTGTCTTTTAGTCTTAAAGTTGATCGCGATACATCAATGTCTTTTCAAGGGTCTCTTAACCACATTCGTCAAAATATGCGAAACTGAGACATACGTACAACTTTGCGCCAAACCAAAACAATGCGGCTCGGAGGACCAAAACAAATGATAGAAACTTTGCCATAATCTCCACTAATTGTTGGGGGAAAGCTTATTGAATTTCTTTCCTCAGAGGGTACAGTACCAAATATTTTGGGACCATGAAACTGTTAAAAGATGTTCCCCCGATATGACTTAGCATTTCTCAAGGCGTTGATTTATTATGTGTAAGGTTTTATTAAGTTGTACTTCAGAGGAGAATAAAGAGTAATTGATTGATATACCACATTATTAACAAGAAAATATTTTATACCACTACTAACAAAATATAAGAGTGTTTTACACAACTGCGACTTGCTTTTGGCTTAACACAAGCCAAAGACCCTTATAAGGCACCTATGACAAATAATTTTGTACACAAGAGTTACAGTCTGTCTCATAAAATTTAAACCAATATTATTGAAAACGAAATGAAAACAATATAACTTGTCGTTTTTACATGTTGTAACATTACTGAACTAAACCAGATAAAACAAACGACTGAAAAAAAAGAAGAGTGTATTTCCTTGAAAGACAACAGGGGAAACAAAATCAAACAACAAAATTAAATAAATCATAATTAATAAAAGTGTATAAAAAGACGAATGCTGTGCTCAAAAGCCAAATAACTTACAAACTGTACAAAATGAGCTAAAGCAGTTGGAACACTTAATGAAAAATGATTCCAAGTTTAAAGATAACAGGCCACTAATATTCATTAACAGACAGACATTTAATGAAAAACAGACCCGGATATTTATTTATTTAGTTATTTTTCAATTTTCTTTATTTTTTTCTGCTTCCTGTTCCCTTTTTTTGTTATTTTTCTTTCTTTTATGATATATTAATTATTCATTATTATTACAATTAATTCTCTTTAGTCAGTTCGTGTGACTGAAATAATTGACTTTTTATCAAAGTCGATCTGCAGGTAAATGCAATCCTTGGTTTTGCAAATGAGTCACAATAATTCCACCGCCTGCTTATTTACTCGCGATATCACGATATTGTCGCGTGAGAACAAGCATTCCCACTTAGTTCAATAATATCAAAGAACTGCTTACAACCCCAATATTTTGTTCTTTGTTGCCCGTAAGAATGCCATATTGCATGCACCTTATCTCTTGCTAGATATTCTTCGCTTTAATTGTTTGTTTACTTCTTGCCATCAAGTTTCGTTTGACTTTCAGTTGGTGATAAGGCGAAAGGGAATTTGTTTTTACGGAAAACTATTAAATTAAATTATTTAAGTTGGGAGTTTAGGTTTGTGCGACTACTTTATTAGAACATGTTGACTTAAAAAAATGTGATTGTTTGGTGTTAGATATTTCAGCAATATTGTTGAGGTTTCAGAAAATTATTGCATCAACAAAGGTGGAAAAATAATTAAAAATAAATAAAAATACGAATGTTCAGACGTTAAGCTTTTAATCCCTAGTTATATTACCGATAACAGCGACACATGGAAATATAAAGGTCCGGACTTGCCCCGGCAATAACTTTTACCAACGTAATATGGTAGACGACGATTTACAAAGAAATAATAATGTTATTGCTAATCGCTTTACCCGAATTGGAAAGTTTGTGAGTCATAGATATACCACGTTTTTATATTATCACTTATCACTGCAAACAGTTGTGAACAAGAAATAATATGTTATATTTCAAACTTAGCCTGTGGTAGATTGAGTTGCGTGTACTTGTTGTACTAAAAATTCTTTAATTAAAGACATTACGTAGGTAGATACTATTAAAATGTGGCGTCACTGGGAAAACAATAATACCGAGCAAAAGGTTAAAGGACCAATAAAAGAAGATTTTTATCAATTATAAGATTTACAGGTAGACTATGTGAAACGCAAGCGAAATTATAAATATGTAACGATGCCAAAGGTCTCGAGAAAAATGTGTATGAAGGACTTATATAGGATATTATAGGAGGGATATCTACATCAAGAAAAAATATAGTGGCAAGTTCAGAAAAATAAAAAGCCACCTGATTCAATCTACATATACAACAATATACAAAATGTATGCAGCCAACATTTTCCTACGATTGAAACTCTTTCTTTCCTCAAGGCTAATTATTTAAAGTTTTGAACTATACATAAACGTCAGACACTCATGGAACAAAGCGGAATGATTTCTTTGCGAAACGAATATATTCGAAATATATTCATTGAGTCATTGATAACACATATAATGCCACGTACTTTATTCGACTATTACTTAACACTTCACTTGGTCAGGTAAATTTTGATTTTGTTTCTTATTTACGTAATAATTTAAATACAAGTAAATAATTTCATTTTTATTTCATAGCATAAGATTTGGATATAATTAGCTAGTATTAGTAATGACACTGTATACGCTATAACTAATTTCTTAAAATTCTCTGTCCCTCGCTGAATGCACTATTATTATACTTCCATAACTAACAAAAATGAATATCACAAACAAGCACTTTTTGTTCATCAGTCGGGATATTTATTGCATTCCATGTCTCATTTGTAGTCTTGTTCGATTAATTGCGTAAAATACAACCACCACGCAGCTTGAAACTCGAAACAAGTAACAGGCCGACACGCGTCAACGCGTCAGAACATATGTTAATATACGGCACGCCACTAGCCAGCCGACGCTATGGCTCTAATGTAAATTTAGTACCTATTCACGAGTGTATCCGATTCTCTGTGGGGAAACACGGATAGACTACACAAAAGCTGTAACCAATTTCGAGGTCGTATAGCTGCCCGCATATTATTACACTGGTTATATCTGGTTCTGAGTATGTATGTGAGTTCGCAAATTCGTTTATTTATTGTGCGGCTGCAGTTAATACGACTGTAATGATGTAATTAACAAACGGCTGTAGTGATTAATGGTCCCCGCCTTAAGTTCGAATTGAGGTTTGGTGGATTATGTATGAAAAATTTACAGGTTATACGCAAAGTACAACTTAAAAATGATTTGTTCCCAATAGAAATTTCTAAAATAGGCAAGACTCTTTGGTTTATTACGGTGTTATACCTCGTTTTTAAACTAGAAATAATTGAAATTTAAAGCGCAGTAATGCTTGTTTGTAATTGGTCTAGCCACAGGCAAGTTAACTGTACTAAATTATGACATTATGACATTTTGACACTATCGACATTTAAAATTCATAGGTTAATTAAGTTATATCGGTCATTTTTTGTGTTTTCTGCGTTATTCCTATAAGTTTTAATTCTTTTAATTTTTATATTTTAGCGATATATTAATGTTATTAAGTTAAATTCAATGCCAAGTACCAGTGGTAATTGCCTTTCTCCATTTAAAAAACTCCGAGTAGATTTGGGTCATTTATCATTAAATGAAAAATAATGCATTATAAACATGTATAAACAAATAAAAATTGTTGTTCCTGAAATGCAAATAACAGCCATGGTAGCAAAAATAAAACAGACAACAGGTTAGTTTTGCAGACTTTTGATTATTTAAATCAAGATTTACTAAGTAATTTGTTAATTTTAGGTGTTGCAAATTAAATTATAAAGTGAAAATAACAAATATATAAATTCTTGAAGCAAATCAATTTTAAGTAATTAAATATGGGTTAGGCACAAATATATGTATAGTAAATAAAACGTGCAATACAAAAAATCTTGATATTGTGTCTGAGTTAGGCAATCAATTATAAGAGAAAGAGCTTTATTCCATTGTACATTTTACTCAGTCGCTAAGTCTACACTAAGTCAAAAAGTATTCTCATTGAACGTGATGATATTATCAGATGAAGACATAATTACATAACTTCTATAAAACAGTACAGAAGTGAAGGTAAACCTATTACTTTACTATTATATATTATATTATATATTACTATTATATATTATTTATTATTATATTACTTTGACGAAACATGGGTAAATGAAGGTCACTCCAAAGATAAAGTGTGGATAGACATTGACATAAAAAACCGTAGATAAGCATTTATTGAGAGGGTTGTCTACTAACCCACCAGGGAAAGGAAAACGCCTCATAGTTTAACATATTGGATCAGAGTTAGGTACCTATTGTTAATGCAGGATGCAGGTGTTATTTAATTAAATAACAAACATATAAAATCAGAATTTGGTGTTTATTAAAGGTAAACTAATTGCACGACCAAATACTTACCATGTCAGGATAGTATTATGAGGTTTTTTTCCTGGGTTTTTCCTCATAATTTACTATGGAATCACTAACAGGAGAATTTTACTGTCATCATGGCATGTATTTGTCTTTTTAAAGACAAATTACATGCTATGATCTTTTCTGATGGACATTGTCTAGTTAAAGTTGATTTCATGTAATCGAATGAACTATCTTATAAGTAAAGTCGTCCCAGGAGCGCAACTCAACAATATTGGCAATATCATTTTAAAGTCGTCTACTTTAAAATGTATAATGTATGTCTGAATTGTCAATATAAATGAGTCAGATAAAATTAAATTATTTGAAGAATTTTTCACTAAGTAACAAAAAACAAAAATTTGTTTAATTTACTAATGTTTGTATTTTGAGAACGATTTCCGAAGTGGAAATTGAAACGTCAATAAACGTACTTTAACCTTTAATTGTGGCTTATTCCCATTTAAATAGTAATTACTTTAAAATGCCACAAGAAAATAGCTTCAGAACAACACTACTGAAGTATTTAGTAATAACTCTATTGTTATTCTGTACCACTTAACAGTTTTACGTAGTGAACTGGAATATGCTGTCATACCATCTAATAAATCAACTCCAGCTTTGCCTGTATTGTAAGCTAAAACCATTTTTGGTTTTACTACAGAAGTTCCTTGTTTTCTTTGTACATTTTCAGATTCAATCTAATGGCAAGTAGACAGCATCAACACATTACGTTTATCCCTCCAATTTAGAAAAGTTATCCCTCTGCTATTCTCCATAGCTGCTACTTCAGCTACTTTTAGTTTTTTGTTAGCTACTTCTGTTGGTATTAATTTTCTGTTTCGTCTGATTGTTCCTATAAGATGTGTATTTCTGTCTAGCAGTTTGTTTGCTAACTCTATACTGGTATACCAATTATCCGTACAAACAGTTCTATTCGGATCTAATATTGGTGTGCATAACTTCATAACAACGCCTAAAGAGGTAGTTTTTTCTTGTTCTAAGGTTTTACCAGCGTATATTTGTAAATTATATGTATAACCATTTTTTCAACACAATTTAAAAATTTTAATTTCATATTTTTGTCTTTTTTGCTTGTTGTACTGTTTCATCAGTAGCCTGCCTCTAAAAGGAACCATTGATTCGTCCACACGCACAATTTCTCCAGGTACGTAAATAGATTGATAGTTTTTCAAAATTGAGTTTACTAAATTATTTATTTTGTGTAATCTGTCTTCTTCTATATATTTCTCATTATTTGAAAAATGAACCATTCGCAGTAGAATTTCAAACCTATTTCTAGACATAACACTTGATGCAATAGTCTGACAATGTTGGTAATTTTACAAGTCCCATCAAAGCTATCAAACCAAAAAGCTTTTTTATTTCAACAGTGTCTGTGGGATTCCAGTTGTGTAGCCTAGAAGATGAAGGGGTGTTGATCAGTGTTTGCGTAGCGCATAAGTTTGTCTGATTTGCTATCATTTCAAATATTGAGTCAGTAACGATAGCGGAAAAGAACTCTTCTGGTTTACCCATTGCTAACATGCCAGCCACATCATTGTTAACACCAGCTTTAATTGAAAAAGTTGGCAATTGTACTTGATTACCTTTTGGTTCTGTCCAATCACCATCTACTCTATTTGATATTCCAACATCACACGTCGATATATTCTGATGATTCTCATTATCTTGTGTGTTTAGTGCTACAAATTAGTAAGTGTTAAACATTTTCAGCGCATTCATCTTCGACTACAAATATTATAACAATGGGTACAAAAATATACTTAGTAAATCAACTTACGTTCTTCGAAAGTTTCCAGTTCGTCTCCAGAATTATCAGAGATTTCATCGGAATTAGGTTTATAATTACGATCTATAATTGAATCATCGCTACATTCATGTTCATCTTCTTCGTCGGACATATTATTTAGTATTTGTTTAAGTTCATATTCTGATAAAAATTGTCTATTTCGTGAACTCATTGTATATCAACATGTATCGACAAGTACTCCAGCTACACTAATTTCTGCGTCTGCGGTGGTGGCCGTGGCGGTGGCGTGCCAAAAATCTCTCCCTACTACCTACAAAGATGGACCGGCGTAGAGTGAAGTGACTTTCAAACTCTTTCTACGCCGCGTCGGGCCCATCGGATCGACAGTGAAATATTGACATTTTTTTCGTTATTAATTACTTTTAAAAAAAAATTACAACGATGACGTTAAATATTTAACAGTAATAATTGTCAAAGTTCGGTTGGCCTGTAGGACTAATTTAAAAATATAGCTTGGCAGTTAACTTGTTAAGTGAGAGTGATATTGTGGAAGAAGTCTGTTGTAGCACTGATAGAAGCCAAATTTATAGATTAAAGGTTAAGATGGTCAGAAAACTATGATATATCTAAATGATAATCTTACAATAAGGAAAATGGTTAAATGTGAAGTTCCTGACGGAACTAGGAGAGGAAGGCTAAGACATAAATGGTTGGAGACAGTTATAAACACAAGAGATATAACTATAAACATCATAAGTAATAATATGAGCCAAAATAGAAACATGTAGAAGTTTATTAAGGAAAACCTATATCATATAGGGATAGCGGCAAAGATACTTCAAATATCAAATGATAGCCTGATGGGCCCTTATTAAGAGTTACACAAATATTTACACAGTTAAAACCAAACCACTAGTTAAAAAATGACAAATACAGGTCAACATTTACTGTGAGATCGCAGTTACTAAAATTGCTTGAATACTGTACGAACTCACTTAATTGTTATCGAACTTACACGTATTCTATAGACAATATAAAGAACATAATTGTTCAGTTAACAGTGAACACTAAAAAATAACTTGTTAAATGAACATGGACCTCATTATATATGGCATTCCTTCACATGTCAAACAAAGCACTCATGCCTTCAGGTACATGAACCAATAACAAACAATAATAAAATAAAATCCACTGACACAATAATAGAAAATCAGACGTTATCGAATGTATATTTATCAAACCCCTTCGGCCGAAACCATAGTTGATGTCTGCGTCAACACACATAATACATCAAACAATAACCCTATAGATTGACCATCGACATGAACTCACTCAATTCAAGCCAATGCGGCACTCGAATCGTCACGTTTAAATTACGAGCCCTTAAGCGACATCGAATAGGGAATTTATTGTGCATCGACTTCATTCTCCCTCGCCCTCGTCTTGTCGCTGTCAGCCATATCTCGAGGGGCTTCGCCGCCCCTCCGGTATACAATTTTACGTCTCCCCTTTTTCATATTACGCCAAACGGCTCGTGTAAAGCTTTACGATCGAACGATATAGATATAGAAAGAGACATATTGCCGCTTTTTTCCTCCTTATTCTTATTCGGCATCTAAATGGCGTTATGTATTTCTCGGGGTTAACGCACTAGGTTCAATTTTCAAGCGTGAAAAGGGCATTTTATGGCGCTATATCATTAATGTTGGAAGGAGTCAAGAATCTGTTCATGGATCACGTTCAATAATATTTAGGGTTAGACAAAACAACACACAAAAATATTAAATAAACAGTAAAAACTAAACAAAAAATGGCGAACGAAAAAAAATATATATAAAAAACCTTGTTGCGTTCTATATAACGTAACAGCTTTTTTATTTTACATTTCCGTAATTTTCTATCGATTATTCACTCTTCCCGTTTTTAAATAATTTATATTAATATAACGACCCTTTATTTTTGTTTATTGTTTCGTTTTTATAAAGAACTCATTATGTGTATCTTACACAATGCTCCAGTATTTATATGTTTTGATCTCTCCTAAAATATGTGATTGGTTTTTAATCATAACTCGGTTAGCTTTTAAGCTATGAAGTACTTAAAAATAACCATTTTGTAATTTTAAAAGAAATAAGATCATTCAAATATATTTTTTTAAACCCTTAGTTTTAAAAGTAGCTGAAAAGGCTTGAACGAGTCACTAATCACGAGTTTATCCAAACTTTGAATAGTAATATATTAACCAATTTTTGTCTTACAGAAAAACAAAAAGAACCCAATCGTCCAGAAAAGCAAAACCTATATTATTTTACTCTTCAAGATTTTTCGTATCAATAATACTTTTTAAGTTAAAAAGGTTAAGTAGAAAGGTAGCCACTTGGGCGCATTTTGACCTTTGACCTCATCTGAGCCGTACCCTTTGTAAATAAAAATTAAATTAAATTAATATACTGTTGGAAGTGTGATCTTATGATCTTGTTAGTTCTCGGCAAATACTTATTATTTTTTACATAAGTTTTTACATACTTTTTTTACAATAACCACATGGTCTTTTGCTGTTCTATGTTTGTATCAAATTGTAAACTATATTTAGTTTCAATTAATTGTTTATACAACCTAACCATTTTATGTCCAATATCTTAAGCTTCTTTACATATTATACCATTGACTGCTACATGTATTTTTGAGGTAACACATTTATATTGACTATTGACTTTTCTATGGATGTTGGTTTTTCATATTGTTCTTTTTAGATGAACTGATGATGCTTTCTGATTTGAGAGCGAAACGTCTTCAAATAAATAGATGAAGTAGCCAACTTCTTTGTCTTTTTTCTCCACCTTTTGACCGAAAAACCCACTACTCTTCCAGTGATTCTTAATTATATATATATATATATATATATATATATATATATATATATATATATATATATATATATATATATATATTATGTTTTGGAATAATATATCTATTTCTTTTAATGTCACAATTATAAAACAAGACTTGCGTCAAGAAGTAAACGTGTATAAACATAACTCACGCACTCTCTGTCTCTCTCTCTAATTAGAATGAATAAGTGTAAATCTGTTCTGTGGGGCGTAATAACTCCCAGACCAAGCGTCGCGGCGAGAATCGCGACGGTGGTGGAGTCAAAGGTGTTTATTATTAGTAGACTTCTACTATGTTGACTAGTGGAAAGAGACATTAGAGCCTTTCATAAATCATAACTAAATCAAGTAAGGGATGTACTTATATTAGGCCAGTCGAAGGATTTTTAGTACGCATGTTTTAGTTCAGCATCGTCGGAATGTCAGTATTGAAGCTTACAGTTGATATCACGACAAGTTTATTGTCCCATCTTAATAAAATGAGAAACTGTACATTAGGTACTTACTTGAATCTTTTTGAAACGATGCCTTACTTAAAATAGTTAAAGAAAATAGAAATAAACAAACACAATTGATGTCTGAAGAAAATCCTGTTAGTGCCAGACAAGTTGCTCTTGAGAATTATATTGGTTACAAATATGGTCTGAAAATAATAAAGTCAGCAAGTAAACGACCTTTCGAGCAGTCCAAGAGGTGCTTGAAGACGATACAAATCGCAGAGTTCAGTTTTGTGAATAAATGATGCACAATATTGAGGCACAAATAAAGTATTTCTGGAATCGATACTTTTTTCTGATGAGGTTACATTCACTCTAAGCAGTTATGTTAGTTAATAGAATTGTCGCTACTGGTCTGACGTAAAGCCAAACAGATGAGGAAAACTTACACTCAGTACCCAGTGAAACAATATTTGAGTTGGTATAATTGGCAGTCAAGTGAGTTTACCAATACCGTTCGATGATTCGATGAAGTTAAACATAAGATTCTCATGGAATGTCCAAAGAGAAAAAGACTCGACAAAAATGACATTAACATAGTGAGAAATCTTTATTGGAACCAACAGGCTGTGGTAAAATTAGATGAAAATAGCACGGATGCGCAGCAGATAAGTAGAGGAGTGAGACAGGGCTGTAGTTTCACCATTACTATTTAATATATATTCCGAAGACGTATTTACGCAAGCACTTGAAAACTGTACAGAAGGGATCAAGATAAATGGTGAAAATATAAATAACATCCGTTATGCTGACTATACAGTCATTATCGCTGAAAGTGAGACAGACCTGCAGACGTTACTAAACACAATTTGTGATACTGGGGAACAGTTTGGTTTAACTATAAACATAAAGAAAGTAAAAACCATGATTATCAGTAAGAGGGGCAAAGTCATTACAAGGATCCAGATAAAAAATGAAGATATTGAGCAAGTGGACAAAATGAAATACTTAGGAGTCTGGATTACGGAAGATCTAAATCCGAAATCAGAAATTCGCTCAATAATAGAGCAATCAAGAGCAGCCTTTTTGAAAATGAGGAAATTTCTGAGTAATCAAATATTCAGTCTGCAAATCCGATATGGGATGGTAAAATGTTATATCCACTCTATTCTTCTTTATGGTGTCGAAGAATGGACTGTTAATGCTGACTTAATGAGAAAACTGGAAGCTTTTGAGATGTGGTTTTTTAGGAAAATTTTGAAGATACCATGGACCGATCATATTACGAACGAAATGGTGTTGCACCGAATGGGAAGAGACAGAGAACTTTTGACCACCATTAAAAGGCGAAAGACAGCATATTTGGGGCACATACTTAGAAATAATAAGTACGAGTCGTTGAAGCTGATTATGAAGGGTAAAATCGAAGGAAAAAGGGGTCCTGGTAGACGACAAATATCCTGACTGAAAAACATTCGCGACTGGACCGGGTTAAACACACAGACACTCTTAAGAAAAGCAAAAGATAGAGACGAATTTGCAATGGTTATAGCCAACCTTCATTAGTGAAGACGGCAATAGAAGAAGAAGATTTGATGATTTGGGAAAGGCATCACTAGTTATTTCAACACCAACTACTTCCTACCTTATTCTTAAGTCAGTTATATCCAGATTTGCTTTAAGAAGATAGTGCATCACCATATTATGCTAACATACTTATGTAGCGTGCGTAACATACTTAAAATAAATTTTTACAGATAGACATGGCTTACTCCATTAGAATTTTTTCTTATGAGGGTACCTAAAAAAAAGGTTTACGTAACGAAATCAGAAAACCTAGACGATCTCAATACTCGAGAAATCTGACAGATAACTACAGCCTTTTACAAAATGTAAGAAATGAATTTTGCCATTTCGTTGGCTTAGGCCAGTACGGAGGGGCACACAAGTTAGGGGTTTACTTCTCATCCTCTTTTTGGAGTAAAAATACAAAACACACCTAAAAATATCCCAAACTTTCTTTGTTTTGTTTCTTGATGGAAATACATTGAAATAAATACATAATTTAAAAGGATTAAGACAGGGCCGTGCATGTTTGCTATTATCATTTATTATTATGGAAGTTATACAGTTATTATTAGGTATATTAGCAATCAAGTGTAAAATTTGGTCTAAATTAAAGGTAACTTAATGATAAAAAATAGTAAAAATCATAGCCCTAACAATCCTCATGATAAGTTCACAGTGGATTATGATATTGCCAAAAGAGTCACAACTTATAAAAACTTTGGTTGCTTTTGAAATGTCCAATGAGACAAAGGTCAAATAAGATTCAAAATTGAGTAGGCAGGACAAGCTTTTTTAAAATTGAAAAAATTTGTAAAAATATGTAAAGTGATCATTTTGCTTACGCTGAATACCTAATAATATATTATACCACATAAAGAGAATATAAATGATGATATTTGTAAAAGAATAGAGGCTTTCGAAATACGGATCCATAGGAGAAGGAGAAGGAAAATATTGCCATTAATGAAGATAATCTAGAGCCGACCCTGTTTTTTCTTTACGCAGCTCTCATAGCTCAAAGTTAATTAAATTAGGAAAACTACTTCCCAGAAGTTTACAGTCCCGGAAAATATTTTTTGTCGACGGTGAAAACACCGCGATGATGACTGGGATGTCGAGAGACGACGTCATCTTAAGATGAAGACGCGGTAACGAGATCTTTTGTCTTTTACGAAAGGGTTTGTGAGGGTTGTTTGAAGAAGTTCGTACGTAATTTCGCGCTATTGTCTATGTCGACGATGAAGCGCAGGGATGGCGTTTACTTCTAGGAGAAAATGGTCATCAAATTATTATTGCCACAAAAAAAAACAGAGTTGAATCATTGCACTGAAGTAAATGCAACTACTTTTAAGCAACTTCATCAGTTAAAAATAAATATAAACAAGTCTGGCTAATTGACTCTGCCAAAGCCATTTTTTAGTAAAAAAAAACTTCATCAGTTAATGCTGATAACAATCTTATTATGCTTAGTTGTTGGGGACGATGTCTAGTTTATTCCTGTTCTAATAAAAGTTTTCGTAATAATGTTTCGTCCTTCGAATAGTTATTTGGTGATTTATATATATTGGGTTTCCCCCAATCAATCATTTGTTAGTATCCTTTGCAGTTTTTTCGCAACAGTATTCCAAGCTGACATTTTTGAATTGGTCGTTTGCAGCGAAAAATTATAAGGAGGGGCTAAAATCCACAGGGCGAAGATAATTAATATTTACATCGATTACAGTTATCTAATCAAAGCTATTAAGTAGTAGGATCTCCTTAAAAAACCGATAAAAGCCAAAAGGATGTATTTAATGTAGGGTTGTGCAAGGGAGTGAAGAAACAAACTCGTTAGCAAAACGGACCTCGAGAGAAACCTTTGTGGGCCCAGAGCTGTCCTATGGCGTCGATATAGACGCTGCAAGATACGAAGTTCAAAAGTGGCTAGAAAAAAGTCATCAAAACAAATGGAGCGTTACACAAAAGGAAATACATAAAAAGACAATAATATAAACTATTGATAGAAGAAGACTCTTCAGTAACCTGATAAACTTCAACATGCGAGAGTTAAAAATGGTTACACAAATGGTGACTGGACACTATCGACTAAACGAGCAGCTATTTAGCACATGTAAGTTCAACGAACTATGATACAGAAAATAATAATTGAAAGAAGAAACTGAAATGGACAGCATTGGCGAATGTGATTTGCTTAGTGATCTAAGGAGACACCATCCTACCAAAAATTGCATAAATAGACTTACTTACTCCAAGAAGTAAACTGCAGTCTTTGTTAAAAGACTTCTGCTAAAATTTACACGATTGGTACTGGCACTTGGTCTTACGACCAAGTGTCAGAGACTGTGGTGTATTGTCTGAGAAAATAAAAAGAAAAAAAAAGATGTAATTAAATGCTTATTTATGTCAATTTTCGAGTAATATTTTCCCAGTATTAACAATTTTATTATAAATCGATAGATAAAAATAGAAAAAAACGGCTTTGGAAGAATAGAAATTTGGACGACCTCTACAATCTCAGCCCATCGTCAAGTTCCCGATTAAGCTTATTTAACCACTAAAAAAGAAATATTAGTTGTTATTTGTTACCAAATATAAATTATGCACATACTAAGTTTATAATGAGTGTCATCATCATCATTCAATCTTCGCTTATCCACTGCTGCATTCCAGTATCCGCTTTGTCCATCTATTGTCTGTCATTCGAGCCACGTGACCTGCCCAGTTCCATTTTAGTGTTGCTACTCTCTCTACTGCATCAGCCACTCCTGTTCTTTGTCGTAGCTGGCGATTTGGGATCTTGTCTCGTAGTGAAACGCCCAACATAGCACGCTCCATCGCCCTTTGACACACACGGATCTTTTGAACTGTTCCCCTTGTCATGGTCAACGTTTCGGCACCGTAAGTTAACACGGGCAAAACACACTGATTAAACGTTTTTCTTTTAAGGCATATTGGCATATCAGACGATTTGAAAATATGGTTCAGCTTGCAGAAGGCTGCCCAAGTCAGTCTTATACGACGGAGAAGCTCAACGGTTTGGTTATCTTTTCCTATGCGAAATCGCATAATGAGTGTATGTACATGGTATATCGTATAGTCCTAAGTAAGTATATCTATAACATACTTCTCTTTCTTTCTCTTCAATCCTGACCCGACAGAGGGAGTGTAGCGGTCATTGTGATGTCGTGTATTGTCCGTCTCCAAAGATCTCTGTCTCTGGTCACTTCTTTTAACTCATACATAGGTCTTTTGCAAATTTCTGTAATTTGATCGATTCATCTTGTTGGGGATCTTCCCCGTATTATTAGGCCTTCTACCTTTTCTTGGATAATAGGTCTTTCCATGTTTTCTGTGTCTGCTCTTATAACATGCCCTAAGTATTTTAATTGTTGGAGATGGACTTTGCTGGGTTTGCTGACTTTTAGCTCATATAAAATTGAAATATTTGGCCTGTGGTCAGTCCATGAAATTCATAACATTCTTCTCCGGCAGAAAATTTCAGTAACGTCTATCTTTCTTCTTTCCACTTGTCGAAGGGTCCAAGATTCACATCCGTATGTCAGTAGTTGATCAACTTTATTTCTACAGAATAGAGAGTTTAGAGAACATAATTATACCATGTAAATATAATCGTTATACAATTCACATTTAACTAACTATTGACAACTAACATTTACTTTTTAGTGGTTAAGTAACCTTAATCTGATAATGGGCTGAAATTATAGAGCCTAAACTGGTCGTCTAACTTACAATAAAATCAAATTGCAAGTACCTATTACATTATTATAATTATATTGTTTACCTATTGAAAATACACTCACATATGCAAACAATTCATCATTGTATTATACTATAACCTTAACCCACACATTCCTCCTCCCCTCGTATTCATCTATTTATCACCCTATAAGGATTTAGGTCACTCACTGAAGAAGCCACTATGCTACGCGTACGTATGCAACGTAAGCACTTTATCCGCGATTTCCCTTATCTACTGTCACGACTCCGTCCGGAGCGAGATCAATCCAAATTCCTGTCTCCGTACTCAGAAAAGGGGTAAACCTTAATAAGGGGTGACAAATCACGAATCGGTTTACGAAGGTAACAGTTTCCCAGATTACGCCACGCTCATCTGACAAGATTAAACTTTTTAGTAGAGGTGGGTTGATTGTAAATAGATGTAATTTTTGAGTAACTTACAAGAAGAGTTTGTTTTAAGTATTTCTTGAATATCTTCATAAGCATACAGCATAATATCTCATTAAGTTGGAACCATATAGAAAACTTTTCATTATTAATTTTGGGAAAAAAAGCTACTCTTCATAAAGCTTATGTATGGTTTAAAACCTAAAACACAATCTCAGGTATTTGTGAAGTATTTTTAAAAAACTTGCCAAAAAAATATCAATTTTGCTGAAGAGGAAAATATATTTATTAGTTTCAATTTTCAGTTTCGAAAATAGTTATAAAAATAGTTTATATTAACTAACCGAGCTCAAGATGCAGTCACATTAATTATATTGCAAATATGTGTTTCTAAAATACCTCTAACTGTTAAAGAACAATATTTTTTGGTAAAGTTGGCTTCGTTATTATGTTCAATTGCCATTTTATTATTAATTGAATTATTTCGGATTTAATTTTATTTAATTTTAAATTTCAGTTTCCACATGAAATCCACAGAAGCTGGATTTCGTTCAAGTTTTGGAGAGAAAATGACAACTATATAACTTTTCTTACTTGCCGGTCTGAGACTGAGTTCGTCAGTATACCAAACAGGACAGACTGGACTGAATTCCGAAACAGGTCAGAGAAGCATTTTGTTTTGACTCGTGGGAATAAAATGGGTACGAGGAAAAATAGATAGCACAGAAGAGGACTCAGAAATGATGTACTTTTCGGAGACTACCAACAAAGATATAGAAAGAAACGAGCAGATAGGCGACCTCGGTCGAAAACTCTGGCTCTGCCACTAATAGGTATCAATGTAATTTCCGTAGAACCCAAGTTGTTACGCGAAGGTTCGATGTCGCTTTAATACAAAAATCCTACGTAAATCCTACGTCAAACAAAAGGTCTATCGGGTGTTGGCGGAGAGTATATTTATAATTGATCTAACAAAATCCCGAGGATTTAATGAAATATAGACAATAATTCAATTTGCTACTGTCCGACCGGTGTATAACGGTGTAAAAAGCACTTAAGGAATGCCGAATTGACCGTCCATATGCCAACTTGATCCATAACATATATATGAATGCCGCAACGATGGTAATCAAAATCAAATCAAAATTAAATGGGATGCCACACAGACTGACCCATTATGCCTAAAACTGTTTATACCTGTCCTTGATTACAGCTTTAAAAAACTCATATGAGACACCACAGTAATAGCGATTGATGGAGAAAACTTAAATAATATTAGTTCCGCCTTCTAAGGCAAATTGGATGACACCTATATAACTTGTAGGAATAAATTGAATTGTTCGAAAAATACTGGACACAAAATCAGAATTAGCAAACAAACAGACTTGTTAGATGATAAGAAGAACAAAGCTGGTTATCGTCATAGAGTAGAGAGCATAGAGTTCGAAACGAGGAACTCAATCAAAGGACAGGGGGTTACTGATGTTATAATCAACCGTAGCGACACTGAAATGGAAGTGAACAAGACATATCAGCAAGTTCGGCGATATTTATAAGATAAACGCAGTACAGGACAACCACTAACGCGCTGGACTGCATTAAAAGAACCGCTAAAAACTGAAAGAGACTAAGCTAAAAGATTAGGGGAGAGTCTATGTCTAGCAGATAACACAAAAGGTTATATGATAAATATACAAATGGATGCGTACATTTTATCAAATAACTAATGATATATCAGAGTATATAATCTTTCTAATACTTCGTTATACTAGACAAGAAAATGAACCCTGTAATACATCAAGCCTATTAAGTAACTATAGCAATAATTATTAATATTTGACTCGTTGTGAGATATCGGTTCACAAGTGATCGAAACATTCAGCTATATCCCACCTCTAGGAATTCTACTTTTCCATGGTACATCGATTTGATGGCGTTATCTCGTGATGTCTTTCGCCGTAGCTATTACCGGCATTACCAGCATTACCGGCACTACCGGCATTAAAATGTAATTTCGGGGAAGCCGTGTCGTTCTCGAAACGTCGTCTCGTCGGGGCTCGTATTCGAGTAATGAGAACTAACTAGCTGGATTGAAGTTGACTGACGCTGAAGTAATTCGGTGGAAGTTACGCTTGTTTTATTAGGATGCTAACAACAAATGCTAAATTTACAATTCGAAAATAATTTATCCTGGAATTTCTGTTACATACTGTATTTTTTCTACGGCTTTTATACAAGTTTGGCAAAGTTTGGAAAAGCTCAGTTAAAAGCAGCGATAAACTACTTGTATTTGAAAGCCTCAACAGATTCTAAAATATTGTTTTTATTATTTAATGCTGTGACAATACATTATTTTCTTTTCCTAGGTAAAATTGGGTTGCTGAAATAGGTACAAATGTGATAGACACATAGTGGATATTCAAAAACTATTACTACCTCGGATCGCATTGAAAAAGACTACCATCTTCTATTGGATAACTGTCGAGTGACTGCGTGTCATGGAAGAGCAACTAACAACTTAGTGATAGAATCAAAAAAGAAATTGCCTTATTTGGTACAGAAGAAAGTAATTTTTCATCAGGATAACACACCTGTTACTAGTTTGACAGACTGTAAAGTCTGCCATGTAGGCTTTTCTCTGGGGAAGCTCCTCTTAGTTATAATCCATTCCCCTGCGGATTTCCTCATTTTTCTTCCATGCGGATCTCTTTTTTCCTTATACCCTACATTCAATAATTCGTTAGTAATATATTTTTATTTACACTCCTTATATGATGCAACCGATACAAATTTTAAAGGTTTTTCTTTATTTCAATATTGTGAGCATTGTTAAAATGTACTAAAGAAGATTAATTTATATTTAAATGGGAATAAGCCACAATTAAAGGTTAAAATACGTTTATTGACGTTTCAATTTCCACTTCGGAAATCGTTCTCAAAATACAAACATTAGTAAATTAAACAAATTTTGTTTTTTGTTACTTAGTGAAAAAATTCTTCTAATAATTTTTTACTGACTCATCTATATTGACAATTCAGACATACCTTATACATTTTAAAGTAGAAGACTTTAAAATGATATTGCCAATATTTTTGAGTTGCGTTCCTGGGACGACTTTACTTATAAGATAGTTCATTCGATTACATGAAATCAACTTTAACTTGAGAATATCCATCAGAAAAGATCATAACATGTAATTCGTCTTTAAAAAGACAAATACATGCCATGATCACAGTAAAATTCTCCTGTTAGTGATTCCATAGTAAATTATGAGGGAAAAACCAGGAAAAAAACCTCATAATACTATCCCGACATGGTAAGTATTTGATCGTGCATTTAGTTTACCTTCAATAAACACCAAATTCCGATTTTATATGTTTGTTATTTAAAAAACATAAATGATGTATTCTCTATATGTTACTGACTTACCAATACTGGTATTTTCCTTTTAATAACTTCCTCTTTCAATATGGGTAACCAGATCCTACTACATTCTGCCGAGGAATTCGCGACACAATTGGTCTCATTTAGCATAATTAGAGCCGCTTCTTTGATTTTTCTCTTTTTACCATTCGTTTCTTTTAGGACTATATTTGAATCATTCCATTGAACCCTATGTTCATTATCCCATGCGTGTTTACAGATTTGAGATCTATCAAATTCTCTATTTTTAATATAAGATTGATGTTCACTTATTCTAACATTTAATGGTCTTGATGTTTCACCTGGAGTGCACTTTTAGGAGTCCGTGTATGGAGAAGAGCAGCCACAGACAGACAAGGGTGGAGGCAAAAAATAAAGGAGGCCAAGGCTCATTTTGGGCTGTAGTGCCGTAGAAGAAGATGTTTCACCTAAATAAAACTGATCGCATTCACAAGGTATTTTATAAATGCAATTCTTTGTCCTTTCTTGTTCATTGTTAGGTTTGGTTTTGGACAAGATAGATCTCAACGTGTTTGTTGTTTTGAATGTTGTTGAAATGTTGAATTTATTTCCTATCCTTTTAAGCTTTTCCGATAATCCTTTTATGTATGGTATTGTTATTGTTCTCGTATTATTCCTTGCATATGCTGTAGGATCTCGTTCTAAGTTTTGTTCTATTCGATCGATTGTTGAAAATTCCTTATTTATAAACGATAAAGGATAATCATTTTTTAATAAAACAGATGTTAACAAATGTTTTTCCTCCAAGAACGATTTTTAGTTAGAACAAAATATTCTTATTCTAGATTATTCTATATTATTATAATATATTAAAGTTGATATTCTCAAGTTAAAGTTGATTTCATGTAATCGAATGAACTATCTTATAAGTAAAGTCGTCCCAGGAACGCAACTCAAAAATATTGGCAATATCATTTTAAAGTCTTCTACTTTAAAATGTATAAGGTATGTCTGAATTGTTAATGTAGATGAGTCAGATAAAATTAAATTATTAGAAGAATTTTTTCACTAAGTAACAAAAAACAAAATTTGTTTAATTTACTAATGTTTGTATTTTGAGAACGATTTCCGAAGTGGAAATTGAAACGTCAATAAACGTATTTTAACCTTTAATTGTGGCTTATTCCCATTTAAATATAAATTAATTTAAAATGCCACAAGAAAATAGCTTCAGAACAATACGAAAGAAGATATTTGGACCAACCCAATGCAGCGATGGTTCATGGAGAATTAAAATGAACCACGAGCTGGATGAACTAATGCAGAGCGCAGATATTGTTAGATTTGTAAAGTCACAAAGACTAAACTGGCTTGGTCACCTAGAAAGAATGCCAAATAATCGAGCTGTAAAAGTAGTCCAGAGATGGAAGCCCCAAGGAAACAGAACAAGAGGAAGGCCCTGTAAAAGATGGATAGACGACGTAGAGAGGGATCTTCAAACCATGAACATCAGGCTCTGGCGAAGGAAAGTATCCGCCAGGGCAGAATAGAAGAACATTGTGAAGCAGGCCAAGACTCACAAAGGGTTGTAGTGCCATTAGAAGAAGAAGTTAATATGTACTATATCATAGGTCTGAGACTAAAATACTTCGAATTCCTTAACAGCAACAATTTAACTCTAAGGTTTATTATTTATAAATATATACCATACCAAAAAACAGAAAGAACAACATAAAACTGAATAAGACTAACAAAAAATTTTTATCAGCGATTCCGAAAATATAACAATATAACGGATAACTTATACAAAAAAAGGCTCTTAAACTTTTTTTATCAAAACTTCAATAACCCAAAATATTTCTCAAAACATCCTCCTTGACAATTTTCATTGCTAGGAAAAAACCAAAAAATATCCAGGATTTGCTTCAGTTCTACTGCTTAAAAATATATTAACAAGTCAAGAAAAACTGTATATCTGGCGGAATCTATTTTCAAAGAAGTAGCTAAATCAACGACGTTGAAAAGACAATATTTTGCAAAACATTCCCCTAGACAATCACCTGAAGCCACTAAATAAAAAGAGAAAGAAGCCGCAAAGGTGAAAGGAGAAGGTCGGCGTCTGTATGAGGACCCGAAGCGACGGATGTTGTTCGCGCTTCCCTAAGCACGACAACCGAAACGAGGGGGTGAATATCATAGACGTATTTTTACAGGAAAAATAATTGGGAGTATTTAGTGTTAAATTATTTGCGGAAGCATTAGAAGACACGGAATTAGGCATTAAGGTGAACGGCATACCAATTAGCAACCTACGCTATGCAGACGACACAGTGATTATAACTGATAAATTGGAAGATCAGCAGTTATTACTTGATAGGGTGAATAGCATAGGTAAAAAATATGGCCTCAAAATCAACATTTTGAAAACGAAATATATGGTCATTAGCAGAAACCCTCCAGAAAACCCGATAATATGCATAGGTGACGATCGCATAAAACGCGTGAAAACTTTTAAATACCTTGGCACCACAATCAATGACCAATCGGATCCACAACAAGAGATAAAAACCCGAATACAAATGGCAAGACAAGCTTTTGTGAAATTCAGACCGCTTCTATGTAATCAAAACCTACATTTCGAAATACGCTACAGAATGGTCAAGTGCTACATATGGTCCATCTTGCTTTATGGCATGGAAACGTGGACTTTGAAAAAAACATCTATCAACAAACTTGAAGCATTTGAAATGTGGTCATTAAGAAGAATGATGCGCATACCTTGGGTGGATAGAGTTCGAAACGATGACGTCCTTAAGAGAGCCGGCGTGGAAAGAGAACTCTTTAAATTAATTAAAAAACGCAAGATTGGTTACCTTGGGCACATATAGAGAGGAGCAAAATATGAAAAACCTCAGTTAATCCTACAAGGGAAGATCGAAGGTAGGAGAGGAGCCGGCCGCAAACAATTATCCTGGTTAAGAAATATTAAAGAATGGACAGGAATACACAATACAGGCGAGCTGTGTCACGCCGCCAAGAACAGAATTCTAGTAATGAGATAGTCGCCTACGCACTTTGGTGTATGGCATGTTAAGAAGAAGAAGTGTTAAATATAAAACTTCTAAGAAAATTTCCAGGATTTAAATTAAGACCTGTTCGAGTTGCGACTGAAGCATTTTAAATTTATAAATTTCACCTGCTACTAAAACTGTGGCCGTCTCATAATATGCTAAACGTACTAAACCACCGTGACTCAAAGTGTGCTCCACGGAGCCACGGTGCTTAGTTAAAGCCTCCGATAGGGCTCCGCCGTCAGCAATACCACCCTAGCACCATTCGCTCCCAGACCCCAGACTATAAGCAATCAAACGACCTCGGTTCGTCGCGCCGCTTCTCGTTGACGCGTAGTTCGGAGAAAATCGTCTAATAGTTGCGCAAAGTTTATAGGCAATTCAAGATGATTCGAAGGCTGTATAGTATAAAAGGAGGATTGTTTTTTCGCAGAGAATTAATTAATGAAACATACAGCAAAATTTACTCGCACCACGCTGAGTATTTTATGTTCGCTTGTGTAGCTCATAGGGGTTGAAACCTCTTGGATTTTGTACGAGCATAGATTTTTTGTTACAAAATTAGCCAATACAAATTAGTGTTAAAGAAGAATGGAGCGTTGGCTTAACAGTGTTCTAATAAAAACAAAATGATGCATGGATGGTTCACAAGTCGTTCGCTGAAGTTAAGTACTAGTTCTCTGTTTTCAACTTCAAGTATTAAATCATCTAATGATACAGTAAAGGCGAAATCACGACATTATGATAAATCATAGATTAAACACTGATTTGTTGAGTCCAATATCACACCTCTCTGTATGTTATGCTGCAAACTCCTTCTTAATAGTTCAATAGTAGCTGCTAAAATGCGCAGACGTTTAGAAACTACGGATACCGACTTCAAAGGCAAAAGTAAAGAATTTTATGTACGTACAAATAATAATTATTAAAAAGCTAATAAACTATGACGTATGGGACCCCGACTGTGAATGAAAAGGCCACGGCGGCATCGTATTTGGTTATCTGATTGACAAAACGGTAGACACAATGTATTTTCGACGTAAATCTGTAAAGCATCTTTCTGCAGTGCCACTTTCGAACAGTTTCGCGCCTAATTAAAGATCTCGCAGGATACATAAAAGAAGAACTAGTTGTACTGTTTCAAAATAAGAATTCGTCCTGCAAATGGATGAGTCGACTGATGTTGCTGTATTGGACATATTACTATTAATTGTGCGATATCCATATTAACATTCGCTCAAAGAAGACTTGCTTATGTACTCATCGCTGCCTACTAAGACAACCGAACAAGAAAGTTTTACAGTATTAACATATTTTTTTAAGAAGGTAACGATAGGTCGAACAGTAGGAACAGCATCGTAAATAGAAATGAAAGTGCCAAATTGTAGTTCCAGCCAATGCAAGCTTGTGGTAGCAATCACAAAACACTACTGTACAAAAATACCATAATGTACTCCAATACAAAAATATTTCAAAATAAAACACTTATTGAATTCGTCCAATTGGCAGAAGCCTGAAAATATGTTGTAATTAATATCCACAACTTGCCACACAAGCTTGTACTAAACTATGGTCATCTGATAAATAATAAAACGAATGAAATCTACAAGCACAAAGCGTATATTAAATAAAAAAAAACAGTATGTGTAGGCCAAATAGTAGGAGGAAAAGGATAAGGCATTTCAAAAATCATTATAATAAAATATTTAATAACATGGAGAAAATCAAAATATTGATTAATTAGTATATTTTTAAACAGAAAAAGTATTTTTAATTGAAATGCCTATGTCAGCATTTGACCTCTGTTACGACTATGGAATTACAGCTGGAGAGAACATTACTGCGAGTGAGATAATGGATGTTGTAAAGAAGGCTTCCTAGCTAGAATAGCGGCGGTAAGTAGAAGACGTCTTGTGCATCCGCGAGCATAGCAAAGTGTAATTAAAGCTCCACCACTCCGATGAGGTTTCGTTTAATAATCCAGTCACTAAAGCCAAAATTTAAATAAGAATTAAAGCGAAAAGAAAAAACCATATATTATCATCTAGCTATAGTTGAGTCACTTAATTATGGATTTTGATATTTGCATGCATGAAAACGAGATAAAATAAAACTGAAGTTATTCAAATTAAAACCTGAAGTTAACCTTGGTTCCCCCTTTCATACTATTTAGAAGACACTCCATTTGGTAAATTACCTATCAAAATGATACATTGCAACGTGTTGCACGAAACATTGAACATCAGATCAATTGAGAAAGGATGTACCACGGTCACTGGACGTCCTGCATGTTAGTGTGTCTATACAACAATTTTACAACAATTTCTGTCTGATTAGCATCGAAACATAGTGAGACAAAATAAAATAAGGTTTAAGAAACTGACATATAAGAGAAAAGAAATAACATGACTACGATAATGAAAAAACATGAGAAAATAGTATAATATAAACAAAATACAGTGCACAACTAAACTACCATTCCACTGACAATTTTTGCCCGTTGGTTGTTTTTCGTTATTTGTTTCTGATATTTGGATTTTGAAAAGTTAAAATCTATCATGAAATCAATCAAGATTCCGTTAAATAATTGTATCTGGTGAAGACATTCTTAAGAATATTTTTCTGATGTATTGATAATGCACTTCGGTTTAATTATTGCATTGCTTTTCTTCTGCTTCTTGTATGGAAGCTTTTAATTCTTTGGTTTTTGTAATATGGGTGAACATACGATAATAGTTTCAACAGTTGAAGAAAGATTTTGATATACTTAATGGATTTTTTCAGCCTGTTGCAATTTCAAAGAAATCTATTAGCTGGTCGTATGTAAGGAGTTGACTTTCGTTGTCTAATAATTATTTTACGTGATTCGTTAATAAAACAAAATCAGTCTCTTATGTTGAAATTTTCGTACTTTACGTGTTTTTATCTTTTTGTTACATTTTCGATGAAGAGTCGGGTTTGATTTGGATGTGAACAAATAATGTTTTTTTATTTCTTTTTTTGGTCTATCAAGCTTTTTTATGTAGCATAAATAATTTCCTTATAACTATCGAATATTTAATGTATACAATTTATTTGATACGCCCCTGGCTGGTATGTATAAAAATTCCTTGAAGTTTGTTTACTCCGGTGTTATGCGAAAACATCCAAGAAAAATATTTAACTGCGAAGATAACATTTACGTTTTAATTAAATAGATTCCTACAATTTTGAAAGCCCAGCCGTCTTAAGGTTCATAATCGAATAAAAAGTGTCATTAAAAAAAGTTCCGATTGGCCGACAGCGAAAACTGGATCAGGGGTTGTGAACGGTCGAATGATCGGAGGCAAAGAAAGTGAGAGTTGAGATTTAGATTCGGAAGAAATAGCTTAGGGCGTGTAGTTTTTCAAAGCCGGCAATTTTTTTTTTTGTGGAGAGGTGAATTTGAGCTTAAGATGCTATTTGGCAGTGTTTGATGAAATAATTAATCACCCAATCACCGATTTGTTGTGCTGTGTCCCATGTGAGGAGTTTGTAAGCAGCGTTATAACCATTTGAGAGGTCCACATGGTTTTAAGCAGGAGCGTTTGAGTGGCCGAGTTTTGAAGAGTGCAGTTTGTTGTCATCCAGGATAATCCGAAGCCCGAATCAGGTTCTACCTCCCCAGAACTTGTGCATTTTGTTGTTTCCATGGCCACCCTAGACTATTTGCAGTTTTTGTGGGACACAGTTGTGTGTTGTTTGCAGTATTTTTGATTCAATTCCAATTCCAATACCAAAAACTTTCTTAAAGGAAATACCAGCCAGAGTAATATAAGGTTCTTTTTGTTAAAAGTTTTCTAAGTAAACACATATTTTCTAAGTAACATATTTTCATTATTAAAAAAAATTGCTTTCATGACAAACTAAAAAATTATAAATAAATAAAATTATTATAAGTTTTATGGATTAGCTAATTGTGATATTAGTTTTCTTTTAAATAAAGTTAGCTCTAATAATTAATATTTCAAAAAGGTTTAATATTTCATTTCGACACATGACAGTCAGTATTAGCCTTTGCTGACATTTGGTACATAACAATAATGTTGAATTCTGTTTTGTTTAAAGGTTAACCTCAATGAAAGCAATGTAAAATTATGATATTTTGATTTATAATAATTGTTACAACTAGAGCCACTGTAATGTTTGTTGATAAACTTTGTTAATATTATTTGTAATAACTTTTGATGTGAAGTACTTAATAATAAATATGTAATGTTTCTCTCTAAACCAGGAGTTGTAAAATTATTTCCTTGAAAAATATTCTCACTCTTTTGTTTTTAGGAAAGAAAAGCCTTTCTTTCTATCCAGCAAGAGGATTCTTTTAAACGGCGCCCCTTTCAAATAGTTTAGGAACCTTCTTGTGTTTGTTGTCCAGTAAATCTATGTAAGTATTTTTTTATTTCTTTCTTTGTAGGTACCACTTCCAGTCCCTCCTTTATTCATTTACTTACCCAGCTCTCCATCAAAAATAAGAGTGGCCGTTCGCAAACGTTTCGATTTGTTAGCTTACCCTATCTCCAGCACATTAATTGCTCAGTCCCCACTTTTGACTATAAGTCCTATAAGTGATACCCAATGTGGTAGATAAATTAAATCGTTACAGTTGGACCTTGGGCAGGTCATTTGGTAAGATCAGAGTGCTAAAGACAGTGTTTTTTGAGAGACCAGAGGGTAGAGGATCAGTAGGTCGTCCCAGAAAACGCCGGAAGGATTATGTCGATGCCGATTTATCTATGGGGTACAACAATGGAAAATGGAAGCGCAAGGTCGTAGAAGATAGAGGGCTATAGTGGATGCGGCGAAGACTCACCCCGAGTTGTAAAGCAAGTCAAGAAGAAGAAGACGAAGCTTGGTTCGTATATGCATGTTTTTTTTTATATCAGATTAAAGCTAATTTTTTTTCTTAAAATTGATAATATAAGGTTGTCTGATAAAAAATGGTCGCAAATTAAGGTTTCCAGCTGTTAAAAATGCGAGGTATCAAAGATAAAGTAAAATAGATTTAGTCTGGAACGACACTGGTTTGACAAGTGATAATATGTATAATATTATATATCTATCGACGCATGGTTTAAAAACTCACACAACTGACCTTAAGCCAATAGCGTTGCGCGCCAGGTGACTTTTACTTTATGTTTGAGACCCCGCATTTTTAACATCTGCCAACCCTAATTTGTGACCATTTTACTTCAAGCAACCTTATTTTATCATTTAATAAAAAAAATAGCTTTAGTTTGATTTAAAAACATGTATATGGGTCATGAGCAGCGTATTTTATTTAAAAAATAAATGAACGAAATATTTTTTTTTACAAATTAATAATTATTCATCATAATCAGTGGTGCTGCAGCCCTATTTGAGCCAGCTTTCCCCAGTGTATTTCGCCCGCCCTCAATCTCAATCTCTCCCCTCCCTCAATCAATCCCTCAATCTCAGTCTTGGTATAGCTCTACTCCTATTTTATACTGGTGCCGCTAATAGAGTTCGTCTGAGTGGGTAATTTTTATTTGATCTCAACACATATCTAGCCCATCTAAGCCTATCTATTTTTATGAAAGATATTACATCTCTACAATTAACTATTTCTTTATGCTTCTCGTACAATTCGAGATTATATTGCCTTCTCCAAAAACCATTCTCACAGATTGCGATTGATTATTATGAATTGAATTAAAAATATTTGCGGCCACTTTTTAACTGGCAACTTCGTATAGACGCAAATAGCGACATCTGATAATAAAATCCGTAAACTAATTTTCGAAACCAAATTCAGAATTTCGCTTTAATCTGTGCCTTCTAAGAATTGCAAGGCAAAACAGACGTTGATAAAGATGTTATTAGAGACATGGGGAATCTAAAAATTGCATTCCACAACATATCTCCTCAAATAAACAAAATTCTTAGCGAATTGGTTTTTAGTACTCGTACATAGTATATCGGAATAAAAAGAAAAAGACAGTTAAGATTAATGGATAAATTAATTAATAATTAATCTTAGTTAATCCTTTTATGACGTTTTTGTGACGTAATCATTAAAAATGGCGAAGGGGCTCTATTTTGTAAAACTATTTTAAATAAAATTATAATATAGCTATCCGTTTCAGCCCAAAAAACTAAGTAACAAAAAATTATCTATTTGTTCCCGTAGAAAGATTCCAGTATCTTGGTTGCTGGATAACAAACGATCTTGATCACGAGGTCGAAACTTGGTAGAGAGTATGCTAGGTCCGGTTTTAAAAGAATGAAGAAATTCCTAATAAACTCCACCTTATCATTTGTTATCCGGTACTGATTTGTAAAAAAATTCATAATATATTCCATATTGTTGTACAGAGTGTAAACATGGACTCTTGGAATTACATAAGATGGACATAAGCCTTTGGGAGGAAGGTTTTTCGAAAGATGCTAAAGATCTCTTGGATAGAGCGCATGACCAACAATGTGGTACTGAGAAGGGTGGAGCTGAAAGAGAACTTCTAAACACTGTAAAAAATAGAAAAACGAGTAATCTAGGACATATTTACAGAGGAGGAAAATACAGCTTCCCTACGACTCATAATGGAAGGGAAAGTATAAGGAAAAAGAGGTCCGTAGGAAGGAAACGCTTATGGCTGAGTGAAATAGACAGGACAGGCATGGAAACCCATATATTCTTAAGAAAAGCTCCAGATAGAAAGCAGTTTGCTTTATTATCGTCGACCGTCAGTAACGGGAAAGGTACCTTAAGAAGTAGAATCCTTCAAATGATCTATTCCATTTGTCATGTAATTCCATTTAAAATTATTATACAAAATGACACCCGTCCGTCCGTTTTAGTAATTACGCCATAATTAATATCTCCACTTTTATAGTTTTATTGTTCAGACACACACAGTCACGTTCTCGTGCACATTGTTAGTTTTACTTGAGACTCTTTTTACATAGACTAGTTTCTTCGTATATCTCCCGGTGTGTTCTACTACTTATCTTCATTATTTTTTATCGTATATAAATAAAACATCCTCCTAAAGTATCGGTAAATAATAAAATATAAAATAAATACCTCCCTTACCTTAAAAAATGCTACAATGTACGAATTCACATATACACCGATCTTGTACACTTGAAAGAGGAAAGGCAAAAAAAAGAATGCAAAAGGTACCAACACAGGTTTAACTTCAAAACTCGAAGAAAATCGCAGCACATTGTTCTACTAAACCTTCTCATTCCTGGACTATATCGGGATGATAAGGATGAGCACAGAGGAGAAGGAAGTCACATTTAATTAACCCGAGTTGGTGGGTAATCGCGATGTTAATGGGGACGAATATTTAATTGCGTCCTTATTGCTTGTGATGGATGACTTGTTCCCGTATCGATGGGTTTTAGTTGACGCGATTTCATAGGGTCGAACAGGGAGGGGGAAATTGATTAATTGAAGACAGCATTGATTAAATGGTTTTAAGAAAAATAATTAAGAGAGCTATTATGGATATTGATTTTAGGGATCAGACGCAGGTCGGAAATAGAAAGATAATTAAAAAGAGAATAAACAAATTGACAAAAAAATCTGTATTTAGAAGAAATTAGCTAAGCATTAACAATTCGAAGGTTCGTTGAAAAAGGAAAAATATTGGAAATAACTCTAGATGTAAGGCAGCACTAGACTATATAAGTGGTATGCGTGATTTTTATATTAAACAATAAATATTGTATACCAAGCTAATTATATGCTAGCTAATTATATGATATACAGTACTTAAATCCCGTATATTTAAGAAAATGAAACAAGTAAAAAGCATAAAGAACAAAAAGATTCATATGGTATTTATCGCTCTGAGAAAGAGACTGAAAGGTTGTATGGTGACCACTGAATCAGAAAAAATTAAGAGATATGCATAATACAATGACAATTAGTCTGAAAAAAACGCGTAGGAGCCATACATTTAAGTCCTTATCTATTTTCACTAGTGCTGGATGAGATGACAGGCAATTTTCAAAGAGATAGTCCTTGGTGTTTTATATGTAATAAAGATGTCCTAAAGATGTACTAAAGTGTACATGGAATGTTGAACCGTAAAAAAGAAGAAAAAAAAAACGAATAGAAGTTGCATAAATGGAATTGTTTAAATACATGAATGGTACAGAGGCTTTATTACACTTTATTGGAAACAGCCAAGAGATATCCGAAGGAATCTTTATTGACAAGATACAAGCATGACCAACAAGAGTGTTCAAAATTTGTAAGGGAATCAAGGCAAGGAAAATATTTTTTGGTTCAAGATCTATGAAAATATTTCAAAGCCATCAATAGCAACCAAATCAGATTAGTATCATCATCTTTCTTTTTGCATTTATTTTCTCAATAAGTTTTATCTTGGTTTATACCAATAGTAACTAACTTGGCAATCATGTGTTGTCCAAGCCTCTCCCACCAGTCTAATTTAATTTTTCTTCTACTTATTCCAGGAAATTGAAATAGCGAGTATTGTTCACGTCCGACATGCCCTAATCACCTGAACCTCTGCTTTCTTATTTTGGCATTAATTTCGAACGTACCTTAACTAATTTTATTATTAATTTTCAACCGAATTCACATTTCTACACCATCTTTTTAACATCAGGTTCTTTACTTCAGTACATAATAGCTGATGCATGCATGTATCTTCATCTATATCCCCTTTGCCACGTAATAACGATATTAGGTATTTGAAACTACTACTTTTTACAATCATTTCACCATACTAGTAGTAAATTCAACTTCAAATCAACAATTGTTACTGGATTTGCTTGATATGCACTTCGCTTGTGCCGCTGGTTAATAATCAAACTCCGTGCGAAAACAAAACTGATTTTATTTTGAATTACACAATACAATATATAAACGCTTATTAAGTATTATGTCCGCTCGCTCTGAATGCTCTTTCACCGATCCCGTCTCGTACTTGAGTGCTGTCTTCTTTGGGGTGCCTTAAGGGACTCGCCTTATCTTCACATATGGCATAATATATCTCCCTACGCCACTATGTTGCCGGATTGTAAAAATGCATAAATAAACTCGAATTGGATAGAGGCGTGAACATGGCCCCCGCCTTGGCAAACACTGCCAACAAAATCGTCTGCTAATGCTAAATGTTCAAATGTTTAAACTACACTTAGTCCGAAACGGGTAGCGGACACACCTTGGAAAAAGAACGAGTTATGATACCATTGTCTGTCTTTATCCTAAAAACTCTGGCTACACCATCACTGCCGCGTAAAAGTTCGATCACGCGACCTAACTTCCACCTTAATGGAGGTAAATTGTCCTCTTTTATGAGCACTAACGTGTTTTCCGCAACTTCACCGTTAGTAGTAGTCCATTTCGTGCGTTTTTGTAGTTCGGAGATGTATTCTTTGTTCCATCGTTCCCATATATGCTGAGAAAGCTGCTGAATATGCTGGAATTTTGAGAGCCGATTAACTGGAACATGACGCAAATCTGGATCTGGATTGGTAATAAGTGGTCTTCCGATGAGAAAATGTGCAGGAGTTAATGGGGAGAGATCATTTGGATCACAGGATAAAGGATGAATGGGTCGGGAATTTATTATAGCTTCAATCTGCACAAGCAACGAATAAAATTCCTCGAACGTTAAGTGCGCGTTTCCCAAAACCCTATGCAAATGATGCTTAACTGTTTTTACTCCGCTTTCCCACAGTCCGCCAAAATGTGGAGAATAGGGAGGTATGAAGGACCACGAAATATTATTCTTTAGCAAGGATTCTCTTATCGCGGGAGTGTGCTGCTCTAAAAATTTGCTTAACAATTTTAACTCCGAACTAGCTGCTATAAAATTGGTTCCATTGTCGGAGACCATCTTTTGAGGCTTGCCTCTTCGCGCAATAAATCTTTTAAAGGCCAACAGAAATGATTCCTTAGACAGTTCTGTAACTAATTCTAAATGTATGGCCTTCGTACAAAAACAAATAAAAAGACACATGTAACTCTTTATTAGTTTACAACCTCGACCCTTTCTATCGCGAATTAAGAAAGGGCCCGCATAATCAACACCTGTTACAATAAATGGTGGGCCACCTGCGAGACGCTGGGCAGGTAAGTCACCCATTATTGGCTGAATGGATTTAGATTTTAATCTAAAACATTTTACACATTTGTGTACGGTACGTCGCGCTAAATTTCTTCCTGATAACGGCCAGAAAGTTTCTCTTATAGTTGCAAGTAAAAGCTGAGGACCAGCATGCATAAGATCCTTGTGAAAATGATTAAATATTAACGATGTAACTATATGATCTGCCGCTAAAATGATGGGATGTTTTTTGTCATACGTAAACTCGGAATGCTTTAAACGCCCGCCTACTCTCATGATGCCCTGATCATCAAGAAATGGAGATAAATTTATGAGTTTGCTGTTTTTATCTAAAGATCCCTTTTGGTTCAAATGCTTTATTTCATTAGAAAATGACTGTGATTGACACAGTTTTAGAATACGATTAAATGCAGAATGTATTTCATCCAAAGAAAGGGGTTCAGAAGTTCTTTCCTTATTTTTACACATGCGGATGATGGCCATTTATCTGAATCTTGCATGATCCACTCCGGTCCATGCCACCATAAGTTGCACTCGATTATTTTATCTGGTTCCACGCCTCTGGACACTAGATCTGCAGGATTATCCTTGCCTGGCACATGACGCCACTGCGCAAACGAAGTGGTTTCCTGGATCTCTGCTACGCGGTTACTAACAAACGTCTTCAATGCATTGGCTGCTGTTTTCAACCAACTAAGTACTATCGATGAATCTGTCCAGAGGTAACACGTATCGAATTGCACATTTAATGAATTTTTGACCTTATTGGTCAAACGCGATAAAATTACTGCTCCACAGAGCTCTAAACGCGGCAAGGTAACTGGCTTTAAGGGCGCAACCTTGCTTTTTGCACATAATAAGAATGAATACGACCTGCCTAACGAATCGGTAGATTTAATGAATATGCAAGCACCGTACGCCTTTTCTGAGGAGTCGCAAAATCCATGAAGTTCTAGTTTGACCTTACTAGAACATATAACATGCCGAGGTATTTTTAAATTGTTTAAGCTTCCTAATTTATTCCTAAACTGTAAATAATTATTTGCTAAATGCTCCGGTATGGGATCATCCCATGAAAGACGCTCGAGCCATAGTTGTTGTAACATAATTTTCGCTATGATGGTACACGCACTTAATAGACCCAAGGGATCAAAAATTTGAGCTATGTCCGATAATAAAGTTCGCTTTGTGATTATATGGCCTAGAGATGAACTTATGCTATAAAACATAGTATCTGATTGCGGTGAGTACAATAATCCCAAAGTTTTCGCCTTCTCGTTTTCACCGAATTGAATAACGGAACCCGTAGTTGAATTATCCGGTATATCTCTCAATATTTCAGGATCATTTGAATAGAATTTACGCAATGTAAATCCTCCGCCTTTGAGGACCTCAAAAAATTGTTTACATGCTTCGCGCGCTTTCTGTTTTGAATCAAAACCTGTCAAAAGGTCGTCCACATAAAAATCGGATTTAATAATGCTAGCAATGTTAGGATTTTTAGCTTCTTGCTCCTCTGCCAATGTCATTAGACATTTAATCGCTAAGTAAGAAGAGCATTTCATACCGTACGTAACTGTTTGTAACTGAAATATTTCTATCGGTTCTTCCGGATTATTTCGCCATAAGATACATTGTAAGGATTTTTGATCATCTGCAACCAATACCTGACGGTACATTTTTTCTATATCCGCACTAACTACATATAAGTGTGTTCTAAAACGCAATAAAATGGAGAGTAAATCATTTTGTAAGGTTGGTCCGGCCATTTGAATACTATTTAATGAAATGCCGTTTGTAGTTGGCGCACTACAATCGAACACAACGCGCAAACGTGTCGTCAAAGAATTTTCTTTTAATACTGGATGATGTGGCATGAAATAAAATGTAGTATTTACCCTAAAGTCTGTTGCCGCTTCCGTAATTCTGCATAAACCTTTCATATGTCCTAACTCTTTATATTCCTGGATGAATTCGCTATAAAGAGTTTTAAGATTGGCATCTTTATTCAACTTACGCTCGAGATTTAAAATCTATTTTTTGCTTGACGAAATGAATCACCGAGTGAACTTATTGGTTCTTTGAATGGCAATGATACTATGAATTTGCCTGTCGCGTCGCGTTTCACCGTATCTTCGAAATGTTTTTCGCATGCAATTTCTTCGCCCGAGAGTGCAGGTTTTCCATTGAAAACCTCTTCAAGTTCCCAGAACTTACTTAGCTGTTCTGTAACTTCGATTGTGTTTGTGAAATTACACTTAGTTATTCGCTTTTCTGATGCTTTGTTTTGGCTGATATACGGCCCTGCTATGATCCAGCCAAACATTGTTTCTTGCATGAATGGTTTATTTTTACCTAAACTAATTCTGTTTGCGCCCAGTATTTGCCAAAATAGATCACTTCCTATCAACAATTCGACCCTTTGTGGTTTATGAAAATAATTATCCGCTAATTTTAAATGTTTAGGTATCTGCAAATCGCTAATGTTTATTTCAGATGCCGGCACGCACCCCGTAATTTCTGGTATTACGAAACAATTTAAAGTTGTATGAAAAGTTATATCGCTACGCGACTGTATATTTATTTCGCATTTGAATCGAACGGGAGATGCAATATTATTTATGCCCATGACTGATATGTTCGCGCTTGTCGTTTTTAATCTAAGTTTATCGCATAAATTTTCGGTTATGAATGAGCTTTGTGAACCGCAATCTAACAAAGCTCGCACTATGTATGCCTTACCTTGGCTGTCAAAAATATTAACTAATACTGTGGACAGTATAGTTTGATCTGCAGCGCTAACTGCCGAGACTGACAAATTGGTAGTGTTTAAGCTACCTTGTATATTATCTGCAGCTCGTATATCGCTCGCGTTTTCTACCGGTTGATGAACTAAAGCTGCGTTCTGTTCGCTTGATCTATCTGGATGCAATAACGTATGGTGTTTTGACGCGCATTTCTTGCATGTTGATTGTCTACACCGCTTATAGAAATGTCCAGGTTTAAGACAATTCGTGCAAAGATTGACCTGTCTTACTTTCTCAAACCGGTCCCTAGATGAAAGTTTTGAAAATTCGCCGCATTGATAAATGTTGTGTTCCCTTTTGCAAATAGGGCAACACTGTGTATTATCCGATTTATTTAAAGTTCCTTGTGATGAATATAGACCGCGAATGTTATGTGAATATTTCGTATTCCGTGAATACGCGCCCGCCTGAGAAATATTTCGTGTATTTTGCTTTTCAGCTTGATTTACCTCAAGAGATTCTAAGAGGTCCGCCCTTGATTTTAAAAACGTTTTAAAATCATCAAAACTAGGAATTTCATTATGTGTTTTGCTATTCTCCCATGCGCGTAAAGTCGATGTATCGAACTTACAAGAAATAATATGAATAAGGAGTATGTCCCACGAATCAGTAGGTAGCCCTAGCTGCTTTAACGCGTATAAATGCTTCGAAAAAATGTCAACTAATTGCCGCAATTTATTAGATGACTCTTTATGTATTGGCTCTATATTAAATAAGGCATTAACATGATTGGAAATTAATAATCTCTTATTATCGTACCTTTCCCTAATTAATTTCCACGCAACTGCATAGTTTTCGGCGGTAAACTCTAATGTTCGTATGACCTGCGCCGCACCGCCCTGTAATGAACTTCGTAAATAATGAAAACGCCTTATATTGTCTAAGTACTCATTTCTGTTAACTAAAGATTCAAAAAGATCTGCAAAATCTAACCAATTATTATAATTACCATCAAATTTTGGTAACTCGATAGGTTTAAGCTCAATACAATGCCCTGTATATGAATTCTTAGAGCGCTCACTTGCTTTATCGCTTTCTATACAAGCTACTTGTTGATTATCGCGAATGATTTTTCGCGCTACCGCTAATTGTGAATAATATTTGTTATAGAATTCTTCGCGTTCCGTATATTCATCCTCTAATAATTCAAATTGAACCGTATTTTCTATTTGCCCCTGAACTTCATCGAATTCGCCCTGTAAATGTTCTATATTATTTACCATTTCAATAGCCTGTAATACTTCTAAATCTGAAATCGTTTCACCCTTAGTTATTTTATCATTTAACGCTAATATAAATTTCGAAAATATTGTGAGTTTGCATTTAAAACCGCCCCTTTTTCGCTTTAAATTCTCCATAATTTTATAATGAATTATACAGTAAACAGAAACAGATTATAAATCGCTTGATATTCGACCCTAACGTTCTCAGAATTATCACATGTGCAGAATAAAGGTACAAAGACTGATAAATAAAAGGAAATGTGAAATGGATATGCTCACCAAAATATTGTATGTTTATTGTAACAGCTCTAGCCTCCTGGCGCCAAGAATCTTCGCCTCAGGTCTTCACAGATTTTAAACCCCCAGTTGTCCAATTATGTAACTGTCTTAAGAACAACGTTCGACAGTCTATAACGCGCTCGGGCCACTATGAATGCACTATTTCGCCCGCTAATATGATGACACAAATATGAGTTCGGAATTCGGTGAATTTACACTGTTTTAACACAAAAATTTGATGATTCGGCTCGAATAGACCATGGATTTGCTTAATATGCACTTCGCTTGTGCCGCTGGTTAATAATCAAACTCCGTGCGAAAACAAAACTGATTTTATTTTGAATTACACAATACAATATATAAACGCTTATTAAGTATTATGTCCGCTCGCTCTGAATGCTCTTTCACCGATCCCGTCTCGTACTTGAGTGCTGTCTTCTTTGGGGTGCCTTAAGGGACTCGCCTTATCTTCACATATGGCATAATATATCTCCCTACGCCACTATGTTGCCGGATTGTAAAAATGCATAAATAAACTCGAATTGGATAGAGGCGTGAACAGTTACTATTACGCCAATTCCTCTGATCAAATATGCAGACGTTCAATGTTCTAGTGGCTTCAGGGACAGTTCCGATGAAACTACTTGGAGACCCACAGTGACTAAGGAAGGAACTTCGAGAGCGATCTATTCCAGGAGATCTGCAATAGACTAGGGATGAAGAAATCAAGAACTATAGCCTATCTTCCGAAATTTGATGGAATGGTAGAGAGAATGAGTAAAACAGTTGGCAAGTATTTAGCTAAAATGGTGTCCAATCACCAACGAGAGTGGGACCAGTACCTTCCGTTCTTCGCAATGGCCTACAGATCCGCTGTTAATGGATCAACGGACCAAATATCAGCAAAAGTTCTGTTTGGACGCAAGATGCGACTACCTTGTGATCTAGAGTTTGGATGTCGATCTGTAGAAGATGTAGCTGGTGAAGATTATGTGAACGAATTACGAAGAAGAATGGACGATATACACGAGTTGGTCCGTTCCCATCTTCAGATCACTAGCAACCGAATGAAGAAGCGGTACGATACCTAAGCCGAAAAGGGATGTTTTTAAGAAGAATGGCAAAGTCTGGCTCTATAATCCAAAGAAGCGAAAGGGTAGTTCTCCTAAGCTGCAGTAGTTCGGAGAAGGTCCTTACCTTATTAGGGAGAAGATTAACGATATCATCTACCGAATAAGCAATATCCCGAGCGGAAAACTGATGATAGTACACCATAACCCATTCTAAGCAGACCACGACGTAGATGAAGAAGTGAAAGTAAACCAAGTACAAGAAGTACCTGACCTCACGTTTAAGAAATTCATGGGAGCATATGGAGGTGTCAGTAAAGCAAGACAATGTGTTACCACTGAAGAAAAGCAAGATCTACTCGCACTTCCAGATGACTATTTACTAGCCCATATCATTCTGGTCAGTATTAAAGCTGCACAAGGATTGGCATTCATCTTTCGAAGGAAGTTTGGTCGAGTTGCAGAACGTCAATGCCAACTACCAGCTCCCCGATAAGCTTTGAAACTCCAAGATGCATCACGTTACCTTTCCTGGTAACGAAAGACACTGCCCAAGACCAAACCAGCTACAAAGATGTATGGGAAACTTTACCTTAATTGAGGGAGCACGTGCTGGAGTCTAACGTGCAAAACTTGGTCATGCCGAAGCTATAATGCCGTCAATTGGATTTATCCGAAATATGGTGGAGGAAATTTTTAGACACCGAAGTCCAGGTACTAGTTCTGTTACAATCCGCATAGTTAGCGATGCGGAGCAAATACCGTCCCTTGCCACTTTTATACAGCTGGAAGTTGTAAAAGAGGGTCCAGTTGCCGATACTAGCACCCAGTTCCAATCCCGACCTATCCCGAGAGGAACTATCTTATAAGAAGGGGGCAATGCTACGCCAAGCCCTTGCTATGCATCTGATCGAACATGCGACGTTCGATGTGAAAAATGTAGACTGGGAGCGTTCAGATCATGCTACACGATGTTCGAGAGAAACGTAATCCCACCTAGAAAATTGGATGGAATTCCGTAACGACTAAAGCGACTATATATAAAGATAAATTAAATTGTAGAAATAAGTAGAAAATATAAATTTGTACGGTTAATTACATAGATGTTATAAATTAATTGTATTTTTAGTGTTAGTGTCAGAAGACTGTAAAGAAATTAAAATAAATATTAAATTACTTCTATTAGTGCCCACCACAAAAACTCCCGACGTACAATACTATAATATTATACGGTTTCTCAAGATCAGTGAATGCCATATGAGCCTTCGTATGATCGTCGGAATATATATCAATGTATATCCTTTCCGACTGGGTTAGTAGACTAACATTGCGAACAAAAAGAGACCGAGTCGAGAGAAAAGGAAAAGACATAAAAATAGCGGCTCTCGAAACTGAAATATGTTTGTCTGTTAATAAATTCTGTCGAATGGGGTTAAAGGTGGATACATTTCCTCTTATATAAGCTTGAGTGAGTAGTTTCTATACAGTACAATGTTGAAAAATATCTATCCTCGTTTCTTACGGTGAATATTTGACGCTCTCCTTCTAGAGATTTGGTTCAGTGGCGGGTTTAAATTTAAATAATTACTAGTGTTAATAAATAAGATACCTTTTTAAAAGAATTATTTATAAAATTTAATCTCTTTAAACATGTATCCCAAGTAGTAAGTGTTACTGCTCATAACAGCACTAAGTAGGTACAACACTCATGTTACTATCAACAGCAAATAATTAAAAAATTGTCTAACTCCTGGATAGAGTTTTATTGCATTAACCTACCTGATAAAACTTCGGTGGTTAGGCTGCCAGGATTCCTTCTTCACGTGGGGGAGATCAAACCGAAGTACAGAATTTAGAAGTTAAAAAGAAAACGTACCCCATACACTCTGCTATATTTTATTATCCCTAAACAATAATGGCAGAATTTCGTGTTCCACGTTGATTTATTACCATTACCAGGCATAAATACGTACATGCCTCTTACCCCTAACATTATAATAAGTGTTATATCAACTGACATATTTATATGAACATTGTAGGGAACGAGTAGAGCTTAAGCATATTTTTTTTGGATATTTAATATATTCGATATCTCGAATATATTTTGAATATTCCTTTCAAATCTTTCAATATTATGTCCATTCTAGACATTTTTTGTCTAAAATTCACATTAGGTTATGATAGGTTAGTTTTGTTTAAATTGTAGAAAGTGAATTGTGTGTTAAGCAATGGAAAAATTACAAGAAAACTAACAGTCGAAATATAAAGATTACTTAGTTTTCGACATCAAAATTCAGATAATTGCCCAAACCTGTGCCTCCTACAATTTTCAAAGCAAAACAGACGATAAATGGACAGATATGAGGAATCTAAATTTACATTAATATTTGCAATGTAACAATTCATCTAGGCAAGAACATTTCGCGAATTGATTTCTCAATAAGTGAGTAAATAAAAATACAGAAAAGACAGTAAAGATTTGATTTCAGTATAGTGCTTGTACTATTCGCTTACACGTGTTTCGTCCTATCAGGACTTTTCAGAGCAACTATGTGGAAGCTCTAAACGAGAAACGAAATATTTGATTTCACGTTTAGAGCTTCGACATAGTAGCTCTGAGAAGTCCTGATAGGACGAATTACGTATAAGCGAAAAGTGCAACCACTATACTGAAATCAAATGTTAACTGTCTTTTCTGTCCAAGAAAACTATTTATTCTACCATAACAAAATCAATCATTTACTTTTTATGCAGTAATAGTCTCTATAAATAAATGATAAATTACATAAGATCCAACATAAAGTTCTTCTAACAAGTACTCAACCGTAGTCAAACATTTATAATGCCTTATTATTCCCTAATTTATTTTGTCTATTCTGAACTGATTCTACTCTCTGTACAAAAAACCCTCCTTTACATAGACTATACATTTTATTTTCCTATTACCAACGAAATTCCTACATCGTCTCTGCGATGCTCTCAGAGCTAATATACTCGCTATCTCCGTCTCACTTCCCATGCAAATACAACTCGAACGATTTCTACACAGACGTATACACATTACATACATCTGCACACAGTAACAAACCAATCTTGAGGCAACAAGCCAGATCTATCTAGCTTGCAACGCGCCTGAAATAACTGAACCCATCTCAGATTCGCACAGGGCCGTCCCTAGGGAAAGAAAGCAATGAGGATGAATCGATTGTCTGGAAAACCAGAGAGAGAAATGTGTATTGTGGGTAGTTACAAATGTAAGCCAAAATTATTACTACCTTTTTAGACGAGTGATATCAAATATTAAAATCATAAGGTAGGTAAGTACTTTATTATTTCGAATACTGGAATTGTAATTTTGGCCAAAGGCGTAGGCAAAATCTGTATTTATTGTTATATCTGTTTAAGGACAGTACTTCTAAATAATGCAGTAATTGAGATTGAAGGCAGTGCTATATGCTTGCATTTTCAAGAAACAAACTCTTTTTTGCCTGTGGAGTGTATTAAAGAACAAAAAATAAAAAATATAAATAATAAAAAATACTAGATACGTTCATGGTAAATTAAATGTCCAAAAGTCTGATGAAAAAACTAAATAAGTCAAGCTCTAGGAGTATCGGTTCGTTAATCGATAGTATATCTGTTTTTTTTTATTTAAATGTATTTATGATCGAATATACGATATTTTAAAAAAGTTTGTATCAGGGCTTAGACTGCGGCTTCTTAATAAGTACGGAGCGGCATCCATATGCGCATATTACACTGATTCAGTCTCGGCCGATAAAAAAGTTTGATGGGCTTCCCGATTGCCTTCAACTCATATGTCGGCCAACTATTAGCGTATTGTTTAATCAGTATTATCTAACTACGACTTACGCACACACAATTAAGCAATTTATAATCTTTGATTGTAGAAACGTGCGTGATAAAGTTAATAGAAGAAGTCGAGCGAAGACCTGGGCTTTATAAACAAAAGTTTAAATCTCAACTTCTCCTCCACAGGTATAGAAAGTGTTAAATTGGTATCCTTCATGGATATAGCTGGTCCAATTAGCATGACTAGTTCATTGAAGCTGGTTAGGCTTATCTGATAAAAGGTGACAAACTTTTTTGGGTAATCAAGTAATTTAGAATAATTGTGTAAAATTTTCTACTAAATAATCACTGAGAATTGGATGTACCCAAACATTCCGAATCTATTCTTAATTTTCCTTCTCCGTTGTTGTATGAGGACAATAATAACCTAAGTACTAAATCGTTCAAAAATAGTCGGCAGGCTGTTGCTGGTATGCCCCCTCTTCACCAACCCGACTGTTTAGTTGGCTGGGTGTGCACATTAACAGACACATTAACAGCGACACACATTAACAGCCCAATTTGACTAAACTTTCAGTCAATAAAATGTCTGCAGTCTGCGGTGGTCCTTAGTGCTTCATATTCGAAAGACTGAAAAACATAAGACATGCAGACAACACCATATTTTTCGCTGAGAGGCTAAAAGATCTGCAGAAGCTTATATCGACAGAAGTAGAAGCTTATATAGACATAAATAAAATAAAGTATATGGTTATATATAAAAATAATATAACTAACGGATAAATATTAATCAATTAACAATCGATAGCACAGACCGCCAACCATTGCCACTTGGGTATGCATTGAAGTGACCAATGGGAACTAATAATATTTAATAATGAATGATTTGGTTGGTGTTTCATATTACAGAAACGATCATATTCATCATCATGGCCATCAACCTGTATGCGTCCAATGTTGGACATAGGTATCTCTCAGCTCTTTCCATATCTCTCTGTCTTTTGCGGCTTGCATCCAGCTACTGCCAATACGCTTCAGGTCGTCAGTACAACTGGTTGGTAGGCGTCCTCTGCTCCGTAGTGCTTCTTGTCTTGGTATTCACTCGACAATACGTTTTGTCCATCGGTTTTCTAATAATATGGCCCTGCTCAATTCCATTTAAGCGATATGATTTTTTCAATGGCGTCTGTTGTTTTTGTTCTACGACGTATTTCTTCGTTTGGGATTCGGTCTCTCAGAGAGACACCCAACATCTGGCACTCCATAGCCCTCTGAGGGAATCTTATTTACTACCTTTTTTCATCATAAGTGGCTCGACAAACCGTTGTGGATCTTGGCCTGCTCACAAAGAACTCGCTACTCTTGTCGATTCCTGGCAACTTCCCTCCATCTTCTAACCCTTAGAATCTGTAGGTGTTCTTCCACATCATCAATCCATCTCATTCGTTGTTGACGTTCGGTTGTCGCTCTGCTTCTTGTGCCCTCCGGTTTTGAAAATGTTAATCTCTTCGTGTATTCGTGATCTGACATCCTAACAATGTGTCCAGCCCATCTAAGTCTCTGCACTTTAACGAATTTCACAATATCTGGATCGGTGAATAACTGATATAGTTCAAAGTTGTATCTTCGACGCCATAGCCCATTTTCATTTAGGGCCCCAAAAATCTTTCTTAGTTTATAAATAGTTTAATTTACCAAACGCAGCCCAGGCTAATCCTATGCGACGTGATAGCTCACATGTCTGGTTATCTCTGCCCAACCGAATTTCATGTCTAAGGTTGGAGTCTGCACAACATTTCTTCCATCAACAGCAATATTTCGATTTAGCACTTTTAGCATATTAGTTATTATTTGCGTCTTGTTCATATTAATCCTTAGTTTGACTTTCAAGGAAGCTTGATATAATTGTTCCAACATTATTATTGCATCATCCATACGATTGGCTATGAGGACGATGCCATCTGCTAATCTCAAATGACTGAGATTCTGTCCATTTATGTTGATACCATGCTCGTTCAGATCTGTCTTCTTGTAAGTATGTTCTAAAAGCATCGTGAATAGCTTTGGAGACACGGTGCATCCTTGCCGTACTTTTTGCTATATACAGAATTTATTTGTTTCTTATCCAGATAGTCTTGGACATTTAGTAGATACATATATATTATTATGTTAGTGTAGCGATGGTCAATTCGGTATCCTGTCAATGCTTTTAACATTTTCTACTGGCTTATGGCATCGAATGCTTTCTCGTAGTCCACGAATATCAGTGCAAATGGTTTGTTGTATTCTGCAGACTTCATTAGGGGTTCTTTATCGTGGTCGTTAGTACTGTATCCTGATATAAATCTAGCTTGTTCTCTAGGCTATAGAAGTCTAACTCACTTCCAGTCTTTTTTTGATAATTTTTGTGAAAAGTTTATATATTATGTGTGAGAGGAAACTGATAGGACGGAAGTTTTTAAGATCTGTTATGTCTCCATGCCTTGTAATAAATCAATGACTGCATCGTACCATTGAGAAGTAGTTTTTGCTTGGTACATGACTTCTGTGAAAAGCTTGGCCAAAGACTGGATAATTGTATTTTCGCCTAGTATGATGTTATTTCTGGCATTGATTCTGATCCCTGGTTTGTTATTTTGGATAGAGGTAGGGCATATCTTGATTTTGAAATTAATATTCTTTGTGTGCGCATGCAGGTACGTGTGTGTACATAATCAAATTTATGACTGTAGATTCTGGATCCATTCTTCTAATTATTAGAATATAAATAAAATATGTGTTGTGCTCATCGCAATTTTTGTAGGTATTTAATGTTTAACATAGCGTATGATACAATTTTATACATTGGCTTTTAGCTCTCACAACCCGTTAAAATATTTTCATAAAGTACATTTTTTTAAAAATTGTTCACATCGAAATAATTAAATTAATGCATTTTTCCCTCTACTGGATTTTATGCATGAATGTTTCATTGCCTTTCTGTAAACACAAAATGCATGACTCTGATATAACACAGAGGTAGTAGTATTCTAAAATATTTATTCGGAAAAATAGTGTTGCAGTTAATTCTAAATGTGATGTCACGTTTTGTAGGCGACAAGGCGACAGTTTGCTACAGTGAGAGCTGTATAATTTAAGTACAGGCAAATTCTCATGAATATATTTGTGAATGTATTTTTTTAATTTTTAGAACAATCTATTATACAAAAATTAATTAAAATCCTTTGTAAAAGGTATATATTTAAATATATAAATATATATACCTTTTACAAAGAATTTTAATTAATTTTTTAATATATGGTATACAGCCAAATACAGGAACGTAGATTCCTTGTGGAATCTATTATACCTTTTTGTACTAAAACGGAATATATAAATGTTAGCAAATCAACAGGATAGGGACAAGATTGAAAGCACGAAACATTTTATATACTTAGGCATATTAGCCACCTAATTCAACAACGTCAGCGAAGAGTTTAAAGACATATTATACTGCAAATAAAACATATAACCAAGATCTGATAACATGAAATAAAAAACTAAATATCAAATATACAAAATCCTGATAATACCAGTTCTTTTACATGGATCGGAGTCATGGACACTCTAAAAAACGATAAGGAACTACCTTTAAAAGAAAAACCATCGAGAACATTGTATAGAGGAGTGAATGAATGATACAGATGATGTAATTTTTACTTATAGAGCACTTGAAATCTTCTAATTATGTCAAAGAACTTAATATCATAACATTTGTAATTATTACTCTTAAGATTACCACCCGAAAAAACAAAGCAAAAAACAGATCCGAATGTTGGAAATACACACCATAAGATACATAGAATGATACAATAAGTAAAGATCCAGAAGACATTGTTGAGCTAGTGATGATTAGTAGGTAGTAAGCTAGGTAGTGATACATTTTTGTACTAGAGCTATAGCTAAAATAAGTATAATTTCGTTACTCAATGTCATACAAACTGAAGATCGAAGGGAAAATAATAAACCAAAAATTATTTATGAATTAATACACTCGCGATCATAAAATCCGGGTCACCTTGAAAATTTTAAGTTTTTTGAATATTTTTGCCTCTGGTGCAGTAATAAGCTTTTTTTAGGCTAATGTCTTTTTTATTTGTCATCAATATTTGTTTTGAAAGAAAAAAACGGGGTTTTATTGTTTTTATTAAAAAAGCAGAAAACAAACCAAATTGTTAATAAAACAGACATACGAAAAAAAAAAAAATGGAAAATACAGAACGTGATAAAAATCAGTGAAATTTCAATGACTAATATCGTGTATTGCCTCCCCTTGCTCTAATAACCTCTTGCAGACGAGGGGGCACACTCTTAATTTTTCTCCGGATTACATGTTGTGGTATGTTATTCCACTTTCTTACTAACAGATCCTTAAGCTCTTGTGCGTTGTTAGGAGGAGGTGTATGGGTTTGAATACGTTTTTTCAAATCGTTTCAGAGATGTTCCATGGGATTCAGGTCGGGAGACCTACCTGGCCAGGGAACCTCGTAATTCTAACCTTGTCCAAGTATTGCATACTGATCCTGGCAACATGCGGCCGCGCGTTGTCCTGCATAAAAACGGAGTCTTCTCCAAGCCCTGCCATGGTGGGCATAACATGTTCTTTCAGAATCTCCGTAATGTACCTTCGTGCAGTTATGTGTTTTATGTGTTTAAAGTGTTTTCTTGTGACATGACTAAGTTAAATACTATGTTTATATAGAAATAAGCCACAACTTATTGTAATGACAATTATATTTTAGCTAAAAAATTTGACGTTTCGATTTCCTCTTCGGAAAACGTTCTCAACAAATATTATTAAATAATTTAGTTGAAAAACGGTATGCATAACCACTAAGATTGTTGACAAGGTTATGTCATGTCAAAAAAATTGGAGGTTGATTTACTTTTGCCCAAGGTGTTATAAGCGATAGCCACATTTGACTGAAAAGATGTGAGGGTTCATGACAATTGTTGTATCTTTTCATTGTACTCTATGTTCATTGCCCCAGGTACGTTTTCATATCTGTGATCTGTCGAAGTCCCTGTTTTTGATGTATGTTTTATACTCATTTATCCTCACATTTAGTGATCTTGCGGTTTCTCCCACATAGAACTTGTTGCATTCACGAAGTATTTTATAGATGCAGTTCTTTAATCTCTCTTGTGTGTTTTAGGTTTATTTAGACGAAAAATTTGGGCGTAACCTCCAACAATTATTGTGTGTATGCAAATATATTTGATCATAAGCGGTATGACCCAAAATCTTCCATGATAATGGTCTTATCTTACAGATCGATTTCATTAGTGATTATACTTTCAAAATTAACGATAGACCAGGTACATAGAGTTTCTAATATCATTGAAAGAGCACTAGAGGAAAAACAATTCTTCTTGGATGTGGGCCAACCTTTCGATACAGTATGGTACAAAGGGAATATCCATAAATTGAATAGGGCACTACCGAGGCAGTATTCACACAATTACTAGAGTCGTGTTTAACAGATAGATATTTAAGAATAAAACAGGAGAATTACTACTTAGAGTTACAGGAAATCTAGACAGCGCAGACTAGTGTGCTAGACCCAACTTTTTAGTTGAACACAAGGGATATCTCTGAACTTAAAAATAAAAAAATAATAAAAAGAAATCAACAACCTTCAGTGAACAAGATCGATGATTAGACGGAAAAAGAACGAAAGATTGAATGAGACCAAATCAGTGCATGCTAATTTCACTAATACAAGAAAAGAATATGTGCCAATTAAAATAAATAGATCTCTATTGTAGATACCAGCAGGCCAAGATCCACAACGGATTGCCGAGCTACTTATGATGATTGTAGATACCACATAAAGAAAAAAAAAACGAGAAGAACTTGAACTAAAATACAAAAAATTGTACTGGTTGGTTGGAAGAAACTCAAAGTTCTCCATAGATAATAAAGTCTTGATCTAAAAACAATATTTTAAAGATACAACAATTTCAGAACAAACTTTTAACGAGTAGCGTCGATGCGCCTTGGTACTTTAAACGATTGCATTCACAGAGACTTTAAGATAGAGACTGTTGAAGAAATAATATGTAAATGTGCCAACAATCATGAGCAAAGATTACATCTACATGTGATTATCGAGACTCTCCAAATTCTGGATAATACAGACCTAGAAGTTAATGTAGACAGTGAACAGTAAACATATTATAATGAATATAGTTCAATACACGCCACAGGAAAATAGCTATAATACTAAAACGTTTGTTAATCTCATAAAAATGAACAGGTTTTAAATTACAATTATAGCCATTTTCCACTAGTTATCCATTAAAGTATTTGACATTTTTTAAAAATTGGTTCACATCGATGTAATTCAATTAATGCATTTTTCTCTCTGCTAGTTTATACGTATAAATATTTCCCAGTCTTTCAGCAAACATATGGCCATGATGAAACACGAGCAGGGCATCGTGAAACATTAATTCGCTAAAATAATGTTGTAGTAAATTATACAAGTGATGTCGTGTTTTATATGCGATATTTTGTTACAATGGGAATATAGCGAATGTAGTGTAAAGTGAAACGATGAAAAATTCAACTTTAAAATATAACAAATGCTTTATAAAATTTTTCATTGTAGGTGTCATTTTACTAGTGAATTAATAATAATTATAGGCATTTAAATGCACCATGAAATTACATATGATTGGCATAAGAAATATTTAGCAAAATAGTATATTAAAAAACAAGATTATAAAAGCACAGATATACTAATCGAATATAGCTTTTGTGTACGAGCAAGCGCAAGGAGCAAATTCGACACCCAATTTTATACCTAATGAATTAGTGGGACCGTTCGATCATTCTAAAATGCCGTCTAGAGAATTAAGGATACTGTTTGGGAAGATCAAACGGAATTTAATAAATTTGGCATTGTTTATTTTAAAAATTTTGATAATTCTTCTTTTAACGTTTTTGTAATATTTAAATAAAAAAAAAATATATAAAAACATACCAACTCCATAATTACCATATAGTTGTATAACTATATGGTAATGTATAACTGAAAAGAAAGATCTTTAAATAAAATATCTTAAAAAAAGATCCTAAAAACTTTAGCCCCAGTGGTATATAAAGAGAAAAATCAAAAGAAGAGTAACACATCAAAAAAATAGAACTAGGGAGAATTATAGAAAAAACGTGTACAGAGATAGATCTTAAAATCACTCAAAGGGAAATAGTCTGAGAGGAGGAACAATCAAACAAAACAACTAAAGAACAAAATTCAGAACGTCTTGGAGGAATATTAATATACTTTTTAAAAACGAATTGCAGAAATTATAACACATAATGCATAAAATATATTTGAGAGATGGCTAAATGGAAAAAATTTATCGTTCGAAGAGTATGTTATATCCATGTTATATGGAATGTCCGGTTCATAGCATTCTGCGCTTTCCGGTATGGGTATAAGGAGGAATATCACCAAGCCGCAAACCCTTAACCCTTATCGTACTGCTCCACCACAGGCCGATCAGACACCAGCATATTCTATTCTAAGTAGCAGATTCATTCAGAATTTTAAACTACTGCGTTAGCCTTTGGTACTTTTTTGTACCCGGCCAGGATTCGAACTCACTTTGTAACGAAAAAGCTAACAAAAGTAGATGGTAAAAAGCTAATCGTTCAGCAAGACTTAACGAAAACCACGTTGCTCAATTCGGTAGCTGCATTAGAGTTGGGTAAGGATATGATTAATAGAAAAGTTAGCGATTGATAACAGATAGATAAATAAGAGAGAGATAATAAAAAGATAATACATAATTAGATAACGAAATATAACAGTTTGACAAAGAAAAACAAGAAACACCGAATAGAGCTAAACTGCAAAATAAATAGGGCGCTAATAATTCTGAACTAGAGAGACAAAAATAACACAAAATCGTCAGAAAACGTATCAAAGAATTACCAAAGCAAAACTATAAAAATTGACTATTTTCCCATAGGCTTGAATGGATTATATATTCAATAAAATACTTTAAAGTCAAAGTTATATCGTCTATAAAATATTATTATAACAAAATAATAAGTTAAAAATAATATTCAAAAATATACACAAATATATGTTAATTTCAGCAATTAGCCAACATGTATTTAGTAAATACTCAAAAAACGACATTTTATATAATAAACTTATATACAGTGAACGGCTAAATTATGGAATATTATCATTATTTCCAGAACCGTCGAGTTTTGAGGGAAATCCCGAAACAGGTCGATTTTTGTTACAAAATACCCATCTAATAACGTACATGGAGTAGGGATGACGTCACCGGTGTGGGTGTAGTGACATAACCGTTAATTTTTTTAAATAGAAATTGGTATAATGCGACACCTCATTTGAAGGAGAATTTAATTCTCTATTTAACGACATTACATTTTTAACTAAAATATTTTTTTAAATATATATACGTATACCAATGAAGAAGCTGAACGTAAAAACGTGCCAAAAACAGATGATACCGAGATTTTGGCTTTACCTGGTATTTTGATGGGAGATAATGATGACAACAAATTAGATTATTGCGATTTGAGGTTTAATATTTACAATTCGGCAGACCATCGTAGTTTCAATAAAGAAATTTGCAACTAGTTAGGTTTTATGTATGGAGGTTGATGCAGGAAATATTAAAAAATTGCTGTTTCCGATTTGAAACTCTGGACGTTACGTAACGACGGACAGACATTACACTTTCGTGGAGTTTGCAGAAGATATCCACATAGACTTTAGTCTAATTTTAGTTGGCACTTTTCAACAAAATCGTAGGCATATACCGGAAGTACTTAAGAAAACGGAAGGAAGGCAACTGTATTCAAATGTGTTCGCATTTTTAGATTCAAAGTCTGGAAACCCACCAGGTACTCTTCTTTCTTATGTAACACGTCAGAAGCCTACAAAGATACTTCTCTTTCTACCAACCCAGCATTCTGATGATATAAGCGGTGAATACAAAAATTAGTCAGATATCAATCGTTTTATAATAATGAGACTAAAGAAGGTGTTCATACTTTAGACCAGATATCGAGCAAATATAAATCGAAGCAATCTACGCGAAGATGGCCACTCTCAGATTTATCCTCAATTGTTTAAAATGAAATGATAATAAGAGCAATCGTCATCGTTTCTTTCTGCAAGAGTTAGGACTTGCCTTAATGCTACCTCGTGTTGAAAGAAGAACTGCAAATTTAACTGGATTTCAACATTTTGTACTACATGCCATGGAAAATATACTTGAACGCAAGTTGTACCTTGCTTAAGTTGTACCTTCAACACCATCCCAACATGTAAAGGGACAATGCCATTCATGTTAGAAATTCTTCTTCTTCTTCTTCTTAGTCGTTAACCTGATGCAGGTATCGTGATATCATGAAGCTATTAGCTAAATTTCCCAATGTTCCTCCACGTTTTTCTATCTTCTGCCATTCTAGCACATTCTGACAATGGAGCGCCAATGGCAGCAACAATATGGTCCGTGTATCGTGTGGGAGATCTACCTCTATTTCTTTTGCCTTCTATTTTTCCCTGGATGGTAAGTTTTTCAAGACCATTTCTTCGAAGCACATGTCCAAAATAGCTTATTATTTGTTCTGATATTTGTGTTCTTAGTCTTTTCTTTATGTTTAGCTGGTCCAGTATGGATTCATTTGTTCTTCGGGACACCCATGGTATTCTCAGCATTCGTCTCCAGCAGTACATCTCAAATACATCTATGTTCTTTTTGTCTTTCTCATTAAGGGTCCAGCATTCCGATGCATAAGTAAAAACTGGAAAAACTAGACTTCTTACTAGTCTTATTTTTGTATCGGTAGTTATTTCATGGCTTTTCCAAATTTTTGTTAATTTTGCTATAGCGCTTTTTGCGATTGCTGACCGCCGCTTTATTTCTTCAGTACAGCCTCCTTTGTTGGTTATTAATGAGCCCAGATACACAAATTTATCTACAACAGCGATATTGTTTATCATGACCAGATGATTTTGATTGTTGTTAGCTCTGTCAATTATCATGATTCTCGTTTTATCTCTGTTTATTTTAAGGCCCATCGTTAAACTTACGTCTTCTATCCGTTGTAGCAGGTGAATCAATTCAGCTTCAGAACTAGCGAGGATAGTAGTATCATTTGTGACCCTGAAACTATCGGTTAGTTCCCCATTTATTCTAACTCTGGCATAATTGTTATTATACAGGGTTTTAATTAGCAGTATCAGATGATTGGGGACTCCCATTTCGGACAAAACCTGCCATATTTTACTCCAGTTGACCAAATCGAAAGCTTTACTATAATCTATGAAGCACAAATATGTTGTGATGTTCAATTCTCTGGATTTTTCTACAATCTGCCGTACGTTTAAAATTTGTTCTCTAGTACCACGACCGGAGACGAAACCTGCTTGTTCCTCCGCAATGTTAGGTAGTAAAAAGGGCTTTATCCTCTCGAGAATTATGTGTAACAGTATCTTACTGCAATGCGCAATTAGAGCAATTGTGCGATAGTTGCTACATAAATCTTTCGCTCCCTTTTTATGTATGGGAATATATAGTGATTGTGTCCAGTTCTCAGGCCATGTTAGAAATTAGCAAAATCTAAAAGAGAAAAGACCAATAAGTTGGCAAAAACCACCATAGTTTGTTCAAAATGCCAGAAGTATGTATTCGGTAAGCACAGCAAGAAGTCAAATGTTTGTGTATCCTGCGGTTATGCCAATTCCACTGAGCCCGAAGACTCCGGGTAAATTATAAATTCTTATCTTTTTAACTATTCCATTAACGTCCAGGAATTTTTTTTATCCGCAAACGTGTTATTTTTAAATTGGTTTTAATAAAGAAGCACGGTTTTAATTAATATATATGTATATGTGGACGTTTATTCACCCCTAAGGATCCAGTAGTTATCACACAAGATCAAGACGACTCGTTTTTTGATTAGAAATTTAACAGGAATACAGGAGTACATGAGCAACATACAGTAACAGTATAAGTCAATTGGAGATAGACGCAGCAAGAAAAATCAAACGAAGAATAACTATTTAGGACTTAAACAAAGAATAACCTTTAACTATTTAGGATTCATAATAGCAAACACTGGAATAACGCATAAAGATTTAAATTAAAAATTAAGGCAAACACAAGACTTAAAAAAAACCAAACAAGTGTTATGGAATAACAGCATTACTCTCTTTCTCTCTTTATCAACCATTTTCCATCCACTCCTGAATGTAGGTCCCTCCCAATTGCTTCCATCTTTCTCTATCTTGCGCCAATCTAATTCACTGTTTACCTGTCACTGCTCTTATGTTATCTACCCGTCAAATTTGGGCTATCCAGCAAGCGCAGAATGTAATAAACATGAATTTAAACATAAATTGTACATATCACTATACTAAAACAAGGACAAACCGTTTAAAATTATTTAAAAATTGTTCTTGTCGCCAACAGGAGAGAATCTCTCTCCTGGTGCCGACAAGAATGTAACGTACAATAATTTTTAAATAATTTTAAACTGTTTGTCCTTGTTTAGTGTAGTGTTATGTAATTTATGTTTAAATTCATGTTTATTACATTCTGCGCTTGTTGGATAGCCCAAATTTGACGAAATGCCTCTAATGATGCTGTAGAAAGCGAAAGTACTTGGGCAAGATTTGATTATTAAAATTGTGCTCGATATTTGCCTTTAATTTTTTCAAAGTTCATTTATTCGAGCATTCAACCTTATATCAAATTATATATTTATGAATAATATGTTTTGACTTGCTTTCTGATTTCTTATATCAGGTTTAATAAATTATTTTGTTTATTTAACGTATCACTACTAGAAATTTTCCACAATAATACAAATGTCTCTCTACATCCGATAATTATTTAATCCTCATTTATTACCCTTAACACCACACCACACATTGATCGATACAACGGCAGCATTGGATAAACAGACTTTCTATACAACAACAACATCAAACAGAATTCGCGAATAGAGCAGGATATTCAAGAGATGGCGCGGATGTTTACGCAGTTGATTATAAAGTATGAAGCGATTGTATAGAGCCCGAAGGATGGGATCCATGTACAAGTATGTAGTAGACGAGGAAGACAAGGAGCGACAGCAGCGTCTTGTTTTCTCCGCGAAACCGACAGCAGACCGCAGCCCTGTACATGTTTACATGAAAACCACAGCTGAGCACTCAAGCTGCGGTCACCGAGATAGCTGAGCGAGGTTGTCGGATTGTGTCAGTTTTCGTAGAATAGAATAGAAACAGAATATGGTTGAACGTTTATAATAAGATCTGATAAAGAGTTCTTAAATTTTATTAAATTAGTTATCTTGATCACATCTATAAATTTATTATAAAACTTTAACAATTAATATATTGGAGAGCTTTTTATCGAATCTGTAAGTTGGAGTATTCTATTTAAAGATGTGACTTCTTATTCCGAAAAATGCATCATCACATCGTTTATTCTTCATTTAATTTCATTTTTTGAAGCAAAACGACAGGTTGTTATAAATGTATGTTTCTTTTAATCAAATGATTCTCTAGAATCAAATCTAACAAGTATCCAAACTATTTTTTTTTATAAATTAAAAGCTTCTGCCTTATCGCGTCGAAAAGACGATCCCAAATCGTACAAGCGAATGACTAGGTACTTGAATTAAAATTTTTAACCCGTTTTTAAGTGACAAATATGATATACTTTTAAAGAATAACACTTTTAAGTGAAGGCTCTCCAAAAATCCCTTTTTAAGTTTCCAAAATGCCGTTTTTTAAAGATACTATATTGTGCCACTTTTACACTATCTACTAATTTTTTTTGGAAATAAACCAAAATTATAATTACAAATATTATATTTTTAACGTTTTGATTCACACCTCAAAAAAATTTTCTACAGACACAAAGAGATTCCCCATATCTTTTTAATTAATTGACACCCAATTTGCACACCACGTTCTTCCTATTCAATTTCAATACTCCAGAGAACTGGCCTATCGCCCTTTTTCATCCCTCGTTTTCCTTTTCTTCGGTTACACGTAGCAACTCATAAAAATTTAATTCAATTTATGTCGCTGCAAACTGGCATATTCTTTTGAATACTTTAAGGCTTGTTTTTCCATTAAAGGCGTTCCGATACATCACATGATATTTATTGTTGTTGCCTTGTTTTTTTCCGTCGTTTCTCTCTTCGTTTTCAAGATTCCCATTAGATTTGTCGACAGTATAGAAGTTGTTCGTGATGGTATCTCGTATGCGCTAGAGGATAAGATGCTATTGTTTTAAAAATTACTTAATCGAAAAGGTGATTATTGATTTTACGTGAAGATAAAGCTAATTCATTCATATTGAAAGTTATAGCCAATATTTTTTTCTACTTTTTTACAGCAAATAAACGGTTTCAAAATCAAGAATTGTAAATAGAAAAATACAATAAAAATTTTTGTGATGAGCGCATCTTAGTGCAGTTACCGTAACGGTAACAGATTAATGTGAGAGCAGTTTTTTTTATTGATCAGAACTTGAATGGCGATTATTATTTGGCATTGTCCCAAATAATATCGTGTCATCTTTGACAAAGCTCATATCCTGATCAGCAAACTCACAAATTCCAGCTATTACGATATGATTTTAGCAAGAAGAAATAAGAAGATGAATAAAACTTACAATAATTAGATTTGTTGCGTCTGAGATGTTGAATAACGTTAAAGAAAACTTATATTTAAGATTAGGATGTTACTAACACGTTCGCGGCAGGCATTTGAACATCTACATTGGCAATTACTCACTAATTTTTGACTGTACTCTAACGAATTTCTGTATTATAATCAAATAATTTTCTCTATTTAATGTTAATGTTTACAATAAAACATATCATATTTCCGAAAGAGATAAAGATAGAAATAGAAACATTATACATGAAATACGTCTAGAATGAATAAAAAAATATAAACTACATTGTATTTAGAAAGTTGGTATCGACCACCGTTACATGATATAAACTGTATAAAAATTTTTGGTTGAAAAACTGCGTAACAAAAAATCCGAATCGACATGTCTAAGCGTTTTTCAAACACGTCCATTTATTTGTAATTGAAGTTACTGCATTCAGCTTATACACACTTATATAATACATATACAGTGTGTCAATTTTAAAACTTACAATGCGCCATATCTCACGAACAAAAGCTGATATCGAAAAACGCTTGAAACCGTTTCTAGGATAGTAACGGGGAACTAAAATGACATGAAAGAGAACTCACCCCCATCAACCCCCTAGGCCCCATCCACCACAACCAAAAAAATTTAAATTGCAAACCTCTACTTGTGATACATCATTGAGAACATTATAAAAAATGCTATCCAATGGTATAAACAATAATTATACAGGGTGAAGCAAACTTGTGAAACTTTGGCTTAAATGTAAAATTTAATGAGGTTTTTGTTGAACTACAAATTTGTTAAAAATTATAATTAAGTTAAAGTTCAAAGTGAGTTCCGTTGTTTTGTAAACAATAATACAGTCTATTTTCAAATTCTGCACGAACCTTCTGCGAATTCTATTTGAGGTAACCCCATAGAAAAAAGTCAGGTGGCGGTAAGTCTGGTGACCTCGGTGGCCACTCAATAGGACCTCTCCTTCCAATCCATTTGTTCGGATAATTAGTATCCAACCAGTGCCTAACTGGAACTGCATAGTGAGGAGGTGCTCCATCTTGTTGGAAGCGCAGCAAATCGTCGTCTACAGCTAGGTTGCCTTGATCGTCCCTTTGGTTCTCGAATTCATGCAAAATTAAAGGTTTGATGGTGTTTGAAATGAAGCATGCTCCTTTTCTAACTTGGCTGCACCGTACTGAAGACGACCAATAGTCAGAAATACGTATATACGGTTGCCTTCCATCGATATACATTTTTTGGTTTTCTCTTTTGCGAGATGTGCCATTACATTTTATTATATATATATATATATATATATATATATATATATATATATATATATATTGTTATGCTATTTAAATTGTATTATATTGCTTACTTAGGAAAAATCCTGTCTATATTTATTAAATGAACTAATCTCCAATTAATCACAATAAATCAGCATTAATTAATTACAATCTCAGGCTATTTAAATTGTACGATTTACCTTTGATCGTGGATTCAAAATATTTTCCAATTGGCGTCCTAATCGGGATAGGTAATATGACCTGAATAAAATACATAGAATTTCAACTGAACTATATGTGAGATGTCCTTTATTTTAATGAAATTTTATACAACAATCAATCCTGTAATATTTGCAATATACTAACTTTAAATATATGAGACGTTGTTTTCTATCATGGACCCAAATGTTATTTTACATTGATTTTTAATATGTGTTATAACTAAGCTCTTTTTATAATTCCTTTTTTTTTTTAGTGATCGCAAAATTAACTGTCTCTATTATTTATTCAATTTACTTAATTAATAAATGAAAATCACACTCCGGCTCTAATGAAATTTGACTGACCTTTCCTTCTCTGCCGTTGCAATTCTATGGCCACGCCACAACAAAAAAATCCTTTCTCTGCTTCTGCTCCTATTGTGGTCCAGATGACGTACACCTTTCTCCTATCTGTCCTTGTATCTCCAAATGTTTCCGGCTTCGTCTGCTATTAATATTCTTAGGCCCTTTGGTGTTCTATTTCTCTGTACCCCGTTCCTCACACTGGTCAGCTTTTCCACCGCAAATAAACACACCCGGTAAATTACGTCTTCGGGACTTCAAACAAACACAAATCACAAAGCTCCTTCCTTCTTGGACGACGAAAACTGACTAACTAACCTTTTTTTCTCTCTCCTATCTCATAGCCAAAACCAAACCTCCTTGCATTCAAAATTTGACCAATAAAAATCATCCACCTCTTGTGAGTATATCGTTACCACCCAACTCTCTCTATAAAACGTCATTCGGGTAATTCCAGAAAACAAATCTTCTTTAATTATTCTAACTAAATCTATCTACTTTACAAATATTTCTTACTAATAGCTACAAACGATACCTGTTTCTCAATTCAATGTCTTTTGTTAATAAACTTTTACCGATATAATCTTTCGGGGAGAAAACCACCGCAAATCCCGGTCCATTGTTCAACACTTTCTATATACACTTTTATTCCGGGTAAAACCATTTCACAATAACCGACTTATTTAAATTTCTTATCGATAATATTTGAAAGTCTTGTCTCTGATGCCTAATGAACAATTCTTCGAACAACTTAAAATACATATTTTGTCTTATACAGGATGTTTGAAAATTCATATGCCCGTGTCTTTATGAAATATCAATAATTTTAATTTTTATTTAAGTAATAAAATTTGTATATCGGTTTTTTATTGCTTATGGACATTCAAAAGTATAACAAATCCCCGCCTTTGTAATCGATAAAATTTATCAATTTATGCAACTAAATTTTCTCGAGGCAAAATAAACGCACTTCCTGTATGCTATCTGTACTTATGCTACGTATTATCCTATCCTACTATCTACTTTATACAAATTTAAATCTTCATTCGTGATATTTATATACATCATGGATATTATAAATACCTCTGATCTTTTCAGAATCCATATGTTTCAACTCATAGCTGTTTACTCCATCTTCGTTGTTTACTATGTATGGCCCTTCGAAAACAGGCATCAATTTTGCGCAAATACCGGTCTGAAGATTTGACACTCTTAATGCTCTTACCATTACTTTGTCACCCTTTTGGAAAGTTACTGGTCTTCGTTTCCTATTATGACCCTGTCTCTGGATGTATTTCTCATTGCTTCTTCTTAATCTCCTCTGAACGGTTTCTATAACCTGTCGATACTCTCTTTGTTCTGGATCTTCCCACGGTCTTATCGGCATGACGCCTTTCATGATGTATTCTGGTGTTTCTTTCGTTACTGTACTTGGCATGGAATTTAGGTACATCTCTATTTCTCCCAATTTTCTGTCCCATCGCCGATGTTGACCATCCGTTGCAATACGAAGAAATTTCGTTACCTCTTGTATAAATCGCTCAGAAGGATTACTTTGGGGATGCCTGATGCTTACAAAGTTCGTCTCGATTCCCCGTTCTCTAAGCTGTCCCTTGAAACGATCATTTCGGAAGTACGTTGCATTATCTAGTAAAATTTTTCTTGGGGTTCCTACCGTAGCGATGAAATTGTCTATTTTTCTCAATATTTCTTCCCCTTTTGTGGTGCGGCAACTATATAATTTTACGTATTTTGAGAACACATCCACCATCACCAGAATATGCTTGTTCCTTTGCGTGGTCACAATTAGATCGCTTAACATGTCGATGGCTATAATGTCCAGGTTGTTCCGGGAAACAATGCTCTTTGCAATATTTTCGTTTTTAAAATTCCTGCTCTTGTATTTCTGGCATACTTCGCATTTCTGTGTGATCTCTTTTGCAATGCGGTAATCTTGTCGACTGATGTAGTTTTCCCTAAATACAAGCCATACCTTTCTACTGCCAATATGTCCATTTTCCTCGTGTAGTTTCTTGATGATTCTTTCTGCCAATGTCGGTGTCACTAAATATAATTCCTTTCCGTCTATTCTCTTAAAAAATATCTCGTTTTCTAGCTCTGCTCTTCTCTTTTCTCTTTCTTCTAGGCCTTCCTGGTCGGTCCTTATCTCATTTAACGAAAATATCCCTTCGTCTTGTGTCAGTATATTCAATCCCACATGTAATGTAATTGTCTCCTTTTTTCCTGTATCTTCGTCCCGTGTTAAAGCGTCAGCTATTATGTTGTCTTTCCCTTTGATGTATCGAAATTGGAAATCATACTCTTGTAAGAGCAGAATGCCTCTGTGTATTCTGTTATTTACCAATCGATTCTTCATGATGTGTATCAATGCTGCATGATCCGTTTCGATGGTGAATTTAGCTCCCAATAAGTAAAACCTTAATTTGTTTACGCAAAATAGTACACTGGCGAATTCCAACTCGGTGACACTGTATTTTCTCTCATGTGTTTTAGTCACTCGAGATATAAAACATATCGGAACCTCTTGGCCGTTTTGTATTTGCGACAACACTCCTGCAAATTTCTGTATCGACGCATCCGTACGGAGTATAAACGGCAAATTGTAAATAGGGTGATATATTTTTGTTCCTTTAGCAAATTCTTGTTTCAATATTTTGAAAGCTTCCTCCTGTTCTTCTTTCCAATTCCATTTTGTCCCTTTCTTTAACAATTTTATTAAAGGAATTTCTTTTTGGCTTAAATCGGGAATTAATTTCTTGAAATAATTTATCGTACCGAGAAACCCTCGCAATGTTTTTAGATTTGTTGGTCTTGGGTATTCGTCGATGAGCTTTACTCTGTCCTCGGCTAGACTTACAGTTTCGGTGTCAAGTTTGAAACCCAAATAAATCACTTCCTTTTGAAAAAATTGACATTTTTCAATGTTTAGTTTTAATCCCGCTGTGTCCAATTCTTTCAAAATTATTTTGATATGTTCCACATGACTCTGCATATCTTGTGAAAAAATTAATAAATCGTCGATGTAATGGACGATGAACTCTTCATGGTGATTCAAAATGGTATGCAAAGCTCGTACAAGTGCTGCACAGGCGCTTTGTAATCCAAACGGAACTACCTTAAATCGGTATACTATACCATCAATTGAAAAGGCAGTGTAGTTTCTACACTTTTCAGCCAAAGGTATTAACCAAAAACTATGCTTTAGATCAATTTTTGAGAAAATATGTGATCCCGTGATCCTTCCAAAAATGGCCTCGATATTTAACGGTGATTCATATTGTGATACTGTGTGTTGGTTGATATTTCGGGCATCTAAACAGAGTCTTAACTCTCCACTGCTCTTCTTCACTATCACAATTGGGTTAATATAGGGTGAGTCACATCTCTCAATGATTTGATCTTCCAACATTTTTTTGATTTCTTGCTTTACTTCTTGCCGATACTTATAAGGAATTGGATAAGTCTTCGATCGAAAATTTCTCAAGTTTTTCACCTCAAATGAGTGCTCGTATTTTGTGGCCACTCGGTTTTCCTCATTTATCAGCGTTTCATAGTCTCTTAAAATTATACGCAAATCATTTTCTTTGCCTTCTCCACATATCAATTTTTTTTCTCTCCCATCAAATTTTTCGCACATATTCACCGTGTACTCCGTGTCTTCTTCAAACACCACTGTCTCCATTGTGTCCTCTTCATTTTCCTTTGTGTTTTTTTTTGTTGGGCTCGTCTCTTCTTTTGAGGAATCCCAAGTTTTGCTTTTATTTCTTGTCAAAATTTTTCCATCTTCTTCTCCTGAGCTCGTCTCATCTTTTGAGGAATCCCAGGTTTTTTTTTCTTTGATCTTTTTCAGACCTTTTCCCCTCTTTCTTCCTTTTCCTTTCTTCGTCGCCAGGTTCATTTCCACCGTTTGTTCTTTCTCTGATTCGTCCGTAATTTGTTTCTCTTGTTCCTTATCCTGTTCTTCTTCTTTTTCCTTGGCTATTTTCATCGTATTGGTTTTGAAGTCGATCACTACATGTTTTTCCGTTAATTCGTCAACGCCTACAATCATGTCATGTGACATATTCGGCATTATTACACATTGAAGTGCATACATATTTTTTTTCAATCGTACCATTACTCGTATACCTTCATTTATTGTTGCCAATGTCCGTTTATTTGCGCCCACTAAATTCACCCTAGGTATTTTATAAATTAGACTTGTTAAATTTACTTCTTCGATTAATTTTCTGTTGACCAGTGTTATTTCAGAGCCTGTGTCTATCATAATTTTAATTGGTTTCTCATTTATAAATCCATCCACAAATTTTAAATTAACTCCATTTCTCTTTTCATTGTTTCCTGCCAGTTTAATAAATTCCTTGGGGTGACAAAAAATTCCTGTTTGTTTCTTCGTTTTTAGTGAGCGCCTTCTTGAAAACACGCCTGTTGTTCTTCTGTGTTTTCTCTCCCGTCATCTTCTCTCTCATATTCATTTTCTTCTCTTTGCATATTATTTATTTCTCTTCTGTTCTCTTTTGGTCTATCATTCCCGTATCGATTACCGCGAGATTCCTGTTCATTCCGTGGGTTATTGTATCTGTTTCCTTGGTATGGGCGGTTATTTCTACTCTGATTTTCCCGATCCCTGTTTTCATTCCATCTCTGGGTTCTGGGTTCATAATTCTCTCTTCCGTTCGGTCTATTTTCATATCCCCGTCTAGGTATGAATTCTCGTCTTGTATAATCTCTTCTAAAATTTTGACCTCTATCTCTATATTCTTGGTTTTCTCTTTGTCTATAATTTTCTTGCGGTCTTCTTTCTCTTCTTTCATGCCTATGTGATTCTCTCATTTGCAAAAATTGACATAAGCTGTCAATGTCCTTGTAATTTTGGAGATTTATGTGGTCTTCCAAGGTATCTTCAAAATGTCGCGATATCAACTCTACCAATTGTTCTGATGAATAATTATATTGCAAATGTTTTGCATTATTATAGAGTTGTAATGCGTACATCTTTTCTGATACGCCCATCCTCTCATGGTATTTTCCATTTTGTAACTCTTTATTTACTTGTAGTTGCTGGATTTTTCCCCAGAAATAATTTAAGAATCTTCTCTCAAAATCTTGCCAATTGTCCAATTCTTCTTCCTTGCTGACAAACCAAAGATTTGCCTCTTCTGTGAGATGGTTTCTGATGGTTTCCTTTGCTGTTGCAAACGGTCCTATGTATTTGACTTTTTCCTTTAGGTTATTTATAAAAGGCACTGGGTGTATTTTCCTTATATCCCCGCCAAATCGTACTTTTACGTCTTCTGTGCTATGTACGATGACTTCCTTTCTTTCTACTCCTCTTATCTCCATCTCTGCAATTTGTTTAAATCTCCTTTCCGTTTCTTTCCGGTCTTCTTGTAGGGCATTTTCAAATTTTATTTCTATCTGTTCTAATTCCCTTTTTTGCATACTCTGAATATCCTTCATTTTAGTTTCGATTTCTTCTCTCTGCAATTCTATTTTCCTCTCTGTTTCTTCCCTACTTCTTTCTAAACAGACTTTTATTTCGTTTTCATATTTGTCCATACGCGTTTCCATTTTTTGTTCCATTTTTCTTTGGTTTTCTTCCAAATTGTCCAATTTTTGTTCCGTTCTTTGTTGTGATTCATCCATTATGTGTTTTGTTTCCAGTTGATTTTTATCCATTTTTTGTGACGATTCTTGTATTTGTTGTGTCTGTATTTGCATCATAGCTAATAATTTTTCTAACATCCCTGTTTCTTTTCTTTCCTCCATTATTGTAGCATTTCCTTCATTATCCGATCCTTCATCAATAATTGTTTCCTCTTCTATCTTATCCTCTTTCCTTTCTTGCGTTTTGCTTTGACTCCTTGTGGCCGACATGTTCGTTAGATTATTTATCCCCGCCAAATATGAAACTTTGAAATTTGTGCAATAATTTCCCCGCCAAATATAAAATTCTACTGGTCTGTTGCAACAAACGGGACTTTTCCTGTTCAAATGTAATAACTCTTGAGTACGAGTATCAAATTTCAATATCCCACAAATAAATCAAATGGTAAAATATCAAATGTCAAAATCAATCAAATCATTCAAGTATGGTAAAATTATCAAATTTAAATATCACACAAATAAATCAATTATGGTAACCTATAAATTGTCAATATCACGAATAAATCAATTATGGTAAATTGTATCTTAAAAAAAATATATAATCTTTATGTCCTCAATTTTTACATAATATTTCACTTTATCCCCGGCATATAAACTTTCAAATATCTGCTCGTCTACTCCTATCCTTTCAAATTTGCCAACTAGAAATATTTTTCAAAGCTTTACACGTTGGGGGCCATTTTTGTTATGCTATTTAAATTGTATTATATTGCTTACTTAGGAAAAATCCTGTCTATATTTATTAAATGAACTAATCTCCAATTAATCACAATAAATCAGCATTAATTAATTACAATCTCAGGCTATTTAAATTGTACGATTTACCTTTGATCGTGGATTCAAAATATTTTCCAATTGGCGTCCTAATCGGGATAGGTAATATGACCTGAATAAAATACATAGAATTTCAACTGAACTATATGTGAGATGTCCTTTATTTTAATGAAATTTTATACAACAATCAATCCTGTAATATTTGCAATATACTAACTTTAAATATATGAGACGTTGTTTTCTATCATGGACCCAAATGTTATTTTACATTGATTTTTAATATGTGTTATAACTAAGCTCTTTTTATAATTCCTTTTTTTTTTTAGTGATCGCAAAATTAACTGTCTCTATTATTTATTCAATTTACTTAATTAATAAATGAAAATCACACTCCGGCTCTAATGAAATTTGACTGACCTTTCCTTCTCTGCCGTTGCAATTCTATGGCCACGCCACAACAAAAAAATCCTTTCTCTGCTTCTGCTCCTATTGTGGTCCAGATGACGTACACCTTTCTCCTATCTGTCCTTGTATCTCCAAATGTTTCCGGCTTCGTCTGCTATTAATATTCTTAGGCCCTTTGGTGTTCTATTTCTCTGTACCCCGTTCCTCACACTGGTCAGCTTTTCCACCGCAAATAAACACACCCGGTAAATTACGTCTTCGGGACTTCAAACAAACACAAATCACAAAGCTCCTTCCTTCTTGGACGACGAAAACTGACTAACTAACCTTTTTTTCTCTCTCCTATCTCATAGCCAAAACCAAACCTCCTTGCATTCAAAATTTGACCAATAAAAATCATCCACCTCTTGTGAGTATATCGTTACCACCCAACTCTCTCTATAAAACGTCATTCGGGTAATTCCAGAAAACAAATCTTCTTTAATTATTCTAACTAAATCTATCTACTTTACAAATATTTCTTACTAATAGCTACAAACGATACCTGTTTCTCAATTCAATGTCTTTTGTTAATAAACTTTTACCGATATAATCTTTCGGGGAGAAAACCACCGCAAATCCCGGTCCATTGTTCAACACTTTCTATATACACTTTTATTCCGGGTAAAACCATTTCACAATAACCGACTTATTTAAATTTCTTATCGATAATATTTGAAAGTCTTGTCTCTGATGCCTAATGAACAATTCTTCGAACAACTTAAAATACATATTTTGTCTTATACAGGATGTTTGAAAATTCATATGCCCGTGTCTTTATGAAATATCAATAATTTTAATTTTTATTTAAGTAATAAAATTTGTATATCGGTTTTTTATTACTTATGGACATTCAAAAGTACAACAATATATATATATATATATATATATATATATATATATATATATATATATATGCACATCTCGCATAATGTTATTTACGGTTCTCTCATATGAAGTTCTTTCAGTTAATCCAAATTAAACTTTTAACTTTTTGTTTGTTTATATTTTGAAAAATACATGTTGTAAATCTGTTATTAATTACGCCCTGACTCTTGTGTTACGATAAAAATGTTTTAAATTTAATACAGTTTTCCAGCCTTTTAATTGATCAACTGTCCTTTTATTATCAAAATAATGAGTTAAAACCACCGAACCTTTTTTGAAGCACGTAAACAGTGGAATATAAGGTCTTTATTTATACAAAATTTACTGTTGCATCAAATTACAGCACATTTAAATTATTTAAATTTCATAGTAAATTGATATTTTCATTGATGTTATGTACTACTTCATTAGAAAAGCACATTCTTGAGAGAAAAACTGAACTTTTCTATATAATAGAATGTATACTGCAGCAGAGTAGGACTCGACGGCAGACTTGTCACTTTTTCAATGTAGACTTTTTTTGTGTACACTTTTGTACTAAGGTAAGTTGGATTCGATCAATTTATTTTTGTCCCCGGAATGCGTGATTTAATTTATGACATACCTTTTTGAAACACCCTGTATATCAATTTGTGTTTTAAGCTGTTAAAATCATCATTATCATTTGTAAATCATAGACATACATTTTTGGACAAATATTTTTATTCCCTCTACAATCTTTTTCCTTCTACAGATTTTCGTAAGAAGGTTATTCCTCATTTTTTTGTTAAAAATAAAATTGTTTACTAAAGACAACAAAGACGAGATATTAGTAAAATAACTATTAATACATTAAGCGGTGTATTTAAGTTTTAAAGGAAAGACAAGAAGCGCCCAAACACACAATTCATAACGGCAAAAATACATCAGTAGCCTCGTTCCCGACAGAATTACCTAAAGACAAGCTCACAAAAAAAGAAACAACTACAAGTGGCTCCAGGATCCGACAAAAAACTTTCTAAAGGACCCGGAACATTCTTTTCCACCCCAAGTTATGGAGCAAGAGTTGGAATTTGGTCGTAAATTAGAAGAAAACGAGGCAAAACAACAAAAAATCGAGAGATGCCCATTATTCAGCGGCGAGGCGGTTTTCAGGAGAATTACTTTATTAATTTCAGTAAAAGAGTTGAATTATTAATAGGTGATTAATTTTCTGGGGTTTGCTCGGTCGCAAAATCTGCTGGGGCAAATTGGTTTCTAAATTAAAAAGGTAGCACAATAGCTGAACTAATGAATCATAACCTGAATATGGTTTTGTTTGAGTTTCAATTTTATTTTTATTTTTGCAACTAACATTAAATATTAAATCTGAACCTTTCTAGAATTTGAGAGAGATTTGAGATTTCGAAATAGTTAACTTTAACTTACAGCTAATTTGATACAATCAGTCCGTAAATTAAATAAATCTTTCCTCCCCTTAACGAAGACCTGAATAGAATTATAAAAGTTGCGGCAGAACATTTTTTGCAGGTAAATAAAAAATTTACGTATTAACTGCGCCAATAATTATATTAAAGATAAACAATTAATATTTGCCAAGTAGCAAAAACTCTGGGTGTCTTTTTGGATTTAGATATAAAATATACTGCAACAAACTTAAGTTTGGGAATATGACTCATACCTCGACGTGTTTACTAGTGTTACCATGGAAACGGCCAGTGTACTGCTTGGCAGTCGCGTAGTCTGAGAAGTACGGATGTATCAGTAAGAATCATAGTAATAATCGCAGAGAGTATTTGACTTGTCTTGTTGATTTGATTGTGTTGTATATTTTATTATTTTTTTATAGATTAGTGCTTAGTATAGTAGTAGTGCTTGGTAGTAGTAATTCGTGTATTATAAAGTAATTTAGTGTGTTTAGATCGATTATTAATAACAGTTATTTAACAATGTGGTTCCTAAAAAGATAAGAACAAAATTAAACCATTATACTTTTGAAAAGATACTCTTCAAATCATCTGGAACAAATTGTACGTGGCGAATAACCGGGGACACTAGGTGTGTCCTAATGGAAAGTTCTGATATTCGTTTAAAACGAATAGAATATTTAAAACAGCTAATTCAATTTTAATCTAAATAATATATCTAAATAATACTCTCTTAAAGTTTCATAATAAATCAAATTCTATTGTTGAGAAAAAATTCGTAAAAAGCTTATTAACTACTGTCTACGAAACTAAGAACGAGGCAAAGGTCGTTCGGCAAAAAGTTTTTTGATAAACATTTAGTAAAAATAATAATATACAATGATTATTTTAATTCGGTCTAAAAAAAAGTATTTCTTTTCAACAAACACTAACCAAACCGGAGATATATAAAATTATACAAGCCCATAAACCACGTTTTCTACCTGTTTATGTATTATATTATGATCTTGATCAACATGGACATAAAGTACTTCGCTTGCCTCCCTATTATCCGGAGTTAAACCCTATCGAAAAATATGGGCTTTGGTAAAAGGTAGAGTGGCAACTAATTCATCAATAATTCTTGATTAGATAAATACATATATTATTTAATTAGTTAAAATAAACTACTTAATTATTTTTTTTGTAATGTTGAAACCTCTCCGTTGAAATCGCTCTTCTAGTTCCTTCATTCCATGAGCGTCGAAGTCTGCCTCTTTTTCTTCTTCGAGGGGGCTTCCATCTGTGAAGTTTTTGGGGCCAACGTTCGTCAGGCATTCTCAATAGGTGTCCAAACCATGTTAAAAATCTTCTTTCTATTCTGTCAATGACCGTTTCTGTAGCATTCATGTAATTTCTTATGGATTCGTTGGTCTTCCTTTCCAGCCTTGATGTTCTAGCACTTGTTCTCAAATAATTCATTTTACCTGCCAACAATCTTTTCTTCAGGTCTGCATTAATTGTTCATACTTCAGAGCCATAACAAAGAACTGATTCAACCATGGTTTCCCCTATTATTTTTTTATTCCTTTTGGAAATGTTCCGATCCCACCATAAGGACTTCAGACATCCTACAATTTTACGTCCCTGATTAATTCGGTATTTAATTTCGGTTTCTCCCAAGCCGTTTTTATCAATAAGTGAACCTAAATATTTAAATTTTTCCACTTGTTTGATTTCCACGTCTATCAACACTTCAAACCTTGTATCTGAATTGATAACTAAATATTTTTACTACATATATTATACAACTATATATTTTTTCATGCTGACTTGTAACCCACCATTTTACATATTCTCTGTATAGACACTGTATCCCAAATTCTAGATCATAAGAATCTTGAGCTAAAACGACTTGGTCATCCGCAAAGTTCAGGGAGAACAGTACGTCATTCCCTATGGAGATTCCCATTCCCTGGCAGTGGTTTTTCCAATTTTGGAGGGCTGCCTCAATATATAAATTAAACAGTAAGATTTTTAGGTAAGTAGTGTTATCCCTGTATACTTCTGTGATTATTCCTAAAAGGTATGGACTAATGCCGAGTTGTTGTAAAGCTTGCCACAATTTAAGTCTTGGAACTATATCATACGCCGTTTTTGTATATAAAAAAGCATTAAACTCGCCTAAAGTCTCGAAAGAGAATTTTATGGTAATCTTTTCGTGTTTAGTTGACGCAAAGTTAGAGAGATTGTATAGCTTCTTTATCGTCCCTTTTGTTTGATTAAATAATCAATCAACGAAATATCAAAATTTTCCTCTTCCATTACGTCCCCTCCTTCCTTTATTCGTTTCTTAAAGTTTTCCCGGGGTTAATTTGGTAATTTACTGCGCGAATGCACCACATTTCGAACTTTGAAATTCATTATTCATTTTATGGAGCAGCTTTCATTTGCATAAATGCGTTTCTTGCCCTCGTATACTTTCCATGTTAATCATGCCATCCATAAATTTGTTTCATCGCCCTTGTTCCCACTTTTTACAACCGCCTTTTGAAATACTACAACAAATTAAGTCGAAATTCCAGCTGGCAAAGACAGCGAACGTTTTCGGCTGGGAAATTACAGAAATATAAATTTGAGGCTGATATCGACCCTGCTGATACATATTTTAGACTGGCAAAGTTATTTGCTTTGTCAGAAAACGGTGTTCATAAACACAAAAAAATGATAACATCGATGGAACACAAATTGGATAACAGATTAATTTTTGGGTTATAAGGCAATTAGGTATACCCTTAAAAATGACAAAGCAACAATTAATGTAATTACAAACACACAGATACTACAAAACTCATTGGAATTATTCTTCAACTTCTAAGCAAGACTATCTAAATACGTAAGTAAAAGTTATATGATATATTGTAGAGGTTTTGTGATGGACATTACATAAAAAAGTAATTCCCGGTATCTTTGTGATTATTCCGATATCTCATTATCACATACTGATAAATTCCGATAGAAAAGTGGACATACTCTTAAACAAAATTTTCTAAAACTAAGTGGGAGAAAAAATAATACAGAATGTTCTGTTGAAGAAGGACTTATTATTAAAAATACTCAAATCAGAAGATGTGTTCTCACTTATTATAATGTTGTGTCAAAATACTTTAAGCGATAGAAATAGGGATGAGGAAACAGGAATAAGAAATAAAGGCAAGGTACTGACATAGGTAATAATATTAGTAAAGAAGAAGCTAGAGCACAGAAATAAGACCGACCACCCAGATAATAATAATTTTGTTCATTATAATTTTGTGAATTAAAAAGATTGATTATAAAACGCTTATTCTCTTCTGTAATTTTATTAAAACATTGCAATCGTTTGCACTTACAGTCATCACCTGTTTCATGACTCTGAACACATAGTACTTTCATAACATCCGTCATGCGTCCAGTTTTTCTTTTTTTTTTAGATGGTTCCATTATATTATATGCACAAAATGTCTTAAATACTCATCTTTAATGATTACTATTAAACCACACTAAAAGTAACATTAGGCGACAAACAAAATAAACACATAAATGGGTTAAAGTATTGTTCTAACCTTTCTTCTATTACTTCAACTGCTAACAGTAAATGGCATCTAATGACATGACATTCCCCCTTTTTGCTTGGTTCGACTATTCCCGTTTTACTTGGTACCATATGTATTTAAATGCTTTTTTATCGGTGACTGTCACCGTTTCAGCCTTAAACGATAGTTGATATTACTCCACAGACCGCTAATAACCATTAATCTGCTATATTAGTAGTAACTGTTACCAACCTTAACTCGAAAAATAAAAAAACTAAAAAAACTGACATTCCCCCTTTTTGCAGTGTACTCTTCAACTGCTAAAACTAAATACTACTTACTAGTTACGGATCATTCAAATTAACACACTTTTACCACTTTTTTCCATTTACCAGAAATTATTACAGCTGCAGAGTATAAGGAAATTGCCTCAGAAGAGTATGGAGAAAGTGGCAAGCTACATTGAAACCAAGGATAACGAGTGCGCTATAGAGTTGTGATTAATACATTAACTTCTTGTGACTCCAGTGGAATCATTGACGGGATTTGGCGAGCACTATTTCCTGTTGCACTATTGAGACAAATTCTTGACGGATCTGGATATATGTATTGCTTCGTCAACGTTCAAACTCACCCTTCTTAGGCATAGACCCATAGTTTTCGGTGTGCTTTTTTTGCGTTCAGACTGCCAAAGTGGAGCTAATTGTCTATTTTAAATTCAACAAAAATATTTTTGATATTTTTGCATATTTTCAAATGGATATATTTGGACAGTAAGAAATTAATGGATCAGATCTTTTTAGAATCTAATCAGGTAATAAATGTAAAACCGAAAGGTATAATAGGCTTAGATAGACATATATTTATCAACTATGTTAGACATTTTTATATAGTGCTCCTTTTGTTTTCCTCCTAGTCTTTTGGTTATTACGCCAATTGAATGCACGATAAAATATATGAAAGGATAGCATATGTAGACACCTTTTGGGTATTTGATTACACTGAGTAAATCGGTAACAGCGTAATCAAGAGTACGTTAGCTAACCGTTAGAAGCAATAAAGAATGAGCATTTGGTTAGCAATGCAAACAAAATACATACAAATATAGCAACACACTGTGGCATCATCAGATGTTAAAGTATCAGAGTAAAAACTGAATAACAAGAATCTTGCACACTTTTATGTTTGGAATGGTGAATAAACACCATTAGAGAAGACAAAAAGCAGATATTCTGATTAAGACTGTTTATTTTTTCGTATTTGGATTTCTTTAAAGTTTCTGTATTTAAGTTCACATTCACAACTTCCTTTTTTGTTTGTTGTACAAACATTGATTTCTAAAATCTCTTTATTCGATAAAAACTTTTAAACAGCCTGAACTTTAGGTCTGATTGTTTATACACCTTATCCCACTTCTGGTTTCAAATGCCGAAAAGGACGACCGTGGAAAGAGAACGAGACTTCGCCGCCGTCATCCGGAATTAATAGCATAACTCGACTTTCATTCCGGCCGTAAATTTTCGAGTATAAAAATCTCCTCGGGACATAAAAGCTCCGGCGGAGCATAAATATTTGATGTAACAGCACAAAGTTGAAGGAAAGTGCATTCGTGTGATACATGCACGAATGCCTCGCGACGTTCTGTCTTCTTCTCGTCCGTGGTGCCGCTCGGCGTTGCCAAAAGTTCCGCTAAAGTCATTCGAATCAATTTAGGAATCCCGAGGGTCTTTTAAATCTGTTCGTGCGGTTGGCTTTTGTAAAGCTTCTGAATGTATCTTTATATACATATAATAAACATGCATCATATATATATATATATATATATATATATATATATATAATATATATATATATATATATATATATATATATATATATATATATATATATATATATATATATATATATATATATATTAGTATGCTTATATTGAAGGAAGAATATGTTTCGTGAATTTTTTGTTGATTATTTATTCCCTAGATACACACAAGAAACATCCGAAAAATCAGCAAAACATATATTTGACTTCCTTATACCTTCACGTTCTCCTAATTTCTCTTATGGATATTGTTACCCGTATGAGATTATAACCAAAGGTAGGTATCATCATTCGAAAAAATTAAGGGGAATATATACTGGTAAGAGACGAACAGGGCACGAGTATCTAACAAATATATGTGGACAATGAAAAATATCAGACAAATGAAAGAACAAATGATGCGTATAAAACTTAAAGATCGATAAAGAATAATAATGGATTAGCGAAATGGAAAAAGTAAGATATAATTATTATGGTTAAACAAAATGATAGTTGATATTCTAGGAAAACTTTTTCAAGCCAAATCAGATATAAATGTAAAAAAATCTTTCCGAGTGATTTCTTGCCATTTCAGATTGCTGGTAAAATGTTTTTAAAAAAGATAATAATTGCTATGTCAGTAGGTAAATGAATTTTCATAATCTATCTTTTAAAGAAATTAGTACACATGACAACATCGCTTAATCCACTAGCAAGTTCTTAGTCTTATCACGACCCATATTTCACCTTCTCACCCGTATTACTAAATATACGACTACTTGACGTTCCCTGAATATACTACGAGAAGATTTAGCGCTCGGCTGAATGCAGGAAATTATGAGGTGTTGATAAATTACCGGCAGCACAGGAATTATTTGCTTTGCTTGGACAAGAATGAATTTTGATTATGCAAGTGCGCTCAGTTACCGGAATAGCTTCATCCAGAGTCGAACTTTCCCGGTTATTTCCTCTTCTACTCTTGGATAGCAGTTTTATATTATTATTGTTGTATACCAACCCTAAGCGTACTATACAGTTATGTCCAAACTACTCCAATAACTAACAATACTGAAACTAATAGAAGTAACACATTTTTAAAATCATATCTACGTTTGAGATGTACCTAACCATTTTATATTAAACAGAGTTCTGTGTACTAGAACCAGTCATTTACCTGTTACGAGTATACAGGATGCATACTGCATCAGCTAGATATGACAAGTGTTACTTTAGTTAACAATATAGTTATATTAACACTTGGTGAAAATAGCACACAAGTACAAGAAAACTTGCATTTGAATCAAAATAAAACTATTGAAAAATAAAGATAAATGAAGCAAAAACCAGCTAATTTTCAAATAACTAGGAGCTCCGTGATGTTTTGGTAGCGATTTAAAAAGTTTTACAAAGTTTTGGGATACCCTACAAAACTGCGAAATATTTTGGAGATAATCTCAATTTTCTAAAAAACATTCATTATAACATATACAGTATACTCCCTTTATAACGAACACGGTTATTACGAGGTTTCGCTTATAACGAGGTACATTAGATGTCCCGTGAAATTTATACTGAACTATAACCCTTTATAGCGAGGTAAATTTGTTTATAACGAGAGAAAATAAGATTGAAAAACGTATTTTTTACGTTTTGGCCCGGCCGTAGCTATAAATAAATACCATTTTTAACTGCGGGCCGCCCGCAATAAACTTCTTACAACTTATGATTCTTAGTCGGAAATGTAAAATTTATGATTCACAAGTGTCATTGTATTGGGTTGACCATTCACACCTAATAATATGGGTTCTAATAGACAAGATATGGAAAGTGTTTTAAAGGTTGTCAGAAACTTTATCCAAGGACAAAACGCAAATGAAGAAGCATAAAACTGTTTCACATCTTTAGAAAATATGATAGATAGAATACTGGACAATTTAAAGCAGTCAAAAATGACAAAATAACTTTATACGCTTTATACATTACAGAATACAGATTTTTTGTTTTAACGTATATCCTTGACAGTAAAAGTAAACAAATCTTTTTTGTTTTAATGCATTTCATTGAAAATAAAAGTAAACAACTTTGTTTTAAAAACGCCATTCAAACAATATTTATTAGCATCTTATATTGCTCCGAATGGCTTCACTATAGAAAGTTAATGTTTTAGAAAACTACATATTCATATGTATGCACACTATTATTGTTGTTGGATATAACGAAATCCGCTTATAACGAGGTAATTAGTCTGCCATTTCAGTTCTCGTTATAGAGGGAGTCTACTGTATATCATTATTTTATAACTTTTTCTTTGAGTACCTTCTCCTATCGAAGATCGGCAGCAATTTTGGCAAATTCTTCTCTTTTTAGGTCTTTTATTTCTCAGAAAGTCTTTTGAGCCCAAGCCTATCTAATCTCGTATGTTTTTAAGCCAGGAGTACTGTCTTCGTCCTGGACTACATTTGCCCTCAATGTTACCCTGGATTTAGAGATGTAGAAAATTGCATCTGTTGTTTTTTATTACATTTCCTAGATATGCAGTTTTCCTTGTTTTTTATGATTTCAATATGAGCTTTAGTTCTCTGCTCATTCGGTGAAAAACTTGCAAGTTATTTATAATACCACTATGGTATATAATGATACAAGGCTTTTTTCTGTTTTCGGATGAAAACTCAGGATAGATAGAATAGTGCAAAATTAAGTAGCAGAAACAAAATTAAGCTTAATATTTATTGTAAAACAAAAATACCCACAATCTTAAAATAATATTTAAACGATATTTAACCAATAGGTAATATGCTCATAAATCAGAAAACTTACAGAGGGAAAAATTAATACACATAATTTTTTTAGTTAATTAGCTTATTGTACATCTTCCAATCCTTATAATACCAATTCCAGGATTCTGCAAACCTGTATCGGTTTATATAGACTTAGTGGATGGATACCATATATATTTGGAGTTACTTCCCTCTCTCCAAAAAGTGTTTGTCGCCTGCGATTCAATGGCTCGCCATCATGCAAAATATGGTTGACAGTTTTAGATTCTCTGCTATGAGAGTCTGCAGCTCAAATCTACATTATGCAGTCCCACTATATACGTGTCCCTTGACTGGTGCATCTCCAATTAATGACTCTGAGTTGATTCCTCCTTGTTTTCGACAGTACTTCAGCCTTATCACTACATGCCCGTCGAATGTACATCTTGCCATGTGTTTGACCGGGTATATTTTCCAATGTGAGTTTTATTGCCTTAGGATCCAGGCTTCAGGCTTTTTTTCGAGGCTTTGTGACACTCCCACAGCCAGCTCTGGGCCGAAGTATTTTGTAGCTGATGCTCTTCTAGCATGTGTATCAGGTCTTTGGTTGCTATATATCCCCCAATAACCAGGAACCCATACCAGTGTAACACTTTTGTACAAACACATGCCTAGAGTCCACCGTATGCCTTATGGCTACCCCCATGGCTGCTTGGCTATCTGCATTTATTAATCTACAGACGTATATTCTACCAGTGAACTTGATAAGAGGTGATAAGAATTAAACAAAAATGTGCAAAACAAAAAGTCATAGTACATGAGATGAACTGACGATCTTAATAAACAAGCTGGAATAAGATTGATTACATCACTAGAAACATTGTTAGGAATATGTCCAAAAAGGAGTAGACAAGAGAGACGTAACTATACAAAATCAACAGATAAGATCGGAATGTAATGCGTTTGGCTCGGAATACCTTGACTCTTGTGCAAAAAAACAAATACCTACAGCATAGAGAATTATCGAAGCAAGGAGAGAAACAACGGGACAATGTGACGATAATTATTATCTCTGCCTTGCCCAATCTCGCGTGTCCTCAGAAAATATAATATAGAATCAGAAAAATAAATGATAAATGTTTTTTAAAGATTCTAATTCTCCAATATCAAATATTATAAATCTCTATAATTTATTTTAGAAACTGTACTTAGAAGTTTAATCTACAAATGTTCAGTAGTTTTTTTGCTTAAGCAGAAAAATAAAAAGTAACAAAATTTACTTGTAGAGCCTTCTTACAGTGAATTTAGTTTTATTTTGTTATAAGTAATTGACCTATGTAACATATTCTGACTTCTCTATCTTCATAAATATAATATCATACATCTGCTACCTATACTTGAAACCTATATATAGAAAAATATCGAAAAAACTTTTATAGCTAGCAGCTTGAAGATAGTGGATAAAGAACACAACAAAATGAAATTATGTATTCAATTGGTACTTACGTGTCTCTCTTCGGCGGAGTTGATACCTGCAGCGCGGAATATCCATGAAAACGACGCAAACAATGGTGAACACAACAAGGAAACAGCCAGGAACAGCGGGAACAGCATCAGCATCACCAACGGCAGACACATGAAACAATCGAGACGAAAACAATTGAGATAAAATAAGCAAAAACGTGAATGGAATTTTTACGCTGCTCTTGTGGCACACTGAGATAAGTAGTTTCAGTTTTGTAGCTTTATAAAATAGTTATTGGTGTAGTAAAGTGTTTATTGTTAAAGTATAATAAATTTTATTGTTGTAAATAAAAATATAAGCACCTGTTCAAGATTGTTTTAGTATTTTGTAAGGTTATCGACAAAAACATACAATAATCCAGGGAAATAAATTTTTCGTAGGAACTTTCAATAGCCAGATATTTGACGAGTTTTTCCGATAACATACATCTATAGTAAGTAAACCTATACATTTTTTACAGACATTTAGGAGTGGTTTTTTAATTATTAACAATTTAGTGCAAACATTTTTTCGAATTTCCAGTTACCATTTAAGCTAAACATTTTATGTGTTACGAAATAAAAAATCCTTCAAAATGGCGGTAATTTTTCAAATGCATAATTATTAATTGTTTATAATTTTTGCAAAAATCAACTTTCACTTTTGTGATTGATCTTAAAGCGAAGACTTATAGTGGGTCACAGCTTCACATAATTTTAACTCGATCTATCAATTAGTTTGAAAGTTATTTATAATTGATAATCTCAGAGGTCATTTTTTTGTAATAACATAAGACATAAAATAATGAAAATACGGTAATTCTACTGATATCATACGAAAGATGACAACTTGTACTTTTGACATACACCAAAGAAAGTTAAAAAAACCATTTTTATAACCAAAAATCGGTTTGCAAAATGACTGTTATTTTTAACGTCTAAACAATTACTCGTAGCTAATATACTTTTGCATTTAAAAAACTGACAGTTTTACACGAATTTAAACAAAAAAACAAAGTATACTTCTATGACGATTAGATAAAAAGTAGGTATAATATAATTTCTTACTTATAATATACGTTGAGATCCATCAACTAGCATCAAATATACAGAAACAATATTTTGAAGGTAATTCACATTTTTGAATGCTTAAATTTTTAGTTTCCCCTTAACATGGTAAGACTTAACTTCATTTCAACCTCATTTTTAACACTCACAAACAATGCTGTTTACGTTTAATTTTATATATTATATAAAATCATTATTTTCTACCCTTTTCTTTTCTATAATGATTTTATATAATATATAAAATTAAACGTAAACAGGGTAGAAAAGCCATATCCATGATGAACGGAATTCTGTGGAACCAAACAATATCTAAAGCGAACAAACAACTCATATACAACACCATACTTAAAAGTGTAATCACATATGGCAGCGAAGTTTGGCAAATGAAACAAAGAACAGAGAAACTGTTACTAGCAACAGAAATGGACTTCTGGAGAAGAGCAGCAGGAAAATCAAGAAGAGATCGGATACCAAATGAGAGAATACGTGAAATGATGGGAGTCAAGCATACAATAGTTGATGACATAAAAACAAAACAGTTAAATGGTACGGCCATGTACAGAGAATGCCAGATGACAGGATTCCAAAACAGATTTTGACGTGGACACCACAAGGGAGAAGGAAAAGAGGAAGGCCGAGAAAAAGCTGGAGAGAGGGAATTGAAAAAGAACTAGAGGAAAGAGAAATCCCTCCAGGCCTATGGCTAAATAGAGAAGAATGGCGGTTAGGAGTCGGAAGGCGTCGGAGAACGCTGTAAACCGATAGTAGTAGTAGTAGTATATAAAATCATTATCAACATCCAGCGTCCAAGTCCACTGCTGAACATAGGCCTCTTCCTCGTGTTTTCAATACCGTCTATGTTGCGTCACTCTCATCTAGTTTTTATTTTTTCTTCTTAAATTGTTAGACCATTGTGTAGGTAGTCGCCCGACGCCAATACTTATCTTGTCTTCCCTTGGTCTCCATACCAATAACCTCTTTGTCCATCGCCGATTCTAGCTATGGGTCCTGCCTATCTCCATTTTAGTCTGGCTATCCCTTCGATGACGTAAGTCACCTTGCTTCTTCTCCTGACCTCTTCGTTTTTTATTTTGTCTCGCAGAGTTACTCCTAACATGGATTCTCTGTGTGACTCTTAGTTTGGTAGCCGAGGCTTTTGTTAGAGTAAGTGTTTCTGCTCCGTATGTCAGCACTGGGAGGACGCATTGATCAAATACTTTTCTCTCCAGGCATGTAGGCAGCTCACTTTTAAAATTTTTTCTCAGTTGTCCATATGCTGCCCTCCCAAGACCAATTCTTCTCTTCAGTGTATGGACTGAGCTGATTTTATAAGATATTTATATCTTTGTTCTCCAGTTGTATCTTATTGATTGGTCGATTAGTTATTCTTATACCCTTATGTTTATACTAATGGTAATTTCCGATATAAATTAGGTCATGTATTCGTTTTCGCAGTGTATAACACAACGTTTTACGGTAGAAGTGAGCTTGTCGGATTTGTGCTCTCGTAATTCGGACAAAAGGAAGAGCATCCACCAGAGAACACAAGAGAAAATCTAGTTCATAAAGTGCAGCTCCAGTGTTTTCATTATTTATTTGTTTACTTCATTAGATAACACGAACTAGAAGCCTTAACATTTGTGTAAGGAAATAATAATATGGAATTGTAAGGTAAAATATTTTGGAGGGAATACATGACCGAAAACTAATTATATTAGTAGTTAATTTGTAATTACGTGAAAGTCAAAAATTATTTTTATTTGTTTGTATACTTTCGATCTAGCTTAATACACTTATTCGGACGATATTCCAAATTAACAACGAATTCATTGAAAGTTGATAAAGCCAAATTCTTGAAATATGAATTAACACCAGCCGTTACGTTAAAATAAGACAAAAATCTCTTACTCTAAAGACTTAAAGAGTAGGGGATTCAATTCACCAATTTTGGTCATTGCAATCGCATGGTGGTGGTAGCTGACTTCATTCATGAAAATGAAGCCGTTGGAGTTTTATTTTGTCAATATTTTGCTGCATAAATGGCATAATACTGCCACTTTTTGTTTTCTCTCGTTTTCTATACAGTTGATACAACTAAATACAAAAGAAATACAAAACAACAATGACTAAAAAAACGTTTGTGCCTGCTTTGATGTTGGTTAACTATTGTGTCCATTGTTTGGACTGTTATGTAGTTTAAATGGTGAGAAAAATTATGCTGGGATAGCATATGTGGAACGGCAGGAAACATGACGAGACTAAATACCACTAGGGGTATCAACTTTTCATATAAGACCTCAGACATGGTGACTGGATAATATAAAGATGGTCAAGCTCGGAAACACCGGAGAAAACAGAGAGAGGCCTATGTTCATTAGTGGTGTCACGTCAAAAATTTAAGTGAAACGGCAGGAAACATAACGAGACTAAATGCCACTAGAGGTATTAACTTTTTATATAAAAGTAAGGGAAGACACGGTAACTGGATAATATAAGAGGATCACAACAAAATGAATTTACACGACACAAGCTCGGAAGCACCAAAGAATACAGAGAGAGGTATCAGTGGTGTTACTTCCAAAATTTAAGCCTGAGCTTAAACCATTTGAGAGAATAAAACTAAAAAAATTTCTTTGGGGTTAGACAACGCAAATTACGTACATGAATTGTAATATTGTAATTTTGGCACATATTAATAATGTAATTACCTAATTTTTATTTAATTATTTCTGGAGTATTGTCGCAATCAGTCCAATTTTTGCGAATGTTAAATATGCAGCTTACAAAAACGGTTATAATAAACATGTGTTTATTTACAATTAGATTTGTTACTTCTTATTTGTTTATTAATTGTTTACCAAATCAAACGTATGTAAAACAATTTGTTTTGAGTTTATTAACACTTATTTTATTTTGTTTCTCTTACCCCACAAAACAGAATAAATTAGTTATTATATGCTTTTAAAAAACTAAATTTTATACGCTCAGCTTTCCTTCTTGCGCAAACTCTTATAGAAAGACTGTTTATGAATAGGTGAAGAAATTCCATATGCATCACGCTTATCGGATAGTAAATTTACTTGGGACACCAAATTATTTATCCAATATTCTTTTATCAAGAATTCTTCAATTAACTTTACCCGAACAAAATATTCTTGTAAATAAGGGCTGGAGAAATCCAATTTGAAAAAGTACAATAATTCAATCTATTCAAAAAATACAAATAAATTTGATCAAGAATTATGAAATCGTCAAAAACATAGAACTAAAACTTTTCTGTGCAACTTGATACAGTAGTTTAACTTTTAAATTGCTGGGAAGGTACATGAGTAACTATTACGGTTTACTTTCTACTTATTTGGCCGTTAAAAAAGATCCAGGTGACTAATTTCTTAGGAGAACTTAAAATAGGGTACAAAAAATTAGAATAAATATTTTTACACTTTTTCAATTAAACCCAAGTGGCAAAAAATCAACAAAGAAGAAAAAAAGTTAACAAAGAAAATCAAACTGCCGAAATTACCAGAAGAATAAGGTTAGCGTAGGCAGGATTGGGAACACTGAATTAGATCTTGAAAAGCACTACAATAGAACAATATTTGAAAACCAGAATTTACGATCAGTGTATCTTCCCTATACCCACGTATAGTTCACAGATGTGTATACTCACCAAGTCTAATAAGAATAAAATAGTAAAGACACAAAGAGCAATGGAAAGATCAATGCTCGGGGTGAGACTTATAGATAAAAAAAAAAAAAGGATTAGAAGCAAAACCAAAGTAAAAGACGCAGGAGAACATGCTGCCAAATTAAAATGGATACCCGACTAAAGGATAAAAGATGGAACCACGAAATACAACAATGGAGACCATGGTTGGGAAAGAGAAGCAGAGAAGACCACAAATGAGATGTACTGATGACATTAAGAAGATCGGAGGACATAACTGGAAGCAAGTGGCACAAAATAGAAAACACTGGATTTGGGGGATGTCTATGTAAAAAGTTGGATTACTTAAGGCTGAAAAAGAAGAAGGCAAAAACTTAATGATCTTTTTTGGTGACGTGAATTACTGAAAAGGTACAGTTGTACCTAGGTATAGATTGCATTGTAATCAAACAAATTAATGTGAACTGTTATTTTATTTTTATTGTAAATAATACAATCCCAATACCCAACTTAACTATTTATACATTGGTTACATGTTGGTCTGGTTATTGAATATTCATCACACACAGGTTTTTAACAGATTTTGCAAATTTTTCTTGTTTTTCGCTGTTTATGATTTTCTTGGCGGCATATATAAAAAGTCCCAACTAGGATGGCGTGTCCAGATGCATTACGTTGTGGTCTCTTTAAACTTCTGGTATTGTTAGTAGCAATAGTTGATGTGAAAGTCACGCTTCTACAGCCGTTTTGGTAAAGTAATTTCCTACTACCTCTGGAAGGGTAGCGCGGGTCTAGATGGATGCAATGCAAAGTTGATTTGCGTGTTCTTTTAGAAACATTCGACGCGTTATTTTTTTTAGTTTAGGATTGTGATTCATATATATATAATATATGTGCCCAAAACTGCCACGTCTAGGATATTAAAAAGAAATGCCAGTGGCCAACGTCGGGTTCCTCGCTTAGTGGTATATTCTGATAACATCTTATCCATTGTATCAACTCCTTTGATTTTATTATATTACAAAATCATTTCTGGTTTTGCAGACAATGTGTTTGATACTACTGGAGACTTGTGCATTGATGAAAGCAATACCACCGATTTATTCTTTTTTGGGATCATACGAGCAAACTGTGACCTCTTTTGTATATGGAAAATTAGTTGAAACCGCTTATTTGTTTTCACTGTACCAACTACACTCAGCACAATTATTGTATTGTAGTAAAAAATTGTCTGTGGTTAAGTTTTTACCAGATCCTTGGTATGGATTCATTCGCCAAATACAAAACCATGGTTTTGCCGACATCTACTTGCCGTTCGTCACCTAATGGCTTTCCCGTATATAACTGTCCTAGTAATGCGTAAGCATTTTATGCGTTACATGCCCAAAAAATCTTAATACAACATTTTGCAGGCTTTGAGGGAATGTATTGAGTAAATATTGTATGCCCTCTATATGGAAATAACTGCTCATCTATAGTTACACATTTTCAGGACTTGTAACCTTTTTTCAAATTACTGTTCAGCATGGCTCAGATGTCACAGATTGGAGCAGCTTTATCTGTTGCCTGACGTTCAGAACGTGTTCGATAGTCATCAAAACGAATTATCCTCAACAGTAATTGGAAACATGACATAGCAGCACGAACAAGTGGCAGAGCATTTAATTTCCACAACTCAATTAAATATTCCCATTTGATTATGTGACCCAAATTCGATCAGAATTCCCAGAAACGCATCCAATTCTTTTTCGGTGATGGACTTAAAAATTATTTTTTGTGGTTTATTGTCAGCATTCTTAAATTTTGGTATCTGTTCAGTATTGTTGTGTTCTGTTATTTGTTAACCTTTTGTTTTAGATTTGCCCTAGATCTAGAAGCCTTATTTGGTGTACCAAAAGGATCAGCCATAATTAGTTCCTTTTAGAACTTTATAAAATAATAATATCTCAAAATAACAACAATTATTATAAAATAGTCCAACACAACAGACGAGATTGAAATGAGATTGAAATCCTACCAATTCACACCCCAGTTTCGACTGTGGGTGTCTAAATTTAGATATAATGGGTTTCACTTAGGCTAGTCCAATCATTTGCCTATTAGCTGTTGGGGTTGCGATGCACTTCATCATAAAAATAATCTTTAAAATAATAAAACCATTTAAAGTTTCTGTAGATACAGGTGTATTTTTTACGTAATCTACGTATGTAAAAATTGCTAGTAACATAAAGGTTAAATATATAAAATATTTTACGAATTTTGTTTTTTTAACTTGAGCACACTGTACTGATGAAGACCAACATATCATCGCTTTAGTTGATTTTGTTTACATTGGGTGAACGGCTTTTTGGAATATAGTATAAGAATAAAAACACACTGAAACGAGTTGCAGTTGAGTAAAAAAAAGTTGAAAAAGAGTTGAAAACAAAAAAGGAATGAGTACCTATGCTCATTATAAGGAGAGGGAAATGAAGAATTATTATATTAAATACCGCCATTTTAATAACAAATATCAACTGTGTACATACTTATTTTATAATACTTTTACTTTTCTACACCTTTATACAATTTAAAATTTTCTTTGATTAAAGCTACAACTCTTGTTTTTAGATTTAACAAAACTTTAAACACAACAAACATACAAATACTTATTCCTTTGCTTTGCGAAATCAAATCTACGAACAAACACTTTGAAATATTTACACAAAGTAAAAGAACATCTAAGGGGATGAAACGAGCATCTTCGAGCAACAGTTGCTGCACCTGAATATAATAAAGATACAGATTAAAACGCAGCCTCCCAATCTAAATTAATTAGTACTTCCAGAGCAAGAAAGACGCTCCATTTGGAGCTTGATTCTTAATAATGAGCAGAGTTACTACAACTTGCGTCTGAAAGGATTATAGGGGTGTTCACGGAAGGGTGGAAGAAAATAATTACCTCCTTTGGTTTTATGATCGCAGTTTTTTATAGGCACTTGCTGACACAGTAAAAGCGTTATTAAAAATTCATAATTTGTCGAATCATTTCGCGTTTAGTGTAATGGTAATGAAGAAGGTAATTTATGTTAAGGGAGTAGAAACACTATAACATTTTTTATTTAATAGCTGCACGGACCCTTTTTTAAAATAAGAATCACGAATAATACAAGAATACACGAAAAAAGATTTGATAAAAAATACTTAATATACCGCCAGAATCTAACTTACGTTTAATTAATTAGCTTAATTATGGTATGTAGAGAAAAGCAGCATTTGAGTTGGTGTAATTACTAATAAATAAATGAAAAAAGAAAGCTAAAGGAATTTCCGGAGCACGGGTCAATGACTTAGGATAGCATGGGTGGTTAGGGTAGCATCAATACAATTTGTACTTGAGAAAACAGTTTTGAATGTGCTTTTTTCAAGTAAGGCTGAGTAGAACAAACTAAAATATTTTAATGATAAATTGAGTGAGATAGTGACTTAACAACAAAGAAAAGAGAGGGTAATAATGGGAGATGGATGTTATAAAAATGTGGTTCAAATTAAAACCAGAATATACTTTCAGACTTTCTTTCTTGCTCGTTCTGAAAACTCCTTTAATATTTTTTATCTACTTTATCCATAGTCTTACTATTTAGTAATAGTATTGCTTCTCTAATTTACTTTCCTCATTCCACGTTACAACTTGGTCGAAAGAAATTTCCATTTTTATGAGATATACGAGTTTTTATAAGATGTGGTAGTATTGATTTTCCATAAATATACTTAACCAACATCATGCTTATAATTTCAACAGAATCAGTTATAGAGATGCTGATTAAAATAGCATGTTTTAACCATGTTAACTATAGTTATTAAAAAAAATAGCTTTCAAGTAATTACGAATTACGTCGTGGAATGCTAATGGCGTTTCAAACCATATACTAGAGATATCACTGTTTTTAAAAATAAATAATATAGACATTATATTAATATCTGAAAGCCATGTCGCATAAAAAACGGTTATTAAGATATTTTACTATACTGTATATAATGCAAACCATCCAGACGGAGCAGCACATGCAGGCTCTGCCGTTATTATTAAATCAAAAATTAAACACTGTGCAGTCCAACCTTATATTACGGAAAAAATCCAAGCAGCAATCATTAAAATCGAAACAAACACCTCTCTCTGTAGCATCAATCTATAGTCCACCTAGACATCCCATTTCAAGTGAAGTGTATCATGATTTCATACAAACTCTTGGATCCAAATTCATAGTAGCAGGAGACTGGAAGACCAAACACACCACATGGGGTCCGAGATTAATCACGCCTAAAGTTCGAGTATTATTGTATATCATTCAACAAAATAACTTAAGATGCTTATCAACTCACATACTGACATAAGGACTTCAATAAAATCCCAGATTTGGTAGATTTTGCTGTAACAAAAGGGATAGCTGACATCCATAGTCCATAGAGTCAAACTTCGACTTAACATCAGACCACCGCACAATAATAACAACTTTAAGCACACACATAATATGGAGAACACCACCACTCAAACTCACAACTAAAAAATCAAACTGGGATATTTTTCAAAATTCTGTAATTACAAAGATTAGAGTAGATATTAGGATAAAAGAAAACCAAGATGTAGAGAAAGCAGTAGACTATTTAACAACAGTTTTACAAACAACAGAATGGGAAGCAAACCCACAGCGTTAAGGAAGTGTGCAAAAAAACCATAATATCCTTCTCCATATAAGAAAACTTGTAGCAGAAAAAAGAAGAGCTCGGTGCATATGGCATTAAACGAGAAATCCACTAAATAAAACGTACCTTAACAGGACAAGTCATAGACTAAATAGAGCACTAAATGAAGACCATTCTATATGGAAACACACAAACAAAATTAAACAACCGACAACGCAGAAAAAAACACAGTATTCGCAGACCATTTTGCAACTATATTGTCAGCACCAGACACTAATAACGATTAATATGATACGATAAGAATGTACCTCGAAACTTCATGTCAACTATCTCCTCTAACAATATTTACTTCGACAGAGGTTCGACAACAAATAAAAATACTAAATTGAAATTACACCAACACTAACAGACTAACTATACTGTATCGTATCTTACAGACCGTTGCTTCCACGTCAAAATTGAAGACAGCTACTCAAATTGCCACATCATACGCGTACCTCAGGGTAGCGTTCTGAGCCCATTTCTGTATCTAATATTTACAGCAGACGTTCCAACCAGCAATGATACCTTCTTAGCAACTTTTGCCGATGAGACGGAAAAATTGACAGTGGATATCGACCCCAAAGTAGCATCACAAAAAGTACAAAATGATTTAGACCAATTACAAAACTGGCTTAAGCGATGGAGGATCAATATTAATGCCAGCAGATCAGTACAAATTATATTTACAAAAAAAAGATCTACATGTCCACATGTTTCTATTAATAATACCCTCATTCCCATAAAACCAGTTGTCAAATACTTGGGATTTCATCTGGATGAAAAATTCACATGGAAAACGCACATTATTACTAAACGGAAACGAAAACATCTTAAACTAAAAAAATATGAACTAGCTATTTAACAAAAGGTCTCAGTTATCTCTTGAAAATAAACTGGTTTTGTAAAAAGCTATACTCATACCAGTTTGGGCATACGGAATCGAACAATGGGGCTGCAGGAAATTTTCAAATACGAAGATACATTGGATTTAAACATTCCAATTCAAAATATTCCGTATGATAAGTAAAGCTCTATGGTATGTATCTAACCAAACACTTCACAATGATCTGGTCACCAAAAACCTGGCAACCATTTGCAGAAAGAAGCCTAAAGAGAGTAGCCAGAAGACCTACGACAATAAAACTTAGAGAACCGTCACTGGACGGTACCTAACTCACGATAATTTACTAACAGACTATTTACTTATTACTCTGTATAGAGTAGAGTAGAGTAAACATTCAATGTAACAATAAAAAAAGTGCCTAACTAATACTTTCTGTAGTATGTAGTTATTTTGAATACCATAAAAAATAACAGTTCCTTCTCTAAATTTTATTTTCACATTCAAAAACATACGTCAAAATATCATGGCATTCATCAGGAAATAACAATAATATCTATGATTTTCAGGCATGAAATTTATCTCGCAAATCAGATATAAAAATATCGCAACAAAAGAAATGATGTGTAGTAAATACTGTGCCAGTTTTAGTGCTACTAAAATGTTTATTCATGTTCACCAACCAATTACAATTTGGATCAGCAATAAATATAATGCTTCTATCAGTGGCGTTTTATTTTTTTAAACTCGAAATTGAAATTATACAAAGTTGTATTATAGTAGTATTATATAAAGTTGACAAAAAACTATTAAATATGTGATTCAATAATATTACAAAACTATTTGTAAATAATAAATAAATAGTGAATGCATTCAAATGGGACTTGACATCAACACAGATAAGACCAAATTTATGATAGTATCAAGGAGTCCAATAAATAATAAACAACTAACTCTTGGTGGACAGCAAATAGAGAGTGACAAAATTTAAATATCTGGGAGCTTACATCAACACAGAATTAAATCCAGACCAAGAGATCAGGGTACGAATAGAAATGGCAAGGGCAGCGTTCTTAAAATTCAAGCAATTGTTCTGTGACAAAAATCTGAATACTGCGCTGAGACTGAGGTTTGTTGAATGTTACGTCTGGTCGCAACTATTGTAAGGGGTAGAAACATGGACATTAAAAGCGCAAATAATTAAGAAGCCTTTGAACTTTGGATATACAGGAGAATGTTGAGAATTCCATGGACTGCCAGGGTCACCAATAAGGAAGTGCTGAGAAGGATGGGTCGAGAAAAAAAATTGTTGAGAACAATAAAAGTACACAAGACTGCATATCTTGGACACATACTAAGAAATGATAAATATAGTCTTCTGCAGGTCATCATGCAGGGTAGAGTCGATGGCAAAAAGGGAATAGGTAGAAAGAGGAAGTCATGGCTGCGAAATATTCGAGACTGGACACACATGACTAGATGAATTATTCCACGTTGCAAAAGACAGAGAAACTTTTAAAAATGTGGTCGCCAACCTCCGTTAATGGGGACGGCATAGGAAGAAGAAGAAGATTTTGTGATAAGAAAAGTTGAAATTTCATAAAAAAGACACAAATAGCGACACTGCAAACTAACGTCATAAGTTGCTTGTGCTGGATATTTAAGTAGGAAGTAAAGCGAAAGAAAAATATTGGAGCAGAACACATAAGATCAAATGAAGGAACTTAAAATGTGAGAAAGAAGTTATATGCAAATAAGGAATGTCCCTCGAAAAACATCAGGATAGACAATTGAGAATTAGGAGACCTGGTGATGGTCCTTCTTTACATACTCACCAGAAACTTTTTTGTTTATGAATACACACCCTTGTGTCAATTTTATCATTTTTACAATCATAATTGTAAAAATTTAAGACTTTTAATGTGTTTTAAATTCCAAATTCGTGATGCTGACACGTTAACTGTGATAAACAACGTTACTGAGTTAAGTTTAGTTGTCTAAGAAGCTAAAGCTTTGTCGGTACTTTTGATGTTAGTAGGACAGAAATTTCGGAGTGACAATGACAGTTAAACTACTTAGTATACTAAGAAAAGTAATGAGGAAGTCGTTCAAAACTGTAGTAAAATTATAGTTACACTGAGAAACGAAGTAATCATTACAACTAGTGTTTTCTTCTCAGTATTATTCTTTTTTTACTATTATATTGTACTTAATTATATTATTATACTTTTTTAAGGTATTAAAATATGTATATGTATATATACAAAAATATGTATAACAGTATTATTCTTTTTTACTATTAAACAACACACACGGAACAACACTCCTCAATACGTAAATAAACTTCAGTTTTTGTAGGTTGACAGATAAACTATTTAGAACATGGCGGATTGTCACAGAAATTTGGATTGCGAAAAAGCCCTTCGTTTCGCTTCTTGTTGGGTGGTGTATGTTGCGGTTATGTCTCTAAACTCTGTCCTTGGGGCGACAATATCCATGAAGTTGAATAATCAATGAAATCGTCTAATTAACGGGAACTTTCCACATCACAGTGCTTCTTAACGAAGATGCAAAAATTGACTGACAGTTAATGCGAATGTAGGAGGACTAACCGAATTACAAATGAAGAGAAACTCATGAAGAAAAACCAAGTGGTACACCACCAAATCTTGATCAAACAAATTATACGAAATGAATTCATATATGCCCTCCTACAAGCCATCCGGCAAGGAAGAATATTTGGACAACGAGGTCCAGAAAGAAGAAGAACATCTTGTTTAAAGGAAGTCACAACCCGGTTTAACACAATATTCGTCACGTTTTAGGCACATTAGAAGGAAGGACAATTAGAAAACATTGTTCGAAACCAGATAGATTACATTTTAATAAAATCTAGATATAAAAACGCTATAAAGTCTCTGAGAATATACTCCGGAGCTGACATAAATTCAGACCATAATCCATTAGTAGGCGTAATGCAGATAAAACTTAAGAAGATCCAAAAACAAACAAATATACCACAGTTTGATGTCTCAAAGATAAAAGGAGAACCTATACGTCAGAGCTTAAAACAAGAAATAAATGATAACTTAAAGCAAATCAAACAAGACGTGATAAAAACAACAGATGTTAATGACAAATGGAACATGGTACAGGAAACTTTAATAAAGGCAGGAGAAAAGCTACTGCAGACAAAAATAAGAAAAAAACAGAGATGGATGACTTCAGAAATCTTAGATCTAATGGAGGAAAGAAAATAAAAGAGGCCAAATCCACCTGGCTTGCTAATCAATGCAGTGAAATAGAGGCATATGCTAAACAGTATGATAGCTTTAACATGCATAAGAAAGTAAAGGAAATGACAAATACATTGAGAAAAAAGAAAGATGCCCTTTTGAAAAATGTAAATGGAAAAATCATTATAAAAATTAAAGAGAAATTAAAAAAATGGAAGACATACATAACAGATCTGTTTGAGGATAATCGACAAGAACCGGAAGAAATCGACAGCGAAACGGGGCCAGAGATCATAATAGAGGAGCTCGAACAAGCAATACGAAACGCAAAAAACGGAAAAACTGTAGGTCCAGACGAAATACCTGCGGAACTACTGAAATGTCTAGACGATGAAACTCTACCTGTACTTCTGGACCTATTTAATGAAGTATATAAAACTGGAAAAATCCCACAGGAATGGTTGGTGTCCACCTTTGTAGCAATACCAAAAACAGTATATGCCAAAGATTGTTCAGACTATAGGACAATATCACTAATAAGCCATACCCTCAAAATATTTCTAAAGGTGATTCATGGAAGATTATATAGAAAACTAGAAGATGATATGGATGATAATCAGTTTGGGTTCCGCAAGGGACTGGGAACGAGAGAGGCATTGTTTGCTTTTAATGGCCTCTCTCAAAGATGCTTAGATATGAACCTAGATATTTATTCCTGTTTACGACAGGAATAAATATCTAGACGAGACGAGACGAGACAGACGAGACTTACGAATCATTATCAATCTGTATTGGAATCAAAAGGCCAACATAAAGATAGAAGAACAAAAGTCCGAAAATATAGATATAAAGAGAGGAGTAAGACAGGGCTGTGTTCTGTCACCATTACTGTTTAACGTGTACAGTGAAGCCATATTCCAGGAAGCGATAGCGAATCTGGGCGATGGAATCTCTGTAAACGGAAGAATAGTAAATAACATAAGATTCGCTGATGACACCGTTATAATGGCAGACACCCTGGAATCGCTACAAGAATTTGTAAATAGAATTAACGATTATTGCATTAGATACGGACTAAAAATAAATAAGAGAAAAACTAAATTTATGATTGTCTCAAAAACGCAACATGGAAATGAAAGATTAATGATAGAGCAAACCCAAATAGAAAAAGTAGAGACATATAAATATCTGGGAACCTGGTTTGATGACAAAAATGACCAAAGCAGAGAAATCAAAGTCCGAATTGAAACTGCAAGGCAAGCATTTGTGAAAATGAAGACAATGCTTACCAACAGAGACCTTCAGTTGCATCTCAGATTGAGGGCTCTAAGATGTTACATATTTTCTATCTTACTATACGGAATGGAAGCTTGGACAATGAAGAAACAACACATAAGAAAAATAGAAGCGTTCGAAATGTGGTGTTACAGAAGAATATTAAAAATTCAGTGGGTTCAAAGGATTACCAATGCTGAGGTACTACGACGTCTAAATAAGGAGTTAGAAATTATGAACAGCATAAAAAGAAGAAAACTAGAATATTTGGGTCACATAACCAGAGGAGAAAAATATGAGCTGCTGAGAATTATTATGCAAGGAAGGATCCAAGGAAGAAGAAGCATAGGAAGAAGACGCATCTCCTGGCTGACTAACCTTAGAGAATGGTTTAACTGTAGTTTACTACAACTTTTCAGAGCAGCAACCAACAAAGTGACCATAGCCGTTATGATATCCAACCTCCGATAGGAAATGGAACTTTAAGAAGAAGAAGAAGGAAGGAGGAATATGTTCATTTACGAAGAAGAGAAAGGATAGTGCAAGTTCAGAAAAATAGAACATTACATTAAACCTTTTACATGAATGGTATACGAAATGTACGTAGGGAATGTTTTTTCAACTTCTGAAAGCTTTCTAAAGTCAAGTGGTTCAAAGATATATTCGCTTTTAAAATTGAAAAGAGACATTTCCAGTGATTGACTTACAATGAAGTAAAACCTCCCTTTTGTAAAATGGTATAAAAGTTTTATTAAAATTTTTAAAAATGTGGCGAGTAAAGTGGGGGTTTGTGATCGAAGTGTATTTACGGTGATTAAGGAATATAAAACTAATCATCAGTTCGATGGACCGAAAGTATGTCTGACTCGGAAAAAGAGTTGGATAAAATAGATGATTTTGACAAAAATGCAGTTAGAGCACAGGTTCATAATTTTTTTATGAGAAAAGAAATACCCACCGCGGGCACGGTTTTAAAGGAAGTGGAGGATAACCCTGATTTGCCAACGAAAACCATATTTTAGAATATTAACTTAATTTTCAATATCAACGCAGGGGAAGAAACGCCCTTTTATCAGAGAGAGTCGACATTGTGGTGTGGCGACGAGAATATCTTCAACAGATAAGGACAGACAAGAGAAGAACAAAATTTATTATCTAAATAAGACATGGTTGAACGCTGGGCACACAAAATAGAAAATACGGGTAGACACTACAGTCAAATCATCTAAACAAGCTTTTTTGGTTGGTTGGAAACTAACAAATTCCTCAAATTTTTGGGAAAAGGTAAAAATGTGAGTCGAATGATTACCATGAAGAGATGATCAGATCCAGATCCAGATCCAGGTCAATCTTTTAAAAATTGGTAAAAATTTCCAATATCTTACCAATATTAGAAGAAAAATCTATCATTGTTTTTGTAAACGCACCATACCATTCTCGTAAAATAGATAAAATACCAACAAGTGCATCTAAAAGTACCCAGAATTGACTCCGTTCCAAAAATATAAAATTTGATCAACATATGCTTAAAGTACAGCTTCCTTTAATCGTAAAAAACATACAAAAAATTAAATATGTAATTGATGCAATAGTAAAAAACCAGAATAAACTGGTATTGAGACATTTTCCGTATCACTTTGAGTTCACCTTATTGAACTCTGGCGGCTGGACAATATAATTGAAACACATGTTGAACCACTTGTTATAAACGTTAATAATAGTGACATATTATGCAGTTTATCAGAATAATGTTTAAAAGTAGCCGAGATCTCGATCTCTGCCATATATAATTATGAATCACTATGTATTTAAACAAAAATTTATTTATTTAACCAAAAATTAAAATTAAAAATTATATTTTTTGAAAACACCCTGTATATAATATTTGTTGGCCGTTTTTAAAATAAAATAAATAATTCCTTGGTTTTTCCGCCCTGTATAAATGGTTCCTATTGTTGGATATGAAGTAAAAACAATAAGGTTCTTTGTCTCGCATTTTTGCAAAATTAAAACATAAATTTCGTATTTTCCAAGATAATACTTCTGGTCAAACGAAAAGATAATCCTAAATGCGGTCCTGTTAAAGGCATACAATTGCTAATGTTTACGTCTCCTGTATAGCTTATTGAATTTTAGTATAGTATCCTATTATCTTCATCTGAGAGTAAAAGTGAAGATAAAAATATGGTTCTAAATATTATAGAGCCACCTACTATTAATAATCGACAAGTATGGAAATCCACTTCTTCTAAATGTGCCTATCTTCTAGAGATATTGGCGACCACATTGACCATCTTATTCTATTCACAGTAGCTTGAAATAAATCAGTTGACGTTAGACCCGTCCACTTCCTAAGATAAGCCAGCCAGGATATACGTCTACGTCCAGGGCCTCTCTTACCCTCAATCTTGCCTCGTAGAATCAACTGCAAAAGTCGGTATTTATTATTACGCGTGATGTAACCGAAGTAAGCCAATTTTCTGTTCTTTACGGTGTTAATAATTTCTTTGTCTTTTCTTAGTCTCTGGAGAATAGTTATATTACTTGTATGGTGAACATACGTTGGTAGCACCACATTTCAAATGCCTCTAATTGTTTTATGGCATCTTCTGTAAGGCTCCAGCTTTCTACGCTATAGAGGAGGACACTAAATACGTACCATCTAAGAATTCTTCTGTGTATATTGATACTTAAAGATAAGTTGCAGATAATCTTCCTAAGGCTGTTGAAAGAGCTTCTGGCTTTTCAATACGAGTTTTTATTTCGTAGCTGTAATCCCAAGTATCCCTAATATTGCAGCCCAAATAGCATATTTTTCCAACTCTTTCTAACGGTGTCTCGCTATTGTAATTTGGGCGTTTATGTTGATGTTCTTACTAATGATCATATCATGATATGATCATGAAAATCCACAGCAGATAATATTAAATAAATAACAGCATCTTAGTACCTAAGTAAAAAAAGGAGATATCAAAAACATATCACAAAAATATGAGAGAGAGTAATTGCTAAACAAAAGATAATATAAAATGAAGCAATTTTATACAACACAGATTAATAACACATGTCCTTTTCTTTAGAAAACCGCTAATAAAAAAAATACGAATAAATAAAAATCAAGCGCATTGAAAGCGCTTACCACTGGATTTACTCCTAATATGCCGTTTATGATCATATATAAATCTAGTGTCTTATAATAAATTAAAACACAAACAATTGAAAAATGATCCGATATTCACTAAATAATATGTAACTCATCATTCTCTAAAACCAATATAATATGTCACCAAGATGCTCAAAACAAACATTTCTAAAACCCTCTGCTTAGAAAGACATATTAACGACTCACAACAATATCTCAAGTTCGCGTCTTTGTCCTGCTCACCCCTCATGCCTTTGAGTATGTGCGGTCTTTTGAGATGATAAAGATTGAGAGCAAAAAACGAAAGAAAAAAAGGAGGCCGAATTAAGAAGATGTGAAAAAGGCGAAGCGTGAAATCCCTTTTTATGTATCACAGAAAGAGAGACCAGCTTTACAAATGACTACACATATTGAAGCAGGGTTGGCATAAAAAATATGGATGTCAATTGTTAAAAAGTATTTTAATCTGAGTTTGCATTTGGCTTATATTAAATTCTCGTTAGTACTGGATCAGATACTGAATCAGATTTGACGGTGTTTAATGTATGCTGAAGATGTGGTGTTTGTCTTTTGTTTTGCTCCTATACTAATCCTAATTGATTATGTTTGTAAATCTCGGTCTAGTCGAATTTTCGTAGTGTTATTTTACTATATATTATGGATTATTTAATACACTATCTTCAATATAAGCGGCAATTTGTTAAGTGTTGGAAGATATTTTTACCTTAATGGATACATATACAGCGTCTTCCAAACTTTGACAGTTGGTAGCAGCTATATTTTTGAAACTACATCTGTCAAATTGGCATTTATTCAATCTGTTTTTTCAAATCACCATGGGTACCATGTACCATATAGCGTACAACAACACGTGCAAATAAAATTGTTGCATCAAAATGGATATTCATAATATCGTGGATAACTTTAAGTCCACTGGTTCAGTAAACAATCAAACAACACTCGTACGTCGATGAAATGCCAGATCTGCCAAAAACATCGTCGCTGTCCATGACAGTGCAACAATTTGGGCTTTCACAGACCACAACTTGGCGAATTTTGTATCGTGACTTGGGCATGCCCCCGTATAAAATTCAAATGATATAGGATCTCATGGTATTATAGAGAATGTTTGAATAAATGGTTAGCATACCCATTTATCAAACAGAACTGTCGAATTTGGGACGATACCAATTCAGTCTTAAATGCATCTCGAAAAGTCACTGTTTTGTATATTTTGGGCTGCGGCGCCATCAGTCCACATTTCTTTGAGAAAGACGTTGGCCAAGCCATCACCGATAATGGCAAGTGCTATAGGTTGCAAACCATATGCGGTTTCAACAGTCAGACAGTCTGCACGAACGAATTGAGGGCATGGTCATCTCACGTGATATGAAATGGCCACCAAGATCGTACGATTTGACCCTGCTAGACTCTTTCTTGTGGGTTTTTTAGTCGCAGATCTATGCGAATAAGCCACAAACATTGGAAGTGGAGTTCAAAGCTTACATAACCCATGCCATCGGTAAAATCCAGCCTAATTTATGTAACATAGTTATGGAAAATTGGACATTTCGCATGCGCTCCACCGTCATCCAAAATGTCCGAAAGTCTTAACGGACATTTGAACCATATTATATTCCATATATACTGGTATGGAGAGGCATTTCAAACGAATAAACATTTTCGATGATATCTGACAGACAGTTTTGTTTTATTTAAATATAAAAATAAGGAGTGCTTAATGAAAGACCCCACGTCCATGATCTGGGACAATAAAAGAATCTGAGTCAACCGAAAATATTAGAATAGAGCATATTTGGAAGACTTTTTTACATCGTTAAAAATAAAAAAATGTCTGAAAATGTTTGAAATTAAGAACGAAGATATTCAATGTATGTACCAGGAACAACTTCTATTGGTTGACTGTTTCAGGTTCTCTGAAGTTTACGTAACAGCCCCATTGTATGCGAGTGGCCCTTGATTGGCACATTTCCAGTAAGATAGCCTGTTATGATTCTGAGCTGATTCCTGTTTGTTTTCAGCAGTACTTCAGCCCTATTAGCACATATCCGGCCAATACACATATTATCATGTGCTTAACCGGGTATACTTTCTCAGAGAGAGTTATGTTGTCTTCGTATCAAGACTTTATCGAAATCGTGGATGGTAGGAAGAATTTTTATAGCTGATCCTCTTCTGGCAAGTTCATCAGGTCTTTCGTTGTCGTGTAGTCCCTGAAGTAAGGACAGGATCTTAAGTAGTAGTACCTTAAGGAAGTAATAAAATAACAATATTTGAAATGTATTATTGCAGGATAATGTGTATCTCATAGATGATTCGAATTATAACACATACGTTTAAGCAATCATTAGATCAAGATCACAACCTAATCTGCACAGTTAACTTAAAAACCTTACAAATTTTATGTCACGTGACGACAATCTATACGTACTACAATATTCAAGTTATACTGCATGAAAAAATTAAGAGGAAAATGCGGGCCGGGTAGACAGTGACGAATCTCTTGGCTAAAAAATCTGAGACAGTGGTTGTTTGGTAAAACATTATTAGAGCTATTCCGAGCAGCTATAAACACACTTATATGGGCCACAATGACCAAGAACATCCATTTACGGTATGGTACTAAGCAGACCAGAAGAAAATCATAGGTATTACAGAGCTATGGAGAAAGAACGTATGTCCTAAAAGTTTTGGCACAAAATTCATTGGCTTTAATATTATCAAAAATAAAATCATACAAAACAAAAAACCTTTGGAAACAAAAGTTTGTTTACTTTGGGTACTGTCAGTTTACAATTTATTTTAAAGTTTCGCTTTAACGTATCGTATAAATTAGAGATAACAAAAAGTATCTAGTTGGTTGGGCGAGTACCCATAGCTGAAATCTGTCGAATATTCCAAAATGAAAATATTTCACGCAGAACCATTTGTAGAACAATAGAGGAGTGCCAGCAGTGAATACTATGTCTGAATCTCCAAAAAAATGGAAGATCACGTGCATTTATTGCATAGAAGTCAGAGAGATTGATGAGAAAAGCAAATACCAGTTTGGATATCAACGAGGAGACTGGCTCGTCATACGAATACAAATCTTCTAAGACTACCATATCGTTGTAATTGAGGAGAAATGGTCTTAAATATCGATAGGGATGTTAGTGCACTACATACTCTCAAGCGCAACTCTGTTTTATACCAAGATGCTGTCGTCAACTGAGGTGGGTATACTTTGCCAATGAAAAAATAATTAATTTAGATGACGAAAAGTATTTTACTTTAAGTAATTCTGAAATGAAGAGAAACGGAGGATTTTATATAGACAACTTTGAAGAATGCCCTGACAATGTTAGATAAATATAAAACGAAATTTGCAGATAAAACAGGGGTGTATCCCGACCTTTTGTGAGACGAGTAAGAGGTGAAGCTTTGAATAGTCAGAGCTATATTAATAACTTCCTTTCTAAATTACTTCAGTTTGGCCACAAACATTATGCTAACGACGATATCATGTTTTAGCCATACCTAGCATCATGCCATTACTCAAGAGATACCCAAAGTGGCTGCGACAACACCACATACCTTTTGTTCCCAAAAACGATAATCTTCCAAACTTGTCGAAGGCTCGTCAAATAGACGGGCTTTAATGTGTAGGAAGGTTTATTGTGGAGGCTGGGAAGCCCAATATAAAGAACAATTAGGACGGAGAATTTAGGAAAAACTAAGAGAAATTGATCTGAATTCCGTCCAGGACCTCATGAAAGACATTCGACATAAGGGCCACTTTACATAATTCGATAGTACAATTTAGTTAAGTATTGAGTTAAAATTTTATGATCTATGAACTAGTTAGTGTTGAAATAAATTTCTTCATTAAAAAAAAATCCGATAAATATTTTGTACCAAAACTTTTAGGACATACATTACATGAAGGTAGATCAAATACAAGTGAAAACGATAAAATTAAAAGTAAATATATCAGAAGAAATCTAGGTATGGCACACATTGATGCCAAAATTAGACACGTTCAACGCCAAAAATGATAATCAACCCAGACGAAGAATCGCTAATATCAAAGTAGGAACTAAAGGCCAAAAAAAGACAAGACGGGATAATATGGTTAGGCCCTGTATGTCTGTGAAGGGGATTAATACTGATACAATACAAGACAGAAACATAAGAAAAAATGCAATTAAGGAAGTCCATCCCACACAAGAATTAAGGCAAAGGGAATGATGGTAAGACAACTTAGTTGAAAGAAACGTAACTTTAAGTGTAAAAACTTGTTTTTTTTTTGTAACAGGTATATTTAAATGTAAAAAGTGTCCAAAAGGATTAGTTAAATGAAAACGTTGTCGGTCTTATCAGACCATCATAAGTGACCATGATCTTTTTTTATTTATATGGTCTTTCTTCTACATATCAAAATTTAAATAAAATTAAAAAGTAGTGCCATAATGCTAAAGATGGAAGAATTAACTAAAAACGAACATTTTAATCCCTCACTCGAAATTGAGAAGTGTTTCATTCCGGTCCTGAACAGTACGTTTCTTATACACGTCGGTTTGTTTGCTTTAATGCAGCATGGCGTGTCTTTGGATAATTTTTTCTTCCCCGCTTTTTTTGAGGAGTGATGGGAAATTGGGCGTGAGGAATATGAGGAATCGTAAAGCAGATGAGGGCGAAATCGTGATTTTTATCTAAGGTCTTCAGGGAGTTTCTGCTATGTAATTGTAACGAATGGATGTGGGGGTTGAATCAGATGGCATGAAAAATTGAATAAGTTAATAACAATTTCCTCGCAGAATGAGGTGTTGTATAAATTGCAGGGGGTAAAACAGATTCTCAGAAAAACGTATGATGGATTAAGAAGTTAAACATTTTGTAAACATTATGGTCTTAAACAAAGACTAAGAAGATTTAGACGATTTGATCGTATATCAGGATGGAAAGACTAAATATTTTTATTACACAATGACGGGTCTTTCAACGATTACGAGGAACACTCGATAACTATGTGACGTAATACCGAGACGCCATAAATTCACAAAAGATTTTTCGCCACTGTGTAGTACTGTGTTTTAGTAGGTTAAATCTGACAGTAGAAAGCGATATGAAGTAGTATTTTTTGAGTCGTCAACTTGAATGTCGTCAACCAAAATGAAGGAAAAAAAATAAACTAAAGATCATTGAAAAATAATTTAAAACTGAATTACTGAATTTAAGCGACGTAATATAAGCAGAAGGTTATCATGTAGTGTCCAAAATTTGTAAACGAACGGATTAGAATATTTGAACCTGGTAGCATCTTCCTGGGATTTTGTTTATTCAAGCTTTTATATACAACTAGTTTTACTTCCCATCATTGTAACATTTATACTCGTTTAATATAAAAACTTTTCATCAACTCAGCGAACTTCCAACTTTTCCAGCTTCATCGAATGGACGAAATTCTAATGCGGTTCGCAACATTCGAATATCTGATAATTTCCTCTTTCAGCTCCGCTTACAACAGTACAATTTTCGAAGTGTATCCAAGTATGTAACTCGATCGTATTCGCCTGATAAATCACATATATATAGAAAGAATCGATATTATTTTATCCCCTAGGATGCGTTCCGGTGCGTCAGCTACGGAAAATAAGGAAAATATTTCATTTTCTTTCGAGATGTGTTTTTTGTTTTTATTTTGCTCTTTCGTTTCTGGTGTTATAGTGCGGTAGCTGGAAGTTGTCACCGTTTTATAAACAAAAATGGACGAACATCTACTAAAATTTAAAATTAAGTTTTTGAATAAAACGTATTTCACAAAACATTTCGTAACTTACAGTATTATTTTATTTCTAACAATAACAACATATACCACTGTAAGATTGATCGAATGTTAGTTGTCCCTGGTAATGGTTATACTTAACTCCTGTTTTCTTCCGCTACGACTTTTAACATTCTTTCACGTTTGGTGTATATTTCTTCAAATTCCTACTTACATCTTTGTATTATTTCTTTCCCAGATTCTGTTCCATTTTTGACTGTTATTTCTCTTATATTTTGTAACGTTACAAATGTCACATGTTTGTTATTTTTCTTTAAATATTTATTTATTTCAATTTCTTTCGATTTTATTCATCTATTAATTTTATCTTTCATTTTAATATTTTTATTATAAAAATAGTTGGCGCTCAACTTTTCATGCAACTCTTCAATCAACTAAACATCCTATTTGAATCGGTGTAAACAAAAACTTTCTAAGTCATTTTTTTTTCATTTTTTACATTTTGATGGAAAATAATTGTTCTATGAACAGAATTTCATCTTTTGGTGCAAAAGCATTCAAGTCTGTACTCTCCATGCATGGTAAATCGAAATCTGAAATATATCATTGTAAATTAAAAGATTCTATGTCAGTGACTTAGAATGTTTTTGTAGATAACACTATCAACATCTGTGTATTGTACTGTATTATTGTGTTCTGAAAGTCCCTCATAAAATGAAATAATCACATGGTTGATTGTTTCTGGGAGGTTAAAGTTGTATTTAGCATGATTTTATTGTATTTTTGTAAAAATTACGATGAATGAAGAACAAAGCAGTACTAGCGACGGAAGAAAAGTAAAAAAATGAAACTAAGTGTTAAATAAATATCGTGAGAAATGCTAGAGTCAAAGGTGAAGAGTACATTGATTACAAAGGTAGAGTTGTACCAACTATCGCTGTTTGCTCTGATTGCAGGTAAGATACGTTTTGCAGGCTGTATAGCTCTATAATAAAATATTATGACACTGGAATTAAAATAACGTTCAATGAATATAGCCTATGCTGGCATTGTATAATTGATGTTTTCTTAATTAATAAACTAAGGTTTATTTCATCGAAACTTTTATTTTGATTTCAGATGTAAGTGTACAGACCGCTTGCACAACCAAGCTGAAGAGGTATTCGTTCATTTGAGATCATTGGAAACAAAGAACAAGCAGGATATTTTTTTCTATCATTGATTACCTGCAACAATGTAAAAACCCATAGACCCAGAATAGAAGGTGCAGAAGCGAGTGCTGCCCATCATTTTTATTTAACATACGAGGTAATTGTGGGTGAAACAAGAGAAAAGGTATGTTTAGAAGCATTTAAGTTACTCTATGGCATTAAAATAAATCGTATTAAAAGGCTTCGCTCATTATTATAAATAGGTAAAACCCCAAAGGACCTTCATGGGAAAAAATTAGGCACTCATACAATCAGTGGTCATACCAGGTTATTAATAAGCCAACATATTGAAAGTTATCCAATAAAAGAAAGTAAATATGCAGGAAAGGCTATATATAAAAATATTTGGACGCAACACTGAATGTTACAATTTTATATAATATGTTCAAAGAGAAACACCCCGAGTCAAAATACAGCTATGAGATTTTCTTCAGGTTTTTCAAGGGTAAATTCAATTTACGATGTGGTCGCCCCTAGATTGATTCATGCTGCACATATTATGAAGAACTAAATTTAAAATTGAGAAGTCCTCATCTTAGTGATGCATCAAAAAGAAATGATGCTGCTGAATTGATGATTTACAAGCGTAGATCAAAACAATTCTACAATAAATTAAAAAGAGAAAATAACCAAGAAACAAAAGCAAAAGAGTCCCATCTACTAGCAATAGCTGTCGATTATATGCAAAATATTCCGCTGTCCATGATTCCAGTACAGAAACCTTTTATTTGAGGCAACTAACGGTGAATGTGTTCCACGAAGGGACCACCAGAAAAAGTCCTGATGAGGTTTGTTCCTTTGTATATAATTATTTAAACTCTGCTCCTCTTCAGTTTACGAAAGTTAACGTTTATTCGGATATCTGCGGAGGTCAAAATAAGAACCATACGTAAAACAGAGTGTTTCTAGCCCTTGCCGACAGTGGTCGGTTTAATCGAATTGAGCAGTATTACTCATCACCTTACACGAGATAACCGAAATTATTAATTACTTCGAGTAATACGATAGATAAGTTTAGAGTCGAAGAAGTTAGCACAGAAGATATTCTAGATTTCCAAAACTGGTGGCCAACTTACTATAAAAATACGTGCATTTCTGAGGAAACAAGAGGAAAACGTGTACCTGCTAAGGATAAGTTATCTTTTGGAATAAGTTCCTTCGTGCACTTTACTTATGGAACAGCTCAAGGTGTCATTGTTTGTAGGCCTTTTATTGATGGGTTCATAAAATAAACCTATAAACTGTCAACAATCAATCAATTGAATTTCTCACAATAATTTGTTATCCATAGGGTACAGTACCACTTAAAAAAGTGAAGCTCCAAGATACTGGTAAGCTGTTACCTTATATACCTGTATGGTAGTATCAGACAGTTTTATGATGAATTAATGGAGTAGCCAACAACTGATAATCCCAATGATGGAGAAGATGAACACGACATCCAGTAGAAGGAAACATGGCATTTGAAATCATTCAAAAAATGACTAAATATTTTGATTTAGTCTTAATTTTTACGTTTTTACGTTTAAGTTTTTACTTAAAATTGTATTTTTGTAGGTTAAATATATGTTTCTTGAACAAAATTAAGGTTTTTTTGTGTCATCTTAGGAATGTAAACAAAAAAATTCCAAGTCGACACAATTTGCATATTTATATCATATATATATATATATATATATATATACACTTATTATTTTGCACTAAGAAATATCAATCATTACACCTAAAAGTGTCAAAAACACTTCCAAATTTTTTAGTATTTATTTAAATGACTAATACAGATTTATAGTTTTTTCCTGTTTTCCGCAAAAATGGTTTTCATAACAGAACGTTTTTGTTGATACCTATTCATTTAATCTTTATTTTTCATTTAAAATGTTCTTATTTCAGTTATATTTCCTGTATTTGACTCCAGTCTGTTCTATGTCACAGACCTACAAGGTATAAATTGTTATGTTTCACTTTAATAGACAAAGTATATCTGTCATTTGGCAACTCTGTTCTGTCATGTCAGTTGTACTTTAAAATAAAAGGAGAAATTGCTGTTCATCTATAAAAAGGCATTCCTTTATTTAATATATTAAAAACAATAATTTATATTATATTAAATCATTTCCTGTGGTTGGTCGTTACATTTGTAGTTAATCAATTTTGTTTATATCTGTCTTTTTATAATTTGACTTTGTAGCATTTGAAATTTATTGGAATCCCCTCGTATATGTGTTAATCGAAATCCCCTTATATATGCATTATAATAACGAAGAATTTTTTCAATGTTTCTTAGTTCGTATCCTTCAATTTAAAAACCCAAATAATCTTTCGTTCTTTGTAGGTCGCCGCCGTCGACAATAAATCATTTTATTGTTTGTTTATTGAAACAACTCAAATTCAGTTGGGCGCCAATTGAAACAACTCAAGTTGCAAACGCAAAAGCGCCAATTGAAACCTAACCAAATTGCAAACGCAAAAGCGCCAATTTAAACCTAAATAAAATTTAGGGGTGGTATATGGAGAAGGAGATGATCAATTAGAGAAGAACTAGCAAAGAAGTTATAATAAAAGAATGGCTTAGCTCAAAAGAACACAGAGACACAAAACCTCAAGCACGAATTCGGGCTAGCCTCACTACACTAGAATTTGGCTTTGAGATAAGGGGAAAAGAGATCTTTTAACCAAAAGAATACAATATAATAATGCACCGGAAAATCTGGAACTATAAAAGGGGTAAGATAAGAGAATATACGGAGATGCCTAGGAAAATACTAAAATGGGCGCCAGCTAATTTCTGAAGGAAATTAACAAAAAAATAAATGAAGTTATGAACAACAAGGAATAAAGTACTATTGATTTAATACCCTGTAATAATGTTTAAAAACCGAAAAGACACTATTGACCTTGTTCTGCTATATTATAACTGTAAGCAGGAACTGAAATAAAAGCAAAACTATTTGTAACAAATATATTTATAATATTAACAACTAACAAAACTCACCTATATATATATATATAGAGAAAATTTAATTACAGTAGTGGGGCTACGGTATGCGAGGACCAAAAAGCCACGACAAAATTAAATATCCCCACTACTGGGCCAAACGAAAAAGTGTATTAGTAAATCTATAATCTAAGTCCATGGGAGAAGCGAAATCTTAACACTAAGGTTAGTTACGAAAGTTAAATCCTAGATAGGTAAGGTAGGGAATATAAATACTAAAAAAAAACCGTGACGGTTATACAAAAGAAACTACCTTACCTAACAAATATACGACTAATATGCGTCGAAGCAGCTAAACACCAGATCTATGTGTAAGTGTTATGCTTACACACAGATGCTGGGAGATATCTAAAGTGATCAAGTGTGATGAGTATGGCCAACAGACTCGGAAAGATATATATATAATTTTTAAAAACCCTGATACATAAATTTCTTCCCTTCCCTTTTAAAAACCGCTATACAAAAATCATGAACCCCTTCCCTAACAATGAATCTAATTTAATTAATTAATAGCTATTTACCTAACTTTTATAGATGTTACAAAAACTGTAATAAGTACTAACCTTGGTATATGCATATACAAAGTTTTAAATTACAAGAAAAACCTTAACCCTGAGAAACTAGTTGTTACTGTCTGTCACAACACTACAGCGGTCCTGGATAAGTCCCCTTAAGACTCTGACGATCCTTGAGGCTCCGAGGAAAAAACGAATGAAGAGGAACGCTGTGGTTCTGGAGACAATCGGTTCCTGGTTTCCAATAGGTTGAATTAGGTGTTTGGTTAAACTAATTCTAGTATTAAACGTTATCCTAATCGGGTGAAATCTACAAAAAATAACATTTAGAGAAACATCAAGGCACCCAAAGATGACTGTCAACACATACTCTTACATCGAATTACCACAACAAACAAACATTTTATTTTATCAGCTGACTGTCATCCTGTCTATTTATTGCGTCTGCGCATTTAAAGAATATCTAGTAAATCAGGCATGAAACTATTTATACCGAGTAGGTATACAAAAAAACAGAAAAACTAATTAGGTGTCCGATAAATTAACGATCTAGGCTCAAGGCCACATGATACATATGAGAAAACTCGGATTTTACACTTTTAATATTTCAAAAGACAATGAAAATATCAATAAAATGATAGACCTATAAAACTAAATGATTTAATTGCTCACCTGGGTTTTAAATAATTATTTCAGTAGATTTGGAAGCCGGGTCTTAAATATTCACTTCTATAGATTTGGAAGTCGGTTTTTCAATCAAGATTCTTTATCATCTGTTCTAATTTCTCCCTTGATGTTCGGGGAAAATATTAAATCCAATCCCAGATTTTCTACCCGATTTAAAGACAAAAAAATGCCGGTTAAGGCTTGGAGAAATACACCTCTCTGCTTGAGTTGTTGGCCAAAACTGACTTTAGCGAGCGCTTAATACTTGACCTGTAGTTTGCGCATCGCACCGTCTATTGCCCATGAACGTTTCATAAACGGGATTCTGAGGGGTTTTAGGATTTTAATAATAAATTATATTAATTAATTATATGTTAGCAGTTGTGACTGCTACATCCTCCCTCAACTCCAGAAAAAAAAAGGAAAACTTTCCACTTACCAGAAGTTTCCTTTTTTTTTATTGTCTAGGATAATCTAGCCTTAAAGACAAACCAGACGATGAATATGATGAAGCCGAAACGTTGTGGTGTCAACCACAAGGATTTTGAGCTTATCAGCCACACTGTTTACTCATTAGATGGGATAAAAGTAATGACACTGACAGACGTACAGTAGACAGACAGCATGTGATCTATTTAATAATGCGTAATTTACCAAAAAAAATTAAAATAATTTAATTTATTTAGACAAAGTATTAAGAAAAGTAAAAAAAACATATAACCCAATCACTTAGGTACTTTCTAAATATAATTCAATAACTTTATAGCAATATCAATCTCAATACCAATATATTCAATATAATTCAATTCAACCTTATATAGAGTAAATTAACCTTCGACAATACTTAAATTCTATATTTCCAAGTATTAGTAAAACTATTAATAAACTACACTACTGAGGTGTGTTAACAACCTCTAAAAGATAGGACCAAGAACCATTCACAACACAAACTCAAACAAAGTCCTATCAATTTTACCCAACGTTGACACTAGAGCGAACAGATTCTATTAATCACCCAAGAGTTCAATGAGGGCTTAATTTATTAGGACTAGTTGAAACTATATTACTACAAACCTAAACATCTATATGATATGGTTCTGGATATCAGCAATATATTCGAAAATTCAAGGTAAAAGATAATTCAATACATCTACTTGCTTTAGCAGCGGTAGGAAAAACACACAATCGGTAAAGGCACTAGCAAGCCTAGATACTAGCAAGCCCACTATACTCATGGTATAGGGTATGCTAAAAAAAAAAAAAGTAAGTTAACTGCAATCCCAACTCGTAGTAACGAATATGCACAAAAGGTAAAAGATAATTGCAAGTCCAGATCTACTCATGGTAGAGGATATGCACAAAACTCACTTCTACCAGCTATACACTTGGTAGAAGGAAAGGGAAAAGAGATCCTAACTGTAATACCCAAACTGTACTATTGACGTGGTCCAATTCTTTACTCACGACAAGAACAGTAAAGGACAGATTTTTAGGACTCCATAATCAAGATAAGATATATATTCATAAGATATAGATAAGAAATAAACTTATCAAGGTAAAGGTAACGATAACTAACTTAAGCTAATGGTATGAGATAAACCAATGAAGGTAAAGGTACGAGATAAACTCCATTAAGGTAAAGGTACGAGATAAACTCAATTAAGGTAAAGATAAGGGTACACTCAAGGTAAAGATAAACTCACATCTACCAATCCGTACGAATGGTAGGTAGACAGGTACAAACTCAAGATACTAAGATATGTTAAACTCAAATTCTTGAGAAGATAACAACATAGGAGATAACAAACCAAGTTAAACAGACTTACTTACTGCTGAATATCAGAACGATCCAATTCTAAATGACACATTCTAATTTCAACCTAAGAGACATTCAAGAAACAACTAATATGTATTGATATATTTCTGAGCCAAGTGAGGGCACACATCCAGGGTGATCAATCCTGAACCCACGCTAAAACACCGACACAGTAAGTGAATATGAATGCATAAGCTTTATGGCCATGGTCCACAAAACCATACAACACTATTAAAGAAAATATTTGGAATGTTTTCCGCATTATCCCTGTAAATATCTATTCAACTCAGAACTCAAGATGGGGAAATTCCCATATATCCATCCTGTACTCCTATGATATGCAGTTGGACTTTTAAGAGAAAACAAACAACAAAATTAACAAGTCCATAAACTAAGATAATAACCAACATTAAGATAAGATAAAAAAAATAGAAGGCAAAATAGCACAACTCTTATTGTTTTGCCAGGTAAACAAAAATAGATAAACCGATCTTAAACAACCAAACTGGTACAGCATTGATAAGGGACCAGTTAATCTTCATCTGAAGATGAAGAATCCAAATTATCTGACAAGTTATGTGGACCTACTGTCTTGTCCTCCAGTAAGTCTTTGACATGAAACCTTCCTAGTTTCCTGCCAGTGGAAGTTTCCTTCAACTCATAAATTAAAGGAGAAATGACCTTAATAACTGTGCAAGGTATGTACTTCTGACATAACTTGGCCGATTGAAAGTTCACTTTATCAGATTTGACAAAGTTTCTTTTCAACACAGAATCTCCAATTCTGAAGGATAACTCTCGCTTTCTCAAGTCATAATGGCATTTATTTCTAGCATAAGATGCTTTCAAACGTTTGCGAACATCCGCATAAATATCAGGAAGATGCTGGATATCTTCTAAACGGTGTAATTTATCTGATATAGTGGGAAAGTTATTGGCATTTTCTGAAATTGTACCAAAATAATCACCAGAAAGAGGAACATGACGACCAAACATCAAATAAGATGGAGGACATTTGGTTATTTCGTGAGAAGAAGTCCTGATAGCCTGTACTATAGAGTGGATATGAGTATCCCAAGCTCTTTGATCAGGAAAGGAATATGACCTTAAAGCAGTCACGATTGATTTATTAACTCTTTCGGTATGATTGACTTGTGGATGATAGTTCGCATTGTACCAGATCTTTTGGACATTATATTTAGACATGAGGTCGCGAAAAGCCTTAGCTGTGAACTGTGGTCCATTATCGCAAGATACGATCTGTGGAACACCATAAATTAAGAAAACCTCATTCTCAAGATACTTGATAATGGATGAAGTAGTTGCCTTAGACATAGTATGAACCAAAGGAAATTTTGTAAAATAATCAACAACTACCAAGGCATACTGAGAACCTTTATAAGACCTAGGATAAGGACCAATGAGATCTAAAGATATAAGTTGAAATGGAAAATCAATCCGTCGATAACTACCCATTAAACCTGGTTGGGGAAGATTTGTCGGTTTGCATGTAGCACAGATTTTGCATTTAGCGATATAGCTACGTACAGTTTGACGCATCTTCGGCCAGTAATAGAGTTCCGATATACGACGGAAAGTTTTGTAAAAACCAAAATGAGCTGCAGTAGGATGGTCATGAAAAGTGGCCAAAACCTCTGCTCTATTAGGAGTTGGAACGACTATCTTCCAATCCGACATTCCAGTAAGGGCATCCATGGAACTTAAGACATGTTTATACAAAACACCATGTTTAACTTTAAAATCAGGAAATTTACCTGGTACATTCTGTACATCATACAACATTTTTCGATACCAGTCATCTGGTTGCAAGGAAGATAAATCTAACAAATTAATATCGAACGTTCTAGAGAGAGCATCAGCGACTACTACACCTGCAGCTTTACGATGAATAATCTTATAATCATATTGTGCCAATTTTAAAATCCACCTAGCCAAACGAGGAGATGGGTTCTTCATATTCTGTAACCACACCAAACTACTATGGTCAGTTATGACCGTGAAAGAACGACCCTCAAGAAAATATCTGAAATGTTCAATACCAGTAATTATAGCTAGCAACTCTTTTTCAGTTGTAGCATAATTTTTCTGGGCTTTATTTAATTTCTTGCTTGTATAAGCTATAGGGTGTTCTTCTCCATCTACCATTTGATAGAGTACACCTCCAGATGCAGTGTTAGAACAATCTGTCATCAGATAAAAAGGCTTAGTAAAATCTGGGGCTACCATAACAGGAGAATTTGTGAGAGCCTCCTTGATTTTAATGAAAGCTTCATTAGCCTCAGGAGTCCACACAATATTTTGTCCCTTTTTCCGATTTTGAAGTAAATCTGTGATAGGAAACAACAAGGTCGAATAAGACTTAACAAACTTCTTATAATAACCAACCATTCCTAACAATCGACGGACCTGAGTGGTATTTTTAGGCACAGGAAAATCCCGAATCGCTGACATCTTATCAGGATCAGTACGAAGACCCTGAGAATCTACAACATATCCTAAAAACTTAATAGAGTCACGACAAAAGCTGCTTTTATCCAAATTAATAGTCAAATTTGCGTCTTTTAAACGCTGAAACAACTGCTGCAATACAGAGATATGAGTTTCGAAATCAGGAGTAATGACAAGAATGTCATCAAGATAGTATTGACAAAATGGGTCTAAAGCAGGACCTATTACCAAATCCATTAATCGACACATAGTCTGAGGAGCAGACACAAGACCAAAAGGCATTGTAGTGAACTGATACAATCCTTTGCCATTTACTGCAAAGGCAGTAAGCTTTTTACTCTCCTCGCTGAGAGGAATCTGTAAAAACGCCTTCTTTAAGTCGATAGATGAAATAAATTTTGCATTCTGTAATTTACTTAGGATGATATCTATACGAGGTATAGGATAAGCATCTCTGTTCATAGTTATACCGTTAAGTTTACGTCCGTCAAAACAGACACGAAAAGTCCCATCTTTCTTTTTTGTCAGCCGCAGAGGGCTACAAAAAGAAGAAGTACTGGGCTCAATAATACCTAACTTAAGCATTTCATCTACCTCCTTTACTAAACTTTCATGCCAGGCTTGAGGCAAGGGATATTGATATTGCCTGAAGGGCTTAGACGAACCAACATCAATGTGATGTTCGATGAGATGAGTTCGACCTAACTGATTTTTCGATGAGATAGAAGAGAATGATGTGATGACACTATTTAACTGCTCTAATTCCTGAGCATTAAGTCGACTCATATCTTTAACAGCATTGACACAAGAGATATTGAAAGAAGACACAGATAAGGAAAATTCAGTAAAATTTAATTCACTATTAAAAGTTTTCAGAAAATCCATACCTAGGATGACTGAATTCTTAACTGAAGGAATAACAAAGAATGTAATCATTCTTTTACAAAAACTAACAGAAATCTCAGTAGTGAATTGACCTAAAATTGGTTGAATTTGACCATCAGCTGTAGTCACTTGCAAACTTTGATCTATTCCTATATTTACATTTGAATTCTGGAGAAATTCCAGACCTAGAGAACCTAAAATAGAGATATTGGACCCTGTGTCCAGTAAAGCTAAACAAGAATGTCCTAAGATAGATATTTCAAGATATGGACGATTATCCTTGTTTTTTCGAACTAACAATGAGTTTATATCTAAATCAACAAACGACGACAAGAGATTACTTGAAGAAACTACAGAAGAATCACGGTGTTCATGCTCAATTAACGTTGTCCTCTCTTCGGTTGGTATTTGCCGTTCTGTGATCTTTTGTCTTTCGGTAGAGCGTGAGATGTTTGGCTTGTGGAAGCTTGGGCAACCAGACTCGAGAAACTGGTTCCTTGGTTTTGAGGAGTTTGGACAGTGTTTGTATTCCCTGTATTTTGACGAGGAGTAGGAGCCAGGGCCAACCCACCCCTTCTGTCGTTTCCCGAACAGAATTCACACTCAAATTTACGGACACCTTGACGTCCACAACCATAACAGAACCGAATTCTAGGCTCAGAACATTCGTAATACCCATGTCCTGACTGACAACAATTCCAACAGGTAAGCTTCGAATTAAAAGAAGAGACATTACCAGACCGAGAATAGTTAGGCCTACCAGAATAGGATGAGTCATTATTTCTGAAATTCTGATGAATAGGGACTCTAGACACGTTGTCAGAAGACCATGACAAAACTTCCTCTAACTTCTTACACTTTTCCGTTAAGTCAGCAATTGAAGAAATATCTGTAAGTGCCAGACTAGAATGATACGATGGCAACAAATTTTTTCTAATGATCCTTATGATATGTGACTCAGACAAAGGAGTCTCCAACCGTTTACACAAACTAACAATCTCATTTACAAATATAGTTACCTTCTCCTGCGGAGCTTGTTTTCGAGACTTAATTTCATCAAGAAGATTGTCCTCATAGTTATATGGAAGAAAATCTGACCTAAGTTTGGCAACTAACTCTTGCCATGAAGCAAAACTACCTCGGTTATTGAGATACCAAGTGAAGGCTGAATCCTTAAATAAATCGGCAGCAGAAGAGTAACACTCTTCCTCGCTGTTACCACGCGCTATACGCAGACATTCTACCTTCTCTAAGAAACTAACAACATTTTCATTATCTTGACCTGAAAAATGGACACCCCATTTATGAATAGGAGCAGACTTAACGAAGGGAAATGGATTTACTGAAACACTAGCATTATGAGGAGTTGACTGTGCCTGTGGAATCACTTTACAATCAAGTTCACCTTCCAGAATCAGAACCCTGAAATTAAGAGACCTCTTCACTTCCTCCTCTTCCTCTGTTGTAGCTTCTAACAGATGGACTCTAGCTGCAACATGACCTAAGCGAGAAGTATAGCGAGCATAGGCAGTATCACTAGGAGAACCAACAAAAGAACCAATTTTGACCACCAGATCTGCAAGAGTAACCTCTATTTCCGCAATCTCGTCCTTAAAATTAAGATGGGAAGCAGACAGAACAGCATAACTCCGATTTGCTGCAGCTTGCTTTAATGCACCACGCAACACTACCCTTTTCCTTTCCACTGTTGTCAAAGATGGATCGTTTAAGTGCCGGACTCTCAACTCGTACTCTAATTCTGGACCTAACAGATGCTCTACCTTGAAAGAAGACATTTTATACAACTTGGAAATATACCAGAAAATATATGAGGAAAACTATGATAAAATAGGTAAAGTCTAACTTACTCTATGTTTCCAGGTTATTATTATAATTGAATTATTTTACCAGTAATGTTTGCTTGTTTATCCAGTCGTGAACTCAGATGCAAGGTACGGCTACAATCCCTGAGAAACCTAGAAATTTCAAAAAAATGTTACTTCCAGACAGTGGTGAATTACTTTGGTGCTACTCCGGACTTTTATAGTGTTAAGATAGTTAAATTTAAAATATTTAAATAATTTTCCTTTTTAATATATACTTATGTTATTTATTATTAATCCAATATGGATATTTAGTTAATCAAAAAAAAGCAATTTATTCAGTCTACCCACAATATAGCAAAAACAAGGGTACTACGGGTATATTTAATAGATAATGTAGATAAACTAAATATTGAAATACAAAACCAATGTTGCAGTTAAGAAACCAAGAGTTAAAGAAAACAGCTGAAAATTAAAATACAACACCAAAGGTACACAACCAGAAATTCAAGTGGGAGAAAAAAAAACCAAAGATATAAAGCCAAAAGTACGTGCAAAAAAAGAGGCCCCACGTTTGGGTCAAGCCAATTGAAACAACTTAAATTCAGTTGGGCGCCAATTGAAACAACTCAAGTTGCAAACGCAAAAGCGCCAATTGAAACCTAACCAAATTGCAAACGCAAAAGCGCCAATTTAAACCTAAATAAAATTTAGGGGTGGTATATGGAGAAGGAGATGATCAATTAGAGAAGAACTAGCAAAGAAGTTATAATAAAAGAATGGCTTAGCTCAAAAGAACACAGAGACACAAAACCTCAAGCACGAATTCGGGCTAGCCTCACTACACTAGAATTTGGCTTTGAGATAAGGGGAAAAGAGATCTTTTAACCAAAAGAATACAATATAATAATGCACCGGAAAATCTGGAACTATAAAAGGGGTAAGATAAGAGAATATACGGAGATGCCTAGGAAAATACTAAAATGGGCGCCAGCTAATTTCTGAAGGAAATTAACAAAAAAATAAATGAAGTTATGAACAACAAGGAATAAAGTACTATTGATTTAATACCCTGTAATAATGTTTAAAAACCGAAAAGACACTATTGACCTTGTTCTGCTATATTATAACTGTAAGCAGGAACTGAAATAAAAGCAAAACTATTTGTAACAAATATATTTATAATATTAACAACTAACAAAACTCACCTATATATATATAGAGAAAATTTAATTACAGTAGTGGGGCTACGGTATGCGAGGACCAAAAAGCCACGACAAAATTAAATATCCCCACTACTGGGCCAAACGAAAAAGTGTATTAGTAAATCTATAATCTAAGTCCATGGGAGAAGCGAAATCTTAACACTAAGGTTAGTTACGAAAGTTAAATCCTAGATAGGTAAGGTAGGGAATATAAATACTAAAAAAAAACCGTGACGGTTATACAAAAGAAACTACCTTACCTAACAAATATACGACTAATATGCGTCGAAGCAGCTAAACACCAGATCTATGTGTAAGTGTTATGCTTACACACAGATGCTGGGAGATATCTAAAGTGATCAAGTGTGATGAGTATGGCCAACAGACTCGGAAAGATATATATATAATTTTTAAAAACCCTGATACATAAATTTCTTCCCTTCCCTTTTAAAAACCGCTATACAAAAATCATGAACCCCTTCCCTAACAATGAATCTAATTTAATTAATTAATAGCTATTTACCTAACTTTTATAGATGTTACAAAAACTGTAATAAGTACTAACCTTGGTATATGCATATACAAAGTTTTAAATTACAAGAAAAACCTTAACCCTGAGAAACTAGTTGTTACTGTCTGTCACAACACTACAGCGGTCCTGGATAAGTCCCCTTAAGACTCTGACGATCCTTGAGGCTCCGAGGAAAAAACGAATGAAGAGGAACGCTGTGGTTCTGGAGACAATCGGTTCCTGGTTTCCAATAGGTTGAATTAGGTGTTTGGTTAAACTAATTCTAGTATTAAACGTTATCCTAATCGGGTGAAATCTACAAAAAATAACATTTAGAGAAACATCAAGGCACCCAAAGATGACTGTCAACACATACTCTTACATCGAATTACCACAACAAACAAACATTTTATTTTATCAGCTGACTGTCATCCTGTCTATTTATTGCGTCTGCGCATTTAAAGAATATCTAGTAAATCAGGCATGAAACTATTTATACCGAGTAGGTATACAAAAAAACAGAAAAACTAATTAGGTGTCCGATAAATTAACGATCTAGGCTCAAGGCCACATGATACATATGAGAAAACTCGGATTTTACACTTTTAATATTTCAAAAGACAATGAAAATATCAATAAAATGATAGACCTATAAAACTAAATGATTTAATTGCTCACCTGGGTTTTAAATAATTATTTCAGTAGATTTGGAAGCCGGGTCTTAAATATTCACTTCTATAGATTTGGAAGTCGGTTTTTCAATCAAGATTCTTTATCATCTGTTCTAATTTCTCCCTTGATGTTCGGGGAAAATATTAAATCCAATCCCAGATTTTCTACCCGATTTAAAGACAAAAAAATGCCGGTTAAGGCTTGGAGAAATACACCTCTCTGCTTGAGTTGTTGGCCAAAACTGACTTTAGCGAGCGCTTAATACTTGACCTGTAGTTTGCGCATCGCACCGTCTATTGCCCATGAACGTTTCATAAACGGGATTCTGAGGGGTTTTAGGATTTTAATAATAAATTATATTAATTAATTATATGTTAGCAGTTGTGACTGCTACATTATGTCACAGGTGCAAATTTCTTCGATATTTCTTTGTTCAAACCGCCCGATATTGCGTTTTTAAATTAAGAATTTACGTCTTAATTTCCGTTGTGTCTTGTTTATGTGTCTTAAACCCAAAGTGTTTTGTTTATTCCAACTTATGCGACCAATTTTTTAAAGGTAGGTACACATATGCGAGCCGAACTGTTTGCGAACTGCTCGTGCGCTGTTCGCGAAGAGTTCGTTGAAAATATGTTTATGTTCAGACTATCCAATACCCTAAGTATCTAATAACAAACCTAGAATTAATTTACTTCGTTATTCTAAACATTTCGGTATTTTGTTTAGATTATCTGTTATTAATTTCTCTCGTTACTTTTGAATAAGCCGCGCTCGTTCAGCAATTTTGTTTAACCGAATGATCTCATCGCACACTTAGCAGAAACAATTTATAGACACAATTTATAGTTCTGCGAACATTCTTTGTGTTCGTCCCAAAAACCGACAGACTGTGGTTCCTGACGAGCAACGAACGAACAGCTCGGAAGCGGTTCGTCCCGTCGTACAAATTAACGAATATAGCGTTCACAAACGGTTCGCGAACAGTTCTGCTCGCATATGTGTACCCGCCTTAAGATAATTTCGTCCCTTTCGTTGGAGCCGCGGTGAAGGGCGGTGGTCTTCAGCGTTATGTCCAAATTTTACGTCAAATTTGAAATGTTCCTCGTTGTTCGTCTTTTTCTATGAAAAATACGTAAAATATAGTAGCAGTTTAATGGTTCAGTTACAGTTTTAAGTGAGTTTTGAAATGTTGCCAGTGTATCCAGTTGTACCTTTTCCTGTTTTTAAGAAGCCAAGTCCAGTTTAGTTTCCAAGGTTTGTGTTCCAGTGACCCATTTTCCTTTTTGTTCGTGTGTCAGAGATTCCCAGCCATTGTTGAGTTTTTAAGAAGTCCAGTTTACAGCGCAAGTGTAATTTTTGTGAAATCCAGGTAACTTTCAAATTTTAAAGTAAAGACAGACATTTTTTTAATAATAAGAATTTGCTTTCATAACAAAAAAGATTTGTAATAATTAATAAATTGTAAAATTTTAGGGTTTGACTTTAGCTGGCAATTTATTTGTTTAGTTTTTTTTATTTGTTGTTAACTCACGACAGCTCGTTTTATTATTTTTGATTTTAGTTTGTTTTATTTTTAAAAAAAGGTTAATCTCTGTGCGGTAAATTTTTTAAGTTTATAATAGTATCTCCAACTCCTGGAATTTGTAAACAGATGAAACATGTAAGTCTTTTTTGTATTTTTGTATTTTGCGACTATGTTGTATTATTTTTTCACTGTCTATTTTGTAACTGTTTGTGGTGACACAAAAATAAATGTTAAATTTTGTTTCTTAACATTTTGTTTATTCTTTTTTTAACTAACCCTTTTTTTGAGTTTAATTTGAAAAAGATATGTTTTGCATTTCTAATAATTATATCTCAAGTTACAAACAGTTGTTGTAATAGTTATAATTAGGCACCTTGAAGTGGCGCTCTTTATAAATTACTAGAGGTGTTTCCTGTTTCTTTTTATTTTGTCCCAAGAGATTCATGACCATTTGTTTCATATTTTTGTAGTTGCCCCAATCCAACCCCCTTGTCTTTTACTTATCCACGACCCCAGCTCTCCTACCAAAACCTGAGTGCCGTTCGCATATGTTTCGATTATTTTGCTTGCCCTTCTCCACCCCCAGTAGTTTCTTCCCCTAATTTTCTACCCCTTGTATTAATGCCCCGTGTGGTAGGCAAAATATTATCGTTACAACTTATTTTTTATACATAAACAACCTCCTCGGCACATGTTTCTTTCAAACTTATAATTCGTCTCGCATGCAGTTAGTCTTTAATATAATTTTTAATATAATTTAATATAATTTAACTACTTTTTTTTTTAAATAATAATTATATTCATTTTATCCTTGTCAATTTGCTATTTTCTATTTAATATCGTAAGTATTTTTAATCTTCATATGACAAGGAAATATTTTACATGCAGTTGCTAACACAAGGTTAATTTTTCTAGTTTTTTGGCCGTATTAATTTTTTTGTCCACCTTTTGGTGGGACCTATCGAAACTATATGGGCGGAACTTCCTGAGCCTCGTTAAAGACTTTCCACGACACAAGGTCGACCATGCAGTAACAACTGCAGGTGCTATTCAGAATTTAATGACCACATGAAGATACAAATATGAAAGTATCTAGATTCAGTCACATCAGCAACTAATCACTACATTCTGCTATTCTGTCCAGCTACTTGAAAACAACATCAGAAATCATAAGTATCGTTTTTTGTTTTGTAAAGTTATAGGCAAGATTTGCTTCCAATATTTAATTTACGTAATTTCTTTTACCCTTTCTAGTTTGTTTCTTAATTTCTAAATTTGTTTCACATTTCGTCAATTGGCGCACACGCATTTTTCTTTTTTGTACAGTCACTTTTGCGTTTGATCAATTATTAAACAAAAAAGAAAAAAAATACGTGTGTGGCAGTTGACCATCATTTAAAAACTGGGCAATATTTTGACCATTCAAATGTTAGATTTTTATAAGTAATTATAAAAAAGATTTGTTTTTGGAAATGTATCACATTAACAAAGAAAAAGCAGCAATAAATTACAAAGCAGACATGCTACAAATTCAGCTGCCTAACCCGCTTGGCTACCTGACCAAAATATTGATTTATACCTAGAGAAAATTTAAACGACAAACAAACTAAAAAAGTTTAAACATAAACAAATATCTCTGTGTTATACGCAACATTCTCATGTCAAAACAGAATCAGTAAAATGGCACTAACAGGTGAAAAATCTATATAAAAAAAATATTTTAAATAAAAATAGATAGGCCACGATACCAAAAAACCAAACAAGCATATTACCAGACAAGCAGTAAATTATAAATTTCGTGGAAAAGAGTATGCAGACCAAAAATCCCATGGGGAAGGAATATACAAAGAATTAATTAGTTTAGTAGAGAAATTAATAGATCGCGCTTTAGAAGGAATGTCATCGCGTGCCTTAGTTTGTGGACCAATGAGCACGTCCATGCGCATCGCCCCGTCTTTAACCTTCTAAACAATTTTCGATCGGCCAATTGACAAAAACGTATAAAAAGGGTGCATTTTCCAAGCCAAGACAAGCTAGTCTTGCTATGGCTCCCATATAGTGTCTCCTATACCTTGGGAGTCTTGGGAGCATAGCCCCTTCATGGGGCTATGCTCCCCACTAGTCCGTATAGTCTTTTGCTAGATAGAACCTTTCTACTACCAAACTGTATTTTTATTGTGAGAAATTACCTAACCCACCAAATTGGGACAGAAACGCAGAGGAAACTTCGATTGGGCTGGTCGAAGCACTCTGCAGAGCACTTAGGATGATGATATGGGTTCATTCTTTCGAAGACTGAAACCTGCCTATGGTGACAAGAGATATAGATGGATAATTAGTGTATTTGTTTGTATTTTTTAGCCTATTTGTTCAACTTTATAGACACGACTGAAAAATGGTTTTGTGCGGGCACCGATTTTTACCAGTAATGAACCGAAAATTTCTACTAGCCTCCTTCTACAATATTTTATTTTATTTATTTATTTTTTCATTATATAGCCGAATTATTTTCTTTCTTATTTTCTTTTATAGCTTTAAACTTTTTATGCAATATAAGGTTGGTATACTATTGGTAAACATTAACATCAATCGATTATCACACATTTCACAGAAAGGAACGTTTAAAAAAAATAAAACGTTTACTATTCTTGAGAATTTCTCATAATTGTTACACTTTGATATTGGTTTCTGCAGTTTTGATACATTAAGTAGGTCAACTTTTAGCTGCTCTTGTAGATGTCGACAACAACGAATTCCTAGCGCAGCGTCTGGACCATGCCAGTCCTGTTCCCTTTACAGTTTTATTGTTTAAAGTGTGGCTATTCGCGGAACATAAAGTTTCACCGAATTTGTCAGAAAAATGTTATTTCTTTGCCATAAAATTTGCGCTGCTGACAATTCCGAACTAGCTGTGTATGGAAGGAGGTTTTACGAGAAATTTATCGTTTGAGGAAACGTATCGCATAAAAATATTACTTTAAAATTGACTGTATCGCCGTACTACTGGAAAATATTGTATATAACCATACATTTTTCTGTAATACAAAGTATACTTTGGGAATAATAAAAACGTAAACGAATTGCTTGGGGAAGTATAATAATAAATATTTTAAATTAATCGAAACCCTCGTGTTATGATATCTTTTTTCGACTTGCGCAACAAGTAGAATGATTCACAAATATATTTCCAAAACTACGAATTAGATAACAGAGTATCTAAGATGTAAGGTTATAACATTTTTTTTATAATTAAAATATTAAATCATTTTTAATCCTTTTACCCCTGTTGCTGAGACGCTGATGGCCGTATTTGCAAATAATATATAGGTGGTCGTGTTTACCATTAGGAAATTCCAATGGAATCTACCGATTATCTCAAAACACGGAAGGTCCGACTTATTATTCTCGTTAATCCACAATTAATTCTTTCTGGTCAGGCGGGTTCTTTTTTGATTCGTCGAAGGCACGTTATAGTAATTTTCTGAGAGAACTTAATCCAAAAGTATTTACCTTTCATCACGTTTCTAGCTAGAAGAGTACCGTTATTTTCGATATCGTTAGAACTTTTTACATCCTTAGAAATATATACCGGCTGACCTGTCATTTTTAAGTGGAGAATATGCCAGCTATTTTTGGGGAAGCTTGTGAAATTTTGAGAGAAAGAATGGCACTTCTGGCAGAGTGATATTTGCGTAAAGACGCTTGCTGATATTACCGTCGCTGTGTTATCTTACCGTCTCTGTGAATTTTTTCTTTAAGTGTGTTATACACTTATTATTTCAGTTTCTTAATCTAATACCATATTAGATTAAAGATTGGTATAAACTACCTTTAATTTAATTAACCTCAGTGTTTAATTAATTTATATTTAAATGGGAATAAGCCACAATTAAAGGTTAAAATACGTTTATTGACGTTTCAATTTCCACTTCGGAAATCGTTCTCAAAATACAAACTTTAATACACTTCTCTCAGTGTTTAATACAAGTAAAGTATTTAGCTTCAGTGAAGAGTGCAGCAGTCATCAAGACTTATCGTAAGTTATCATAATCATCTTATCTTCAACTATCTGGGCGAATCTCCGTCGACTATTTCTTCTCCTGTAGTTAAGGTTAACTACTGAGTTAACATTCAATCAAGGAACATTTAGTATTTTCATACGAACTTTTAATCAGCTATTACGAACTTCTAGTTAGTCAGTTAATCATTAAAGAACAGTGCGATATAGATAATTATCTTGAAACCAAGTGCGGGTGGTTTATTTTTATAATACAGAATTCTTGAAACCTTTTTGTATTCTTTAGAATTTAAATTTAATTATTTTGTTATTTGCTAAAAGTGTTATACATTTTTAACCCATTTTCTCGAGATAAGCCCATAAACAGCAAAGAGAGATTTATATCAGCTTTAAGTTGAATATTATTAAATACTATCAGGCTCTCTTCGCTGATAATTTAAACTGTACATGATTTAATTATATTATATTGTATTTATAAAGATATTTCCTAATTATAATATTGTGTATTGATATATGTACACCACCATTTAAGAATTGACGGTGCATTTTTTTACATGTGTATACATTCAGCTGCCTATATCATAGTGGTGTTGAATATATTGTTTTGTTTTATCAATGCATTTTATTTCTCGACTCCTAATAGGTTTTCTGATATAACAAAACCTCTGAATGTTTGTTTATTATATTAAATAATTATTATACCTTCGACCAGAAAAAAGATCAGGCTGATTAAGTTTTGTAGGTAAGTAGGTGGACGGAGTCTACCTAATATATTTATTATTTGTTTATATAGTGTGTTGACCGAATTTATTTAATAATTAACTGTCGGGCTTTCCTTGGATTTGGTCTCAGAACCTAAATATCTTTCCTTACCTGTTTTCTTTTCTAAGGTTTCTTAATTTTCTCCTTGAACCCAAAAACTTAAGTGGCGCCCTGTTTTTATCTTATCTTATTTTTGGTAATTTTACCCGTCTATCTTTTTGTTTCAGAGCAGCCGTCTCAAAAGTTCGAATAGCTATGATGATTGCCGACCTCCGCCGCGGAGATGGCACTTGAAGAAGATCTTTTTGTTTATTTCTTTTCTAATATCTATTATCCTGTTCTACCTTTACTTATTTCGTCCGTTGGACCCATTCCCGGTTCCAAAAGCTAGTTTTGAACCCACGACTCGCTCTTCACCAACCATCTGGCTGCCGTCCGCAGTGTCTCCATTGGTGACATTTCTAGCACCATCCAAAAAAGGTTTCCGAGGTTACAAGGTAGTTAATTATCAAAAATCGTGACAATATAAATATGCAGAGAAAATGTTAGTAACATCCTATATATTTAAGTTCGGGTTTTGAAAACGATGAGGTAAACTAACGAACAATAAATAAGATTAATCAAGAATTGGTAAATTGAATTGTATCGGAGCTCATTAGACTAGTCCATATCTAGACCCAGTGTGTTGTATGATGCAACAGGGAATTTCCAGTTAAGTAACAGGTGACACTTGTTCTTTAATATAATTATATTGACAATTTGGCGTTAAAAATAAGTACTGAAAGAGAATTAGAGCAGAAACTGAAAGACTAAATACAGGCTCTTGGTGAAAAACCACTAAAAGTTAGAAGGAGAAAAACAAAATATTTGAACTGTTCATTTGTACTATTTTTAACTTTAATTTGAACTATAATCGTTTTTCGTGTCGTGAAAGTCTACAAGATAGCTACGTGGAATGTAATAACTATGTTTGAAGCTGCAAAATTACAAAATATTCAGCTAGAAATGGCCAGACTATACATTTCCATCCTCGGTATCTGCGAAACGAAATGGCCAGGGTCAAACAATTTGAGAGTAATGGATACATTGTAGACCACTCGGGAAAGGCAGACGTAAGGGAGTGGCAATCATTATCAAAGAAGATATTTGTAACTGTATTAACATCATAATGATACAACTGACTGCAAAATAAATTATTGAATATTAATTTAATATAAGTCTATACACCAACAGCTGACAAACCAGATGAAGACATTGAGCAATTCTACAGCCAAATTAAACAAATTCTCAGGAGCACAAAAAACATAAAGCTACTGTTATTCTCGGAGACTTAAACTCAAAAGTCGGTGCCGAAATCACACAAGATATAACCAATATAACCAGAAAGTATGGGCTTGCAGAAAGACGTGAAAGGGGCCACAGACTAGTACAGTTCTGCCATTATAACAAATACTTTGTTTCAGCGACCTAAAACACGACTATAGAACTGGAAATGTCCAGCTGATCAAGAGGGAAAGATAGAGAGAAATGAAATTGACTACATTATCATTAATAGAAGGTTTAGAAACAGAATTACATCAGCAAAGACATATTCAGGTACAGACGCAGAAACTAACCATAACCTGCTCTATGCTGGATTCAAACTAAAACTAAAAAGAATAAAAGCTCCGACAACTCAGAAGAAATTCGAAAAGAAAAGAATCGACTCCTAAGAAATGCCGTAGTAGCAGTAAATTCAGAAATAAGATAAATCGTGAGATTAAAAAACAGCTAGAAAGATCTGAACAAAACATATCGGCCAAAAATATAGACATAATGAATTCCGCATGGTCACCATAGCAAACGAAGTTTTTAAACAAGAAAAAGACCCAATAAATAAAAAGGACTGGATGACCGATAACATATTACACTTATTCAACAAAGAAGCAAGTGAACAAATAAAGACGAAATCCGATATAGAGAAACATATCGACAAATCAGATACGAAGTTAAGCGAGCAAAAGAGGCCTGGATGGAAAAAATATGTCGTGAATTCGAAAAAAAGGAAGAATGGACTAATTACATATAGGAGCTCTTCCTGGATACGAGGCCACCACTTAACATCGCAAAGTATACCAATACTGGTCGTAGTATCTTAAAAGCGGAAGTAGAGAAACCCATCAAACAAAGTAAAAATAGGAAATCTTCAGGCTCTGACCAAATACGTCTTACAACTAACAAACATACACTACATATACGAAACTAGAATAATGCCACAAATATGATAGGAGTCTACATTTATCCCACTCCCAAAAAAACCTAATACATCATCATGTAAAGACTTTAGACTATTTGCCTTATGAGTCACTCTCTCAAACTGCTCCTCAAGATAATTATTAATAGCGAGCTAAGCAGAAATGTGAAGAAACAATGGAAAACAAACAATTTGGTTTCAGAGAAGGATTGGGAACAAGTGAAGCTTTGTGCTCAATGCTAAAATTGTTTAAGTATCTGGAAATGATTGGAATAGATGATAGGGATCTGATAATTTTACAACATCTGTATTGGAATCAAGAATCTTCGATTCTGACGGTAAAGAAGCACAAAATTTTCATTCAAATAAGCGCCCAGCCCACTCTCTGTGTATGCCCGCACTCCCACCAACAACCTGCCACTATCATCGATGCGCGCTGGAGATACCAAGCAACAATGTAAAACGCCGTGACTCATACTAGAGAACCGAGTTCGATCCGGAATACTGATCTGATAAGAGCTCGTACCCCGGGTCTTTTAGTGATCGATCACTTCCGTTCTTTGTCCGTATCAAGTAATGATTGACCGGCTCCGACTCACCTCTAACGTAGACTAAATAACGATTAGCCGTTCCCAGGTTTTTGGGTATTTACCGAAGATCGTCCTTTGCTTTACCCATCCACGTATCGCTAATATTTATTTTTCACTGGTATCGACAGTGGACCGCAGCCTCGTCGATTTTATTTACAAGGATTTATATTTTTATTTTTTTTTTTGTACATATTATATAGAAGTTAATTTTATTTTTGTTTTTTTTTATGAATGCACCTTCATTTAAATTAAACTTGCGTTTTACTGAGTCTTGTGTCTAATAGAGCTACTAGTCACAAAGTAATGGTACATTAAAAGCAGGAGATATTGGAGAAAGATCGTAAGAAATCAACAAATACAATAAATTATAAGGGTGTTTAAAAGTCGATCAAACAAAAGTGCTGGAATATGATCTATATGTTTTTTGATCTGAAAAAAAAATAAAAATGATACGAATATAGAGAAAAGTTACAGGAAATATTCGGAGAGATCGAATAACAACTGAAGATATCAGAAAAGGTAATGTAAAGAGAATAAACGAGAGAATGACACATGTGACACTAAACAGAAAAAATAATGAGATAGTCACATAAATAGAATTGAGGAGGCCAGACTGGTCAAGTTCGCAAAGAATAAACAATAAACGGTACAAGAAGAAAAAAACCAACCGCACAAAAGACAGTGACAACCTTCCATAGAGACATCGAGTTGCCAATGAACAAGCTGATTGTAGAGAGGACGAAAAATAAGATAAATATAAATCAAAAACAGTAAATGGTAGAAAAAGGTAAAGAAAATATGTAGATAAAGGCCACAAAAAAGGAGACTAACCATAAACGAAAGTGACAAGTACTAGAGTCACGTAAATTATATTTCTGATACCCTTATAGTAGTTTCTAAAAAAACTAAAACTGCTCCTCCACATCTACGACACTGGCTTTCGAGGAAATATTTCCAGAGTCGGGAACAAGGTGGTATTATTAAAATAAACTGTCTGGAAATAAGAATTCTGAGGATAGCACAGAGATATTTCCTCCTGGAGCATTGAATAAGATTTCGGTTGGAGATGAAAGAAGGATGAACAAAATGGGTAAATTTATAAGGGTGAATGCCAAAGTGATTGGTTTTTTTCCCGATGGCTGGGGGGAACTTTGGTGTGACTTCTGTTCGGGAAGTTGATACCGTAGCAAAAAAGTAAATAAAAAAGGCTATGGTTAAGGTCGTTAGGACAGATGAAATGTGAGCAACAAAGAAAGAAAAATGTAAAACTTGGGAGATCTTTACTTGATGAACATCCATTATTTTATAAAATAAAGAAATTCCTACGACGTGTTTCACTACACTGCGGCTTTTTCACATCTTATGCACAAATAATGGTGAAAAATTGAATAATGATATCTACAAGTTGGTGCCATAAATGATACGCCCAATATAAAAATATAATACATAGAGAATATAAAATGGATTAAGTAAAACAATTTCCTAACAAATCATTATTTGTGGAGAAATATAACAGGAAAAAATTGACTGCATGGGTGTAAAAAACATAAAATGTGGACTTTTAAAGGGCGATATAATAATTTAAGAGTTTTTAAAAGTTATCAGTTCAATTGAACAACTAAAGCCAATGTTGCCAACTAAAACCAACTGATATGCAATTATAAAATTGTTTGTTCTTCTTTCTTCTATCTAGGACTATTTTCTTGTTTATCTAGCGGATTAATACTTGGTGTCACAGAAAGTCTCATCTTCGTTTTATTAGTCTTCCCGCTAGCATGCTTTTACTGGGTGATGTGTGCCCCTTATTATTTTTAATACTTTTTGCTGCCATGCCGTTTATGTACTGATTTCACCCATTATTCATATGCTTGGTTCATTTGCTAATTTCTAAAATTTTGCATAGGTCCTTAAATCTTCATTATGTGCTGTCTCTTACTGTTTTATTTGTTATTCTATGAAGTACTCTCATTTTTGCTATTCTCAATAATCTTACGTTTGTGTTCGGTCATGTTTCAACAGGATAGGGCAGTACCGGTCTTACCACATTTTTATAATATATACGGACAGGTCCATAAGGGTAGAAGATAGCAGCATCAGGTTATAGAAGGGTGTTCCGCAGGATTCGGGACTAGGTGGACCTTGTGGAATATCCTGTGCGAAGGGGTGCTGGGACTACAGATGCTAAGGGAATTCACTCTTGAAGCTTATGCCGATGATCTCGCACTGGTTGAGAAGGTGAGTTAGAAAACGGACATGGCTAATGCGGCTAGCACAGCCCTGCGTCATATAAGTAGGTGGATCAGAGATAATGATCTACAGCTAGCACCTCATTAAACTGAGGTGGTAGTTCTCAAATGGAGCGGAAGAAGTTGCACCGGTTAAATCGGTGAAGTATCTCGGAGTCTGGCTGTCAGAAGACCTGAAGTTCGGAGTACATGTCCAAAAACGGCAAAGAAACCGAGCCGAAGTCTGGAGGCCGAACATTGTAGGCTCAGGTAGCACCAAAAGAAGTTTTGGTGCTACCACCAAAGGGGTGCAAGAACCTAAATTAAGTTTTCCAGTCGGTGGTGACCTACGCTGCTCCAGTGTGATGTAGCGTGTTGCAAAACTCTGCGAAATGCTCCTCGGGGTATCTAAGGCATACAGAATGCCCTTAAACGAGGTTCTGTATGTCGTTGGAGCGGGGATACTGATCGTCTTGTTGTGAAAAGAGCGACCGAGGGCATATGGAGTAGGAATTGATAGTAGGAAAATTGATTAATCGAATAACTTTGGATGGTAAAATAATCAACAAATATCAACATTAGATATATGACAATGGAGAAATAGATCAATATGCATGCAGTTTATTTGAGGATACACAAGTATAATGTTTGACCAAAGATATGAAACTGAAAGATCAATTGTATAAGACATGATGGGAGGCGGTTAGACAAGACATCTCCCCGAAGAGAATAAATACTGATATGTTTCCATGATGTGTTAGTTTCAAAGATTTTGTGAATAGATATGCTGCATATAATTGGCGATGTATATAACACTTGCGAACTCCTTTTCACATTCAAAAGGTTCCGTTGACAGATCATTATTAATATTAACCTCTGTCACCTTTTTCCCGTCCGTATGGATTTGAAATGATTTATATGTGCTTTTCATATACATTGAACTCTCGTAGTCTTACTTTTCGCGGTCTTGATTTAGCAAATCATGCTTGATATTATCGAAAGCATTCCCGTAGTAAATACACAGATGCAAAGATCATGTCATTCAAAGTAGTACTTTTGAACCAAAAGTTTCAACTAGAAGAGAGCTTCTCTTCTCTAGGAACTTTAATAAAACTAAATTGTGTCACCACCCATCTTTCCATATCCTATCACATCATAAATATATACGTTCAAAAGACACCTTCCTTATTAACACAGTATGTGTTATAATTCTATAAAGGTCTGAAAAATTCACATACCGGATCTGCGAAAGATATAAAACGGCGTCCGCCCTCCGAAAACTGCCAAGAAATAAAATCCAGTTCCAACAATCTCGAATAAACCGTCTTTATGGCCAATTCACTCCGTTTATTTCCGGTAATAATTGTTTAGGTTAAAAATACGGTTCGCCAATTTAATAATATGGCAATTACCGAAAGCTGTCGAGGATGATCGTAAACTGCAAGGTATCCGAAGGTCTTTCTCTCTCGCTCTATATATATATATATATATATATATATATATATATATATATATATATATATATATATATATATATATATATATATATATCAATTAAGGTTCACTCGAAGAGTGGTGGGTTTTTCGGTCAAAAGGTGGAGAAAAAAAAAGAAGGTGGCTACTTCATCTATTTATTTGAAGACGTTTCGCTATCTAATCAGAGAGCATCATCAGTTCATCTAAAAAGAATGTTTAAATTCAAATATGGTTGTATAAATTAATCAATACATTTGTCCTCCCTGTATTCCTACGATCCCTATAAGTACCGCCATCGGGCTCGAGGAATGCGTCCCTTTAAGAGAGAAGAGCACCAGTCGTTGAAAAGAAAAGACGCAACCCGGCACGGGAACCCATGCACGCATATTGAATTGATTTCGTTCGTTGTTTTGTAGTGCAAACCCTGGTAATTAGACCCAGCGGTAAGTTTTTACCTAGTTTTACCTAAACCTATAAATTGTTTTTGATTGTTTATTGCAACCATTTAAATTTTAATAATTATTTGCATCAATGAGGAAAAGTCCATTTTTCTCGCCAGAGTTATCGAAGGAATAGTTCTGTTAATTAAGTACTATTAATTTGTAATAGTACATTTGTTTGTTAATACCCCACATTGGCCTATCTAGCCGGATTTAAACTCATTTGTTGAAAAAATATTTTGTTTTATTTAAATTTTAATGGTTGGTTTCGTCGAATGTCGTATTTTTTATCGTTTTGAGGGTTCTTATCTTAAGTTTGCGTCTCTTGTCGTGGCTCGAGAATAATTTATGACCTTTTTGTAAAATCGACCATATGGGATTTTAAAAGGGGATTATCGTCGTTTTAATAAAGTATCAAATTACAAATCGGTAATTTCGGGTTTTAGACCACATTTTTGTACATTTTCGTTTGTATAAATATTATTGGAACTTGTTAAAAATTTAAAATGGAAAAACTTGAAGAAAAGAATAGGAAGCTCAAATTTTTAAGAAAAACTGCTTTAAATGATATTCAGTTAATTTTCGATTTAGGTTTTAAGGCCCGTTCAGACGTTTCTATTCGCCCTTCATTTAAAATTAGACTGGAAAAATTAGATTCGATTCGCGAAGAGTTCTTAAAACATCACACTAATATTATTAGTAATATTCTTTCTGTACCAGACGCGGATACGAGGGTTGAAGAAAATGTTCGGGAATTATTTTTGGAACAATTTTATAAAATAAAACTATTTAGTGCGGAATTATTTGAGCCACAATTTGAAACTCCAGAACCATTTAGATCGGTAGTAGTTCCACAATCAAATATTCGCTTGCCTAAAATAGAGCTGCCTAAATTTAAGGGTGATTTTAAGGAGTTTAGTTCATTTTTAGATTTATATAATTCGGTTGTACATAATAACGCAGGCCTAGCAGACGTAGAAAAGTTTAAGTATTTGAAAGGATGTTTAGAAGGGACTCCACTTAGTTTGATTCGTAATTTGTCAATAAATAGCGATAATTATCAAATTGCTTACGATCTAATTGTTAAACGCTACACAAATGTTCGTCGTTGTGCGACCGCGCATTGGGATGCGATCTTGGGCGTACAGAAAATATCGGTAGTTAATTCGAAAAATCTGGCTAAATTAGTAGATACGTTTTTAGAAAATTTAGCCGCATTGAAAACATTAGGTCTTCCGACAGAACATTGGGATTTTATTATGTTTAATTTACTTTTGTCGAAATTAGACGCGGATTCAGTAAAGTTATTTGAGTTAGAAAATAAATCGAATAAAATCCCGTCATTTCAAAAATTGGTAGAGTTTATTGAAACTCAGTACATTGCTTACGATAATTTGAATAGTAGCTTAAGTGAATCTAAGAAATCGTCGAGGGCTCCAACTTATACGGAGCCAAAGTGTAATTATAAACATTCCAATGAGTCAAGGCATAATAGTAGTTCATCCTTTGTTACAAATTCGTCGTCAATATGTTGTGCTTTATGTAAACAAAGTCATTTTCTTAACCATTGCTCGTTGTTTTTGAAAAAATCTCCAAAAGAAAGATACCAATTTTGTAAAGAATCTTCCTCGTGTTTTAGGTGCCTTAATCAGGCTAATCATTCTGTCAAGTCGTGTCCAAAGGCCTTTAAATGTAGTAAATGTAATAGTCACCTTCATAATAGTTTGTTGCACTTTGATAGACATCGTTGCAATAGTCAGTCGTCCACAGAAAATACTAATAATTCAGGGGCATCGGGAGTCGAACAAAATTCGCCTGAAATATCACATTGTGCTGCTAGTTTTGTAGGGAAGAAAAACGAAACAAAAAAGGAAATCTTGCTCGGTACTGTTTTAGTTCACGCGATTGATAGTAAGGGGTGTAAACAGCCCTTGAGATGTCTTCTAGATTCAGGTTCAATGAGTTCGTTCATTAGTCGCAAAGCTGCCAGTAGATTAGGCTGGCCTAAAACTTCTTGTTCATTTGAAGTTAACGGACTCAATTCGATGCAAACGAAACTGAATCAAGGTCAAATAAGTTTTTCTATCCAACCTCGTCATCAGGAGTCACCGGTGTTTCACTTGGAGGCTATTATTACAGATCGGGTTTGCTCGGATTTGCCGAGCACCAAAATTGACATATCGACGTGGAATTATATTAAAAATTAGAAGTTAGCCGATCCCGAATTTAACTGTAGTCAATCTATAGATTTGTTAATTGGTTGTAGCATATTTTCGAAGGTGTTGTTAGAAGGTAAAATTGAAGGTAAAGCGGGACAACCAGATGCCCTAAATACCGTTTTTGGTTATATTTTGTTAGGACCTACTAGCACACCTAACCTTTCGTCGACTTCGCTTGTTTGTCTTTCAAATATTGAAGACCCACTAAATTCTTCGTTAACGAAATTTTGGGAACTGGAAAACGTACCAGAAAAGCCAGTTTCAGAACCAGAAGACGTTCTGTGTGAGAACATTTATCTGGAAACGCATAATCGGGACGTCTCGGGTAAATATGTTGTATCTTTGCCTTTTCGTGAATCGCCGCCTGGTTTGCAAGATAGCTATGATATTGCTTTAAATAGATTGCTATCATTAGAACGACGCTTATCTCGTCAACCAAGTTTGAAAAAAGAATATTCTTTTCATATGCAGGAGTATCTTGATTTAGGTCATATGCAGTTAGTCTCTAATGCCGAAAATAAAAGGGGAAAGTATTATATTCCACATCATTGCGTTGTGAAACCAGATAGTGTTTTAAGTAAAATTCGAGTTGTATATAATGCGTCTCAGAAAAGTCCCAGTCGCGGTAAATCTTTAAACGACTATTTACTGGTCGGTCCTAAGCTGCAACAGAACATAGTCTCGCTGTTGTTGAATTTTAGACTTAATCGTTTTGCGCTGTGTGCGGACATTCGTCAGATGTATCGTAATATTTTAGTCGCTCCTGAACACACGGATTATCAACGCGTGTTATGGAGATTTTCTAGCGCTGAGGAAATTCAGGAATATCGTTTACTAACCGTTACTTTTGGAATAGTATCTTCGCCGTATCTCGCTTTAAGAACTCTCCAACAATTAGCATTAGACGAAGGCTCTCGTTTTCCTAAAGCCGTCTCGCTTATTCGTCATGCTTCGTATATTGATGATTTTGTTTTTGGTGCTTCGACTCTCGAAGAAGCACAAACTTTAGTTGACGAATTAGTCGCTTTGTTAAAGTTAGGAGGCTTTGAGTTACGGAAATGGTGTTCGAATGAACCCAAATTGTTGTCGCAGTTTCCTGAATCCCATATTAATCCTCACTCCATTAATTTTGATCCAGAAGCAAATGGTCCTTCATTAAAAATCCTTGGTTTGAAGTGGATTGCACAGTCCGATGTCTTTCAATTTTCAGTCAAATTGCAAGACGTCCCTTGTACCAAAAGATCGTTTTTGTCCGAATTAGCTCGAATTTATGATCCTTGTGGTTACTTAACACCTATTACCTTTTGTATTAAACATTTAATCCAACGACTTTGGGCAACCGGTCTTAAATGGGATGATCGCCCTCCTTCGGAAATAATTCGTGTATGGGAGCAATATAAGAGCGAACTATCTCTTATTTCACAGTTCAAAATTCCTCGTTTTTTGAATATTTCCTCATGTCCCATCTTAGAGCTTCATGGATTTGCCGATGCTAGTGAAAAGGGATATGCTTGTGTCGTTTATATTCGTAGTATTGATACTCGTAACCTAGTTCAAGTTAATTTACTGTGTGCCAAATCGAAAGTAGCTCCTATAAAACAGATTACTATACCTCGATTAGAATTGTTAGCTGCTGTTCATTTGGTAAAACTTATGTCGTTTGTGTTAGAGTCGTGGAAGCATATAATATTTCAAAATGTGTATGCTTGGTTAGATTCTCAAATCGTATTGCACTGGATTAAAAGCTCCCACTCGAGATTCAAAACTTTCGTCGCAAATCGCATTTCGTATATCCAGTCCCATAGTCAAAATTATTCTTGGCATTATATCGAATCTCGAAATAATGCAGCTGATGCGCCTTCGCGAGGCATGCTACCGGCCGCTTTTCTATCAAAATTAGACTGGTTAACAGGTCCTTCGTTTTTGTATAATATTCCATTAATTTTTCCAGAGGTTCCTCCCTCATTGCAGGAAAAATCCTCTTTGGAAGAGATAAAGAAAGCTTTAGTATTTGTTTCCACTCGTGAGGAACATTTGTTGTCTTGTTTGCTGAAAAATAAATCGTCTTTTACCTCAATCCAAAGAATTTTGGCTTTTATGTTGCGATTCGCGCACAACTCTCGTTATAAAAGGTCGAAACGGTCAGGACCCTTGACCTTCGTAGAATTAGAAGACTCGTTGATTATTCTTGTCAGATTTACACAAGAAAAGTATTTTGAAGAACATCTTCAATCAAATTCTTTTCCAAAACCATTTCGTAAGTTGGGAGTATTTTTAGATGATAGTACTCAGTGTTTAAGAGTAGGTGGTCGTCTATCTCAGTCTTCGTTATCGTATGAAGCAAAACACCCGTTTTTGTTACCAAAAAAATCTCGCCTTACTACTCTTCTAGTTCGTCATTATCATGAGAAGTATTTACATGCTGGATTTAAGAGTACTCAGTTTTTGGTTAGTCAAAGGTTTTGGATAATGTCTTCTAAACAAGCCGTTAATTCGGTATTGTCCAAATGTATTAGATGTTGGAAACAATCTCCTAAAAACTTACAACCCCCTATGGGTAATTTGCCTAAATTTCGTCTCGGTGCCATTAAACCCTTTTCGATTTGTGGGTTAGATTATGGTGGACCGTTTTCGATAACCATGTCTCGTTACAGGGGAGTTAGAACTCAAAAGGCCTATTTGTGTCTATTTGTATGTTGTGCTACAAAGGCTTTACATCTTGAATTAGCTAGTGATTTGACCGCGGAAGCCTTTTTGGCCGCTTTACAACGTTTTATCGCTCGGAGAGGTCGAGTATCGCAAGTGTTTTGTGATAATGGCACTAATTTTCATAGTGCTTATCGACAGCTTAGTAGCTTCATGGAGAGCGCTCTCGATAAAGAAAATATTAAGTTTTCATTTGCTCCTCCCGCTGCTCCACATTTTGGTGGTATTTATGAACGGGGAATTCGTTCTGTAAAGGAACATATTGTTCGTATAGTCGGGGCTCAAATTTTGACCTACGAAGAATTTTATACCGTTTTAACTTTAATTGAATCGGTCTTAAACTCACGCCCTCTTACCCCATTAACTAACGATGTTGAAGATCTCAATGCGTTGACCCCAGGACATTTCCTGACTCTTGAACCCTTGACCTCTTTGTCTGTGCCTGATTTTTCGGAGGTATCCTTCAATCGTTTGTCAAGATGGCAGTTGTTACAACGCATCCATAGAGATTTTTGGGCTCGATGGCGAAAGGAATATTTGCACACCTTGCAACAAAAGTCCAAATGGTTAGATCCTGGCTTTGTACCTAAAATCGGTGCCTTAGTTGTTTTAAAGGAGGATAATTTGGCTCCGTGTAAATGGCCTCTCGCGCGTCTTGTGGAATTGCATGAGGGTAAAGACGGTGTAGCTCGAGTGGCTACCGTGCGTACGATCACCGGAACCTTAAAACGGCCTCTTGTTCGAATCTGTCCCTTGCCGATAGATGAAGATTAGATGGTCAGCCTTTTTACTGATTTTGTTTTGGTCGGCTTTTGTCAATATAACCGCGACGAAACCACCATTTTAATTTAAATTTTTTTATTGTAGTTTAAGTTTTGAATATTTGTTTAAGATTTGTATAGGAATTGTTTGTATTAATTATCGTTTTAGTTGTTTAAGTAATGATAGTATTTAGAATTCGTTTTGTTTTTTAAAGACCTTATGGCCTTTAAAGGGGGGAGAATGTTTAAATTCAAATATGGTTGTATAAATTAATCAATACATTTGTCCTCCCTGTATTCCTACGATCCCTATAAGTACCGCCATCGGGCTCGAGGAATGCGTCCCTTTAAGAGAGAAGAGCACCAGTCGTTGAAAAGAAAAGACGCAACCCGGCACGGGAACCCATGCACACATATTGAATTGATTTCGTTCGTTGTTTTGTAGTGCAAACCCTGGTAATTAGACCCAGCGGTAAGTTTTTACCTAGTTTTACCTAAACCTATAAATTGTTTTTGATTGTTTATTGCAACCATTTAAATTTTAATAATTATTTGCATCAATGAGGAAAAGTCCATTTTCTCGCCAGAGTTATCGAAGGAATAGTTCTGTTAATTAAGTACTATTAATTTGTAATAGTACATTTGTTTGTTAATACCCCACAAAGAATAATATGAAAAACCAAACATCCATAGAGAGGTTAATACAATCATGTTACCTCAAGACATGTAGCAGTCAGTGGTATAAAATGTAAAGGAGCTTAAGACATTAGACATTGAATAGTTAAGTTGTATAAACAATCAATTGAAACTAAGTACAGTTTACAATTTAACACAAACTTAGAACAGCAAAAGAACCATGTGGTTCTTATACATGTAATTTAAAAAAAAGTATGTTAAAAATAAGTATTTGCCGAGAAACTAATAAGATCACAAGATCACCGTTTTGACTTTAGGTAACATTATTAAAGTGGTCGCAAAAGTTTGCAGATGGCGAAACGTCTTCAAATAAATAGATGAAGTAGCCACCTTCTTCATATTTTTCACCACCTTTTGACCGAAAAACCCACCACTCTTCGAGTGATCCTTAATTTATATTGGATTAACGGTCGTACTCCTTTTCTTGATATATATATATATATATATATATATATATATATATATATATATATATATATATAGTGTGTGTGTGTGTGTGTGTATTTATGTGTAATATGTTAAACGCATATAGTGTTCTACCTCTTCTGTCTAAAAGTTTGTTCCCCGGTGCAATTGGCATTTTGCTTTGCTTAAAACCCAGATATTGATAGGTCCAAAACAGACAGCCATGGCTTTTATCCATATTTTCTACTACGGACTAGAGAAAAATATATCTGTGTTATCTACTTTGAATGAAAGCCTGTTTTAACTAAAGTTAGGCTAATAGAAAGTGCAATTATTTCTAAAAACAATTTCTGCAATTAGATTCCTAAATATACGCCTATTACGCACGTACAGTTAGTACCATTTGTGTCTAACGTTTGTTTTCCAACGATACTAATCTAAGACCTATCTAAGACGAATCTAAGTTTTGCTACCCTCGGAGTTTATCAGATTGTGGTAGATACCGTATCCATGTTTCACAATGTTATAATAAATTAATATAGACGTCCTATGAGTTAACAAGTACATATGATGTCGAATTGGACATATTTGGATATATAAAGTAAAAAAATGGCGAAAAAAAATTTTTTTGTTAACCAGATGAGAATATCAAAATCAAAATGCTTCGATTCCCTTTAAAAGTAATGTTCCGCCTATGAATGGAAAGCAACGTTTTACATTATTTTCGGAATTTTCATCCCCCAGACACGAGACATCGCTACCGTAACCCCAAATCCCGAAGAATAATATATTACCAAAGATGGATATTGAAAGAAACGTTGAATGGCGGGAAAAATGAGACCTGGAGGGAATAAAATAAAACTATCCCATGCCTCTTCAATATTGTAAATCTGTTGGGGTGGTTTTTACGAGTTGGGATTTGACAATGTAAATTTTGATGACAATCTGAATTCGAACAAGCACAAGGACATGAAATTTATTGAAGATTCTTGCTCCTTGTTTTTCTTTATTTTTGTATCGTGTCAAGAATATGAAACAAAACTTTTATTGATACAGGAAAAAAACGAATAAACTGTTCAAAAAAGAGTTGTAATATTAATGTTGATGTTCAAGTTTGTTTCATCGATTATAAAAATACTTTTGAAACGGTGTAGCGTGTCAAGCTTATGGAATTAACACTAAAACCAAGTTGGAATTACATCGGAATAAATACGTATTAACTAAAAAAAATCTGAAACATATTATTTATGAAAAAAGTTGAAACAATTTAATGCTTTCTAATAAACAACATTTTTATTATTTTGCGTTGCATAAACAACGATGACGGTTTTCCGACGCGCGAATAACTGCCCATGCGCAAAACATGGAAACTTTTCAGTTAATTCCGCAAACTTCCAATGGTTGGCTTTGTGAATTAAATGGTACGTTCATTGGAATCATCGTTATACAGCGAAATCAAGACATCCTCTCCTTTATATTTTTTTTTGATGATCCTTGCCTCAATGACATTATTATTTACCTTTTCACAGTCAGTCTCGTTTCAGGGCACAGCCGAGGTTGATTAATGCTACGCAGCATAATTACAACTGATCCTACATATGTAGGTTAAATTACACCTCTATGTGAGACAAACGTACATTAGTACTAACAAAATATAATTATCTAGATATATGGGGGTGTCTGAATATTGTGGGGCAATGCAGTACCATATGGATTAATGTATCTTAATATAATTAGTAAATGTAAATGGTAAGAGAGGACCGGGAAGAAGACGCATTTCCTGGCTTCAAAATTTACGAAAGTGGTATAACACGACTACCACTGAACTGTTCCGCGCTGCAATAAATAAATTAAAGATAGCCGTGATCATCGCCAACATCCGGAACGGATAGGCACTTTAAGAAGAAGAAATATATTAGAAGTTAAGCTTGCAAAAAATTTAAACCATAATGTATGTATGGTATCAAATGTTGTCACAGTGTGGGTATGAAATGGTTTTGAAAAGGTTTTATAATTTTTTAAAGTTTTAATAAAAATATATCATCATACAAAAGTTTTTACTTCATTGCAAGTTTTTTATACTATGTTATACAGCCAACCACTGGGATTTTTTCTTTTACTTTGGAAATACTTTATATTATCTCCTGTACCTTCCAAACACAGGAATCTAGGAGTATGACAACATACTTAAGAAGACAAAGAAAGCATTGTTTTCATTGGGTACTATTAAGAAAAAAAGAGGATAAGAGATTGTAAGTTCAAAATAGTAAAAGACGGTAAGATGTATATTCCCTTATCAAATTATGAAATGAAGATAATTTAAGATTAATTTAATAGAAAATTCTTAAATATGAATTTTCTATGTATATTTTTTTGAATTTTTGTATAAAGATAAAAATGATTTTAACTAAATTATAGAGCTTTTGAAATGTTTGATTAATTTTTACACAACAAATTATAAAAATATCAATATTTACAGTTCCCATTAAACCCTTTCTCAAATCACCGCCATTTCCCGTTCATTTCTCAAAATCTTGTAGAGTTGTCATCGCTCAAAGAGGACAGAGATTAATATTATTTATTATTCTGTTTGACTTTGCAAAGCGAAGAAGTAATTTGCGCTGGTAATTTACACTTTCACCCCTTCCTTCCTGCTGAGCAAATCGAGGAGGGCGGCACATAACAACGGAGGGTCTGAATCCACCCGAGAGACGCGTCAGTAAATTTGCATTCTTACACCACCTCGGAAGAGACGACGAAAGATCAAAAAGTGCTTAGAAGAAAGGGATCCTTGGCAAAAAGGGAAATTTGTTTATTTTGGAGGCTTTGTGAGCATAGGCGGAGAACAACAAAGCGATGAACACGACGGAAATAAATTTAACTTTCTATTTTTTTATTATCTAATTTATTCAGTTTAAAATCATAACATAATAAAAAAATTGCAAACGACAGTAAAAATAAATGCAAGGAAGTTATTTTATTATCTAGCATTTTATAATGCTTTTATATTTAATTCCATTTTTTTTATTTTTTATTAATTATTCACTTTTTATTATTCACTTCACACTTGGTGATGCAAAGCTTACTCGACTCTCCGTCTAACCTGCGCCTACGACACGGCATGGAAAGAGTGTGTACCAGATGACATCTTGCCGATCGTTCAATATGCTGATAAACCAAATGCTAAGTATTTATAAAAATATAAGTGATGGATTCGACCGTTACTTGATGAAAATTCATTTTCATAAAACACTGAAAACTTTTGTTTTCAGCACTTCCACAAAATTTATTATAATAACTGTATACTGTAAAGTACTGATATCTAATAAATTATAATAAATTTTGTGAAATTATGCAAAAAAGAAAGTTTTCAGTGTTTTATTGTTATATAAAAATATAAGTGATTTAATTGACAAATTAATTTTAACAATATCTGCGATTTCCAAAACTCATGAATTGTGTTTTGAATTAGTGCAGCGTTCGATTTATTTACCAGATTTCGTTCCGGGTAATCACTATTTGTTTTCAAAACTAAAAAATAGCTCGTCAGTAAGAATGTTGGTCTAATTTCAAAAAAATCACTGCTATGATAGATTGAAAAAAAAAAATGATGAATTTCTAGAGCAGGGGTCACCAATTATATTCCCTGAGGGTCCGTTTCAAAAAACTACTACACTTCTGCTGTCCGGACACTCAGCACTAAACCAGGCAGTGGTGTAACCGGGGAGGGGTTACACAGAAACCCTCCAGTACTTGTAACCCCCACCACTTCAGGAGATTATCCTGGATACGTAGTTAAAACCAGGTAACTAGGCCACCTCGTTTAGGGAAGGGTATTAAACTCAAGGAAAAATATGATTATAAAGCTATTAAATTGTTTTTTCCCGTCTTTGTTTATAAATAAATTTTTGCGGCGTAATTTGAAATGTTTGTATCTTAAAAGAACTGAACTTAATTTAATCGTTTAATGATACTGTTTCTGGTTGATATACCTACACCTGTTTCTGATACCTATTTAAACATTTAAATGTTAGTAACAGCTTACCTTAAATAGCGTTTGTTTACTGTACTTTTGCTTAAGAAAAACTGTTGCTTAACAGTTGCACAACATTTTCAATTTTGTGGAAATCAGCATATCGTTTTTTACATTCCAAATCAAGTTCATTAATAAAACGTGAGAACTGAGTAACATCAATATCTTTATTACTATCAAAAACGGATTGAGAGGAAAGTTCAAAAGTTCTGCCTTAATATCCTCAGAAAAAGTTCAATCTTTTTTGAAAATTTTCTAATATCCGACAAAAGTTCACAAACAAGTTTTCCCTTGCATTGTAGTTTTAAATTCAAGAAGTTCAGATGTCTGAAGATATCCGCCAAAAATGCGATAGTTGCAATGTTTTCTGTGTCCAAGAGGAAGCCTAAATGGTCATTTGCAGCTTCATTATTAATAGTGCACAGAAATTCTTTTATGTTGTCAAGTATTGCAAAGAATCTCTCAAACACTAAACCTTGAATTGACGATGCCTCAAAGATGATTTTGCACGTACAAAGTTCACTATCTTCATGGCGGTTTGCATTTTACTGTGAAGAATTGGATTTAAACTGCAAGACAACATACTTTGATGAATAATACTTCTTCTTCTTCAGTGCCTTATCCGGTCCGGATGTTGGCGATCATCAAGGCTATCATGGTTTTGTTGACTGCTCTGCGAAACAGCTCCGCTGAGGTCATCCCAAACCATTGTCGGAGATTTTTCAACCACGAGATACGACGGCGTCCCGGTCCTCTTCTGCCAAATACTTTAAACTGCATAACAAGTTGAAGAATTCGATATTTTTCTTCGTTCCGCATCACGTGGCCGAGGTACTCAAGCTTACGTTGTTTAATTAAATTAAGCACTTTTTTTTTTGTCATGCGCTGTAGGACCTCAACGTTGGTGACATGGTCCACATAAGATATTTTTAGTATCCTCCTGTATATCCACATCTCGAAGGCTTCGATTCGTTTTTCAGTGGCTTGCGTCAGTGTCCAGGCTTCAACTCCATATAGTAACACTGGAAGAACGTAGCACCTCACTATCCGCATCTTGGTTCCCAAACTGAGATCACTGCAGCACAGCAAGGATCTCAACTTAATAAATGTAGACCGTGCCATTTTAATTCTGGATCTAATCTCTTGAGCGTAGTCCCATTGTACGTTGAGGGTAGTTCCGAGGTAAGTGAATCTGTCGACTCTCTGGATCTCTTCGCTACCTGCCATTAGTGCCCCGGGATCTAAATTTGTACGGCTGACAACCATGAATTTAGTTTTCTTAATATTAAGGTTCAGTCCGTATGATACGCTCACAGTTCGCACTCGGTCTAGTAAGGCCTGCAGATCGTTTAGGCTGGTTGCTAGTAACACAGTGTCATCGGAGTAGCGGATATTATTGATGTATTCACCATCATTCAACATATGAATAATACAATGATACGATATTCATCGCTACTAAGTTGCTGAACCAAAACTTTTCTACACCCAACCATCGCTGCAGCGCCATCCGTAGTGATCGAAATAACTTTTTTTAAATCCAAACCATTCTTGCCAAAATAGTCCACCACAGTCTTGTGTAAATCCTCTAATGTAGCAGTTCCTGATATTGGCAAAATATTCAAAAGAACTCTTCACTGGTTCTGTCCAGGTACCCCCCAAAAAATTACAAGCTGTGCTGTATCTGTAATGTCGCATGACTCATCCAATGCCAAAGCAAAAATATTTAATGACAGCCAAGATTTGTTTTAACGTTTTGTATTTTTCATTTTCCAATACCTGTGTATTCCTTGTGCTTGAAGTAGTAGTGTTCAGGCAGCTTCCCTTTATAGTTTGCTAAAAGATTATTTTTAGGTACATAGTTACTTCCTGAAATTTTGGAAAACCGTTTAATCTAAACATATTGTTTAGATTAAGAGTATTTCTTTATAGTATTAATACTATGCATTTTAAAAATGTAAAGATATTTATATCTTTAGATTTGATTATAATTTTACACTATAATTTTATTACTATATTTTGAATTTAACGGCGGTCCGCAAAAAACAAGCTCACGGTCCGGATGCGGACCGCGGTCCTTTATTTGGTGACCCCTGTTCTAGAGAAAAGAGGGACTGGTGAAAGTGAAGATAAGGAGCAATAGACACCATTTATAACATAGCAAATATAACATCTAATAAAATTCTAGGCGAGATTATTGATCGCAAAAAATCAACTGCGAGTTTGAACTGATATCAAAAGAGGAGAGAACAGAGGTGAAAGAGCATGCCAAAACTAAGCAAATGTAAGAAAAATTGTCATATTAATATACTACTCCTATCAAACAAATACTTACCGCTATTCGATTTGACGTCGTCCGGCCTGTGAAGGTCTGGCTTCGATGCCAGCATAGAGAGGGGGTGTTGCGCTGGAAGGGCTCCTGAAAGGCTCAAAAGGCTGGCAGCTGAACTTGACGGCGCTCCACCTAAGCCTGGATGAGGCATCATCGGTATAGGTGGTGCTGCATGTGTGGGTAGCTGTTGAGCGTGCATCTGTTGGAGTAACCTGGGCAGATCAGGCCTTTGTTGCTGAAACAAGGAAAGATTATTAGAATGTGTTTATTAACTGTACTACTTGTTTAATGAAGCTGCTAGGATTTGTATTGTTTAACAAGTAACGAGTGTGGTGTAGTGAAATTAACGAGATGTAGGTTAAGAAAATTATTTTCTTGTAGCTTCTTTGCAATTTAAATGCCATTATTGTGGACGAAACTAACGGATATTGTCATAAAGAGAGCAGGTAATATTGGGAACACAAAACAACTTTGACTTTCATTTCTGTAGGTATTTAATTGGTAATATACAACTCTTTAATACGAATATACAAAGACATATTCATCGATTTCTATATTTTCAGTACATTCATTAGTTTGATTTTTTATATTTTATAAAATCTTTTATAAACTCTAAAAATCAAAATATTAGAACTCCGCGAAAGATACTACTGAAAGTAAACACATATTGTAAGATTAACGTAAACATGAATGAAACCTTTCCTTGGATTTTAAATGAGAATAATGTAAACATAAATGAATATACTGAAGATAAAAATAATACTGAATGATCAATTTGCAAAGTTTTAAAAATGAAAATTATTGAAATATTGGGAATACATATATACTTGCCTTAATAGGCCAATAGCGAGGCAAGCCAGCGTATCCTTCTTCTTCTTAAAGTGCCTATCCGTTCCGGATGTTGGCGATCATCACGGCTATCTTTACTTTATTTATTGCAGCGCGGAACAGTTCAGTGGTAGTCGTGTTATACCACTTTCGCAAATTTTGAAGCCAGGAAATGCGTCTTCTTCCCGGTCCTCTCTTACCATTTACTTTCCCTTGGAGAAGCGTATCCACTACGATAAAACTGGTCTAGTGGGTTAATGTCTCGAATCTGACCCAGTGGAGGCAGAAACACAAAACGTTTAATATAAACTGTAAATGTATCTAATCTACGTACTGTATCCAAAATGGATCTGCGACGTCGGTATTGGGTCGAGTTAAGCATCAGCAGTACGGTAAGAGATAGAAACTTACGGCTCGGTGTTACCTATTCTATTGTATATATATATATATATATATATATATATATATATTCACCTAGCCAATATTGATATAAGGTATTTAACTAAAAAAAAAATAAACTACTTGTTCAACTGGAAAAGTCTAGCACACTCTATTAGTGATACAATACACAACAAATAAATTATTCAAAATGGCCATCATTTGCCTGAATACAGCACCGAAGCCTCTTAGGCCATTAATCGATCACTGTACGGATGACATCTTTTTCTTCATGTACCATGTCCTTTCAGAACGTTGGTTAACATCATAGCTATCTTAATTTTATTCACTGCTACCCTAAATAGGTCCAGGACTCGACACCATAAAGTAAGACCGAGAACACGTAGCAGCGAAGTAGGCGGATCCTCAATGCCAATTTTAGGTCTCTGTTACATTACACCTTGGACATCCTTCTAAAAGCTGCTGTAGCCTGCTCTATCCTAGATCTAATTTCGCCGTGACTTTCTGCGTTACAATTTAATTGCTGTCCAAGGTAAACGATTTTATCAACTTGCTTAAGTTTGGTATTATTTATATGTATAGACGGTTTTATATGCTGTTGTTTACTTATTACGAGTATTTTGGTTTTCCGTATGTTCAGATCCAGACCTGCCTCCCTACAACTCTCAACGACACTATCAAGTAGTGTTTGCAGATCTTCTTGACTAGAAGCTAGGAGTACTGTATCGTCCGCATATCGCAAATTATTGATGACTTCACCGTTCACAAGTATTCCTTCTTGTTTTTCAGAAAGTGCTATTCTGAATATTCTTTCGGAGTAAACGTTGAAAAGCAGGGGTGATAAGAGGCATCCCTGCCGTGCTCCTCTTTTAATATTATGAACCTGTGTTAAGATTTTCATGAAATTTTAAAAATATGCTTAACTTACCCCCCACATCAGAATCTACCCTATATCGATATGTGCTTATTGTTTTAAAAGATGTAACTACCCCTTTTTTCAAGAAACAAAAGTGGAAAATGAAGCATGTGTGGGGCTATAATGAAGGTGTTTTATCATGTTTCAACCCTTTTGATTTATTTTATCCTTTATAAAGCACTCCCTGTTAGTAAATAAATAGAAAACAATAGTTTAATGACCTTTTATGACATTAGTTATAATGAATTAGCATCTTTTATTGTATTTAACTTAAATATTTTATACCACTAATTTTCATCCCTTAATCATCACTTATTACGAAAAAAATGAAAAAACTTTTTTTACCGGCTTATAAAATGTAATACTTTATGTACATTAAATCAATATCTTTTTATCACGTTCTGTTTCATTTTTTCAACCCTTATCAATAGTCACTTAGCACAAAAAAATAAATGAAAAAATCGTGTACGGATATATTGATACAAGAATTTGAAAAACATAAAAGGAAAATTATAATAAAAAGTTTTCCTCATGTATTTAATTGAAAGTAAAATATTTTATTTTACATGAAAGTGAAAAAAAAAAACGAAATCTTTCAATTTATATAAAATAATTTAATTAAAAATCATCGTCATCATCAATATTGGTGTTTTCGTTTTCTTCTTCTTTAAGATTCATTATTGTAATACAATTCTACAGTTTTGATTATCACATTCACCGCAAGTGATGTTGCAATACAGCTCAATTTTACCTGAAGCACATGATGCGCCACCTTTTTTGTAATTGCAAAATATAATTTTCAAAAGATCTTCGGGTGCAGCATTGTTTTGAAGTCTGATAGGATGCAAAGATCTCTCTAGGTAGTCCATTTCCAATAAGTTGGACTAATATTTTTATTTCCTAGCCAAACTTGAATTTGGTAGTAGCATCTTTTGATACGCATCCACTGTAGGAACGAGGGCTGATAATTCCACTGTAGTGTTTTTGGTGGTTGCCTTAATGATGAACTCATAATGCATTGTTTCGTTATAATCTCGTCAGTATTTTATATTTTGCATTTTATTTACTGTTAAGTCTTGAGGAACTGCATATAGCATTACGGAACAGTACAAACTGGCTTCTAGAATTTGGTCTGTTTTAGAGGTGCTGTTATAAAATACCTTTGCCTTTCCTATTAAATCTGATCTTTCTTCCATAATTAAAAAAAAAAAATTCTTCTTATCCTTATTATAAAAGGCTACAGTTATATTACATCCAGTAAAGGAATGTGAAAATACATTGTTAAGATAATCTATTTTAAAGCTTGTGGATGAATATACCAACAAGGGTAAATTTTGTTTTCGTAACTTTAGGAAAAAATTTCTTGCTCGGCTTTAGCTCCATCAGTTAAAATAACTAGTGTATCAACATCTTCTGCTACAATAATTTTCTGTAAAGATGACTCGGTTTTTTCAACAACTAATTCGTTGGCTTCACCATTTGCTTAATAACAGTTGATCGAGTTTTCCTCTAATCCCTTCATAAGGTACGTAACAAATCTGCTTTTATTTTGGTATTCAGAAAAAAAATTGTCTTGACAAAGATGAACGATCATATCCTTCGTGAATCGACATTATTTTGAGGAAAAGTTCTACGATCGACATTTTCTTTGAAAAATTGTCTGAACAATAAACTAAAGTATTTTTATCAAAGATAGTTTGAAAAACGAAGGAAAACACGTCTGGCTTCGGCTTCTACAAGCTCACAATCAAACATACATACAATATACACATAGACTCATATGTATATACATATGTGTGTAAACATATGTGTAAAAGGTTCCCCTTTTCCCAAAGCAGATGAAACAAGCTGTACAATATTGTTTCTCACAATTTGAATTCATATACATCCAATATATACATTCACCAATACTCCAAAATTGACTTGCTCCGAAATAAAAAAAATTGTTCCGTTTTTGGGCTACATCTCGGTTAATTTTTAAGCAAATAAGTCGGTCAATAGCTTATTTTGTAAGGAATTTTATGACCTGCAAGCACATAAAGGTTTAAAATTTCTATAGCCTTTCACTTTCAAAAGGGTGTCGTTGAAAGGGCCCGAAACAGCACCATTCACATGCTAATGCGAATTTGCAAATTTTGAAAGGACATAATTATCACAGTTTGAAAGCTACTAAAATAAAAAAACTAAATATTGAGTAAAAAAGACTTTTTATTGTTTAGTAATTTTTACGTATCTTTGATGTTTTTCAGTTATGTTGATAAAAAAAACGAAATTTTTAAAAGTTTTAAAAATACTTTTTCTCCTATAACCATAATTTTTTTCAGAATAAGAATTCAAAATCGTCCAAACTGCTGGATGCATCTGCTGATACACAAATAAAGTAAATCGTACATAAGTTATCCTTTGATTGAAATTGGGATAGAAATATTGAGGGTGTCATTGTACTTTTTTTCCAGAAAAAATTGATCTTATTTTCATCATAACTCTCTTATTTCTCAGCGCAGATGGTTTAATCACTTCTCCCTTTAAAGCCTTTTTAATGTTATAAAAAAATAGTGAAGTTTCTCCATAAAATTAACCGTTTTCCTGATATTAAATGCTGAATTTTTTAAATTTTTTGTTCGAATAACAACTTCAATCTTTAATATTACATATCTCGGTTTGTATTAGGTCCACAACAAAATTAAGTAAACAGATCTCTTCAATTTTTCATAAAGTTGACCCCTTACAGTTTTTTGATAAAATGAAAGATATTTCGTTATTTCGATTATTAGTTATTCGTGAACAACCGGCATACGATAGATTTTTCTTGTTGAGGTATTCCCTAGCTACTGTTAAAATTTCAAGGAAATCGGAGGTGAAAACTTTGAGAAACTGGACTACTAAGAAAAATAATGAATTCGAGTTTGCTACAATAATAAAAATTGCTACTCATGCAGAAAATGTATCTTTTTCTTCAGTACAAACGGAACAAAATTTCGTAAATTGAATACAAGCTCAAATTGGACGACCTAACGGACAAAGCAAAACTGTTTCCTAAATCGCAACAAGCAAATAAAGATAGAAATAAAAACGTCACAATCGTAAAAACGTCGTTAAACAAATTAAATAGCCCGTTCGGAGCGAAGCGGAGCATCGCAGCAAACAGAAAACGAGCAGAAAAAATACACTGGCAGCGATGAAATCAGTGCATTTGCAAAAGTAGCCCTTTTTTGTCAGAGAGGTTAGAATCCGTGATAATTGCGCTATAAAACAGCAAATAACATTCAAAAGGGTAACTCGCAAAAGAACAAAAACTGCCACTCAATTTTTAATCCGGTTCGGGTCCCCGTGCTATGTCGGAGCTTTATTTCGTCCGAGAGGGAAGCAGAGAGGAAGAGAGCACAAAGGGATCGCCAGATGATGTCGCTATAAAAAGCTACCGACCAGCGGGACTATCATAATCCAATTAGCATTCTATGTGAGTGACGCTGGGTGGCGCTGATGTCAACGGAGAACTTTTTATATTAAAAGTTCGGGGTGCTGTTCGGGGCGTCACCCCACGACCTACTCCATCATTTATTTTGGGTCATCTTCAGTTAAAGGTAACGATTAATTCAACAATATCTACAATACAAAACAGCATAAAAGCATATGGGAAACTAATACTTATTAAACCATTTCCCTATCTATGCAATTCGCTATAAATTAAGCAATCTATGCAATTAGTCAAATTGACTATAGATATTCAGATATTAAAGAAAACATAATGTAGAAATATCTAAATTAGAATAAATGTATTCTAGTTGTCGCGAAACCAGTTAAATTACCACGGAAAAGTAAGACATGGAGATAACACATCTCCAAAATTGTTGTTGGATGGTGTCTGCAAGAAGCTACACTGTAACGATGTATTAATATAAATAGGCAATACCTAAATCATTTGCGATATACCGACGCCGACGGTCTAATTCAGATAGCTGAGATAGAAATACATCTAAAAAATTTCTTGAAAGCTTAAATAGAGAAAAGCAAAAAAAATAGATCTTACAATCACTAAAACGCCTCGATATCAGATGAACTCAGACTGACTTGGACAACATGGAATATTAAGCTAGATGCTGAACAACAAAAGATACCCACATAGTTTAACTCACCGTTAAGAAGAATGGGCATTTACAGAGTAAAATATTAATGAAATCCTCAGACGAGATGCCGAGGTTTGAAGAAATCATGCATGAGGACAGCTCTGGATAGTAATCAGTGTAAACGACAAGTAATCATTGTGTAGTAACAGTGGTATTGCGAAAGAAACCTCATCTATAGAAGAGAACCTTTTAGTACTGATTTATATTTCAAGTACCAAAATTTAAATATATGTCTCTGATAGAATTCTTCTTCTTCTTGATGTGCCTATCCGTTACGAATGTTGGCGATCATCATGGCAATCTTTCTCTTATCTGCAGTAGCGCAAAAAAGCTGCACACATGTTGTATTAAACCAGATTCTGAGGTTCTTTAACCAAGATGTTCTTCTTCTTCCTGGACCTCGTTTTCCAAATATTTTTCCTTGCAGGATATCTGGATTCATTTCGCATAATATGTCCGAAGAATTGTAACTTTCGAGATTTGATGGTGGTCAGTACCTTTCGGTTCTTATTTATTCTTCTGAGGACCTCCTCATCTATGACTCGGTCAGTCCACGGGATCTTAAGTATTCTCCGATATAGCCACATCTCAAATGCGTTCATGGTCCATGATTCAGCACCATAAAAAAAGACAGAGAAGACGTAGCATCGCAGCATTCTTACTTTTATATCATGAGAGAGGTTGTGACTGTTGAAGAAGGCCCCCATCCAATTGAAGGTGGATCTAGCTTTTCCGATGCGTGCTCTAATCTCCTGGTTGTTGGTCCATTCTTCATTTATTATTATTATTTTACTTATCGTGAAAGAATACTTAGCCTAAAAATTAACATAGCGTAAAAACTAGATGGCTAATCTTTGAATATGATAGCAATCTATGTCCCTGATAATTATCGAAATGTCAACGTAACCCCCAAAATGAATATATTCTGATCATATGGGTGATTTTAATGCCCGTGTTCGCGATGATATAGTACCAGGGGTAATATAACGATGTAACAAAAATATCAAAAGTGAAAGGGGACATTTCACCTAAGCTAAACAAAACTAATTAAGATAAAATAGACTAATCGGTGTATATTATTAAGATAACATATATTGGTGCCGTGAGATGACCTACCGACGCCCGTAGATCATCTCACAGCCCAGGAAGGGAATTTAACCTATCCTAACCTAACTCAACCTGACCCATAGACATATAATACAAATAGACTGAGCATAGCAATACAGCGTCGTTACCCCAGTGCGACAGCCAAAAATTGACACAAAGCAGTTCCTGCACCCCCTTTTAATGGGCCGGATTGTTTGATTACGTGACCTAACTGAAAAATGGAAAGAGCACGTGATCGATAAACCCTGACAAAAAGGCCTGATAATGTATTCATAATGGACGTATTAGAAGGTAGGCGGTGCGGAACACCTTTTTTTGCAAAAATTTAATAATTAATCCTTCCTAAAACCATATTATATAAATATATAGTTCTGACTGGTACTTGTACTGGTACTTCAGGCCTTCAATTACACTTCAATTGTTCTTTAATTAACCCAAAATCCCGGCACCAACAAAATTTATTACACACTACAAATCTACTACTACACTACATGGGACATACGTTTCGACGTACGTCCGCTACAATATTATGGCGAACAGTGGCATGACAAAAGATCAAATCCAACGACAAGTAGGATGGAAATGTTACTAATGTTACGGCAGCTATGTTACTAATAATTGATGTTGTCATGGTAACTTTAAAACACGCGCGTTTTTGAAAGTTGAATTTAATCACGCTGAGGCGTACTTTAAATAAGCAAACTTGGGTACCAATCAAAAAATTATTAAATACTTCGCAATAATACGATTAAAATAAAAGGTTAGTAGAAATATATAATTTTGTTTTATAAAAATATGTCTCAATTAGCATGGCTAATAGAAAGACCGGTACCAAAAAAGAAAATAAGAAATTATCAAAAAAGACACTGGATATTGGTGAACAATTAAATATAAGAAATTATCAACTACAAGTATGAATATGTACTCACCCCAGAAGAGATTTAAATAATATACAGCTTACAGTAACATCAGCTTAAACAGCAAGTATTAACTTGTGAGTTGATACTTGCGTATAATTATTTATATAAATTTGATGGATGTCAAAACACAGAGGCGAGAGGCGCAAGAACGTCAATGTTGGAGGCAGAAATTATAGAAGGCCAAGGCTCAACATTGATTGTAGCATTATAGAATGAAGAAGAAGAAGAAGTAAGATGGAATTACCCGTACTGCAGTTGAATAGTCTCTAAAAATTTAACAACATCTTAACGTACCTATATTAGAAAAGATGCGGTACCCCTGGAGGCCGAAACATTTCCGAATGAAGATCCATATGTGTCAAAAAGACTGCATTAATGCGATTGTTGTTTTCTGTTTAAGCTATTATTGATTAATACTTCAAACTTACCAGATTTTTTTTGCGGCATTCGAACAGCTTTGTTTTATATTTCACGCTTTCCGCACGACACTGCAGAGATTTTTCGCGCTGCTTTTTTAATTAAAATTGACATTTTTCGTTCCGAAAGGCCGTCCGATTTTGTTTGTATTCTTTTTGAAGGCAAATGTGATATGATGGGCTTATTTAACAAGGCATTAGTTGATAGGGACATCAGCAGTGAGCATAATTTGTAATTTATTGGAAACTTTTAATTTTATTTTTTATGTTATAATATATGCAGACAGATATAAAGATCCAAGAATACAAGATATTTGTATCCAATACATTATTATTTAAAAATATTACAGATTTCTGTTCTATTCTTTTCTATATATCTATTTCTGGAGCTTTATTATATTACGATCGTTCATATATCTGCTAATTTTAGTGCATTTTCGTTAGGAAAACACACTAACTACAGTTTCGATGGTCAAAATGGAATTGGGCTTTAAATTAGTATATCTGTCGATTAAAGATTTCAAAGTTGACTTTTTGTAAGCAGTAAGTAGTAAAAGTAGTTTGGCATTTATAGAATGTGTTGAACTAGCCAAAGCCTGTATCAAAAATAAATCGTTTTAAAAAAAAGTTATTTTCGTTATTTATAATTGTTATGAATACTGAAGATACATTAGTGGTTCCTTTATTACACATTTTGACAAAGCCCCTGTACTAAAACATTTTCCATTACAATTCTTCAATCTGGTCGACTATACTTTTCTTCCGACAAAAATATAACTTCTTGTCACGTGTCTGAGATCTGTTCTGCTCAATTTAAAGTTCGAGCCCTGTTTACAGTACATTTACGGCTTCGCGGGCGTCGCCGGGAAGGAGCAAAGGAAAACTCTTTCGGAACCGAAACACCTCTTCAGTGCACTCGACAAAATGATGGATGAGAGTGTTAACTAAATCAACGACTTCTCTTTGCTAATACCGTAATTGTATTTTGGGTAATGAATAGATGAGACGGAATTGTACTTATCTATGCAATTTAGGTTTACGTATGTAGTAGATAGATCTAAATTACATAGATAAATTATGTTAAACTTAATTAGTTTGTATTAGAGTGTATTTCATTTTGTTTAATTCTCAAACTGAAATGATTTGGTGCAACCATTTACCATACGTAGTAAGTGAAATTTAGTGTATTTGAATCTTATATTTGATTATTTTGATCACATCTTAAGAAACGATTATTATAAACTCTTAAAACTACTAAAACTTATAATAGAAAAAACGAAACATCGCGAAAAAGAGAGCTTCGGAGCGAAGGAGTATTTCTTGGCAAAAGAACATTCATCAATGGTAAAGAGTCAGTACAACAAAACTCTTTAGAAAAGCAGATAAAGTTGAAATTGCACTGAGATGCCAAGTTTCTATGGGGAACAATTAGCGCGTTGGGTGCACCAACACACAATGAAAAATCCACTAGGAAACTAAGTTCCTGTAGCTGGCTGTATACCATGTATCACAAAATTTTTTTATTTCAAATCTTTAGTAAAAGGTATAAATAAAATACCCAAACGGGCTATATCACAAATACAGAACGTTTTCGGAATGTAAATTCCATAATCAGTGTAACCTGAAAGTAATTAACCACTTTAATTAAAAAGAACGTAAGATTTAAAATGTTGACTAAGGTTATGCAAAATGTGGTTAATACTTACAAAGTGTACATGAAACCCTTTAAATGTTATAAATTTATAAATATGTTACATTATATGTTATTAAAAATTAGGATGTTTAACGTGTGGCAAGTGGCGAGTGGCAACGTATGGCTCTACATCGGTTACTTGGTCCTGAGACAAAGTGTCTTCGAGGACCTGTTGATAACAACTGATAAAAATGACAATATTGACATGTTAGAACGGATGTCGGAACAGAGCAGTCAGTGCAACTTCGGTAGTTGTCTAAAATGACAGAAGCCAGCATTATTTAAAATTGAATAAATTAAAATTGTAATAATATAACAGTATCAACCATCAATGTTGTAGTCTGTAATGGGAATTTGTCCTATATTTATGTTGAAAAACATTGAAAAAATTTGTTTTATAAATTAATTTAGGTAAACTGGAGTACATGAAATTTTGTAGGTATCGATAGGCAACCAACTATACATGTGTCTAAATTTGATTGTTCTTAACTAAAGATTTTAACAACAGGTCCTGTATGTTATAAAACATTTGGGAGCTAGGAAATAGTGAAAAAGACATATGTAGGAAGATGGTTCTATAAAATTTATTGTTGAGGAGTGATATAATAAATGATATGTTTGAATTTGCTGTTGAGATGAAATTTGAATATGAAAAGAATGTTTTTGTAATGTAATGTTCATGTATTGCTTAACTTACAACTTAAGCATGGAAGGCCCTCTATGTCAGAAAACAACAATTGAGCAATTTTTGAACAAAACAATACCAAACCACCTATCAGCCATCAATTTTCTGTTTATATTGTATACTGGTCAACACACAAAACAACTTACCACCTTTACCCTTCAAACCGAACCAGTAATTTATGTTCATGAACTTATAACTTAAAAAATCTATTACATTTACCAGGTACCAAATGTTATTTTCTGACATAGAGGGCCTTCCATGCTTAAGTTGTAAGTTAAGCAAGACATGAACATTACATTACGAAAACATTCTTTTCATATTCAATTTTCATCTTAACAGTAAATTCAAACATATCATTTACTATATCACTCCTCAACAATAAATTTTATAGAATCATCTTCCTACATATGTCTTTTTCACTATTTCCTAGGTCTCAACTGTTTTATAACATACAGGACCTGTTGTTAAAATCTTTACTTAAGAACAATCACATTTAGACACATGTATAATTGGTTGCCTATTGATACCTACAAAATTTCATGTACTATAGTTTATCTAAATTAATTTATAAAACAAATTTTTCAATGTTTTTCAACATAAATATAGGACAAATTCACATTACAGACTACAACATTGATGGTTGATACTGTTATATTATTACAATTGTAATTAATTCGATTTTAAATAATGTTGGCTTTTAGACAACTACCGTAAGTTGCGCTGACTGCTTTGTTCCGACATCCGTCCTAGCATGTCAATATTGTCATTTTTATCAGTTGTTATCAACAGGTCCTCGAAGACACTTTGTCTCAGGACCAAGTAACCGATGTAGAGCCATACGTTGCCATGTTACCAATTCCAACGGTAACTTAAACATCCTAATTTTTAATAACATATAATGTAACATATCGATAAATTTATAACATTTAAAGGGTTTTCGCCCATATATTTTAGTGGCTCATAGCATGTACACTTTGTAAGTATTAACCACATTTTGCATAAAATTAGTCAACATTTTAAATCTTACGTTCTTTTTAATTAAAGTGGTTAATTACTTTCAGGTTACACTGATGATGGAATTTACATTCTGAAAACGTTCTGTATTTGTGATATAGCCAGTTTGGGTATTTTATTTATACCTTTTACTAAAGATTTGAAATAAAAATTTTTAACAATGAAAAATAGCTCGTGTTGACACGATTGAATGACTTATTTATAAATTAAATGCAAATTATGACTACGGATATTTCTCATCTTTTATATTTCTAATTTTTTTTAACAAAAATTTTACCACACTAACCTGATCTCTGCAGTGTTTAGCACAGCCGTATTTTTTTACTTTTTTCTAGCATTTTTATGGCTGGTAAGTAAGTTTATTTCTGGGGAACGTGTAGCCAATGAATGGTCAGTATTTTCACTAGATAAAGTCATTTACAAAAAGGGCAGAAAAAACTAGTAATTTCATGTTCAAAGTTGAAAACATGATTATATTACCCAATCCAAAATTGTCTTTGGATCTGTTTAGCATATATGTTGTTGCAAAGACCATTTTCGGTCATCGCTATAGAACTAGTGGTGACAGTTGTTGCTATGTAACTCATTATGTAGTATTCATCAACTCCCACTTTAAATAATTATACAACCAAATTGTACAAATCAAATAGAAACAGGGTATAAAAAGTCACTGATACAATGGATCTTAATAAGTAACTCGTTCACATAGAGTAACTTAATAAGGATTCTTAACGATTTCCATCATAATAAGTAAAAAATTACATATCTTCTAGCCACCTAGACGATGAACCCGTTCTCAAAATTGTTCTAGTCGTCATAGTTTACGAGAAAATAAGTTTTCTTGGAAGTTTTACTTTAGGTTTCATAATTTTCTCCCACATAACTTTTACTTGTTGCTGAATCCGAATCCTTCATAATATAATTGTCTGCATCTACCCTAGTTTTGGCTGCATTAAGCCTGTAGTGGACAGAAAAACCAAACAAAACTAAAGAATCGATTTTTAAATTTTTATTTCGATCCAATAGTTATACGATCATTGGCATTTCTTGACCTACTTTATTTATATCTTTAGTCTGTTAATAACATAAAATATATAAACTATTATTATTAAAACCATAGAAATATTCAGAAGTAATAGCCAAAATCGAATTATTTAAAAAAATTATGCAATATTAGAATTACTAATATTTCTAAGTAAATAATCTAAATGCATAAGCCATTAAGACCCAATTGAGTTGTTTATCGTTTCTAAACTGAATATATTGTTATTTTGTCCTGGTCTATATCTTGTTAAGGCTTTATAAAATCGTTTGGCCGACTGCCGGAGCCATTATTCAAAAATTCTTATTGCCGAAAGCTGCAAATTGATTTCTTTGACAGCGAGCGCTCCACTTCGCCCCCATTTGCTCTCCCCGCATCTCGCACCCTCGTGAACCCCTTTACCACCGCTGTCGTTCCTGATGGATTTCATTATAATTACATTTTTCTACTTGGAGATTCCACGACGCTCCGCGGAATGGAAAAAGTTGGCTTTTTAGTTCGGAGGCCCGATTTACGACTGCGTTTTTAGAATGCAGAAAAAAGAAAAACACCAATGACCGGAACAGATCAAATTATATCTATTAGCATGATTATATGTACATTTATCCCTACATAGACTGCGCTTTCCTATTTTTCAATATTTTTAATTTTGGTCAGACGAACATTAATCTTCTCATGCAATTTTTTTTTGTCTCACACTACGTATTAATTGGCTTTCTTATCTTTCTTCTACGAAAGTAGCGATTTATGGTATCTCTATACAGCAGCCTGTAGATTGCGTCAATATTTTTTTAGTTTTTCATATATATGTATAAATAGCTAACTTATATAATAAATTTATTCATTATTTGATGTTTTATTGTAATTTTAAAATTAAGATGGTTTTCGATTTGTGATGGACAAAAACATGGAGTAAAATAGTTTGCATCGTTTATACAACTAACAGTTTTGTCGCTTTATTCATTTCTTTTAGTTTTCTTTATTTTTCCCCTAATGACTGATATAAAAAATTTAAGTGTCATTGTATTTTATTTCTTTTAATCTTGTTTTTCAGATCATTCAATCATTCAATAAACCACATTTTTTTTAGTTGGATTTTCCTAATTTTATATAACAATGGTACTTAGTATTAGAAGGTATACCACTTGTATGTTTGTGTAGCGTTAACAGGCCTTTTAGGCCCATTGCCGGATTAATAATTTCCATTGTTTTCTGTTCTTAGAGCTGTCAGCTTTCAAACTCTGATTCCCAGCTCTCTAACATCTTCCATCATTACATCTCTCAATTTCTTTGTTGGTCTTCCTTTTTTTTGCCCTCAGGTACTCTCCAACCAATATTCTTTACTTGTCTATTACCTTGCATTCTTTCTAAATGTCCGAGCCATACAAGTCTACGTTTTTTCACTACTTTTGTGATTGTAGGGTTAGCATACAATTGGTACACTTTTACATTAGTTCATCTTCTTCATTCTCCCGCTACTACTTTCCACCAAACATTTTGCGAAGTATCTTTCTTTTCCATGTTTGCAATCTATTCTGTATGGTTTTGTTCATAATCCATGTCTCGGCAGCGTATAGCATTATGGGTCTAATTATTGTTTTGTATAGTTACTTTTATTTTTGTATTACGAGATATATCTTTGGTCTTAATTATTTTGTTCATGGCCCCAACACATATGTTGCCTTTGGTCAGTCTCAGGTTGATTTCATTTTCTTCCTTACATGTCTGATCAATAAGGTACCTAAGTACATATATTCATCCACCTTCTTGAATTCTACAACTGATCCATCCTCTACCTCTAATTTAAAGAAGCCCCTGATATTTATTCCTTTTTTGATCGAGATTTCCATGTACTTGGATTTATTAATAATAACTTTTAGTCCCATTTTAGAGCTCTCCCGAGTCAGTCTTTTTGCTATACTTGCCAGTTCTTTTCCATTTCTTGTAATGAGAACCACGTACTCATCAGCGTACACTAAGCATTGGTGTTTTTTGTAGAAAAGAGTGCCGGACCTCTTTATCCCACTAATCCTTACAATTTTTTCTAGAACTATATTGAATAGCAAGGTAGACAACGGGTCTCTTTGGCGAACACCCTTTTTCACTTCGAATTCTTCTGATACTATACCATTGCATTTCACAACACAAATGATTTTTCTAATTGTCATTTTTACCAATCTTACTTTTTTACTTTACAAGTTTTTCCGGTACTTCTGTTGATCTTTTCATGTAGAATGCAATTTCTTCCTATACGTCTTCCAACAAGGATTTTTTTTAATGGCATAGACATTAGTCATTCAGACAGAAGCTCACGAAGTTGGTTTCCTAAAGCCTCTTCTCCATATTTTAAGTTTTCTGCCACCATGCCGCTCTCCCCTTTTTTTATTTTTCATATCTTTTACTATTTCTTCAATTTCTTTACTTGTGGGCTTTGGTATTTCTTCTACTACTATTTGTGGTTTAGGAACATTATAATGTTCTACAGTAGGCACTCCGCCATTTAGCAGCTCTTTGAAATATTCTTTTCATCACATATTTGGTTTTCGTCGACTATCAGATTTCCTTGGTTATCTTTTACATTCATCGTGTTCTTCCTGATACCCAGTTTTAATGTATTTTACCTCATTTTAGACATTTTTTGTTTTGTTTAACTTGTAATTTTCTTCAATACGGTTTACTTTATCATCCATATACTTTCTTTTCCACGTTCTTGGGATTTTCTTTACTTTTTTTCGTTGTTCCTAATACCTTTCTAGGTAGTCTTGTTTTTGGTATTGGTCTTTTTATTCTTGGTAATTTCTTTAACGTTGCGTCCTTTACAGTGTTTGTCATTTTCAAGTACTAGAATGATAACAGAATTAGTGCTACGACCAACGTCAGATAAATAGGGAAACACAACATCATTCGACATATGTACAAAAAAGTGAAGTTTGACTGCAGTGTACAAAAGATCAATAAAATTGATAACACCATAAAAATATGAGAGATAATAATTAATAGACAGATGCTTGAAGAACGAGAAAAGAGAAATTGTCTGAAACACAGAGATACCAGTTTAGATTTAACCACGACAAATAAAGAAATGCTTGGATTATACATTAAACTCAAGAAAGCATAAGAGAGGTAGAAGAAAGCCGAGAAAAAAATGAAAGACTGTGGCAGAAGACTTCAGAGAGAAAGGTTTAGGTGAAGGACACGCGATGGACAGAAAAAGACACAGTGGCGAAGAAGAATACGGAATAGCGACTTCTGAAAAGGGAAAATTTATACATACATACACACGCAAACACAAATAATACATACACATATGGTGTATTTATTATCAATGTTGGAGAGGAGCTTTTGTATAGCATATCTACAGAAATTAATGAGCGATATATAAGAAGTCAATTGGTGCAGTACGATCGCTGTAGAATAGACGGCTTCCAGTAGAAAAAACTACTAAATCATTTGCAGATTTTCTACTTATCTAATAAAATATAATAGCGATTAACCAAAATAATACGATTTCTTAAATAAATCCAAGCCATGTTGCATGGTTTTGTTTCCTTTGGTATTGTATCTGCCTCACGATTCGTCACACTCTTGTAGTATTAGCGATGCTCCAAAACCTCGCCTACACTTAAACGACAATGACTCGCGAAATACTTCTGGAAATTCAATACCCCAAATCCAATTCAGCTCCTTATACTTCCGGTGTGCTCGCACATTGATATTCACGGCGAATGAAATCCCCCAACATGGAGTTTTTGCAACCAAAAAGGAGGATTTTATCTCGCACCAAGGAACACGCTTCGACGAGTTTTGCACAAATTTACTCCCATCCTTTCCGAGGAATTTAACGAATGCAATCCACTTTGGCGCACCCGCCAGATGGGGTTGCGAATAATTCCCTTAAAAGTGTTTCCGATTGTTCGCCACTTTTTATTTGGCCTAGGGCAGTGGCGCTACTCCACGCCACTTAACAAAAAACATCTCTATTCACATTTAACTGAATTATACACTAGTTCCCAAATTGAATTGGTATTGAATAAAACCAAATTCAAGATATGAACATTAGAAAATATGTTTTATATTAGGGTTGGCTTAGAGATGACACAAATAAACGAATCCAAACTATATTTTTAAAAAAATTTAATTGTGTTTACTAATACACTGCCGAGCATAAAATTAGGGTCACCTCGTAATTTAAATTTATTTTATAAATTATATTCTTTTTTAACTACTTTCGTTTTTAACATAGTTTTCCAATGGATTGTTTAAAGAAAACAACGCTTTGTCCTTCAAAGTTTATTGAAAGTACTGAAAATGAAAAATAATTTCCTTTTGATATACTAAATATTAAAAAGGGACAATTTTGATTTGATGTGCTTTTTGTTGAAACAAAAATAATTTTAAGAACTTCAATACCGAGTATTCTCTTTTCTGAAAGTGATAGCAACTAGTAAACCACGAGTCGTGCTTTGGATCAGATTTTTGATCACATTCTGTGGAAGATCGTTCCATTCCTGCACTAACATGTCGCTAAGCTCGCTTGAATTTCTGGTGGCCGGCACATGACTCCGTTAACGTCTCATCCCAAACATGTTCTATGGGATTAATATCTGGACTGCGAGCGGGCTAAACAAATTTTGTGATTTGAACCTCCTCAAGATACTCAGTAAATATTCGAGCAGTGTGAGGCCGTACATTATCATGCATACATGTTGCATTGTTTCGAAGAATAACCGTAAATGGTAAAATATGGTCTTCTAGAACCTGTGCCAGGTAACCATGCGCAGTCAATGTCCCATTCTCTATAAAGACTAACTCTGTGGGAGCGTCAAACGATTGCTTCTCCATGCCATAACTGACCCTCCACCGAATAAAGTCACTCGGCAACACATGCTTGAGCATAGCTCTTGCCTGGACGTCGCCACACTCTGACACGTTTGTCTGAGCCCGTAAGACAGAATCTCGATACATCGGAAAGCAATATACGACTCCAATTGCCCAAGCCAAGTATTCTCGTGCAAAATTTAATCTGGCAATTCGGTGTTCACAGGAAAGCGGCGGTCCAGTTACTCTAGTTCGAGAAGATAGACCAGCAATATGCAGACGTTTCCTAACTTTCACTAGACAGTCTTCGCCTAGTAGGATTCATAGAGTACTTGGAGTGCTACTAAATTAATTTGTTCGATAAACGCTCTCGTTTGTATTTTGGACAGTCAATTAGGAAGTGATTGCGACATTCACTTCTCGAGAGTAAATACGAGTGTGTAATCTTAGTGTGTCCTAAGCATAGGCGACTTAAAAGTGTTTGGACAAAACAAGTACTAGAGCTAGTTTTGCACAAACGTATATTCGGTTTTATTGGTCTTATTTTTGATGACCATGATGTCAAATAGCCAAACGGACAAGGCTAACGAATATCATTGACTTCCCTCTTGATGATTTGTGAATCAATGGTTCAACCCCTGGTCAGAAAACAAAAAGGTTAACGTATTAGTTTAACATTCTAAATGAATCTGCTACTTGGACTAGAATGTGCTGGTATCTGTAGTGATCCTTTCCCAAGTTAACATGCTTCTTTTCTAACTTAGCTGCACCGTACTGAAGAAGACTAATAGTCAGAAATACGTATATATGGTTGCTTTCCATCTTATACACATATTTTATTATATTTTTTTCCTTTGTTACGAGCTATGCCGATACCTTCTACCTTTATTTTACTATTAACACGCATTAACCTTTATATATATATATATATATATATATATATATATATATATATATATATATATATATATATATTCTAGAACATTGTCACTGTTTTAATAGATTAGAAATAAAAATTTACAAAAAAAAAACCAAAATGTTTTACTGTATATTTAGATAAGTAGTTTTACAGTGTAATTTAGTGATTATTTATACGGAGAGAAAAAAAGAACGATGTTGTAGTGCGAGTTAATAAAACTTTCTCTGTGTGGTTTCTAGGAAGACTAATAATCGTATATTTTCTCTGTTTTTGATTAATGGAATAAAAGACTAGATTTCCGTGCAACTGAACTTATATTAATTCACCTGGTATAAATTCAGTTAGGTAGAAAAAGCTAAATTCCTTGTAAATGCAGCAAACCGTTTAACAGTCCCTGGATAACCGCTACTGGCAAGAAGAGCGAGGAAAGCTCGGAAAGTCGGGAAATGCAATCTAGTAAATAAGTGGGTCGGCCAGGCCATTCCGACCGCTTTAAGAAAAAGAAGATTGTTTGTTGGAGTTGATGGGCTCAGTCTTAGAATGAGAGTTGGTTGGAAATCACTTGAATTAAAATAAATGTACCAATTATTTTCAGGAGGGTTAGTACGGTGGAATTACTTTACTAATGATTAATAAGGAACTGGAGGATATTAGGTAGAATTAGAACAATGAGATAAACTTATTTAGTCGAATAATAATGGTCTAAACATTTATTTTTCTTAAAAAAACATAAATCTTGTATAAAGTTCTGGAATGTTGTTAGATTGTTTAAAAGATGACGTTTATGTTGACAAGTTGACTATGTAGTGCCGATTTCGTTTATAAATTTTCTATAAAATGTCATTCTATGGAAGCTAAAATTACACCGATCAGAAGCTTTCTTTAATTCTCGATATAACTTATATCATGGGCACAGAAATCCAGTCATAAAGATTTTTAATTTCCATACAAACAAAAATTAAAAGATGTAAGGAAGGGATCGACTGGTAAACTATTATAATAAAAACACTTATTTTTGTTATAAACCATCTTACTTCAAGCTGCTGTGTCCAAGTGGTTGAGGAAGTCGACTTAAAATCAATTAAGTATTGGGTTTTGCCAGCATAGGTTTGAATCCTGTTTAGAGCATAACGTCTAATTTTTATTTATATAAAAAATTAAACTTGAAACAACACTAGAGGAATTTTTATAATGGATTTATTATCTACATCCAAAAACGCACCGAACTAATATGTACTATTTTACTTGGGTACTGAAATAAGAATTATTAAATCTCCTTATAAATTAGCTCCATGTTGATCAAGCTACTCCATAAACTTTTGTTAAAAATTAATATTGTCACTCCTTATGTATCTCTTAACGAAACCAATGTCCATCTTACAAATACACAGAATGAAATTCTACAGACTCTTTTCATGTCTTGAAAATTTTGGACGAAATACTGCAAAAATATTATCAAGATAGATTAGAGTAGTGATGATAATTTGCAAATATAAAAACTTTAGTTTTGAGAACGAATGACGTACACTGAAGCTATGATACAATGGCTACTAGAAATTAAAAAATACCTCATAAACAAAGATATAATTTAAACACAAAACAATAGCTATAATATAAAAATGAATCGCAAAATGTATTGGTAAGCGCATAACTCAACAACGCATGGACCAATCTTAACAATTCTTTTTTTAAAATGTTCCTTGAAGTCTAAGAATGGTTTTTACGGCGAGAAAAATTCGAATATTTTCAGGGAAAACCCTAAAACAGCCCTTTCCTTTTTCCCATACAAATATTTTCGGAGCGCTCTGTTCGGTCCGGTGAACACTTTGAAAGAATTAATTCAAACAAATCTTGCACTATTGAAATGAACAACAGAAGTATGTATTTGATACACTTATGAAAGTAAAAAATGATAAAACAGGAGGGATTTACTTCTTAGATGCACCTAGTGGTACAGGAAAAACTTTTTTGATTTCATTGATATTAGCAACAATTCGCCCACAAAATAAAATTGCACTTGCACTCGCTTTGTCGGGAATCGCAGCAACTTTGCTTGAAGGTGGTCGAACAGCCCATTCAGCACTAAAATTGCCATTAAACATGCAAAGCAACGAAACTTCAACCTGCAACATTTCGAAGAACTGTGCAATGGCAAAGGTTTTGCAGCAATGTGAATTTATTGTTTGGGATGAATGCAAGATGGCACATAAAAAATCTTTGGAGGCTTTAGATAGAACCTTACAAGATCTACGTAGCAATCATAACCCATTTGGTAGTACAATGATTTTATTAGCAGGAGATTTTCGTCAGTGATTCCACGATCAACGCCAGCTAATGAACTCAATGCATGTTAAAAGTCCTCCAATTTGTGGAAACATGTCAAGGTATTACACTTAAGCAAGAATATGCGTGTCGAGTTACAACATGACCAATCTGGAGACATATTCTCTAAACAACTCATTGACATTGGTAATGGCAAATTTCCTATAGACACCTTGACTGGTTGCATTAACTTTCCTCAAAGTTTTTGTCAGTTAATTCGATCAAAAGATGAACTTACTCAAAAGGTGTTTCCAAATGTTGCTCAAAATTACAGAAACCATGATTGGTTTAGCGAACGGGCTATATTGGCTGCAAACGGGCTAAAACATGTATGTAAATGAATTAAATTTCAAAATTCAAGAACCAATTACAGGCGAATTGAGGATATATAAATCAGTTCATTCGGCTACTAAACAAGATGATGTCGTCAACTATCCGCCTGAATTTTTAAACTCGCTGGATTTACCAGGATTGCCACCTTCAATCTTCAATTAAAGGTTCGATCGGTGGTTATAATGCTAAGAAATATCAACCAACCACGTCTTTGCAACGGCACACGGTTAGCGATAAAAAAATTATTGAATACGTGATAGAAGCAACTATACTGAAAGGAAAGTATAAAGGAAAAGACGTTTTGATACCACGCATCCCAATTATTCCGACTGATGTACTATTTGAATTTAAACGACTACAGTTTCCAGTGCGGCTTGCTTTTGCTATGACCATAAATAAGTCCCAGGGGCAATCATTAGGTGTTTGTGGTATTAATCTAGAAAACCCATGTTTTTCACATGGTCAATTGTATGTTACCTGTTTCCGTGTTGGAAAACCAACGGATTTGTTTGTATATTCACCAGGTAATCAAACAAAAATATTCTATTTCATAAAGCACTACAATAAAAATAAAACAGATTTTTGTTAATAATTATGATTCACTTGATTTACAATAAAGCGATTACTGAAAATACTTATATACGTTTTATTTCACTTTTCTTTATTACATCGGTTATTAACCCTATGTTAATAATAATAATAATAAATAATTAATTATCTCTATGTTTTGTCATTGAAGCACCCACTTTATAAATATGTGTCACCTTTAGGTTCCCACTATCCCTTTAGATTATTTTTCAATCAGGTTGTTCCCCTCTTAGTTTGAAGCCCTCTGACAGACATCCCAGTCGGGGTTTTTAGTGGGTCCAAAACGGTGGCCAAAGTTCGTGGAAGCGAAGATATTTAGGTCACCCGAGCTGACCCTGACACACCGCCCTATCATCATGGTGACGGTTCTGTTCACGAGAATTAAAGAAATAAACTGTCACATTCCAAATCTATTTGACAGAACGAAGTCTATCGGGTCCGCTAGTAATTAATAAAAGAGACATACTCATGACTACAATATTGGGAGACTAAACGAAGACAAGAAACAGAATAACTATATGATGGTCTGTATTAAAATCCAGTGATGTAACGTTAATATAATGTGAATTGATTGTATAAAAGGTTTTGATCAAATAGACTAGAAGAATTTACTTTCTGTATCCAGTATCTTTCAAAATCGAACTGGCTCACGTTTTATTAGAGTGCAATATTGAGAAGTCTTTGGATTAAACATATACTTAAGAAAAGAAATAGTACATCTTTTTTGATGACTCGTCTTTTGAAAACAAATCTTCTACATTATATATTAATCGAAATCTAAATCAAAAATGACATAACGTACGATAATACCTACTACTGAAAACTACCAATCAATTTTGTTTTTACCTTTTTCTGTTAATTCCCGTACTTTAACTTTAAAAATATAAAAGACAGCCGTGAAATATCTGTAGTATGCGGACCTTTCTGATAAAACGCTTATCTGATCAACTGTCAATTCGCAAAATCCTACCGTCGAGCTCCTGCTGCTCTGTTTCAGGATACATAACAGCTTTTCGCCCTCTACATTGCCCATATCCTCATCCGCAGACAATTTAATAGAGCGCTCTCGGAGCAATTCACTTGAACGGATGTCACAGCAGAAATGTGGGGGAAACTGGAGCAAAGCAGGTCATCGGCAGAATACTGCCACAAACACTCATTGCATTGCATTCCTTCACCAGATAAAAACTAATTTTATAAACGATGCATTCAAAAATTTTGGTTTCTAATAAATTTCATGTGAGAATTAAATTGTATAAGCGCTTCATCCTAAGTTTTTATCTATTCTTATTAGAGTTTCTTATATCCGGTCGTACTCCAGCCAGCCAATTGGCTTATTGTACATCTTCCATTTGTGTAACCTTTTGGTTCAGGTTTAAGTTAACAACTACTTACTTAGCCGGCACTGAATATCATCTGTGAGTAGATGACATAAGCTGATAAGTCATGTTTCATCAACTTTTCAGGAGAGCAATTTTAAAGTTTAGCAGGGTTCTAAAAATCAGTTATTAAGTTATTCATAGCAAATTTTATATTTAAATATGCAGCTGTTCTTTGACTAACTGAATACAAAATATCAAGCAATAGCAATGTTATTTAAATTTACGAATCATTTTTTTTTGTAAGTGATGTAAAAGATATCATGTTTTGTTTTGTGTTTGTGTAGTTTTGAATTTATTTTCGATTTCTATGTAAACAATATATGAAATAATTTGAAAGACATCTTGATAATAACAACAATTCAGACTTTTAGCAGCTTTTATTAAGATAACTATTAAATTAGTTCGTAAAATAGTTTCGAAACACAATTCAGATAACTGCCTTAATCTGAGCCTTCTATAAATTGCAAGGCATAGCCAGACGTTGATAAAGATGTTAATAGAGACATGGGGAATCTAAAATTTGCATTCCACGACATGTCTCCTCAACTAAGCAGAAATCGTTAGCGAATTGGTTCCTTGTACTCATACAGAGTAGATCCGAATAAAATGAAAAAGGCAGTAAAGATTCCATTTCACGTACAAATCGTCTATGTATCTGTTTATACGTATTTCGCTTTAATAAAGCTCATCAGAACAGTTATTCATAGGCGTTCTCAACGTGAAAAATAGATCTTTCCTGTCTTAAGAAGCAACAATAAAATGGCTTCGAAACGGACGCAATAGCGACATCTGATATTAAATCCGTAAAATAGTTTCGAAACACAATTCAGATAACTGCCTTAATCTGAGCCTTCTATACATTGCAAGGCATAGCCAGACGTTGATAAAGATGTTAATAGAGACATGGGGAATCTAATATTTGCATTCCACGACATGTTGCCTCAACTAAGCAGAAATGTCCACATGTTCCACATGTCGTGGAATGCAAATTTTAAAGGTATTTAAAGGACTAAATATATTTTTAATACATTATTTAAGTTTGCTATGTTTTAAGGTTTTTATAAACTGTTCTTGTCTGAGTCGACAGTTTTGTTTGATTTCAGAATCACTGCTTGCTTTACTCGCCCCCAATTATCTCTTAAGCATTCGACAAAACTCTAAGCCATAACGTAGCAGCTCTAGGTCCAGACGTTTTACATAATTACATCATGTCTTGTCGGCGACGCAATATCATAGCAGCCGTGATCGGAATGTCTACGCTAACTTGATGTGGTAATTTACCTCCCGGTTCCCTGCTCTTGCTCTCTCAGTCTCAGTCAAGGGTCGCCTGATTTCATTGGCGTGTTCGCTATGCGGATACGTGTGAAACGTAGGAATAATGAATTGGGATGAGATGTAATTTCGATAAATCAAGTGGGAATTATGTGTTACACCTGGTTAACGTCGAATAGATAATGCTTAAGGTAAAGAGTTGAGATTCGGTGAGCAGGAAAGGGTTTTTTACACAATCAATTTAATTCATGGGTGATTCCAGTGATATGTGTAGATTGTAAATATTGTGATGTTCAATATAACGACAAATACCTGTATGTGCGAATAGATCCAAGAAATTGATGTTACGGTTAAATCAAATCTGGACAAGTTCATTAATATGGTATAAATATACATTGGAATCTAAATTGTACGGATTTTTAGGTTGTAAAAACTCTTGGGAGTTTTTCTTCTATCTTTTGGATGAAAATAAGTGATGTATAGAATAGAACTCAGGACTTCTAAGTGTAAAAATCACCAAATGCAGCAGAAACTGTTTCCTTGTGGCATGTTCAACATAGATATTTTTATCTAGGATTAAACCACAACTGATTGTAATGAATGTTGTATATGCTTTGACGTTTAGATTTCCAATGCGGACATCATTTTCAAAAAATAATCTGAAATGAAACTTATAAATGATCTTAACCTGTAAATATTTATAACTGTACTCTTAACCTGCAATTACTTATAACTGTTTGGAATTTACATGTCTACGGTTGAAAAAAATCTAAGGTTAATGTTTTTACCCCCGGAATATCCTCAATTATCAAATTCTGACTGAATTATATGTTTGTGTATTGTGTATTTACGTAGATTATATGTTTGTGTTGCATATGTATTGTATATAGATTGTAGATGGTATATCTCTGACTTCTCATTAATCCGCTATTGTAGGTTATTGACTTCTTCTTTTAAAGAGGGACTCAAAGCTCAAAAAGAAGATGATTCCATAATAATATTACCAGCAGACAAGGGCAACGCAGCTTTAGTTATGTATAAAAGTCAATATCAGTAGAAAATTTAAATTTAATTTATTGGTAACAAATGGACCTTACATCAAACTTAAAAAGGGACGCTTACCAAATCACTAGGGCTCTCGTTTTACCTTGTTTCTAAGTAGTCAGATAAAATATTTCCACTCAAAATCATCCGTGAATTCGAGAATAACGTTTGACCAATTACCGTACAAAAACTTGTCCCATAATAAGCTCTAAAAAAGGAGTAAGATTTAAAAGTGTTTTAGACTCTAGGAACGACGTGATCAACAATTTACCCAAATTTCCAGCTCAATCCATCATATTTTAACAATAACAGCCCGAAACATTATACCTAAATGAATCCTCAAAGTTTACCGAGCTTCTAAGTCATTGTAATCGCAAATTAGGATAATAAACAAAGGTCCCCGACGCGAATCTCCATTACCCAACCAACTTGTTAATTTCCATCAATAAGATTTAAATGTCCATCATAAATTACGAGGCGAGATTCCCTTTTAGCACTAATTTGAGGTCACTGCCGAAATAATTTACCGATTAGTTTTACAACCCCGAGACCCAACCTTAGACGAGGGTAGTCTGGTCATTCTAATTCTATCCAGAAGGACCTTACAAATATTTTACACTGGGGTCGGAAATTTTGTTGACCGATCTCGCAAATCTCGAAAACTTCGACAGATAAAACAATTTAGGGACAGGAGACCTGAATGCGAAATGGGCAGTTTGCGTCAAAGGAGAAGTTGTAACATTCAGTAGCGTTAAGGAGATTGTTTGGAGAAAGGAATTTTTTCATACTTCTTCGAGGATATTTTAAATTTAGCTTAGCATGTATAAAAATATAATTTTCTACAAGTACATTAATATGCACAAATTTTACCTTAGTTTTTATACCTATAACTATATGTCCAAGCAACAAGAATTACATTTGACTGGAAACTACATCAAAAATATTAGCCTATACACGTTTTATACAAGTGGAGACGATAATTGGAATTTTGGAGTCGATTTTATGATACATGAAACAAGTAAAACGATTTGTAACAAAATCTGACAGAATGTGTGCAATTAGAATTAAAGGAAAAGAGAAAAAAAGATCGCTGATAAATGTACACGCTACAGAAAAGGGAGAATTGAAAGATGAATTTATATATATATATATATATATATATATATATATATATATATATATATATATATATATATATATATATATATATATATATATATATATATATATATATATATATATATATATATATATATATAAAGAATCATGGAAATTTTCGGGATCAAATGAAACTAACCAAATAGACCACATCTTAATACAAGAAAAGTTCTCAAATTTAATAACAAATGTGAAAACGTGAAGAGGGGCAGACGTAGACTCTGATTATTTTTTGTTTACAATTAATATGAAGAATGCAATAATTAAAAAGTATAAACGAAAAAAACAAAGTGCAACCTAAATTTAATTTTGAAGAGCTTCGAAAATTTGAGGTAGTGCAGGGTTACTAAAAGGATCTCCAAGAAAGCTACGCCAAACAAGATAGTGCTATTATCAGTAACATACAATAAAAGTTCTTGTAAATGACAAACAATATAAATAAAGCAACGTCGAAGAACATACCAAGAACAAGACCATTTAGAAACAACCACTAGTTTAATGACGAATGTAGAGCAGAGGTTAAAAACAAAGAAGATTTGAGATTAAAAATTTGGATTTTTGCTTGTTGTACTTGTCTTTCATTATCCCGAAACAGCTCCTTCAATTCGTTCAAGTTTCTAGTTCGTTTATTTTTGTCTGCTATTATTCGTCCAGTGCTATTCATTAGTCTACAAGTGCTGTTACTTTATTAAATTACGGCTATTTCCTGAATTTTCTTTTGCAGACTGAATGTATGCATTTTTCTAACGCTTTTATCTTGCTACATTCTCCTCTCTGTAGCGACTATATATAAGTCATATCCCTTAATACTTGATGAATGAAAAACGACAACATTTGGTGAATATAAATCAAGACAACAAGGTAGTTCTATAAAGGGATTTATCACTCATCATCATCATCAACTAGTCTCTAACGTCCACTGCTGAACATAAGCCTCTCGCATGCTTTTTCACTTAGTCCGATTTTGCGCCATCTAAATCCAATTTGTAGTCACTCTTTTTATGTCATCTGTCCATCTCGTTGGGGGTCGACCTCTATTTCTGTTAGTTTGTTTTGGGGGTCTCCATTCCAAAATTCTTTTTGTCCACCGATTATCAACTGATCTTGCTACATGACCTGCCCAGTTCCACTTTAGTGTTGTTATCCTTTCAATAAAGTCTGCTACTCCTCATCTTTTGCGTATCCCATTGCCCTTTCCGCAACTTGTAGTTTACTCACTGTTGTTCTTGTGAGTGTTAGGGTTTCTGCGCCGTAGGCCATCACTGGCAAAATACACCGATTAAATACTTTTCTTTTCAGACACATTGGAATCTTAGACCTAAAAATATCTTTCATCTTTCCAAATGCAGCCCAAGCGAGGTTTATGCTTCTTTTCAGCTGGATTGTTTGGTTGTCTTGACTTATTCTAATCTCATGGTCCAAGTATTTATAGGAGTCAACTGGCTCAATATCTTTGTCTTCTACTGAGATGTTGAGACTTTGTTGTGGACTAAATTTGTCATAGATTATGTTTTTGAAAAATTTATTTTAAGACCAACTCTTTTTGTGACAAAATTGAGTTCTTGGAGCATTATCTGTGCCTGATCAAAGCTGTCTGCAATAAGAACGATATCATCTGCAAATTAAGGGTTATTTAAAAAATTTCCACCTACATTGATGCCCTTTTCGTTCCAATCTATTGTTTTACAAGCGTATTCTAGCAAAATTGTAAATAATTTAGGAGACATGTTGTCTCCTTGCCTAACGCCTCTTTCAATACGAAAGGTCCCAGTATCTTCATTAAGTCTTACATAGGCTGTAGCATGCTGATAGATGTATTTGATGAGGGATATGTATCGGTGATCTATTCTACATTGTGTTAGAGCTTGGAGCATTTCACTTTAATTGACTGTATCAAAGGCTTTCAAAGTCGACAAAGACAAGTATCAAGGGTCTATTATATTCAATGGTTTTTTCAATCAAGGACTTAATGGTTTGCAAATGATGACTTGTTCCGTATTCAGCTCTAAATCCTGCTTGCTTGCAAGGTTGATAGAAGTCTAGTTTTGATGTCAACCTATTAGTTATTATCTTCATAAACAACTTATAAACGTAAGATAACAAGCTAATGGGTCTATAGTTCTTTAGCTCTGTTATATCTCACTTTTTGTGCATGACTACTATAACAGCTTTATTCCACTGAGATGGTGTAACCTCTTTTGAAACGCATAAGTTATATAATTGTGTCAATGCTTTCAATACTGTCTTTCCTCCTGCTTTAGCTGCCTAAATAACGATTTGGTAATCACCAGCTGCTTTATTGTTTTTCATTCGATGTAATGACTTTGAGACTTCTTGTTATTTCTGGGATATCCTCTGAACCCATATTCTGGACTTTTCTCAACTTGGTGCCGTCTTTCTTACCCCTTTCTCTATATAATTCTGTGTAAAATTCTTTAAATACCTTCATTATCTTATCTTTATCTGTTACCACTTTTCCATTTCGATCTGCGAGCTAAACTTTTTCTCTTTGTTCTTAATAGCTTTTATTAATATACGAAAATGGTTGAGTTTCGATTTAATTTGAGTTTCTTACCACTCCCTGACACGTGTTTCTGGGTCTTCCCGTCATCAGAGAGAGCTTGTAAGAAAACTCAAACTAAACCAAAACGCACCGACTACTCTAGCAATTATAGAAAAAATAATTACCAGAGTATGCTACTAGAGACATCTAGTGATGAAAGATGAAGTTAAATGTGTCGATAGCAATTAAAGTAAACTGTATACTCACGCTTAATCAAGCCATTAAGAGCAATGCTGGGAATATTTATATTCCACTATGCATCAACAATTTACTCATATAAGAAAGATGGTGATTTATATGAGTAAATTGTTGATGCATAGTGGAATATAAATATTCCCAGCATCGCTCTTAATGGCTTGATTAAGCGTGAGTATACAGTTTACTTTAATTGCTATCGACAATTATCATTTAAGGTTTAGACATCCATAACGTCTATATTTGTTGTCTCTAGACATCTCAGAAGTTCCTCTTCGAAGGACATGGTGTTTTCGCTTGGATTTCATCCTATTGGGTGTGTTTTTGTTATCATTTTGTATCTTTGTTTTTGGAGATTTAGTACGATCTTCGCTCTTACCATTCTATGATCACTTCCCACTGAACAGCTATTAAGAACTGTTACATCATGGACCATATCTTTGTTGTTGGTTAAAACAAAATCAATTTTATTTTTGGTGACTCCATCTGGACTTGCCCAGCTCCATTTTCTTTGAGGACTTTTGTTGAGAAAGCTATTCATTGCAAAGAGGCCACTTCGTACCAAGAAACCCAAAAACATTTCGCCTCTTTCATTTCTTTTTCCGAATCCTGAGGAACCTACGGATTTATCACTGCTGATAATTTAATTAGCGATGAAAATGTTAATTCTTCTTCTGTAAGTGCCATCTCCGCGAAGGAGATCGGCAATCATCATAGCTATTCGGACTTTAGCGACAACTGCTCTAAAAATTTTATTTTATGTACTATTCTTTTAGGTCGCGCAGTCATGGTATTCTACGTCTCTCTATGTTTCTTCTTCCTTGAATCTTTCGCTGCATAATCGGTTGGAGTAAGTTGTATCTCTCTCCACGTATAATATTTCCGAGATATTTCAATTTTCTTGTTTTGATTGTATTTAAGATTTTCATTGCTCAACTAATCCTTCTCAAAACCTCTTTGTTTATGACGTGTTCTGTTCACGATATTTTCAGAATTCTTCTATACACCCACAACTCCAATGATTCCAGTTTTTTTATTGATCTCACATTCAAGGTTTCAGCTTCCACTTCATAAAACAAAGTCGAGAAAGCGTATCATCTCGCCAACCTAATTCTTAGCTGTAACGTTAAATCTCTTGTGAAGAGCACTCTTTTCATTTTGTTGAAATTAAAAAATGCTACTGGCGATATCTGATAAATATTATTTATTTACTTTGTCTAATTTTTTAATCGTGCTGACCTCCCTGATGTCGAAACATTAGCGTAAGTTTCGTAGGCAAGAGAACTTCTTTCCTCCGATGCCTCGCCTTCCGTCGATCTTCCCTTCAACGATCAACTGCAGAAAACCAACGTTCTGAAGATATGGTCATAATAAGCTGTTTTTTTTTTCTCGCTTAATTGCTGTCAATAGTTCCTTATCATTATTCATTATTTCCAACACTTTATCATTTGATACACTCTCTCTATATTTTCAATAAGCGCAGGTACCAACACATTTAAAATAATCCAGACCTGAGGGAGTGCTCTGAAATAAACGCAGTACACCGCGTACAACAGTTGCACCCTGCATTCAGCGTACAATAAAAGACCGCATCTATTACGGTCGTATTACCAGATGCGACGTATAGCGCATACATGGCGTACGGAGTTTATTGGAGGCCATCGCCTGACATGGTTCTTGCCTCTAACGTCCATCCCTCAACTAGAGATATACAGATCTTAAAAAGAACACTTGTAGAACACACTACCCCAACTACCAGAAATAACTAGATTAATTTAGATGTGTTCGGCAGAGACACAATACGATACGTGTCGTTGAATGACTCTCAGTAAAACGGGGACTATGAGAAAAATAAATGAAAACACCTTCTCTTCAATCACAATTAATAAAGTTTAACAATGAATAGAAGAAACCTAATAAAATCAAGCCCAGAGAGGCAGCAAGATCAATGGAAAGATAGTATTGCATAAAACACTTTCCTGCTTGTTTTCCGCAGTACTTCAGCCCTACTAGCGCATGTCCGTACTTCAATATAACCATGAGCCGAAAACTTAGCCCGAGATGTGGCTAATACCGGAAAGTGAAATATTTTAATTTGTCATGAGTTGGTTAAAAGATCTATATCCCCTTAACAAAGCACGAATATATTAACGAGCTAACGTGTTTTCGTTGTGACTCTTATTCAAAATGTCACGGCACTTGGAATATTGGCTACTTATATCATTTTTACTTCGTTTCATTTTTTCGCTTTTTCTGTAGAAAAATATGTGAACCAAAGATCTCCTAAATTTTAGATAGAAACCCTCGAAAATACCTCATTGACTCCTTTCCGAGCGTACTTTGCGATAAAAAAGTTAATAAAAATATTGCTCTAAAACGTTTGCTCGACGTTATGGAGCTTTATGATCTTTTCTGGGGCATACTCCCCAACGTTATTATACTCTGGCTTTTATAAGACTCTCACTATAAACTTACGAGAGTCATAAAGTATTAATATTCCCTCCTCTTCCTTTTTCACCAAGGTGGGATTGCGAATACTACCGAGTTTATGTGTTCATTTATTTGCTCTTTACACTGGGTTGGGAGTAGATTCGGCAGTGTCACATATGTTCAAGAAAATTGGTAAGAAGGGTGTAAGTAACGAGGAGATAGGTTTAAAATGAGTAAGCTTATTTTTTGTAGAATAAGTATTTTTTAATATGCTTGGCAAACACTTTTTAAGATTTAATAAGTTAACAATACACGTTAACAAATTAATAAAATCTGAAGACAATTTGTTTGTCTGTCACTAGGGATGATTAGCTTCCTTTATGGGATTATTTTTTATGCGAAAACTCTAAAGAAGTGCTCTGCTCATTTTACAAAAATATATAATTATTTTGTTTTTTATTTCTATTATAAATTCATCATATTTTGGACTGTTACATTGTTTTATTTTTTAGCTTTCTTTTTATTTCTATTTTTTAGTTTTTATATACGAGTAGACTGGAATACAAATTAATTATTCGTGGGTCGATTAGAACATTTAGACAAGGCAGGTATTTAGAGAAGCCGAGAAGAAGAGGCACTGAAGGAGACTGTGTGACAAGCTGGACGAGAATATCTGGAGTGAAGGGTATAAGATCGCAATGAAGCATTTCGACGCCTGTGCTCCGTATGACATGCCATTGGACCAGAAGCTGGAGGTAGTCACCAAACTGTTTCCACAAGGACGGTGGCTGGTGTGAGGAGAGACGTCGAGGCTGTGCATGTCCGGATCCCTGGAAAATCTCGAGGCTCGTGCTCCTACCTAAATTCGGGGCAGGAAAATATCGTCCTATTTGCCTTCTTCCTTGTATCGGAAAGTTGTATGAGAGAATGCTACGTGCACCTATCGAGGAGGTGATTGTGATGTCTGGAGGCCTGTCTCCGAAACAATATGGTTTCTGCTAGGGTAAAAGTACAGTGAATGCGGTGACCTATGTGCTTCGGGCGGCATGGGGAATTGGGGCTGATCATCGATGGGTTATCCTGATTCTATTTGACGTCCGAAATGCTTTTAATACATTGCAGCGGGGTCACGTAATGAGCACTTTGGAAGCAAGGAACTCTCCTAGGTATCTGAGGAATGTGAATGCTGATTATCTTCAAGAGAGGAAGAATGTGGTAGAGAATCGTGTAATGGTGGATGTAACGGCTGGGGCCCCGCAGGGCTCCGTCCTGGGTCTGACGCTGTGGAACCTGGCATATGATAAGTCCTTGTTAAGGATTGGTTGAGCGAGCATAATCTTTCTTTCGCGGAGCATAAAACGGAGGATGTAGTCAGTGTGAGGCAACACGTGATGTGGTAGAGTGGACAAAGTCACTAATCCCGAATATTCGAAGATAGGTGGCCTGTGGGCATAGGCAGCAGAGGCAGGGATTATTATCTGACGCAAATGCTCACAGGCCATGACTGCTTCCGCAGCTACCTTTTTAGGTTTAGGAGGGCACAGTCCAATCAGTGCCTTTACTGTGGTTTCTCGGATACTGTGACACACACGATGTTGGAGTGTGAGCGTTGGGCGGATGAAAGTGAGAATTTTGAAAGAGAGTGTAACTGCAGAATGTTTGATTCCGTGAGAGAAATGGTAAAGAAAATGATGAGAGGTGCCACAAAATTATCAGGGAGCTGCTCTCTTCAACAGAATTTCAAAACGAGCGAGTAGCACCTCGGTCAAATTCGGACTGTCGCAGGCCAAAATCGGAGCGAATGAAAGACAGACAGACCCTCTGTTGATATTAGCTACAACAGTCATTAAGTACAAGTGCACTTTGAGCATGTTATTCGCAAATTTAAGAATTAAGTGTAATTTTATTATTACATATTATTTTTCGGCGAAAAAAGTTTGAAATTTTTTGTATTATAAGCTATACTGTAAGCGTTACTGCTTATACTATTGATAATCCATGATTTATGTTTTAAGATTAAACAAAAATCATTTTATTCTCAAAATAAATTACACATTTAAAGGAGACTCCAAAATTTTATTTAGATTCCAAAACACAAGACTCATCTAAATTTTTAATATTTTCTACTACTTCGTCGATAACAGGTTCACCTTCTAACAAGTTTTTTTCCCATTTTCTTCAAATCTGAGTATTACAGGGGTAATCTTAAAAATAAGAGGCAAGGGCTGGTTAGTAAAGATACCATGGGAATTTACCAAACAACTTGAGAGAGAATTATTGCCAGGCAATTTACAAAGGATTGAGCTGTGTTGCAGGAATTACCTCAGAGTTACGCGAAAATCTCTTACATACCACCAAAATAGATTTCAGATTTTGGAGTTAAATTTGGAGAATGTGTAATATGCGCAACTTATTAGTCACTTTGATTAAGTCCCCTGGATGATTCTAAGGTACATAAGTGTTTTTTATAATATTTTTGTGGCTGCTCTGGGACAAATTTTACTTTTGAAAGTTTTTTGTAAGATCCACAAGAATTTGATTCCACCTGCTTTGATTTTTCATTACTGCGGCTATTTAATGACCTCAATATCTTACAGGACATAATATAATAAAAAGTAAAATATAATTTTATATAAATTTGTTTTCTCAGTTTATACTCGAAGATCCAGCATTCGTTTTGTTAATTTTAGTTAAAAATTTTTTCTACTTGATACCCTATTCTTCAACACTTTGTCCCCCATTCCGTCACAGAAAACTCCATTACTCTTCCCTAATTAATTTAAATCGAATTAATAAGCGCCCTTTTCGCAAATTTCATAATTACATATCTCATCTTAACCACTTAAAGAACAAACCGTCTTCTTTCCCCATTCATTCCCTTCTCCTGCCGCCACCGACTAAAAACATATTTCCCAGACGCGAAGGGTAAAGCAGAGCAGAAAGAACTTCCCGAGGGACACTACGAACAAGCCCCCTCGTCCTTTCTCGACTTCCCTAATCAACATTCCAATCACCTTTGGACTTTATCGGCTGAAGGGCCCCCAATTCCCGACAGGAAAATTAAGTGAAGTCGGCATTTCGGTTCCAGTCAGGGTCACGTGCTAGGCAGTGCAGTTTTTTTATTATTGAAAGGGTTTAATAAGTTCCTTTCAACATGTGATTGCTATCATAGTTCTAACATGTCTCTATTTTTATTTGTTATTTTTCAGTTCACATTGGTAGAATAGCAAATTATCGACTCACCAAAATCCTTATATCAGGGAAAAGTAAAAAAATTAAAAAACACCCGCTCATGTTACAGTAGGTCATCATAACCTTAAAATAAGATCATTAGGAGTGAAATTAATGATATGTTCTTAAAAATGCCTCTTAATCCTTTTCCATGTGCACACCTCGTTTCAATATAGTTTACCTCTTTTTGTGGATTATTAATATGTTATGTATTTTGCTTCATTCTCATTGGAAATTAGACTACTAAGTTTTTAAAATAGTCTTTATTTTAACTTTTACCATTTTATGTTAATTGATAATTTATTATTTTATCATGTCAAATTAGTTATTTCGTAAAAGAATTTCTTCCTGTCTGACCAATATAAACTTTTGGGGACTTATATGCGGTATAAGTTACGTAAATTTCTTGATCCATTCTCTTCAACTTCTCTTTATCTGAACTCCTGAGATACATTATATTTAACTTGCTGCAATTGCTAGAAATATTGTATTTTTTTATTATTCTTGACCCTTTTCACCCCCTCGTAGTGACGTGAAAATCATATGAAGTCAAGAGCTGGTACGGATTGATGCAAGCAATCTTATTTTGCTCCTCAATCGATCGGGGAATAGGGTGAGGCGTGAGGTGGGCGAGAAGGAATGACTTTGATGTTTTCCGCTGTTGAGGATGAAAAAGAAATTGAGAAATAAGGACGCGCTGGGAATCGGTTTCTACAGAGATGCTCAGGCGGTGATTGGGGTACTGGGAAATTCGTCTCAGAAAATAATGTGTCTTTAAATGTTTCCCACTCTATTGGGGTTTGGCTTTTTCCCGTTTGCGTGTTCAATAAGGTCAACACATTATGTGTTTCAAAATGTTCGTAGGTTTTTTTAAACTATATAAAACATGACATTCGTGTAACTGCAATATAATAAATATACACAATATTGTGCTTGAAATAGACTTAGACCATAATGATGTATAAAGCCATAGAAAAAAATTGTAATTTGAAGAGGTTGTGAAATAAAAATTTCATTAGCCACTCTCACATAAAAATTCAAACCCAAATATAACAAACACACATATAACATAACTTGTTGTTTATCATTGTATGCTTCTTTTAAACACAAATTTAAAGAAAATGAGAAAATGAGAAATTTAAATGAGATAACATATTAAACCCTTTTGATTACTTGTAACATAATGCAGGAGAGGTATTTGTCAGGAATGTAATAAACCTTATAAACAATATATATATATATATATATATATATATATATATATATATATATATATATATATATATATATATATATATATATATACAATAGCACTAAAGGCTTCAGAGGCCCATGGCTTAAAAGGTTTGTTCTTTCTTCATTTTCGCTTTCCTTTTATGTACTGAGATCTTCTCTGGCTCGATATGTAATTTTTCTCCATTCCTTCTTGTTATTCATTTTTTTTCTGGCCTTCTAGTCCAATTTCTTCCATATCTTTTTCTACCTCCTGATTCCATCTATTTTTTGGCCTTCCTTTTCTCTTTTTTCAAGTTATAGTGTAGTTTAGTACCCTTTTTGGAGTCCTCGTGTTCGGCATCCATTCTAGGTGACCTCGCCATCTTAGTCTCTGTGCCTTTATGACTCCTATTATGTTAGGTTGATTATATAATTAATGGGTTGATCCCATATCTCCAGTAAATTTTGTTCATTTTTGTCATTGTCAAGGCCAACCAAAACTAAACTTAATGTGTGTGTGTGGTCTATTTTAAATATTTGCAAAAGATCTCAGGTAGGGACCAATGACGACACGCCGCAGTTACAGTTACAATCAGAAAGTAATTACTTTAAAATCGGCATTTGTGTTGAAGCAATGACTTCCTTTGAGATTGAATTTCAAATAACTTCTAATACAGCTTGGATAAATGTAAATAAATGAACATGTCCAAAAACAAATCTGAACAAACTTAATACATACAAAATTAACCCACATACTACTACTGTCCTTTTAAAAGGCAATCGATCTATTTCCCTTAAATTGATAACTTAAACTTATCGTTGAAAGATGGCGCGTGTGAGTCTGTTTACTGTCAAACATATCGATCAAGATATTTCATCAGTTGCTCGCTTTAAAAGTTTGTTTACGTCCGGCATAGCATTGTTTTGTTTTGTTTTTTAATTAAACATGGGTATTGCTAATTGGAGGTAAGTTTTTTTAATTACAAATCAAATGTGGGCGTTTTACATGATCTGCTAGTCATTGCTTTACTTACGTGTAATTATAGTGGAAATATTGCTTGGAGTTTTTTGTTACTTTTTTGTGTACGGCCATTTTTGTTTTGTTCTTTTAAAAGGACAGTAGTAATAAGCACTACAAAATGGTTATTTTTTAGGAAAACCGTTAAAATTGCATGAGTTAATTGCAGAACTTGAGACAGATGAGATTCCAACGCCTCCTGATGCTATAATTATTTTACCTCCAGACAATGCAAATGATAAGACAACAGATTCAGGAACGAGGATGTCACAACGATAGACCATTTACCAGAAAGCCAGTTGAGAAATGACGTGGAGGTTATTTTCGACAATCAAGATCAGAGTGCAGAAGAGTCGGATTCCGACGACGACGACGTACCTCTTGCTACACTATGTAAAGAAGAAACAAAACCTTCGATTATTCTCGAAAAACTATGATCTGCACAATGGCTTATGGGTGATCTGTACCAGCATCCTAAAGATGTTTACCGGAGACCAGAAATCGGACCTAAACAAAATCGCACGCCATTACAGCTCTTCGGGCTATTTTTTGGTGTTTAGTGGGTGTACTTATTTTGAGTGGCTACCTGGTGTTACCCTATTCGCTCCAACAGCTATGAAAAAAAAAGAACTGGGAACTTACGATTACAGATTAGATAAAAACACAGGAATTGTGGTTTGTCGCTGGCACAAAAGTATCGTTACAATTGCATCTAACTTTTGTTCAGTAAAACCACATCACCTAGTCAAACGGTTATCCCATAAGGAGAAGAGACACATTTTTGTTTCACAACCAAATATGATAAAGCAATACAATTCTTTTATGGGTGGCGGAGACCGATGTGACCAAAACATTGGTATTTACCGGATCTCTATAAGAGGGAAAAAATGGTACTTTCCGCTAAGAGTACATGGAATTGACATGGCTATTCAAAGCGCATGGCAATTGGACCGAAAAGATGGAGGAAGCCTTGATCAGCTTGAATTTAGAAGGCAAATAGCTTGCAACCTTCTATAAACCTACAAAAAAGATACCAAACACGACCCAACAAGACGGAATCCCAACACGGTCTTACATTCAAGATATTTTGGTATGAACCATTTAATTGTTTATCGAGAAAAACAATCTCGTTGTGGACTTTGCAAGAAAAAGGTTCAATTTTTGATACCTAATAACGAAACACTAAAAATGACTTGGAATTTATTATAAATATTGTATTTATTAAGGATTACTATAACAATGAAGAAAAAATAAAAATTTGAACACTACAATACTCTGATGTTAACCTGTTTCTAACTAGTCCCAAAACCACTGTTTGAATTCTCACAAAAATAGTCATTAAATAAACATATCAAAAATGTCTACAGTCCATCTAATTTAAAAACCGTTGCACGTCATTATCTACGTCAGAGATCGAAGTTGACATAGTTGCCAAAATATAAAAAAATCGTGAATCCATTTTAAATCAAATAGGTCACATAATTATTATTATACTCTTTACCACGACTATTTAAATTCTTACGTGACATTTTTAAAATAAAACACACTAATTTTGTTCTAAAAAGAACAGATTTTATTAAATAGGTAAAAATATAAAACAAGAGGTATTCACTTTAAAATTTAAAATAATAAAGTAACATAATAAAATTTAAAATAATAAAATAAAAAAGTGTCAACACCGCAACTGTCAAATAAGTGTTACCAATTTATGCCAAAATTTCACCTTCGTTCGATTACAGTTACAGTGTGTTCCGAACAAATGTTCTTCATAAAAATGCTTTATAATGCATTTATACAAATTAAATGAAACATATTGTTGTCTATTTCTTTAAGTTAACATTAATATAAATCTTTAAATATTAGTTCTACGCGTATATAATAAAATATGTCTAGTGGCTGTAATGCCAGTGTACTCGGCAAAGTGATTCTAAAAAGGAACACACCTACCGCCTAAATATTTGTGACGTCACGGGCTATGATGCCAATGACGTGCAACGGTTTGTAAATAAGATGGACTGTATGGAACACGAAGTTTTTTTCTCTATACATCAATATCTCTATAATCAGATTTAAAAAAGTGTCACACCGGTATAATACCCGATTGGTCAATAATGAACTTATCTTAATTTAGTGTAATATGATTTCTGTACGATGAAAAAATTCAAGAAATATAAAAGTCAATGTAAAATAAAAATCTAACTAATAATTGAAACAATCTTTAAGATCTCGTCTAGTATGGCCATTGTGCAAATGAGGAGCAACCCATTCTTGAAACATATCCGATACATGCTCGATGGGATTAAGGTCCGGCGATTGTGCTGGCTCGCTAAAAGCTACGCTTGTAATTTCCTCATTATAAAATCAATCTTTTACTATTGCTGCAGTATATGGCCTTGCATTATCCTTCATGTAAGGCAAATCAGGACTTACAGCAGTTTCAAATGGACGAATAACAGGTTCTAAGATACGATAAATATCTTCATATTGATTGAAGCACCTTTAGAAGCTAAGATTATTTAACAATTTCACACACGTGGAGTGAAACATCAGGACTTTATCACCGTTGCTATTCATTTTAGCCTTAGAATATACAATGAGTAAATTATCGGCTGAACTGACAGGGGGATTTGCGAATCGAGAATCAAAACTATTGTTGGCCTTTGTTACAAATCTAGATGCAGTCGCTCATTCTAAAACAGACGTCAGAGAGGTGTTTTCAACACTCGAGGAGGTAGTCTGGGTCTTCGAATAAATAAAGAGAAGACGGAATACATGCTAGATATCAAAAATCCAAGACCAAGAGTTAAGCAAAACATAACTAGTAATGACCACAACTTCGAAGCAGTAAAAGAGTTACATCTGGGGACGGTAATTACTAATTACAGATGACAACCACATAGAAAAAAAGGTCTCAACAAGGATAGCTGCGAGAAATAGAGCATTATACTCTCTATCATCATTATTAAGAGCTAAGCGGCTAAAAAAATCTGAATTAAGAATATATAAGTCAATTATTCGCCCAGTTGTTACATTCTTCTTCTTCTTCTGGTTCCTATCCGTTTCGGATGTTGGAAATCATATTGGCAATCATGACCTTGCTCGCTGCGGCTCGAAACAGCTCTGTTGAGGTTTTCTTAAACCATGTTCTTAAATTCCGCAGCCATGATATTCTCCTTCTACCGGGTCCCCGCTTACCTTTGAGTTTACCTTGCAATATAGACTGCAGCAGGGAGTAACGGTGCTGATTTCTTATAACGTGTCCCAGATATTGCAATTTTAGGCGTTTGATCGTAAACACAATCTCTGGTTTCTTCTTTGTTGTTACATATGCAAGTGAAACATGGGAACATACATTAAATACGAGCAAAACATTGTATATTTAAATATGCTTCTTCAAAATTGGTTCTTATTTTCTTTAGTCACGGACTGTCATGGACATGTATGCTAGTACTTGTATAATAACCTTAAAGCTGCCGAGGTTTCTAATACGGTACCAAAAGAAACATAAGCTTTACACTGAATCCCGATGCAGTCCCACTACTTAACTCAATTAAGATGCAATGATCAAAAAGCGAAAGAACTATTTAATCAAATAAAAAAATTTTGCTTACACGGGGTACATAAAATTGACTATATGGTGTAGATATGATCTTCCACAAAAATCACAACATCGATGACGATATCAGCTATTGATATCAGATCTCAAGCATAACTACTTAAATTCTGATACCTCCTCCAATAAATTTCCAAGCGACTTTTTGTATATCCTGAGGAAAGACGCGCTTGCAAACGAAGCCGAAAGAGGGCATGTGTAAAGCTCCTTATTGAAATGTAAATATGAAAATAGAAGGAATCGAGTAAGGTATCTTTTGGCATGTACTCTGAGATTTGCTCTCCGGCAAACGCTAAAATTCAAATATAAATATTTCATGTATGCGGCGATGGTGATGGTGAGGGGCCGGGGCCGATAAGGACGCCAAAAGGAAAAGATAAGTGGATTGACAACGGTGAAGATTCCGACACGAACGGAAAACCTCCGCGGTGAAGTAAGTAGATGCGAACGTTTTCTTTTCCTCGCAATTTTCTTGCCACTCTATTCGGCTTCGGCTGCAGCTTTTTATCCCAGCGGCGGAGATTGAATACGTTTTCAGTTTGAGATAAGCAGATGATGCTGTATCTGGTTGGAAATCTAATTCGGTGAGTTTTATTTTTAACCGGGGATTTAAATCCCTACAAAGTTTGGATCGTGATTTAGTAAAAGTTAGTGCAACTCTATGAGTAAAGAAGTTTTGCTAAGTAAGTTTTTTGTTATTAGAGGAATGACTTTCTAGGTAATTTTTCTTCTTTAAGAACGCGATCCACTTTATCTACAACCAGACCGAGCAACTTCTAGGAAAGAACAAATAATTGTATTTATAAAATACGGTGTAAATGTAAAAACTCTTATTTGGGCGAAACTTCAAGAACATTAAATGTTAGAATAAGTGAACATCAATCATATAATAAAAATAGAGAATTCAAAACACACACGGGAAATTTAATAATGAAACGAATTATCTATAGTTCTGAAGTAAAAAGAGAAGAGAAAAATGAAAGAAATTGCTTTTACTTTGGTAAATGAAACATGCTTCGAAAATTCCTCGGTAGAACGTAGTAGTATTTGGTTACAAATATTAAAATAAAAAGTCTTAGTTAAACATCACGAAGATACACATAGTTTAAAATTATGTACATAAATTATAATTTGATACTAATATTGAGAGTAAACTAAAGGCAAGACAAAATACTTACCATGTCATATCAAGAATGTTTATTCTGATTTTTTCCTTCTGATTTAAAATGGAATTACAAGCAAGAGAATTTTACTGTCATGATTGAATGTGGTTGGGTTTTTAAAGACCAATCACATGCTATCATTACTGTGCTAACAGGTTTTCGTAAGTTGAATTTGATTTCATGAAATCAAATAAACTATCATAAAAGCCACCCAGTAACGTATCTCAAAAATATTGACAATATAATATTAAAGTTCTCTAATAGTATACGAGCATCATAATAGCAATTAAATGCGAGTAGAATACATGATTTTTTCTACGATCATTAACGACAAAAAAATTATATAAAAATTTATTTATTTTTTAACACAAACAAATTAAGTATTTATATAATTAAATGAATTATTTTGTTACTAAATTCATATTTTAAATATTACAATTATTATTAAAACGATTTTTAGGCGACAATTTTATTGAGCTGGTTTTCCGCAATTTCCTTACTAATTTGGTTGTATTTCGTTGGAATTTAAAATTTGTTTACCTATGTTGGTTTTGTTTTGAACGGATTTCTTAATTTAACTTTCCACCAATGTATATTTCTATCCGCCGTGACGTTTTAATGTTGTTATATCACCACCAAACTGTTTTGAATGTAAATTTTTTTCAGACTGATGAAAGATTTTTGATACACATATTTTTCATTAAAAATAACACCTTAGAACTGTATTTATCTCTTCATTCATTTCATAAAGCGCCTTTACCGCGATAAAATAGAAAGCGACAAATTCTCATCATCGTTTATACATTAAATAATCCAATTAGAGCGTTAAAGAAAACATTTCCACTTTGAATTCAGTCCGTGAGGTTGTCTCCCTGTTTTCACATAAAACCGCCACGGCTAAATTATTAAAACAGTCGTAGAGTCATTTGCCGAGTACAGTTGAAGTCCTCCAAGACCTCTTAACGCGAGAAGCAAAAAATCGGGAGTGTATGCTGAACTGCTGTATTTCGAAAAAACTTTGTAACATTCATCATTATTGTCTTTCATTTTTTGCTATGCAATGTCATTTTTCAAATTACACTTTCCAATACGTTTCTTTCTTACCTACCCTACTATTCTTTTTACACAAGCCTTTAAACTCAGGGAAATGCGACAGGAAAATATTTCCAAATAAATTTCTTCTTAATTTTATGGTTTTTTATCAGACCACAACGATGTTCCGAAAGGTTTCCGCAGGTGGTGCAATTAAACCTTAAACTAAATTCATTTTACATATTCCCAATTGCCAACAGAAGCACGTGAAAGCCAAACAGGCTCGTACTGATGTGTATCATAAGATTTTTAAAAATATTTACTTTTAAAACTATTAGTGTAAGAATTTCTTGAAATTTAATAATTAAATCACAATTAAACTAAACTCTAAAAAATAACACGACCAGTAAATAACTTAACAATAACTATAACATAAATATAACACAATATATTAACTTAAAAAACAACACGATACAATTTGAATTTAAACATACTGGCAAGTTTGGATCTGTAACATGAGAATCTGTCTGGCTTAAGGCAATAAATTATATTTAATAGCCTCTTGACGAATGAGACGGCGAATATCAACACGTGCGTTTGTTGTCAGATGGGAATTTGCTAAACGAATGAACTTTAAGTAAATTCATCTTCAACCTACGGACGATGTAAACAAATGCACACTGGAAACACCCGTTTGTTCAGGACCGGACTAGTAAATTGAAGATACAATATAAAACAGACAAACTTTGACAGACACAGATTATAGTACACCAATTTTTTAAATGTAAAAATTATTTACAAGATCTAGAGCTATTAACCACAAAATAAAGTATGTATGCAGAAAAAAGTTTATAAAATTACCGTATTTGCGTTATTAACTTTCAGAATCTGATGTACTGCTGTCATCATTAATGTTAAAAATGAGAGGCTCAATTTGGGCTTCAATTAAATTATTCAACTCCCAGATTTTTATCTCTACTTCTTTTTTTACATGTCCGACGCAGTTTTTCCATTTTTTCATGATTACAGCAGATATAGCTTCATGGAATAAATTTTTAATGTCAGCAAACTTAAATGTGTTATTGGCAGCAATATAATTCTTGACTTGCGCTCATACAAGCTCTATTGGATTGAGCTCGCAGTGGTAAGGTACCTTAACACTGTTCTATTTGTGCTTCTTACCAGTTCATCTACTATGTAGTTCTTATATTCACCTTTATGTTGTTTAACGATTTCTAAAAATTGCAACAGCGTTTCTTCAAAAGGAGTGTTTTTTGAGCGAAGCCAATTTTGAATATCTGCCTTTTTTGTAGACATAATGAGAATTTTTTCCAATTTTCTGAAATGGTAAGGGGCATTGTCCATCACAATTACGGCATTTTTTTTCCAATGTTGGTAAAATCTTTTTGAGCCAACTTTCAAATGACTTCCCATCCATCTCCTCATGGTAGTCTCCACTTTTGCTGGATTTAAAAGCCCACAGTGCATCCTTAACAAAACCATTCTCACTTCCGATGTGACAGATTATCAACCTTTAACCTTTTCCTAAAAGTGATATTAAAGATAATAATACAAAAATTCAAAGTTTATTTTAATTCGAATTACCTTAAGCCTGTCGACACCCCATCCAAAAATGCATGTCTTGCAGAGAGTTTTTGGCAAATGTTTATACAGCACTACTAATATTTTCAAATAAACATTTTAGATATTTGTTTTCATTTTACGAACTTTAAAATCTTTTCTTTAAAGACTGTTTTTTTCTTTTGCTTTAATTTAATTTCTGCATTCTTTATTAGAATGTTTCTTAGAAAGGTTTAGACGATATATATATATATATATATATATATATATATATATATATATATATATATATATATATATATATATATATATATATGTATATATATATATATATATATATATAAAGTAGTTAGGTATTATTGACTGACACGTTATGTAAAATAAAGTTTTATTTTGAGGTTGCAGTCATTAATAGGGCAGGAAAGTAAAACTCTTTGTTCTTTAATCAAGCTTTCGCAAAATTTATTTGCTTCTTCAGGATATGCTAAAATATGGTAACAGTAAATACAACGAAATTAGAACTAAATAGCATTGTATAAAACTAGTAAAAAAAAACTTACAACATGAGGTTAATCCATTAAATTTTCAAATTTGCAAAACATTAAAACTTAACTTATTTTAAAAATTATACAGTTATGTAAGTACAATATTCCAATTTAATTTAATTTTGTAAAAATTCATTTTGACATTGATTGTTTGATTTATCTCAGAAAGACACTCGTTTCTGTTTATTATATTTTTTGTTGTTGATAACTAGATCTTGATTGTTATTATGGTTACGTATAAAGTGGCAATTAATAAAAATCATTCATTTAATTTCAATGAAACTAATATATTAAGACGCGAAAACCAATTAAATAAAAGAGAATTCTTAGAAATGGTATGCATAAATAAATATCAATGCGTTAATAAAAAAACTGATATTGATAAACTAAGCAATATCTATAATTACATTCTATCTTACGAAAATTAATACTATAATTTTCCAATATTAGATTTTCTGACTATAAATATTAGAATTTCAAAAAATTTAAATATTCATATTTGGCGCCACTTTATACGTAACCATAATAACAATCAAGAGCTAGTTATCAACAACAAAAAATATAATAAACAGAAACGAGTGTCTTTCTGACATAAATCAAACAATCAATGTCAAAATGAATTTTTACAAAATTAAATTAAATTGGAATATTGTACTTACATAACTGTATAATTTTTAAAATAAGTTAAGTTTTAATGTTTTGCAAATTTGAAAATTTAATGGATTAACCTCATGTTGTAAGTTTTTTTTTTTTTTTACTAGTTTTATACAATGCTATTTAGTTCTAATTTCGTTGTTTTTACTGTTACCATATTTTAGCATATCCTGAAGAAGCAAATAAATTTTGCGAAAGCTTGATTAAAGAACAAAGAGTTTTACTTTCCTGCCCTATTAATGACTGCAACCTCAAAATAAAACTTTATTTTATATATATATATATATATATATATATATATATATATATATATATATATATATATATATATATATATATATCGTAGGTATGTACGACTCTCAATAATTTTAAAACGTTGCTCAAACAACATATCAAAAATTTATAGTGTACTTTTATCAATATTGTATGTATAGCAGGTTTCCTATGTAAATAAAGATCTATCATTAATACCACATGATCCACACAATCAACACCAAAGAATGTCTTTGTGAAATTGAACTTCTTTTTCCCTATGGTGATCTACCTGAGAACATTAATATTAAGGCAGTCGCCAAATTATTTCTTCTATAACTGTATTTATAAACGCTTTTTCTCTTCTACAATATATGTCTGTAAGTATTTGCAAAATATTTAGGTCCATAGCCTTTTAACTTTTTTCCAGCCTGTTCTTTTTCTTTTTTTTTTTCGTTCTTCCTTCCTAGGCCTTCCTTGTTTAATTCTACTTTCAGTTTTGGTTAATACTACGTTCCTTACATTTTTCTTTCAGTCCGTTTATTCTAAATTCCTATGCCACTGCAGCTTTATTGGTCTAAAAACCGCTATCAAGTTGCAGTTTTCAAAACAGTACTGCTAAATATTGTTGGGAATATTTTTTGGGAACTTGATTTTGTGATTTGTAAGGATTCACGTTACAAGATGTGTAACTGATTGAAAAAAATGAGGTACAGTAGGGCGTACTGTAGACTAGCGCGAAGCTTCATACTATGTTTTCTGTATTTTTAAAATTGAACAAATTAATTGTAGTATTTATTCATTATCTATATTTATAGATTTTAGTCACATAAAAAAAGTTTACATCGTATCACGGACTCCGATCGTTGAGTAAATGGACTCGTCCAACTTTTTTCTTTGACTGCAATGCTATTTCGTAAAAAGCCATATTTAATATGATGTGCTGATTTAAAAATCTCTTCCAAAGTATAAATATAAAAATTCAACTCAAAATATTGTATTAGTTACTCTTTTTGTTCGAAGAGCTCGAAGAACTATACCCAGACGCCAACATCATAAAAGAAATAAAGTCCAAAAGACTCCAATGGGCAGGACACCTCAGAAGACATTCTGATGAACGAACAGTAAGACTGGTGTGGGAGGAAGTCCCAACTGGAAGGAGACCACGCGGACGCCCTCGTCTCCGGTGGTGAGATAATAAAGCAGGAGACCTAAGCACTATGGGCGTGGAGAATTGGATGGAGGTTGCTCAAGACAGAAAACAGTGGAGGCATATTGTCGAGTCGGCTAAAGTCCACGAAGGGTTGTAACGCCACGGAGTAAGTACATAAGTAAGTAAAACTCTTTTTGTTACACCTTAATACAATAGTCGAACTGATAATTGTAAAAATCTGACATTGCATTTATATGAAATTATTTTAAAAGAAGAAGTGTGCAGAATAAAATCTTAAACATATGATTCAATATTGTTATTACCTGGAAGGCATTTATGATTTAAATTTTGACCGTTCGAGAATCGTTATAAATCGAATTCTAATATAAATCTTTAGTTCTTGTGTTTGTTTTATTACATTATTGACAGATAATCTTTTAATTTTTACTTTTCATTTAATGTCTGTATTTTATTATTTTTCATGCAGTTTTTTTATTTAAACCTGTTTAGAATAAATATATGATGCCTAGAAGCTAATTAACGAAGAGTAGTGAATCCTTGTGAACACAACTATTTCGTAGCGCTACCTCCGTAACACCGTGTCCTGGCGCTACTCCCGTGTCGTGACGCTACTTCCGTGTCGTGGCGCTACTTCCGTGACGCTCGCCTTACCATTTTACAGTATAGAAGCTTTGTTTCAAAAAATAATTAAATGAAAATATTTAAAGCGTATTAACTGACTAATCATTCTGCTGCACAATTCTTTTAAGTATGCTCTCATTACTTCCCAATACTTTAATTTATCTGGTAATTTTATAAATTTTTATTTTATTTTTAACACCTTTTTAGTTTTAATATTGTTGTTGGAAGACACATAAGAGGAATAAACAACTAAAAAATAATATCAATAAGGAGTCATAATTAAGATACCTCATAGTGATTTGATATTAGAAATATCTCATCCACTCGTTGAAAGCTATGAAAAGTATCATAACAAACGAATGTCGATCATATTATCATTACAAAAGAGTATTACCAAAACAGTAAAGAATAAAAATAAAAATATGTATTGGTGCCAATGGTAAATACACTTTACATAAATAATTTGAACTTCTATTGGTGGAGTAGCCACTACCAAAACATAGCCTCTCCCAAAAAAAAGAGAGAACATCTTTGGGTTCACGAGTGATCAATCCTGAAAGGTAAAAACTTCTCTGGAACTGTTGTAGTGGTAGTAGCATCATTTTAGCAGCTCGTAAAACCGGCAGCGACAAAGAAGTGCGGAAAAACGAGGACAAAGCAGGATTTGTAGCGTAGGAAGTAATGGGTACATTCGTAAAAGAATTGTGCAGCAGAGTGAGTAGTTAATACGCTTTAAAAAAATAAAAGTTTAACTTTGGTTTTAAAATTTTAAATTTACAAGAAGATATAGAATGTAAAAGATTTATTTACGAATGCGACGTATTTTAACAAATTAAGTCATTAGTGTGGAAAACTTGAAATACTTTGGTACCTGCTTATATTAAATATTTCGATATTTACAGGGAATCAAAAAAGAATATCTCTCGGTTAGTATAAAACAATTTTTCCTTATATCTTCATGTATATAAATAATTTACCTACTCGTAAAACACCGCTGCATTAAAAAAAGGATCGAATTGGATAGGTATATTACACCGTGGGATTCACAATGAAGCTAATTTTCCACACTAATAAGTGGTAATGGTAACTGTATACTTCCAAGTGATAACACTTTCTGCTCATCTGGTGATTTCGATCATCTGGTGTACTATGCCACGGATGACTATTTTATGGTCATCCGTGACCATGCTATTAAACCAAAGAGGCTCTGACGACAGTGAATACCAAAATTAGCAATCACCCACTTACACTGTGGAAGAGTTGATAAGTGGTAAGATATTCTTTGGTTCTGGAGTTTAGAATATTGCAGTTTCGCAACTGTATATTGTTAAAATATTAACAGACTTTTTGTTAGTTTTGATTCGTCCCCGTATCGCGTACAAAAACATAGACGCTATCGACCATAAACAGTTGTTAATACATTGTCGCAAACAAAAGATTGTACTTTTGTACATTGTTGTTAACAAAGACATTGTTGAATTTCATGTAACATTGGTGAATTTCATTAAAATTGCCGATCATTTTGGTAATTATCGTCATCTAGTAAAAAACATTTTTTAAACTAACCGCCGTTTTTGCAGTCAGTAATAGAGACGAGTTCCATCAGCGAAGCAAGTCAGTCATGTCTTAGGTAGGGGTGCAGGCCACTCCGCAGTCGAAAGTCATTCCATCCAGGGGGGGAGGCGACTTCGCCATCATCAACATTTTTGTGGTTGCTGCAGTCAAAGAAGACATCGTCTTCGATAGCGGGTGCTATCATTCTATTGGGGTACAAGTACAACCTACACAATTTGTTACCAAAAATATTTGTTGCTATAGCGAGTACCGTTTACTGGTATATGCATTTTGTTGGTGTTATATTTAAAAAAAAGTTCATTAATGAACTCTATTGAATTTTGTGCCGCCAATCGAGAGATTTTAGTCTTTATTTGGAGCATTTAAATTTATCGGAACGTTTTACGTATATTTGAACATATATTTACTATATTGCATAAAAAATTGTAGTTTTGTTTTACTATTTGTATCTATATGCAGTTTATAATAAGATATTATTTGTCTTATATACAAAATCATCTTATTGCGTTATAATTGATACTTATATGACAATCAGCTGTAAAAGTCATTGGTCTTTCTTATCGTATCATATTTTCGATTTCCTGATATCTTTTGTAGACAAGCGGTTTAGTTTTTCTGATATAGATATCCACAATTCGTCTCAATCTTTAGTCTTCGAAAACAGCTGTGTTTTACACTAATTCGTTTACCTTTTGTGAAGCAATCTGGGTTATGAATAACTACTTTTTTGTATCTTTATCACGCATATTTCAATTTGTAAATATTAGGGATTTATATAATCTTTATGTATATACAATTTCAACATCTGAATTGTGTTTCGAAACTATTTTACGGATTTAATATCAGATGTCGCTATTGCGTCCGTTTCGAAGCCATTTTATCGTTGCTTCCCAAAGACAGGAAAAGATTAATTTTCACGTTGAGAAAGCCTATGAATAACTGTTCTGATGAGCTTTATTAAAGCGAAATACGTATCAACAGATACATAGACTATTTTTGCGTGAAAGGGAATCTTGACTGTCTTTTTAATTTTATTTTTATTCGGATCTACTCTGTATGAGTACAAGAAACCAATTCGCTAATGATTTCTGCTTAGCTGAGGAGACATGTCGTGGAATGCAAATTTTAGATTCCCCATGTCTCTATTAACATCTTTATCAGCGTCTGTTATACCTTGCATTTATAGAAGGTTCAGATTAAGGCAGTTATCTGAATTGTGTTTCGAAACTATTTTACGGATTTAATATCAGATGTCGCTATTGCGTCCGTTTCGAAGCCATTTTATCGTTGCTTCCCAAAGACAGGAAAAGATTAATTTTCACGTTGAGAAAGCCTATGAATAACTGTTTTGATGAGCTTTATTAAAGCGAAATACGTATCAACAGATACATAGACTATTTTTGCGTGAAAGGGAATCTTGACTGTCTTTTTAATTTTATATTTATATACAATTTGTTTATTGATTTTACTTTTTAAATAGAGTTTTAGTTCTCTTGGTTTTATTTTCTATGCTAATATACATACCCAATGCGAAAGGGAGAAAACCAGCGAGTTCCAGATTAAACATATATATTCATCCTTCCTTTCTTATGGCTTTATATGTAATATAAAGGTCATGGAATGTGCAGAAAGTAACAAAGAAATTAACCCCGAAGCCGTGATCAAAGAAAGTTATCAGATAAAATATTCAAATATATCACATATCAATAAAGTTATAATATATTCTAACTAACGACTAAGTCCTCTTTGCAATGAATTAACTGTGTATGCAAGTAAAACATAACATGTAATTAAATAATAAATCCCAAAAACAAAAAAAAAATTTTCGTTATTCCATTTCCATTAATTTTCCATTAATTATCCTTCCGCCTGGTTCTTACCGGTTTATCAAATATCTATAATACGGATATCGAACTGAAGATAAAAAAATATAGTATTCAAATATCTGAAATAAAAGCATAAAATTGAAAGAGACATGAAAAGGTTGGTGGCTAAAATTTCCGGATAAAGAAGATGAAATCGTTATCTTTCTAGAGCTAAACTAAGAAAACAAAGTTTTTATACTAACCAATTGGTAAAATGAAGCAGAAAAGATTGACACATTTTAAGGGATATAGTTTTGAAGTTTGCTTGTCCGAACTGTTTGGACAACATTAAGAGACAGATTACCAAATAACCAAATAAGAGATCTCTATAAAATACAGGCTATTGAATGATGGGCAAGACAGAGAAGACGGGAATAGAACCAGCATGTTATATGAATGGATACTGAGGGACTAGGCCGAACAGTAAGACCAACAGACGGTCAGAAAAACCATTTAAAAGATGTTGAAATAGCTGGTAGTCAACTTCTCAAACACTACTACGGCTTTAAAATCGGACAATAATAGACCTATTATAAGAAGAAGAAGAAAAACTTGGTGGAGAAAAGGTGATGGAAAAATAAAATAAGAATACAACAGAATATATATTTGGCTAGTGTTAAGTGTTTCTGAAAAACTATTATTGGAAATAGGTTAATAAATAAGCACTTCGTACGAAGTCTCCAAGGAAACCGCATTCGACATAACGAAAAATACCAGAGAAAATCGGGCGAAATGTGCATACTTTATATAAAAGTGTAGAATAGAAAATCCCTCTTGAAATGATAATGAGCTCCAAGATTAGTATTAAAATCCCGTAGGCGAATTTTCTTTGGGAGCGCTTTTAGATTTTAAATTTGTTCAAAATCCTGGAAGATTATTACATCGAGGACGTTAAAAATGTTTCTGCTATATTACCATTTTAAGCAGCCGAGAAAGGATGATTTACATAAACTGCTTCGTTGAATGCCTTTGAAAAACCTACTACGAGGAAAAGTAAAACAAGTCTAGCAAGAATCATTATATGGAAATATACATTGGGAGAATCTTTGTTATTTTTTATTAAACAAATTCAAAAGAAACTTCCATTGCCATCAAACCATGTTGCACATTTTAACCAATCTATGAATACCTACTTTGCTGAATATTCTGGTTCAATCATATATGATAACTGTATTGATATTTGATATATTTAATCACTTTATGATATTTATGATATTTGGATTTGAAATATATTTTCAGATAGTCAATTGTACGATTTTTTATTTTTTATGATATTGCACTTTTCTCTTTGTTTTATGAACTCCCCATTCCTGTTTTTTTGGGATTCAAATATTTAAAAATAGTGGCGCCTTTTTTTTTGAAGAGGTATTCTCTTTTTTGTTCTTTTTTTGTTTTTTTGGTATATCTTTCTTGTGTTTCTCAACTTTATGAACGACTCCGTCCATAATTTACCAGGGCCGAGCAACAGTTCTTTGGAGCATATACTGTATTAGTGTTCTAAGTTTACCTCTTAGTAAGTTAGTTCACATTTATGGTATACCCCGTTGGTCGGTTTATTAATTTTTCTGGTGTCATTTCAGTTTCTGCGCGATAGGAAATATAGTTTTCGTATTCATGTTTTGAAATTGTTTGGAAAATTTAATTTCTTATTGCCAGAGCTTGTTTTTGGTTCAGAAATTAATTTGCCAAATCCACATGCGATTAAGCGAATTATAAACGTTTTGTATCCCATAGTTTTCGCCAAATAATTGAATTTAATGTTTCTACTATCTTTTGATTCGCAGTTATTCTAGAGGTAATCATGCGTTCACAGTTTCCACAGTTGTGGATTTGTACGTCTAAGTAATTATAAACTGTTTTAAGATGCATCTGAGGTTTAATTAAATCTTTTTTTGGATCTGTATTTCAATTTTTGGCTTTGCAATCGTTTAGAATACGTAGTTTAAAGAGTATATAAAAGGAAATATAGAACCTGAGGAAAATTTACATATTGTCTTAGAACAGTCGCCGTCAGAAGAAAATAGAAAGAATATTTCGAATTTCTAAATCTAGTCATCAAGTGCTGATAAACGTGAAAACTAAATTCATAGTTCCAGCATTTTCTTGTTTATCTATTTGAAACGATAGCTTAAAACTCTTAGTATCTTCCAGATTTACTCACGTTTATCAATTACCCTTATTTTTCTCATTTCCACTTGTAATGACCACACTCATCCCTTGTCCTAAGTCAACAAAGGCGATAAGAGAAAAATTCTGTTCTGTCTGCAATGACCTTAAGGATGCGAGAAAAATTTTCCGGCCGTGATGTTGGACCACAAAGCTCAGTCACGTGTCGGAAAGGAGGGTTTTCCAAACGGCTCCGAAGGGAATCCCCGGAGCGGGTTTAAAGGGCCGTGTTCGAATTCCTGCTCTTTGAGAATCCCAGCTTCCGGTTCCGGTGAGGCTGTTGGATATTCTTAATGGGCTCAAGCAGGGGTGTACAAACATTGTGAATATTTAAGAAAATTTTTTATCTAAAACGACCATTCCTATTATTTTTTCTTTTAACAAGAGAGATGATAGATTCAGAAACAACGTAGAAGGAAATGAAACTGCCTGGAAAAAATGTGTGTCTTCCGATACCTGTAAAAATATAAGACGATAAGTATATAAGACGATATCAATTGCATCAAACTGAGGATTTTCATTCATAATCTATGATATAAACTTTTTACTCCACATGTGCTAAGAAGATCAAATTTGACATATATTCTAAGACTGATGCGGTTACGTCTAAAAGAATTAACAAACCAAGACACTACCGAAGCTCCAGTTGGAAGAGGGCAAATTGGAAGATGCAAATTTTCTGGATCTCAGAAGAACCGAAAAACAAAATGTAGATGCGAACATTGCGGTGTTTATTATGTTTAGAATCCTTATTTGCAGTATGTAAGGACTGTAAATAATTAAGTTTATCTTTGTACAGCGTTTTTTATTAGTTTACTAAAGCAATGTTTTTTCATTTTTTTTAACTACCCATTTTTAGAGCTGCCTCTTCATTGTATTTTGTTTGTTCTTTTGTAAGGGTTTATTTTAATTTAAATAAAAACTGGTTTAAAATATGTAGTGCTATAATTTTTTATCAAAAACAGTTAACCTATAGTTAGTAATTAAGAATTTTTTTACCTAGCAAAAGCGGTCTCAGGGGCCGATGCGACCACAGTATCCTAAATGTATCACGCCACAAATCTAGGGTTAAGAAAAGGGTCCCCTTATCCACAACACTATTTAACTTGGCAGTAGAAAAAATCATCGGATGAAATCACTAAAAGCCACCAGTACCTATCATCACCAGTACCTATCATACGCTGATGATGTGGTACTACTAGAAACAGGCAAAATGAAGTTGACGCTAATTGTAAATAGGCTTATTGATACAGCAAATAAATATGGATTGCAAATAAATCCAATCCAAAACACTTTTGAGAACAAGTGCTCTGTATGGGGCCAAAACCTGGGTTACCAATAAGACGTCTCAAGATCAATGAAAAACAAGGAATCTGAAAATATTACGCAGAATATATGGTGAAAGGCAAACACATGAAGGATGGTAGAGAAGGACTAATAACAAACTGTACGAAATTTTCAAAGAATCTGTAATAAGTAACATCTGTACAGACACGAAGACTGTACAGCCTTGGAGTGGGACATTTGGGCAGAATAGAAAATGAGAGATGGGCTAAAAACATTAAATGGAGAAAACCTGATCTGACCAGAAGAGGCAGACTGAGACAAAGATGGTAAGAGGTGATTATGGAAGATTTAAAAGAAAAAAATATATAAAAATCAAATATTTTATAGGGCTTTAATAAATAATTTTTCGATATATAGATTAAACAAAGTTCGGAACAATATGAATCCCTGTCTTACCCCTTTACTTATTTTGATCTCATCCCTTTCATCTCCTATTCTTTTACGTTAACTCGGATACGTTGTTGATTTTGATCTTTTTTTTTGACTCCAATACAGTTCTGGTATAATTTTATACCAGAATAAATATAATTTAAGAATATCCGTTGATCATAATTCAAGTTTTTCTAATTATATTCACAAATTAGCTACAAGATTAAAAAAAATGTACTCGAAGAAATCGTCAGGAACTGTCAGGAATAAAGAATATATATTGGATAAGTTAAATGAAAGTTTGAATATAGATCAATTATCAGGATTCCAAAACATTATATCGGTATTTGTAATTTTAACAAAGTACAGAAAGGATACAATATGTAAACAATCAATACCTTTTGGAAATTATTCTATTATATTTTATTATTCTCATATATAAGATTTTTAAATTGTTAGCAATAAAAAAGTTAATAGCATCGCATATAAACACTGACACAATTGTTAAAATTCCAATAAAAAATAAAAGAAAAAAAACATAACTCAAACAAAACAAAAAGAAAACATTATTTTCAATACCTTCTGCTTGTATAATATTAGATATTTGCTAAACAATCTGATTTCATGGACAAACTAAAATGAAGAAAAACAAACAGAGAGAACAATAAAAACTAGCACTGAATACAACACACATTTTAAACTTTAAATAAGCTGATGTTGGTGTTGTTTGTATTTACTGCTTTTGTCTATGAATATTAGTACAGTCACAATGTTGTCGGTTGAAAAATAGATGTCTTAAAACTTACGATTTTTGATATCTATATAAAATAAACTCTATAATAGTATTTGCCAAAAGACAATTGTAAAACTAAGCTGTCACAGAAAAAATTCTTTACAACCCCATTAAAAATTAAAATTGTGAATATGTATATACGATGTAATATTACAAACTCAAAACTTCTACTGACCGGACTACGCTTTCAAATGAGAGAAAGAAGGGAAGAGAAAGACGAGAGATATCAACCCACATTCTCCATATAACGAATTAAGACAATTAGCGGTCCCGCTTTGAAACCAGCCACGAACAATTGCGTTAAAGTATACACTAACTAACATTATTAATTCTGTTTGTTTTGCAACTGTTTGCTTTCGTCATTAAGAAAAGTATCAGTCACTTCGCGTGGAGACGCTAATGAAAATGAACAAATTAGTTTAAGTTTGCGTTTTCGCGCCTAATGAAAATGTATTGTTTAGTAATTGGTGTTAGGAGGATGTGCTGAAAACCATAAATGTTTATATATAGTCTTACTATACGTACATTGTTAGTAGGAATTCATAGTAAACTTGGTTCTTATTTATTTTTATAGGAACAGGGTTTCTGCGGTTTCCTAATCCCTCTATGAGTTTTAGTAAAATTAATCCTAAAGCTAAGATTAACACTATTACATACATTATTATTAAACTTAACAGGCTTCCGGGTTGAACCGCGTCTATTATCAGTGCGCTGAGCTTTCAATGTCTTCTTCAGGGCTTTCGAGATCTCAGTCTCCCGAGCCTCTAGACACTACTACACTGATCACTAACTAATAGCAATATTGCATTGATGCCTGATGTTAACCTACTGCGTTCTTTTCCATCTCTTCTACTACCTCTAATTGTTTTCCAGCTTTCTTTACTTTACTTCTTGCCGTACCCATGTCCCGTCGTCTTTCGAGTAATGACGTCACCGTCATTTTTTTTAAATGGAACACATCCATTTTGTCTCAATTTTCGGATTACTCTAGCTGAGCTGATTCCAAAAATGTATCAATATGTTGATTCAAATTGGTACAGGGTGGACAAAAATAAAATAGTTTTGTGTGTGCTCATAAAGTAACGCCTTAGTTAAATTAACAATATCAAGAATACTTATTGTCTAGGCGGACAGAATATGAAAGAAAATATTTCTTATCAATTTAAAAAAAACATAGTAGGCTATGTTTTTGTTAAATGTCATTATTTGTTTAGTAATTTATTGATATTCAGTGACAGTTTAGTACTACAATATTTTTGGTATTTGTGAATGTTTTAATTATTGCTTAAATTTAATTTGAAGTAGAAATGGAGTTAAGTGTAAAGCAAAGAATTGAAATACTTATGATGATTGGGTATGGAGACAGATCGCGAACTCAGATGGAAGTGTGCAATTTGTTTAATGATAAATATCCAGAAAGACCTATAACGCGTTCAACAGTCAGTAAGACTGAAAAGAAATTTCGAGAAACTGGTACGGTTGAAAATGCACGGAAATTAGGTCGTCCCTCTGCAAATGCTGATACAGCATTAGACGAAGTTAACCGTCAGAATTGTAGATACTGGGCAAAAGAAAACCCCCCCTGGATGCGGTAGCATCATACACAATACTCACAAAAGGTAAATGTATGGGCTGCAATTATCAGAAATCGAATCATCGGACCCTACTTTTTCGAAGGTAATTTAAACGGAGCAACGTACCTTGAGTTTTTAAGGGGGTATCTCGTACCTACTTTACGTAATTTGTTTCCCAGCAGACGTAATCCTGGAGGTTTTGATGAAAGTTTATGGTTTCAACAGGATGGTGCACCTCCACAATATGCTGTAGATGTTAGAAGGTACCTAGATGAATTTTTTCCGAACAGGTGGATTGGTAGACGTGGACCTATTGAATGGCCAGCGAGGTCAGCAGATTTCAATCCTTTGGATTATTTTATGTGGGGAAGAATGTTGTGTATCAAACGAAACTAGCAAATATTCAATAATTACAACAGAGAATTCGGAGAGCAATAAACAATATTTCTCAAGACACAATAAACAAGGTTCAACAAGAATTTGTACAACGTTTGGGTTACTGTCAAATACAGCAAGCGGTGACGTCATTACTCGAAAGTAATTCACTCTGTATATTAGAATATTATTTTAAAATACGGTAAATTAATTAAAATTAAAAATTGACGTGTTTCAGGATTATTCCTTAAAATGTTCTGTTTAGCTAAAAAAGAATTTGTTCCATACTTTACGGACACAGTGTATATATATTTATATATATCGTGTGACACGCCATGAAAATTATATGTTTAGATTTTTCAAATTCTGACACAGCGAGCTCAAAAGGTTCACCATCACTGTGTTAGAATATACAAGATATTAGTGACACTCAGTTTGAGTTTCGAAATGGCCTAGGCACTCGTGAAGCTTTGTTAAATACGAAGATTTATATTTTTGCTTTATTGACTATAATAAATCCTTTGATAAAGTTCTCTATGATCATCCAATACAATTGTTACTGAAAAAAAACCTAGATACAAGAGATTATACACCATTATTTCCAATCTCTTTTATGGTCAAAGAGCTGCAGTAAAAATAGATGGAAAGCTATAGAAATAAAGAGTTGCCAATCCTTTTTAACATATATTCGGAAGACTTTTTGAAAAAAGCTGCGGATGGTCAGAATTATGACATTTAAGTTAACGGAAGCCCAATCAATAATCTGAGATAAGCAGAAAGCACAGTACTGATAGCTGGATGGCTTCAGCGCTTGTTAATTAATATAATGGTAAAAGCTGTTCACGAGTACGGTCTCTCATTAAAGACGAACAAAACAAAATGTATGCTTGTCACACAATCGACCGAAATACCGGAAATATATATACATATAACCAGCCAATTAAGACAGTGACAAAATAAAATTATTAAAGTACTTTTTTCGACGAAAATGTTGACAACTCTCAAGAAATAAAGATCAGAATTGACAAGGCCCTGAGTACATTTATGAAAATGAAACAAGTATTCTGTAGTTGAGAGCTAAGTCTAGAATTTAAGATACTGCTTATGAAATGTTATGTACTATCAGTACTGTATTACGGCATGGAATCGTGGACACTAAAGAAAAATGACATTAACCCACCCTTGTTGTTTCGTAGAATATGGAAAAATTTTTGAGTTCTGTGCCACCCTATAAGTGTATCTAATAAAAACGAATAAAAAATTTGGTCATTCAAACTACACCAAATGAAAAATTATTCGTCAATGGGCAATTAAGTTTTAGTGCATCGTTTTTAATTAGGCAGGACATCGAATCATAATTTTCAGTAATTGTGAACATGATGTTGAAAGCGCCCTATATATTCGTTGCAGCTGTATGAGATATCCTTATATTTGAAAATACTTTTAAAATGTGAAGCTATATATACTACATCAATGATTTTAAAATACATTCTTTTTATTTATTTCTTTTTATAACAGCGATATCGTACTTATAAGGGCAAAGCAAATGATGCTAATTTTTATATTATGTATATTTAAATTTCAAATAAATTTATTCTATAATTTGTGGTTTATTCCCAATTAGATAATTGATAAAAGCCAATATATCACAAAGAGACAGCTTCGGAACAATATAAATAATTCTAAATAAATTGTTCACAAACATTTCTTAAAAATCGCTAAGCAGTTTGGACAAGAACGGAGAAAACAATTACTTTTAAAAACAAGAAAAATTGAATTAGTCTCTGCTAAAAATTTCTACTTCGTCGCTTTTTGTCTAAAAGTTTTTCACTAAAGTTCAAAGCTAGTACTTACCCCTATAATTTGATTTAACTCCGTCATAGTTACTTGTTTCGCCCTCTCCACAGCTGTCGCGACTTGCTGTTGGTGTTCCTGCGAGAGGAACGGTAAAATTTGGGCGATGATGGCGTTCAGTCTCTTGGCGATTTCAGTCTGAAACAAAACAAAACCTCTATTATCATATTTAGACTTGGAGAATGCTGGCGCAATAGATGCAATGTGGTTAAAGAAGGGAACCACAGAAAACCATCAATAATTAACACGGTCGTCATTACCGAGTTTAGGTGTATTAAAAACCTGTCAATCATCCAAATTAGTTTTAAAAGTTACATACAATTTACACAAAATACAAGAAAAATCGGGTAAATTCGATGCCAAGCAACGGTCTAAAGGGTATGCTCGAAGTTTTACTTCTACAAGCGAGTTTAACGGTACTAGCAAAGTTTGTGTTTTCTGCAAGGGCAATCATCCAATTTATTCCTGTGAGCAATTTCTTAAGCTTTCTATTTTTGAGAGGCGCAGTTTTGTCATTAAATCAAATTATGTCTAAACTGCTTAAGAGCAGGCCATATTCATTCTAAATGCAAACTAGGGCCTTGCCGAAAATGTAAGCAATGGCACAATACTCTTATTCATGAAAAAATTTCTAGTAATAAAAATGAAAACAATGAAACTATAGCAAACAATAACACTTCTCTAACTACCATAACTGCATTGACCTCTGTGCAGCAAACAATTTTATCAACTGCCTTTGTAAAAATATCAGATTCGAGGGGTAAGTATCACATTGCACGTGCGCTTCTAGATTCAGGTTCTCAGAAATCATTCATAACCGAGCGCTTATTCAATCTGTGAGGTTTCCAGGGTTAAGCTACCAACATTTCTATTACTGGCATCAGCAATCAGACTTCTTGTTCTTCCAGAAAGTGCAATATATGTATACAATCACAATATCACTATTTTAAAGCTGATTGAGCAACTAGCTCAATTAAAACCCCTGGAATCGAATCTACCTAAATACAATATTGATGCACTGCAAAACGACTCGACATCATTCTTATATAAGCTGCGACTCAGCCAAAAATTGGCAAACCTGATCTACTCCTCAGCCCAGAATACCTATAAAGAGATAATCAATAAAATCAATGAAGCAGCTTACGAAGCGCTCGGCACAATCCAAAAGAACAAAAAGAATACTCCATTGTGGTGGACAAATGACATCGCCAATGCAGTACACAACAAGAAACAAGCATATCAAAAGTGGCTACAAACAAATGATCCGGATGATAGACGAACATATGCAAGATCAAACAGAGAAGTAAAAAATTTAGTAACTAAAGCAAAAAATATTTCCTGGGAAAGTAAATGCGAAGAACTCAACAAATATATAGTGTCAACAAGATCAAGGGAAGCATGGAAAACGGTAAAAAATCTGAGAACAAACATAAAAGAAACGAGTAGAATAGATTTAATAGAAGAAAGATCTTGGATCGAACACTACTCACAACTTTTGACTGAAACAAGACCTCAATTCACGAACATCAGTTCAACAACATATGAACTGGAATTCAGTGAAGACGATGAAATAACAGTACAGGAAGTCGAGAATGCAATACAAACTCTAAAAAATCGGAAGTCATGCGGACCACAAGGTATACCAAATGAATTATTAAAACATAGCCCACAAGTATTACGGGAATTACTGGCGTATGTCTTCACCTTATTCTATAATGGACACGACTTACCACCGGAGTGGACAAAAGCACATATTAACAACATCTACAAAAAAGGAGATAGAAAGAATTGTTCAAACTACAGGGGGCTAAGTGTCATAAATTCACTCTCAAGACTGTATGGAAAAATAATAAAAAACAAAATTGAAAAAGAGATGACAGATGTTGAAGAACAGAATGGCTTTCGTGCAGGCAGATCCTGTATGGAGACAGTATATTCTCTCTAAAGCAAGTTATCGAGAAAAGATTAGCCCACAACCTTTCAACTCATATAGTCTTTATAGATCTGACAAAGGCATACGATAGTGTACCACTTTCAATGCTTTGGGTAGCAATGGAAAAACAAGGAATAAGCAAAAAAATATACAAGCAGTACAACAACTCTACAAAAATATGACGGCAAACATTAAAACTGGAAATAGATTAACTAAAGAAATTCCTATTAGTAAGGGCCTAAAGCAAGGCTGCTGCATAGCACCTACACTCTTCAAAATATATCTAAATGAGGCACTCTCAGTGTGGAGAAGAAAGAGCTGCAATATGGGCATCCCAATCGGAGATGATAGATTGTACACGATACACTTCGCTGACGACCAAGCCATTCTAGCTGAAGGCGTGAGTGATGTAGGCTACATGATTAGAAAACTGGAAGATGAGTATACCAAATGGGGCCTCACAATTAATATACAAAAAACTGAGTACTTAGTTGTAGGAGAAAAACCAGAAAGCCTACAAATCGAAATGGGAACTATAAAACCAACAGACAATTTTAAATACTTGGGAGTCCAAATAACATCAAAAGCAGGAAGTAGCGAAGAAATACACTCCAGGATTGGCCAAGCCAGATCAGCCACCAGACAGCTACACGGACTATTATGGAATAAAAAAATAACAAAAGAAAATAAAAGAAGAATCTATAAAACAATAATAGAAAGTATTGGGCTGTACGGCGCCGAACTCTGGGAAATAAACCAAAGAAACAAATCAAAAATTAAGGCCATGGAAATGAACTACTGGAGACGATGTTGCCAGCTCACTAGACTTGATAGGGTGAGAAACGAAGATATTCGGAGAGAAATGGAAATCGATCTAGACATAATAGACACAATCGAAGCCAAAAGACTTAACTGGTATGGACACCTTCAGAGAATGCCTGAAAATAGATGGCCAAAAAAAATAGAAGAATGGACTCCGCCAACTAGAAGAAAACGAGGTAGACCAAGACGATCCTGGAGAGACGATGTCGACGATGCAATGACCGCCAGAGATTTAACAACTGAAGATTGCTTCGACAGAAAACGCTGAAAATTAGGATGCGAGAAGCGGCGCCAGCTGTAGAAGACTCGCTTGTTATATATAAAGCTGATGTTACATTTTTTATTCTAAAGGAAATAACTAGCAATCTACCTGCAACATTTGTCGATAATGAAACCTTGAATATCCCAAACAATATTATACTAGCGGATCCTAAGTTCCTCGAATCTAGATCTATTGATATTTTAATTGGGGCAGATCTATTTTGGCAACTATTATGTCCCAACCAAATCAAAATCAACCAGTACGTTTTCCAAGAGACTCATTTAGAATGGGTTGCATCGGGTCAGGTCGGTCTCTCTAGTTTAAACAATATCAGATCCCACCTCAGCACTAGCATTAATTTGGATTTGCAAATGCAATTAGCAAAAATTTTTGATCCATTAGGACTTTTAGGTCCATGCACAGTGATAGCCAAAACTATAATGCAAAAACTTTGGCTCGAGAAGATTTCTTGGGATGCACCCATTCCAAACGATTTAGCAGAACGTTGGATTAGCCCAGCTTAGTCAAGTCAATCTTCCTAGGCATGCCATATGCAAGAATTATAAATACATTGAAATTCAGGGATTTGCAGATAGCTCTACTATTGCATATGGGGCGTGCATTTATTTGCGTAGTGTAGATCATGACAATAAGGTCCACATTCATTTACTTTGCTCCAAGCCAAAGGTCGCTCCAATAAAAACAATTAGTAGGTTAGAGCTTTGCGGAGCACTTTTGTTAACACGTTCATTCAATAAAGTGACGCAATCTTTGAGAATAACAATAAACGAAACTATTTTATGGTCCGATTCTACTATAGTACTATCCTGGATTCGCACCAGTCCAAACTTACTGAACACATTCGTCAGCAATCGAGTATCCGAAATTCAATCTCTCACTTCCAATTGCAAATGGCGACACGTATCATCACGTGACAATCCATGTGACATCTTATCCAGAGGTCTATTTCCCAGCCAAATTTTGAATTACGATATATGGTGGTCAGGTCCTCCATGGCTTCAGTTGAATGAACCCTCCTGACCCACCTCTAAGTTAGACTATATTTTAGACCTGCCAGAATTAAAGCAATATAATTTCACTCATTTGGCCACTACCTCATTTGGCTATTTCCATTTGAGCGCTTTTCAAGTCTTAGTCATTTAAAAAGAGTGGTTGCTGTGTGTTTTCGTTTCAAATCAAATTCTCTGCGCTCAGATAAGGAGAAAAGATCTCTTAATAAATTTTACTATTTCTATTGATGAATTAGATCAAGCTTTTCATTCATTAATTCGAATGGCATAACAAGAATCTTTCTCAAACGAAATTGAACTCTTAACCAATATCAAATCAATAATTAAGGGCAAACTAGCTAGTCTAAACCCATTTTTGGACGATAAAGGACTTCTGCGGGTAGGCGATCGTCTGATCAATGCTTCCTATGAATTTAATAAAATTCATCCTATTGGTTTAGACTCAAAGCACAAATTTTGTCAGCTTCTTTTTTAATTTGAACACTATAGATTAATGCATCTTGGTCCTCAGAGTTTGTTAGCCACTATCCGAGAGCAATTCTGGCCCATCGGGGGCAGAAAACTCGCTAGCTCAACTGTTAAATCGTGCAAACTTGTTTTCGATTTAATCCAAAGACCATACACCCTATGTTGGGTAACTTACCTAAGCAGCGATTCAATTTGACTTTGATTTAACTATACCGGAGTATATTATGCTGGACCTTTCAATATCAAAACGCACAAGGGGCGTGGTGGTTCTATAATTAAAGGTTACATCAGTTTGTTTATCTGCTTCACTTTCAAATCTTTCAGCAAACGAATTTTTACTTGCTCTTGGTAGATTTGTTGCACGGAGGAGCAAGCTTTTAAAGATATTTTCCGACAACGGAACTAATTTTATGGGTGCATTCAAAGAGTTAGGCACTTTTATTTCTAATAACGAACTAACCTTGCAGAAAGTATATACTCAAGAATGCTATTTCATGGCCTTTCAATTCACCGTATTCACCACATATGGGCGGAATCTGGGAAGCGGGTGTTAAGAGTTGCAAGCACCATTTAAAGAGAGTTCTTCAAAACACTCATTTTTCATTTGAGGAATTCAATACTGTGTTAAATCAAATTAAGGCTATATTAAATTCCTGTCCACTCTGTCCGCTATCATCCGATCCATCCGACCATACTCCATTATGTTCTGCTCATTTTTTAATTGGTTGACCATTAGTTGCATGCCCAGACCGCAACATTACCTTAGAAAGGGTAAACCGTCTTACTAGATATCACCACATCCAGTTATTGTTTCAGCATTTTTGGCAACGTTGGAGCCTCGAATACATAGCAGAACTTCAATACAGAACCAAATGGAAAACCAACCATCACAGCCTATCTGAGGATTCTCTTGTTTTACTTAAGTCGGACAATACTCTATCTATTCAATGGCGTTAAGTAGCATTGTTCATATTTTCAAGGGCTCTGATGATGTTGCAAGAGTAGCATCAATCAAGACCCAAGATGGAATCGTTAAGCGGAGCTTTACGAAAATTTGTCCATTACCAATTGAAAGCTAAGGGCTTTTGTTTTCAAGTCCGGGAATTATTTTAGACTTTTTACTACAACAGGCAACAGTATGCGTTACTTCAGCGAGCAGAGTGCGCGCCAAGCAGATGATATCGAGACATCAACAAGTAATGTACAATTATTGTAAGCAGCTCGGTATAAAACTATAAATTTGTTCGTAAAGGTTTCCATCTACAAAAAGACGATAAAGTTTAGTTTTAACAGCGTTTTGTTACAGTTTTTAATAAAGCCAGTGTTACAGTCCGCCTAGTTTTTCAGTTTGCCTATAATACAAAACGACAATAGACTAAACTAAACAAGGCCTCTCATTCGACTTGTAATAATCATATTTTATTTATTTTGAATCAATGAACATATATTTTACTTGTTTTTGTATTTCACCACCCTGCGGTGGTTTAGCCAGCTTTGCCGACTACATCGCCACGGTGCGGTGTTTCGATATCGGCCAAGTCGTCTTCAGTCGGTAATCTTTATCCTCAGAATAATCACGGTTAGTGTTGTGACGTGAACTTAAGCTCAATGCAATTAAAATTTCAATTAGGTTTACGTTTAGTTACTTCGTAGATTTAATCCGACACGCCTGCACCGGGAATCGGAAGATCAATCTGCGGCTGTTCAACTTAGATTTTGCAGGTTTTGAATATCGGAATTCCGAAGGATTTAGCGGTTTATGTCTTATTATGTGTACGATAAAGTTTTACAAGATTTATCTAGCAACAAAAACTCGTTGTGAGTTTTGACTGTATTACTTATTTGTTTCTACTTTTGTTTTCTACATCCATTACAATTTCAGACATCCATTATTAGTAAATATTTTTATTAACCGTGTATAATTTTGCGTTTCTCGGTGTAATCTACATTCTGAATCCCGGATTAGTTTTTTTTATTACTTACTTAAGCATTTTTTTTATTTCTAATATTTTTACATTTCCGAAATATTTTGAGTGCCCCTTATCTGTGTCTCCTACATTTGATTTTTCTCTCTCTCTGCTATTGTATTTGGATTTGAGTAGATTCTTTTTTTTCTAATATTATCTACTTTTTTAAAATGTTTTCTTGGAAATAACCAGCAAATTGCAAAATAAATTATTTATTTGAAAAAATTAAATAAATTAACTTGTTTATCCAAATATTTAGTTTCCTTTTTGGATACTGTGCCATTCTATTATAATTTGTTTTACCTAGTAATATTTTTGGAACATTGTATGGTTCTATTTTACATCAAATATGTTTATACGGGATTAAGCCAGAATTAACTATAATGAAAATAACATTTTATAACCATTATTTGACAAACAACTATTGGTTATAATCACAGCTAACTATTTTAAAATAATCTTCTTTGAAAACGATTTCCGGAGTGGAAATCAAAATCTCATATAACAATGATAAAATGTAGTTTTCATTACAGTTAATAGGTAATATGCATATAAATTAAATTTGTACCAAATTTTTTTTTTCGAATCTTTATTATCGTTAAAATATCAGTATAGGCTATATTTTTAAGTTGATTTAAATTTTTTGGTTTTTAATCTAGCTAAATAAGCACAAATTGCATACCAGTTTACGTGTAACAAAAATCATGTAATATTATTTAAAACAGATATTATTCTCGAGTTGCTTCAAATACTAAGTAATAACGCCTGTGTAAAGGGGCCATGGTCGCAACTGTTAAATTAATATATACTTGATTTGAATGCTTACGAACTAGATATATCTCCGCAATGCTGTTTGTAACACTCCACTAGGTTGAAACCAATAAACATCCCAAGAACTCATATTAAGCTGAAAAACGAATCCACTTTAACAAAGCCAATCATTTCGTTAAAAAATGATCAATACAAAAGACAAACAACGTTCGTACCTAAAATTAAATCTGAGAACATTTTGATTGACAATTAGCGAGGGAAAAAAGGACGCCTTTCACGAACGAAATCAAAATTCCGCCGGACTGGAAAAATAAACACAGACGCAGAGAGAGACGCCTGGAAACCAGAGGGAGAGAGCCAACAAACAGTGTTTGCTGTAGGTTAGGCAAACACTCGTCAGCAAAAGCACGGCAGCATCAGACGGAAAAAATTGGTATATAAAAAAAGTTACAATGGTAGACAGTATTTGTTTTTCGTACAGTCCGCGAGGCAGAACGGTTGATATGAACGCAGTGTTGACATACTACTTATGTTAATCCTTCAATTTTGATGTTGCTCCGCTTTTTTGTGCCCTTCGAGAATTTTTCTGGTAGAATATTCTGGAAACCATCGTTATTTTTTTATAAGTCGTGGTTTGACTTTTATGGTTGTTTACACATAATTTTTAGCGAAGGGTTGCTTTGGAGCACGAAATTTACGAGATCATATGATACATTTTAAAAATGTGTTATTTAAAAAAATAATTCGTGGAAAAATAAACACATTCTTGGAAAAAAATAAAAGAAGAAACCGATTTGCTCCATTACATTTAATATCAGAATTAACTAGCATGCAATAATGTAATAAAAAGAACAGGGCAAATTATTACCATAATTGACATGTTTCTAGATAATTATTAAAAACAACTAGTTTTATTATTAAAAAAGAATAATGTTAAAAATGTTTTAAATATTATAGATTAGTATTAACATGAATACCAACATTCAAAATTTTATTCGGTATATTAAATAAAATCAACACAAATAATAACAAAAGGTGATTTAGAATCGAGGGGTGAAAAAAATGAATAGCGACTATCATACATTTTGGGCAACAAACTAACAAAATCAAACAGAAATGTCTTCATTTAGTAGGAAATAAAGTGCTTTTCATGAGTATAATGCATGTTTCAAAACCTGCGCAGATTGCTAGACGGTAGAAGTTTTTTTGGTCTAATTCTGAGTAATCACTATTATTATTCTGATGAAAATAGCTATTTTGAGGACTTGGATTGAACAACCTACATAAAAATGTTTACTGAATAGGAGATTATAAATGATTATTTTAAAAACGGCCTAAATCAAATGGGTTGCAAATTCATATGTTGCGAATTATATTGAGAAGATAAAAAACCGAATTGATCGGCAATTGCTAGGTTGAGTTGAAATGAATACTTTGTAGTAAATAAGTGTACCTTGATGTTGAGTACTCTGGCACGTTGACTTAAAAAGTGTTTGCGGATTATCCTGTTATTGAAAGCCCACGTTATCCCTACGTAAGCCAAGTTATCTTCTTGGCTGTCTTCTTTCGAAGTTTGGCAATATAAATGGCAACTGTAGCTTTGGAAACTGATGCACAAAAGATTTCTGCGGATCAGCGGTAACCTCATCTCTTCAGGTCTTTCAGCCATAAGTTCAGGTGACTTTCTACTGATCTTTTGCCATCTATTGTCTTCAAATATGTTTCGGAGTAATTCATATCTTTTACCTCTCAACACAACACCTTAAGTATTATATTTTCCTCTCTTTGATCATGCTTACTCTTTTTGTTTACTCTTGCGTCGAAATAGCTCATCCTCGGTAACTTTTTGAACACATGGAATTATCCTCGTCACTCTGTACACATACATCTCAAAGGCATCTATTCTTCTTTCTGTTTCACAGTCCATTGTCCAACTTCCACAGCCATAGAGCAAGACACAGAAAAAGTAACATCTGATTATTCGGATTCTGTGCTCCAGGCTAAGGCGATCTTGTAAAAAAAAAATTTATGTTCATAAGTGTTTTCTTTGCTTGTTCTATTCTTGATAATTTTTTTGGGTTAAACTGGCTCTTGATATTTTCTTCCAAATATTTTAAGGAAGTTAACTGTTCTATTATTTGTCCCTTGGAATACAAATATACGTTTATTGGTATCTTTGAAAATACTACAATTTTAGTTTTGAAAACATTTGGATTTAAACCGAACATTTCGCTATGACGAACTACCGCATTTATACACTCTGATGGAAAAAAACGCAATGTAGAAAATTTTGGTCAAATTCAAAGTATTTAAATTTTTTTTTTAGCCCTATTTTGATGATTTTTTTAGCACACTGTGTATAAATTTATAATTTTTAATTTGGTATAGTCAGTATTTTGATAGTGTTGCATTGTGTTTTTTGTTTCATGTCAAAATATGCCTTGATTCATTTTTTAGAACCAAATGAATTTGCCATTCAAAATATACTTAGAGAAAGCCTTGACTACATGGAAAAGAAAATGCGAAGGCATGGGAGTACCGGTACGGAACGAATACCTATATACATTAAGTTTTGCAGACGATCAAGTAGTGATTGCACAAGACCAAGACGACCTCAGCTACATGATGAAAAAACTACAAGAAGAATATACCAAGGCTGGCCTAGATATTAACCTCGCGAAAACAGAGTACCTATCTACAAGTGAAGAAGACATAGAAGATCTACAGATTGATGACAACGTAACAATCAAAGGAAAGGATAAATTCAAATACCTGGGGTTTATAATCACGAAAAAGGCAACAACAGAGGAAGAAATTACACAAAGATTAGGACAAACAAGAACAGCAATCCGACAACTTAACTCAGTATGGTGGGATAGACACCTAAATATGAAGACAAAAACGCAGATTTATAAAACATTAGTGCGAAGTATTATGACATATGGGGCTGAAAATTGGATCATAAACAAGAAAACCAGCAGTAAGATAGTAGCAACAGAGATGGAATGCCTGCGAAGATGCTGCAGAGTAACAAGAATGGATAGGAGAAGTAATGACGAAATAAAGCAAACAACATCAATAGAAACAGACATACTAACATATATAGAACAAAAAAGACTAAAGTGGTATGGACATGTAAGAAGAACTAGCGACAGCAGATGGATAAAGAAAATAACCGAATGGAGCCCCATAGGAAGGAGGAAAAGAGGACGACCCCGAAAATCCTGGAGGAACGAAGTAGACGACGCCATGAGTAAGAGAGGACTGAACGATGGAGAATGGAACAACAGAGAGAGATGGAAACGGTTGAGCGAGGGAAGGCAGTGAATACTGTAGAATCCCTAAATATATATATGAATTTGCCACCCACAATTTATGATTTTTTTAATTATGATTCTTTTGGAGTTATTTTGTTATACGACGAGGTGGCTTTGGTGACTGTTATCATTATGTCATATTGACACTTACATTTTGTTTACCTATGATTGATCATGGTTCTTAGTGTCGAAGATTGTGCCAAAACCGTTGCTTTGGTTGAAAATGGGCGAAATTATTAATATGTGGCTAGGTGTAGGTACTACACACTCATCTCTCTGCTATCCAAAGGGTAGTGGAACGTTTTATATGAACTGAAACAAACAAGAGTAAAGCGGGAAGTGGCAGGAAGCGCAAAACAACCGCTTTAGATGATCGTTTTATACGAGTCAACGCTTTGCCGGATCGTCATTTAACAGCGGTGCAAACAAGAAATCAGCTTCAAGAGGTTCGAGGCAATAATGTAGGTGTATTTACAGTTTGTCGAAGATTACATGGATTTGGTTTGCAAAGTTGCAGACCAGCAATGACCCCAAAGGGTCCAAATGTTGCGATACTTCTCCGAAATAGCTAAACCGATTTTTATGAAATTTTACATGTGTATTCTGTAGGTCTAAAAATAGCTTGTTATTTTTCATACCCTTAAGGACTCCAAATTGGTTCACTCCAAACTTTTTTATGTTTTAAACAAAATTTTTTATTTTTATGTTATTATGATGTGGCATTAGAAAATACATACATCCCTTAATTTTCACCCCCCTATTACTAACCTTTTTTATAGCCATATTAGGGTCACGGAGTTAGTTGCCATACTTCTCTTCTCCGAAATGGCCGAACCAATTTTTATGAACTTTTACATGTGTATCCTGTAGGTTTAAAAAAGGTTATTATTAATTTTTCAGGCCCCTAAGGGGCCAGGGTGGTTCACCTCAGACAATATTTTTATTTTCTAAATAAATTTTTTTATTTTTGTTTTTATGAGATGATATTACAAAAATACATACAGCCTTAATTTTAACTCCTTTATTAGTAGCTTCTTTTTTTAGTAGCCATATTAGTGTCACAGTTAGTTTCCATACTCCTCCGAAATAGCTGGACCGATTTTTATGAAATTTTACATATATATTCGGTTGAATATACTACCGTGAATTTTCTTCCAGGAAAATTGTTTTCATTCAAATCGGTTGACACAGTTATAAATCAGAGAGATGGAGGATGAGGAGAGGCGTGCATTAATTGACGACAATGAGGGATGTTCTAGATGAGGATGTCAGAAAGATCGGTATTATTAACGGTCCTATTCTATGGCATCAAGCTGTATAGAATAGGACAGAATGAAGGAATCAGCTTAGACAGGTCGCGGCTCAACTCTGATAATGGTGATAAAATTGAATATTAAACTGTCAAAAGGAAAGTGAAATCTGATAAGAATGATTATTTAGATTTTTATATGTCTTAGGAAGATTAATTAAAAGAAGTTTTAAATTATTATTAAATAAACGTAGACGTCGTCCAATAATGTATTCCTATTCTTTCTTAACTACTTAATACTGAAAAGAACCTGCTCCCAAATAATACCATCTCCAGCATTATTACACACTATTTATATTGTTCTGAAGCTATTTTCTTGTGGCATTTTAAATTAATTAATATTTAAATGGGAATGAGCCACAATTAAAGGTTAAAATACATTTATTGACGTTTCAATTTCCACTTCGGAAATCGTTCTCAAAATACAAACATTAGTAAATTAAACAAATTTTGTTTTTGTTACTTAGTGAAAAATTCTTCTAATAATTTAATTTTATCTGACTCATCTATATTGACAATTCAGACATACATTATACATTTTAAAGTAGACGACTTTAAAATGATATTGCCAATATTGTTGAGTTGCGTTCCTGGGACGACTTTACTTATAAGATAGTTCATTCGATTACATGAAATCAACTTTAACGTGAGAATATCCGTCAGAAAAAATCATAACATGTAATTCGTCTTTAAAAAGACAAATACATGTCATGATGACAGTAAAATTCTCCCGTTAGTGATTCCATAGTAAATTATGAGGGAAAAACCAGGAAAAAACCTCATAATACTATCCCGACATGGTAAGTATTTGATCTTGCATTTAGTTTACCTTCAATAAATACCAAATTCCGATTTTATATGTTTGTTATTTAAAAAATATAAATGATGCATTCTCTATATGTTACTGACTTACCAATACTGGTATTTTCCTTTTTATAACTTCCTCTTTCAATATGGGTAACCAGATCCTACTACATTCTGCCGAGGAATTCGCGACGCAATTGGTCTCATTTAGCATAATTAGAGCCGCTTCTTTGATTTTTCTCTTTTTATCATCAGTTTCTTTTAGGACTATATTTGAATCATTCCATTGAACCCTATGTTCATTATCCCATGCATGTTTACATATTTGAGATCTATCAAATTCTCTATTTTTAATATAGGATTGATGTTCACTTATTCTAACATTTAATGGCCTTGATGTTTCATCTAAATAAAACTGATCGCATTCACAAGGTATTTTATAAATGCAATTCTTTGTCCTTTTTTGTTCATTGTTAGGTTTGGTTTTGGACAAAATAGATCTCAACGTGTTTGTTGTTTTGAATGTTGTTGAAATGTTGAATTTATTTCCTATCCTTTTAAGCTTTTCCGATAATCCTTTTATGTATGGTATTGTTATTTTCCTCGTATTATTCCTTGTATATGCTGTAGAATCTCGTTCTAAGTTGTTTTGTTCTATTCGATCGATTGTTGAAAATTCCCTATTTATAAACGATAAAGGATAATCATTTTTTAATAAAACAGTTGTTAACAAATGTTTCTCCTCCAAGAACGAATTTTCGTTAGAACAAGTAATTTTGGCTCTATCGTATAAGGATTTAATGATTCCCTTTTTAATATTAATATTGTGATTTGATTTGAAATTTAAATATCTGTTGGTGTGTGTTGGTTTTCTATACACCTGAGTTTCGTATCCAGTATCGTTCTTAGAGATTAAAACATCCAGAAAAGGTAATGTGTTATTATGTTACCCATATTGAAAGAGGAAGTTATTAAAAGGAAAATACCAGTATTGGTAAGTCAGTAACATATAGAGAATGCATCATTTATATTTTTTAAATAACAAACATATAAAATCGGAATTTGGTATTTATTGAAGGTAAACTAAATGCAAGATCAAATACTTACCATGTCGGGATAGTATTATGAGGTTTTTTCCTGGTTTTTCCCTCATAATTTACTATGGAATCACTAACGGGAGAATTTTACTGTCATCATGGCATGTATTTGTCTTTTTAAAGACGAATTACATGTTATGATTTTTTCTGACGGATATTCTCACGTTAAAGTTGATTTCATGTAATCGAATGAACTATCTTATAAGTAAAGTCGTCCCAGGAACGCAACTCATCAATATTGGCAATATCATTTTAAAGTCGTCTACTTTAAAATGTATAATGTATGTCTGAATTGTCAATATAGATGAGTCAGATAAAATTAAATTATTAGAAGAATTTTTCACTAAGTAACAAAAACAAAATTTGTTTAATTTACTAATGTTTGTATTTTGAGAACGATTTCCGAAGTGGAAATTGAAACGTCAATAAATGTATTTTAACCTTTAATTGTGGCTCATTCCCATTTAAATATTAATTACACACTATTTGTAATGAATTATTAAAAAATATTATGCAATTAGACCAAACTCTACTTTTCAGTGCAGTTAGTCGTTTTCGACATCAAATACCGGACCGCATCTTTAAGAGTGTGTTAATTTTAAGGATTTTCTCCACGTTTTCCTGGTGTCTGCCCCGGTCGACGTGACGTAGATGCCTTTTCGCTGTTGTCAATTAATGCACGCCCCTCCTCATCCTCCATTCCTCCATCGCATTTGCATTCACACCATGGCTTCGCGTGAATGTTGATTCACTTCGGAATACGGCGTTTAGTCGTTTCTACGGTTTGAATAGTTATGAGGAAAGGCCGTAGGGGCGACGCCGAGGGGGAGTCCTCAGTATATCGGTAGTCAATGTGGAGCGGATCCGCAGAGACATAATCGGATTTGGAAGCACGTGCTTTTGTGTACGAATAATTGCGAAATGTGACTCTCTGGCTTCGAATGGAAACTGATTCTGCATGATTAGGGTGCAAGGATTCTATTTTAGCAAATGATGTATCTGTGCTGCTTCGGTTGATATATACTGTTAATAGGAGTTTACCTGAACTGAAACATTTGTCAGGTTATCGTGGGGAAAGCTTTGAATACACATTTGATTTTCTGGTTCATACACTACAATGTGTTTTGAAATGTTTATATAGTAATATTCAATGTTGCATACCTGGACGATTTTAATTTTCTAAATACAACTTTAATAATAAATTTGCGGATTTTTACAATAACTTTTCTATAACTACGTATTATAAAAAAAGAGAAGTGAGTTTTTGTTTTCTCACAAAATCGTTTAATTTTTAATATTTATTTTTTCTACTTGTTCAACACATTCATTCCGATAATATTCCAAGTAAGCAATGTTTCCAGTACAAGTCGATGAATCCAAGTGTTAAAAATCACGAAACTCACTTAACGCCTTAACTCCTTTTTGTCCTTTTTTATGGTGTTAAATGTTAAATGGTGGATCTTGAACGAAGATATGTGCAGAAAACTGGAAGCATTTGAGGTGGCTATATCGGAGAATGCTTAAGATCCCGTGGACTGACCGAGTCACAAATGAGGAGGTCCTTAGAAGAATGAATAAGAACCGAGAGGTACTGAGCACCATTAAGTCTCGAAAGTTACAGTTCTTCGGACATATGATGCGAAATGAATCCAGATATGCTCTCCTTCAAGCCATCCTGCAAGGAAAAATATTTGGAAAACGAGGTCCAGGAAGAAAAAGAATATCTTGGTTAAAGAACCTCAGAATCTGGTTCAATACAACATCTGTGCAGCTTTTCCGCGCAGCTGCAGATAAGATAAAGATTGCCATGATGATCGCCAACATTCGTAACGGATAGGCACATCAAGAAGAGGAAGAAGAAGCTCTTGATGTATTCTTCCCAAGTTTGTTGTTTTTCTTCTTCTGATAATTGGAGATCTCCATTGAAGTTTCTTCAGTGGAGGTTCATGACTTGTAGTATTCTCTTCCCTGTATTACCCGTAATTTATTTTAGTTTCTTATGTAGGTTATGTATGTCGTGTTTCATATTAAATTCTTTTATTTCTTTGCAATCTTAATCTATCCAGCGTTCTTTAGCTTCCTTGATCTGCGTTTCTACTAGTTTCTTCATTTGCTTATATTTTTCTTTATTTGTATTTCGGTATTTTCGTTTTTCTTCTATGAGCTTTATAATATCTGATGTCATCCAGGTTTTCTTGGCACTTGGTTCTTTTGTACCCACAACTGTTTCGCCACCGTGAAGTACTGTCGCCTTTATTTCGTTCCAGGCGCTGTTAATATCTTTTTTTGAAGCTTCTGTGAATGCTGGTACAATTGCTTCATTTATTTATTGTTGACATTTTTCACCATCAAGCTTTGTCAAATCTAGTCCCAATTTTACTCTTTTTTTCTGTTGTTTTATCAATTTAATTAACGTCGGAGTCTGCATCAGCAGTACTATATGTTTTCACGCTTTTAATCCCTTTTAATCTATTTTACTTCTAAATATTTTCTTAACAAGAATGTAACCGATTTGATTTCTTATCAGATTATTTTTGTTGTCCCCTTGTACACTCCATGTATAAAGTCTCCTTGGTGGTAATTGATAACAGGTATTTGTGACGACTAGTTCTTTCTCTTGACAATATTGTACAAGTCGATCTCCTCGTTCGTTTCTTAATCCTAAACCATAATTCTAGTCCCTAACTTAATGATAGGGCAACTAAATCTGCAAAAATACCTTTTTAGATTCATCTTTTACAGAAAATTAGCAACCGTCATATAAAGAAGGAACTGCTCTTCTCCGATCAATTCGTCGTTTTTTTTGTTAATATTTTAGAGATATTAGCTAGACTAGACAATCAAACAAACTGTGAAGACCGCACGACTAAGATTCAAGAAAGTATAATCCAAAAAGTCTTAAAAACAGTAATGGAGTTGAAGCAACATTAAAATACCTGGTTAATGCTCTCAATAATGCCTCACAATATACCATTTCAAAATTACCAACAGAGATATAAAAATAAATCTAGGGGAAATAAACTCATACCGAGAAAAAAAATGGAGAAGGCAGGCAAACCTAAAATACAGATTCGTTCCATTCGAAATGAAACTATTTCTCCTCCTAAATAGGCAATAAGTGACGAAGAAAAAGCAACAGTGCTTTCCGAAAATGTTGTTAATGTGTAAATACCTATCAGTATTTAAATTGACAACGGATAGAAAGGTACGTACTTTATGTGCTTTTTGATAAACCCCACTTGGCATATTCATCTATTTTTTGTAGCATGAAATGACTCTCATTTTGATCTTCGACAAGTATTACTTGATCATCTGCAAAATGCAAGCTGTACAGTTTATAAACTCCAATTGAAATACCCCAGCCTTGATGAAGTTCTTTTGTTTTTTGGTCACTTTTTTTTTGTCCAATCTCTATTGAACTCGTAAAATTGCCGTATAATTATTTTGGCGAATAGGACATTATCATATGCCTTTTAAAGATCAATAAGACCATCTTTGTTTTCATATTGTGTTCTAACTGCTTTTCGATTGTCTTTTTCAAATCTTTCTTTAGTCTTTATTCTTGTGTAACTTGCTTATATATGCAGTTTTCCATTCTGGGCTCTTAACTTCTAAACAATAAATTAAAGGTATGAGCTAATAGCTGAATTAGTATGTCAGCTCCCTATTTCAGGGACAGGGAATTAGTTTTGAAGCCTTCCCATTTTTCTTACTGTTCCCATGTTTTTGTTATGGTGTCATTTCAGTTATTTTACGGTAGGAAATATAATATTTTTTGTATTCAATGTATTTCCAAGGAAACTAAATTTAACCCACTGTGTTCTTTTATATATTTTCTACTACCTTTAATTATTTTCTAGCCTTCCTTTGTTCTTGCGTTTTCCAAAAGAATGTCTACGTTATCACAGGCTTTATTCCCAATCTCACTATTGGCTTTATTTACCGCTTTCTTTTACTTCGTTGTTTAAGCTGTTGTACTCTTGGCGATTGTAAATGTTCTTTATTGCTAACAATTTATCATACATATATTTTTTTCTCCATAAGATCTATTATTTCTTTATTCCAAAACATTCATTTCTACCATTTATACTATAACCTTCTCCAATAGCTTCCATTGCACCTTCGTCAAGAGCTTTAATGATTTCGTTGTAAGTATTAATTGGGGAGAAGTGTGAAACATGACTTCTCAAAAAAAAATCGATAGAAGTAAGATCTAAGCCTTCGAAATGTGGGTCTACAGAAGAATTCGACGCGTCTCCTGGACAGAACATAGAACAACCTGTTAATTCTGGAAGAGCTACATATAAAAGACAGCCTATTAAAAAAAGTAAACCGAGCATACCTAATTTACTTCGGTAACATAGCCAAAAGAAAGTGGACTATGGAACTATTGGTAGTAGAGGAAAGGTAGAAGGCCGAAGACTGAGAGAAAGATCTCCAACATGATGGGCAGACCAAATTAAGGCTCTGGTAAGAAAATCCCTTAGCCTATAGCCTTTCATTTATATTTTCCCAGTTCTAAGTGTTTAATAATTCAAGAAAAATCCTTTCTAGAAAGTTTATAGAAGGCTTATGTTCGGCAGTGACGCTCGAGGCCGATTGATGATGATGATGATAATTAGGACGATTATAATGATGATGATGATAATAATGCTGATGATGATAATGTTGATAATAATGTTTTGAAGACTAAAATATATTTTTTTTAATTTTGAACACTCTACCATCAAAGACATAACCGAATCAAAAACTTTCTAACTATTACGAAAAACCGCCGCCTCGAAAATTCTCCTTGGAAAATTCAATTATATCTTAATGAAGACCTAAAACTAAAGTTCTCGGCTTAAGCGCCTCCTCAAATTAATATACTTTCAACAATAAAAATTCCAAGACAACCCCCAAGGATATAAGTTTCAGCGGGGCCGCAAACACGGAAAATTACTAATTACCCCCCGAAACTTCATTACCGACGCTGAGACAGCGACGTCACAGGGAAGGGGAGGCGTCGTCGTTGGCGTCGTGACGGAGACGACGACGGTGACGACGTCGTAGTGGAGAATTTTAAGGCTTTATTAGCCTCTTGGAACGTGTAATTATTTTAACGTGCAATTTGAATTAAGCTTCACTAAACTTGCTTCGGTTATATTTTCTGTTGGGGGTAAGTATACAGTGAAAAACTTAATACTTAATTGAGAAGGGTGTTAAACAACTTCTTTATTTCACTTGAGGATGGATTTATTTGAATGATCGTAATATATGGAAATCTTTCTAATAATAACTAATAGATAACAAACATATTTTTGGTTTTTTTACCCGACTTCTGTTTACCAAATTTAATAATTTTTGGCAGATACTCTGCATGAACTACTTACAAAGCCATATCTATTTCGATGGTAAACAGTTACGATCTTATTTTGTTTTGGAATATTTTTCGTTTATCGGCAAATAATCTAGAACAAATATTGCGACCAGACGAACAAAAAAACGATGAACCGACATGGATAATGAAATATTTACCGCAAAAAAGCCCCAGACAATTTTAACAATTCATAAGAAAAGCAGCAATAAAATTACTAAACATAATAAATCCAGCTTCTAGACTAAACCACGTTACCAGGGGGGTGTAGAGTTGTGTTATAGAGGTAGCACCTTTTATCGGAACGACCACATCAAGCGTCAGAGACGGGAGATGGTTCTTGATAACTGCATTGGTCTGCAGGCTAAACTAAGTGAGGGTAGCCAGATATGGCGAGAATGTCACCGAGTGATTACCGGTATAAGCAATCTCCTACATACCGACCAACGGCTTAGGGCGGATGAGTTAGTAAGTGGTAGGGCACTCTTTTGTCCTGGGGTTGAGACATCGGCCTCGAAGGCGGATGAACAAAAAAAACTGTCAACGGCATAAGAATGTAGAAGGCAAGTGGAAACCACTACATTAAAGATTCTACACAGATATCCCTAGTACAATTGTCATGGCTGTATAAAAAAGTAACTGTGTTACTGATCATGGATATCAGAGGCCAAGATCCGGCAGAGGAGGCAAATCACACACAGACCACAGGGCCTCTCAGGTCGATATCAAACGAAATCCCTGTGAAATACCCATTAGTAACACACCGTCCAAAAAGAAGACTAAAATCGACAGAAAGTGTATGAAGATAGGCACGTGGAATGTTAAGTCAATATACCAATCAGGTAAAGTCCATAATGTCATTCAGAAAATGGAAAGACTTGACATAAAAATATTAGGACTATACTACTCTAGAAAGATATACTACTCTGGTAATGACAATGACACAAATCACTTTGTAACTGGCTTTTTACCCATCTCGGATAGAGTTATGATGCTAACACTAAAAACAGCTCAATCTAGAGTCAATATAATTCAAGTATATGCTCCCACTGCAGAAAAGTCAGATGAAGAGCTCGAACAGTTTTATAATGAATTCCAAGTATTTGAAGTAACCAAGTCTAGAGAGGTTACAATAGTCATGGGAGATCTAAATGCAAAAATCGCTAGAGGAAGTCAAGGTGATTTTATTGGAAACTTTAGACTGGGCACCCGTAACGAGAGAGGAGACAGATTGGCTCAATTCTGCCAAGAGACCGATTTTATTGTCGGAATACTTATTATGATCTGTCGCCCAGGAGACTCTATACATGGAAATCTCCAGCAGACAACCAACATAACGTCATCAGAAACCAAACTGACTACCTTCTCATCTGCAAACGATACGGAAATTCCATAAAATCAGTAAAATCATACTGCGGAGCTGATGTGAGATCAGATCACAACCCAGTTGTAGGAAGGTTTAGAATTAATTTAAAGAGGCTTGTGGCTAAAACTAAAGTAGAGAGAATACAAGTATCCCGTTTGAGAGATCCATCAACAAAAGAGCAAGTCACACTAAAAATTAAAGAAGAGCTCACCAAAATAAAAATTATTCCTACTGAAGATGCGAACAGGAAATGGCATATGTTAGAAGATGCTCTTATACGCACCTATGAGACAACACTAACACCGAAGCTGATCAAAAACAAAAATGAATGGATGACCGATGAGATTCTGGATCTTATGGAAGCAAGAAGATCCTATAAAACCAGAGACAAAAACATGTATAATATTATACATACAGAAATAAGGAGAACGATTAGAGATGCAAAGGAAAGATGGTATAGTGACAGATGCGAAGAGATTGAACAGTTACAGTTACAGTTATTGAACAGGTAGAGAAACATGATAATTTAAACCTTCATAAAAAAAAATTGGGAAATAACAGGCAATAATATTAAGAAAAAATCAAACATACTGCTGGATAAAAAAGGCAAAATAATTATAGACGTCAGTGAAAGGCTTAAAAGATGGTAGGAATATATTCAAGAGCTATTTAAAGACGAACGGACTGAGATAGTACTAGAGCAGGAAAAGTTCGACAACAGCCCAGACATGACAGAAGATGAGGTATTAGAGGCGATAAAGCGAACAAAGAACAACAAGGCAACAGGTCCTGACGAAATACCTTTAGACATAATACGGTTAACAGAAGAACAGCAAATTGGAATATTGGTCGACTTATTTAATACAATATACAGTACAGGAATCATTCCCAGAGATTGGCTGATGTCAACATTCATAACACTACCAAAAAAACCAAATGCAAAAGAATACCAAGACCATCGGATAATAAGTTTAATGAGTCATACGCTCAAAATATTTTTTAAAATCATACACCCGAGAATACACAACAAACTTGAGCAGGACATAAGTGACACACAATTCGGATTTAGAAATGCACTGGGAACGAGGGAAGCTCTGTTCGCTGTGAATGTACTTGTGCAAAGGTGCATGGATGTTAATCAGCCACTATATATGTGTTTCTTGGATTACAACAAAACCTTCGATAAGGTCAGACATAACTGTCTTATCGAACTACTTGAAAAGAAAAACTTAGATATGAGAGACATCAGGATCATTAGCGCTATCTATTATAATCAGATCGCTGTGGTAGAAGAGAACAACGTCTTTTCAAATGAAATACAGATTGAGAGGGGCGTCAGGCAGGGCTGTGTCCTGTCTCCTACTTTGTTTAATTTGTATTCAGAGGAAATAATCCAGGAAGCACTAGAAGAACTAACTATGGGAATAAAAGCAAATGGCAGACCAATCAATAATATATGGTTTGCAGACGACACTATTTTATTAGCGGAATGTCTTGAGGATTTGCAACAAATGATTGGCAGAGTGGTAGAAGTCAGTGAAGAAAACGGACTATCCCTAAACACAAAAAAGACACAATTTATGGTAATTACAAAAGCCCAACAGCGCCAAGAAAACATAACAATACATGGAGAACAAATTAAAAAAGTTGAAAAATATAAATATCTGGGTACAATAATTAACGAAAATAATGAGAAGAGATTAAGGCAAGAATAGGACAGGCAAGAAATTATTTGAACAAACTGAAAAAAGTACTCTGCAGCAGGGACATTTCAATTTCTTTAAAGATAAGACTTCTGAGATGCTACGTGTTCTCCGTATTATTTTATGGGTTAGAGGCTTGGACTTTAAAGAAAGATGTTTCGGACAGATTGGAAGCCTTCGAGTTATGGGCCTATCGAAGGATATTAAGAATAAGTTGGGTGGATAGAGTCACGAATGTCGAGGTGTTGAGAAGAATGGGAAAAGATAAGTAGGTTTTAAGTACAATTAAAGTCAGAAAACTGCAATATCTGAGACATGTCATGAGGGGCGAGCGTTATAACTTGTTGCAATTAATAATGCAAGGAAGAATACAGGGTAGAAGGAGTCGCGGAAGAAGACGCATCTCCTGGTTGAATAATTTGAGAGCTTGGTTTAACTGCACTTCTGCTGACCTCTTTAGAGCAGCGGTGTCGAAAGTGCGAATTGCCATAATGGTTGCCAATCTTCTTAGAGGAGATGGCACGTGAAGAAGAAGAAGACGTTACCAGGCAAAGCAAAGTTACTGAAGTAATTATGATCCCCAAGCCAAATGAAGTAATTATGTCGTCTTATAGCTTCACATTACTCTTGCCTGTAATATCAGAATAGTTTGAAAAACTACTCAAAAGATTGAAACCTATAGTCGAAGCAAATAACATAATAAATAAAGTTCAAACCCTTCAGTGCGTCATAGTTTATCGAATTCTCTTTAACGCATTAAGTTGGAAGTGACAGAAAAAAGGTACGTCCGTCATTATTATACAAAGAATTTAGAAAATAGCGTTACGAAGTAGACCAACGTTAAGGAGTATAGATCGTTACCAACGGTAAGACGATTATCAAATGAAGGTATTCAAACAGTATTCAATGCTATAGCTTATTCTGTGGCAATGGCAATGAGTAATTCAGTATCTACTAATCTTTCACCTACATTAACCAATATATAGAAACATATCATCAGAACTCGTATATATATAATGTTTAATAAAGTTTTATATTAAAGTATTAGTTTGATTTTAAAGAAAAGTACTTAGTTCAATTTATAGAAGTTTATATTTTTGGTAACAATATAAGTTTGACTCCTTTCAGGAACATTTTGCTGAGGAAAATTCTATTCATGACACATTATTGCATGCTTGAAGTAATTGTTGGTTCTTATTGTCCTTGAGGTTCATTTTCTGATATTGTAAATCCACCAAATATACTGCACATTGTGAAATAAATAGTCTTTCCTAGAATGATTAACTATGTAATTGTTTTACTCTGAAAAAAAAAGCAGATAACATGTTTTCCATAACACTACTAAAATATCACTAGTGTCTACATTTTTTCTTAATCATTTTAGGCCACCAAGTTACTCTTTATACTCTGCCAGAAAAACAGAAAGATATAGATGAAATTAACATTTCTACCATTTCACGGAATAAGGTTTTAAAAGATTTGAAATTCAGATGATTAAATTGCAATATTTTAAACTGAAAATATTTAATGGAACCGTTTACAAGTGGCATATAAAAGAATGCCATTTTTAAAAAAATACAAACAAAAACGAAAATGATTTATACTCGTTACGGAGAAGGTGTAAGATATATTATGGTGCTCCATGCGGGTTGTGAAAATGGTTCCTTGATAATTGCAGCCTAATTTTCAAAAGTGAAAAAAAACTGGTGGCTATCATGATTCAAAGAATTCTGAAAATTTTGAAAAATAATTTGGGTATCAACTTTTGCCAAATTTAGAAGAACCATCATTAATAATTATAGACAATGCATATTACCATTTTAATTTAGTGGAAAAAATTCAAAAAATCAAGTTAAACCAAACACTCTTTAATCGAATGGTTAAAGAATAGGCATATAGCTTTTTAAAAACGATAATGAAACTTACATTAATGGACATTGTAAATAAAAATTTACCGGTCTGATTCCAAAAGATATTAGAATGCTGAAATAACTTCTGCAGGTACTGTAAAGGAAACTACTGTATTAAGTATTTGAAAAGAAGCATTCAAACAGATAATTCAAGAGTACTAAAATTCTTAGATAATAATTGACAACATTTAAAACAACCAACACATTGAGATTTATTCTGTCCAAAACCAAACTAAACGACACAATCTTGTGAACGCAACATTTTTTATGTACGAGAAACCTCAAGACCACTAAGTGTGAGAATAAATGAGCATGAATCACACATCAAAAACAGAGACTTCGACAGCTCTCATATATGCAAATATGTCTGGGACAAGGAGAAGAGAGTGCAAAGGAAAGATGCATCAATAGTGATGAAATAAACAAAGAACAAAAAGAAAAAAATCAAATAAGCAGCGCTCACCTTACTAAATGAAGAAAAAATGTATAGCAAATTCATTAATAAAATGTAACAGGCTCTGGTTACCAATACTGAAAGAAATCAGCAATATACCAACATTAATAGGTTAATAGAAGGTCAGAGATTCATCCTCAATTATCAATTATCTACATAGGAACACAATTTGTAATTTAATCATATAAACATTATTCGGTTTAAGAATTCTTAGTAATTCACCAACATACACAGTAATTATTAATTCAAGCAAATTCTTGTATCAAGTGACACCCAGTTTTCATTAACCTTCTCCGGGCATGCGGAGCTCTAGGGAGTGAAGGGAGTGTAGGGAGTGAAGATCCGTTCAACAGCTTCTTGTTGGAAAATAATGGATCAGGAACAAACAAAAAAAGCAAACACGAAAGAGGAACAACGTGGCGTCAGTCATGCAAAAATTATGGAACTGTATACCAATACAGGCTATACTTCCAAAAATAAAAAGCAGTTGCTAAAAACTGACTACGAAAACCATTATCAAGCTCAGCAAAAAACAAAAAACTCCAGCAAGAATAACATATAGATGTTTAATTATAATCTCTTCTTTTATTATATTCTACTTACTTATTTCAGTTAAAAGGTTATAGTATATTTTTATAAAATCTCACGTTTAAACAGACTAACGCATATGTTCATCTGTTTTCAAGTTCAAAAAATACACTTGTCGGTAATCGTCTCAAAAAACCCGAAACGCTTTTAAATAAAGGGCAACTATTTGAGGCATTTATTCAAGTAATTGCATTTCACAAGGGCGATCCACAAGCGATACAATAGCTTTAATTTACTACGGTGTCCTGCATCTGCATTCGTTTGAAAAGTATTTGGGGACCATCGAGGTTGAAAAAATATTTTCCCTACCACATAGCTGGTCCATCCACGATACACTTACACTTGTGTGTGTATCGTGGGTCCATCCCTTAGCTTAGTACCAGGACTCAGTAGCTAATCAGAAGTCGAGATGATTAGATCTACGCTCTAGCGCCAAAGATGTCACTTCTCCTCGCGAGGGTATTACGCTGAGCCCTTCTGCATCGTGACATCGGTCTTCGATCGTATATGCTGCCGTCACTACCTACCAATGCATATATTTGAACAAAAGGTGAGGTTTTTTAATGAATTATTAACATTGATTAGTTACGCCAACTATTGTTCTTATTTACATAAATATATCTGTTACATTCAATTATTTATTATTTTAATTAATTAATCAGCTATTTCAATTTAATTTTGCTTAATCATTTGCTTAAACACACGGCCTCGATCAAAAAGAGGTTGAAACGGGCGCTAATGCCTATCCGGAAACCACAAACATGGATGTAGCTTGTACACAAATAATCTTCCAATTTGGAGAGATTTACAAGATCAAACGGCTCCTTTAACTATAATCTACAATATATTGGTCGTTTAAAAACTAAACTACTATCGACGTATAATGTAAACCAAAATTGAATTTTCTGCGTACGTGTATAGGTGTATGTTTTTTTTTATTTTAATAAATATTACGTGTAATTCGTCGTTTTGGATATAAATTGTTGTATAATTAATTGTATTCCAAATTAGAAAATTTCTACGTCTATGTGCCTACAACTCTTCCGTTTTTTTTTATTTTTTGCACGATCAACAGGCTAATGTTGAATTCGTGTCGGGTGCCCACAAGAAACTGGTTAACAGATTCTTGTAATCATCTACAATGCACATTGATTAAAGTTTTTTATCGTTCTCTGCTAAGAGCTTGTTGCAAATCATGTCCAATTCGAGTCTTTGCAGTTAATTTGTAATTACACTGTACGGCTAAGTAGATGGAAGAGATAAAAGGAAATGAGTAGAGGGGGCTTGCTTAGGAATGCCGATATAAATATTTTCGTTTTTTTATTTAAAGCGACAACTTTTTTAACATAATAAAAATATAACTATTTTAAATGAGAAAAATAAAATATGAAGAATGCAGTACCTGATAATTACTAGCTCATCCTATTTTTACAAAATGTACAAAACATTCTTGATTGACGTGAAGTTGGAAAAGGTTGACTGTGCTGAGGTTGGAAAAATTAGAATTGTGTTTAGTTTTAATTTAAACATGAGTTCTATTTAAAAAAAATATGCGCAATTTGGTAATTCATCACCAAGTCTCCTAGAATAAGATATGATTGATAAAATGATCGAGTGATTAAAGAAACAGCACAAACTACCTTTGTTTTTAAATAAGTGATGGATTCTAGATAAACGAGACATCCGACTAATAGCAAATATGTACTACAATCAGAAAGCAGTAGTGAGAGTAGAGAATAATACCACTGAAGAAATTGAAATAAAGCGAGGTGTGAGACAAGGGTGTATACTGTCACCAACCCTGTTTAATCTCTATTCCGAAGACGTAATGAATAGAACACTCTCTGAGCAATCCGTAGGTATTAAAATAAATGGTGTTAGATTAAACAATCTGAGATTTGCCGACGACACCGTTCTGATCGCAGAAACACTTTTGAAGAGCTACAGACATTGATGAATAAGATAGCAGACTGCAGCGAAGAATATGGACTATCTTTGAACATAAAGAAAACTAAATTTATGGTAATATCGAAATCAACACAAAATGTCCAAAATTTATATTTACACAATGAAATTATCGATCGAGTTAGCAAATACAAATATTTAGGCACTTTTATAAATGAAGACAACGATAGCTCAGCAGAAATCAAAATAAGAATAGAAAAAGCCAGATCCATATTCACTAAAATGAAGAGAGTGTTCTGCGGAAGAGATTTGGGCCTTGAAATGAAACTTCGCCTGATGAGATGTTACGTACTTTCTGTGCTGTTCTACGGAATGGAGTCATGGACGTTGAAAAAGATAGATACCAAAAAATTAGAGGCATTTGAACTGTGGATGTATCGCAGAATCCTGAGAATATCATGGACCGAGAGAGTCACAAATGTCGAGGTCTTGAGAAGAATGAATAAAGAAAAGGAAGTCATACTTACGATCAAAAAACGCAAACTGCAATACTTGGGACACATTACAAGAGGCGAAAGGTATGAACTGCTTCGAATAATTATGCAAGGGAAAATAGCAGGAAAAAGGTCCATAGGAAGAAGACGAAACTCCTGGCTAAAGAATCTACGGGAATGGTATAGCTGTAGCAGCAACGAATTGTTTCGCTCAGCAGTTTCGAAAATACGTATAGCCCTGATGGCACTTGAAGAAGAAGATGGATTCTACCATTACTTGATGGAAATTCATTTTATATAACAAAACACTGCAAAACTTCCACAAAATTTATTATAATATTTTATCACTACAGCTGCTTCGGCAGAGTGCCTTTCTCAAGTGGGAAAGGCACTCTGCCGAAACAGCTGTAGTGATAAAATATAATATATTTTGTGAACCTTTGTTTTAGTTTTTACCTTTACCTTTTGTTTTGTATCATATAGAGATATCTTGAGTTACCATGAAAAAAAGTATACATCTTCGAGTTATCTAAGGAAAGCACCTAAAAAATACTGATAGCTCCATGTTAAAGTATATAGTGTCATTACGAAATCCGAATGCCACTGGACGATCTAGCGGTCTGGCGGACCTAAGGCGCATATATAATTTACCCGATCGCCGTGAAACAGATTAACTCGGCCACAGCCCAGAACTTTATCTAATTACGTTCATATATCTCTCCCTTGCGGTTTTGTCTTCTCTCCGACGCTCTTCTGCGGTCTTTCTGTTTCCTCTTGTCAGTCGGGTTTGTGTTTCTGTCGATGTTTGTAGGCTCCCACCCTCCTGTGAGACTTAATGGATTACGCTAATTTCCCTAACACGAATAAATTGGCTCGCGAATGTTCGTTATTCCATCTCCCTTTTCTTTATATAGGGAGGTTACTTTTAAACAAAACTTGCATAAGACTCTCTGAGATCTAACCTTATATTACTAGGATTGTCCGATGGAAACAATTGTTTGAATTTTTTGTTTATCAAATATGGATGACGCTTATGTCAAAAATATTTTTATTTGATTATTCTCTAATTTCTTCTAGTGCTTATTCTCCTTGGATGTTTGCGATCACACGGTTCTAATTAATTTTATCAATAGTTGTTTTGAAGATTTCGATTGATGGTATTCCGGTTCAGTGCCTAAAATTTTTTAAATATTTTTCCACCTTTGATTTTACCTAGAGTATTGATTGGAGCAAACTATATTTATTATTTCGCATGTTGCACGCTGCTTCTCTAGATTTTACTGATATTAAAATTTCAGATTCTTTTCCAATTCTTTCCAGCATTGTTTTATTAGTTAATGGACAGGGTTAAAATACCCTAATCAAGCGCTATGTAGTAGCATTACATTTTGAAAGATTTAATTAATAGCCTCCAACCTTGTCGGTCCCACGCTGATCTTCTCCAGATTCTCACGTCTAGCAAATTATGCGCTTCCGCTGCCACTTCATCCTCTCACCTTTTCCGTGGACTTCCTTTTGGTCTTGCGCCTTGCATTTTGATATCTAGAGCTCTTCTCGGTATTTTTTCGGTCTCTATTCTCACTACATGATGAATCCATCGAAGTCTCTAAAGTTAAACGAATTCTGAGATCGGTTCCACTTTGAATAGTTGGTAGAGTTCATAGTTGTACCTGGATCTCCATACTCCCTTTTCGTTAATAGGTCCAAATATCTTAGGACTTTTTTTTTCAAAGACTTCCAGCTTTCTTTCTGTGTCTTCTATCATCACCCATGTCTCGCATCCATAACATACTATTGGTCTGATAATATTTTTGTAGACCCTGATTTTGGATATCTAGTGTGTGTTTTTGAAGTGGAAGACATGGACGAGTGAATTGTACGCTTTGTTTCCCTTTTCTATTCTTCTTTAAATTTCTGTTTCTTCTGTTTCATCCGTGTTTAATGCAACTCCTAAAAATGTGAAAATTTCTACAGTTTCTGTATCCTCTTCTGTTCATCTGTGCTTTTGTTTTCTTTAGTTTTTGCCCGTGTGACGTTTTTTGTCTTTTAAATATTTAATTCTAGTCCGATCTGTTTTGCATTGTGAACATAATTTTGCGCCTCTTCTGTTCTGCGAGACATAATGCTAATATCATCGGCATAGACGGCAATCTGTATTGGTTTATATCTTAGGAGATTACCTCTTCCTACATTCAGCTGTCTTATCACATATTCGACAGTCGGGTTTAATAGTGTCGGTGCCAGTCCGTCTCCTTGCTTTAATCCTGTGACTATTGCAAAGTTCTCATTGAGCTCATTTCGTACTCTGAAAGTTGCTGTTGCAGTTGCTACACTATATTTTTTTCTTTTGTAGTCCTTTGGCACTTCCGCTAGTAGAATGGTGTCGTCAGCATATTTTAGATTGTGGATTATCTTACCATTTACTGATATAGCAACTGTCGATAGTAAAGTCTAAAAGTAAAGGTAACACAATCCTATATACTGTGCTCGGTAAAATTGTAGTTCCACGCGAACTGTTGTCCACTGAATTTTTTACAGGTTTCTTATTATGTAAATATCTTTATTATCTAAAACAAAATATGCTAGGACCTCGATTATGATGTTGCACTTTGTTAAATGCTTTTTTATAAATTAACTAAAGGATGAGTAAACATCTTGTACACAGTGCAATGCCTCTCTGGTACCTAGGCTCTCTTTTTAAATCAGATCTTCAGAAGAACCTTTAGAACATTCATTTCACTAATTATTGTGTGATATTTACACTTCCTTTATTATTTATTTTATATTTATTTGGTAAAAATATTGCATCGGAACAATTTTACAGTATTTTAACATAGTGATTGGATGTTCATGCAAGAATAAAAGCTGTATATGAAGGCTAGAGTTATTCTCATAGTACTTGTACATCATAGAATCTCTAAGAATTTTCACAATCTGCAAGTGTAGCTACATCATAATAAATTTTAAGACCTTACTGACGTAGCTGCTTTATGTGAAAATTTGCAGTTAGAAGACTCTCTCGTGTTTTGAATATCAGCGTTAGAACTTTATACCTATTCCACGATGATGAGTCTTGCTATATTACCACTAGGAACCAGAATTCAATCGTCGGGGTATATAGCCCAAAATATTAAACCCGAAACGTATTTACTCATATAGATTGATTAAATAATAAGACCCACTCCTTCATGTTAATTGATATCTTTGTCGAATTTATTAAATAACAATTAATTATAACTTTTAAACGTGTTTTCATTGAACAAAAGTCGCACAATATGTCATCTAGAGTATGTTGCATTTAACTTAACAAATTCTACTACTGCTACTACTAACATTTCATAACGACTTAGAAAACGTATCATTCCGGATTTTATAGTAGTGGTAGCAAAAGTAAAATAACCCACATGTTCAAAATCTCCAGTCACGTAAATCCATAAACAGTCACCTCGAAACAAAATTTTCACAACAATTCTGCTTTCTGCGTCTGATAAATGACATCTCACATCCAAACTTGCTATTCGCGTCACGAATCCTCTCTTTTAGCTTCGATCTCGTGTTTCAGTTCAGTTTCGCCCATATTTTATCCCGCCGCCGACTCACTTGATCCTATAAAACCTGACAAACATATCAAGATACTTGTCCTTTTACCAAACATCCTGCAAAGGACGTTGAAGTGTCATCAAAGAAGGATTTCGCCGTGTATAGCGAGCTGTGTAAAGCCTTTGCGGACGAAAGAACGGTCTGACTCAGCGTGATACTTTGCTTTTATATACACTCTTTTTTCTTTGCGCGAAGATGTGATAATAATGAAAGACATTTTACGAGGAAAAGCGTAATTTAACTTCTATATACTGACAGAAGTGGCTTGTAAATTAGGAAAGTGCACTCGATGGCATCAAAGAAATTAAGCCTGTAGTTTATAATACAATTTAGGTGCGAGGCTTTTAAAGAATAACATGGGAAAATTGCATCAAAAACTTTCAATGGAAGTGAAGAACATAAAGAAAATAAAAAAATGTTCTCCAATACACATTTAGAAAAGAGCGTAGGCGCAAAATTTCGGGCCAATGCTTTTTAAATGCATTCATTTTTTTTTCGAATCCTGAGAAAACTAAGAAATATTTTTGAAAAATTTAAATGCAGAATGAAAAATTGCATTATTACCGAGGGCCGAAAGTCCCTTAGAATATACCAAAAGGTTTTGTGAATGAGATATTTGAAATTAAAAATCACAATAATTTTCTTTTTTTTTTTCACCCCTGTAACTTATCAAAATAAACATTATAGAAGTTTTCAGGGAAAAATTATCTAATGATTTAGAAAAAGTATTTGGATCTATTGTAGGGGTATTGCAAGGAAATACGAGCTTAATATTGTAATGGGAGAGCGAAATTGGGGACTGAGTACAGGAAGAAGTTATAGAAAAACATATAGAAAAACAAAAACAAGGTTAGTCCAATCTCTAATATGCCTCAGCCAATATTTCTTCTTTCTTCCCTTTGCCTTTTTATTCCTCTACTCTTCCCTGCATGATGACGTGTAGAAGAGAGTATTTATCGTTTCGAAGTATGTGGCCAAATAGGATATTTTGTTTATTTTAATTGTGTTTATAAGCTTTCTGCTATATCCAATTCGTCTTAAAACTTCTTCATTTCAGACTTTTACAGTCCAAGAAATTTTCAGAATACGGCTATAGCCAGATTTCGAATGACTAATTTTTTACAAATTGGGGTTTCAAAGTCCTGGCTTCTACTCCATTTAGCAGTTGCGACCATACATACCATTCGACGAACCTCAATCTAATAGCCATACTCAATTTCTTAGTTGTAAACATTGACTCGTAATATTTTATTAATCCTTTTTGAGCTACTTCAATTCTGACCTTTATCTCCTCATCTTGATCTAAAGGTGAGTTTATAATTGCTCCAAGGTATTTATACTTGTCGACCCTCTCTAAATATTTACCCTTCAATGTTTGATTTATGTTGTTAGATTTATGTATTTGGTTAATGATTTCTACAAGAATTTGTAAATCGTCTATATTTTCTGCCATGATTGCGGTATCATCTGCAAATTTTGTTATCAATGATGCTCCCTCCAATTTTTACATCTTCAGTTCTTTCCCATAGTGCCTCCTGAAATATTAGTTGGGAGTACACATTAAATATTTGTGGTGACAGCTCACATCCCTGTGATCACATCCCCCTTCTCTTTGATTTTCTACTTGGAATGTCCCACTATCTTCCACCCGTACCACCACTGTTTAATTGTTGTATAAATTTTTGATTATCTAGGCTAGGTGTATGTGTTTCAATGAATGTATGGGTTTACCATGTTGAACTCTGCCAAACGATTTTTGGAAATCTATATAACATAGGAATACGTTTTTATTATATTCCCTACATTTTTTGTAATATTACCGTCATTGCGCACAATGCCTCTCCTGTTCCCATTCCACCTCGAAATCCAAACTGTGTGTTGTCTAATTGTTCTTCACATTATATATATATATATATATATATATATATATATATATATATATATATATGCTGTTAAATAACTTTGTTATTTTTAAAGTGTGGCCCATGAGGCTAATTAATCGGTAGTCATCGCAAGATTTAGGATTATTTTTCTTGGGTAAGAATAAAAAGATAGATTTTAACCATTAACCAAAACCTTTACCACTTTTTAAGTTTTTAAAGAAAACTATAAATGTTCATTTAGTAAAGAGATTAATTTCTATAGTGAATTATAATTCACTGAAAACAGTGATAAATAAATAGATGGCTATTTACCATCCAACAAAAATAAATCAAGAGAAGGGCTTATAAAATTAAGCTGATGAATATGTGCGCGTATGATCAAGCGGTTATGGGAACTCTATAGGCTTGCCAAGGTAGTCTCTTGGCTAGTGTGGGAATGCAAAGCAAAGACGAACTCAACAGACGAAGGAAGATAACACACAGGATGAGTTATTGATAGGGGTACCAGAACATCGGGAATATACGGCAACAAAAGCGAAACTTACTAAAAGGGAATGAACTCCAAAAACTGCGATTTAGAGCCGTCTTTAGAGGACCAAAAAGTACTATCCGTGAAAAGATGAGGTCTGAATCTATATACAATAAAATTACCACTGAAAAAGTATACATTATCAAGCATATGGTAAAATGTATATTAGATGGACATGTTCTAATAGACCTGAAGTACTGCAGAAAAATAAGTAGGAATCAGCTCAGAATCATCCTGTTATGATTATCGTTCCACTGGGCATGCACCAGTCAATAGACTCATGGATAAGATGAGGTTGTTTCATGTACACTTAAACTACAGACTCTGTGCGAGGTACTAGATCCTAGGCACTTTTTGGAGACTACGAGTTTGTCGTTTTTAACTAGGCATCGAAAATGAGGAGAAGAAACGCATTGACTCGAGCCGATCAAAGAAAAGTAAGGTTAATATACTGTAGTTCGCCTGTCCATTGCATTCAAGGAGAATTCAAATAATTATAATAATAAATAAGAGATTCTTCCACATGAACCGTAATTTGTTTTTTGAACTAAAATATATTGCACACTTCAATGGTTTCCGTAAATATTGATGGACAACCGGTATAAAATCATAAATTTCGTTTTAACTCCGTGTAAAGCATAAAAAGCTTTTTCTCCACCAAAGTGGCATATAAAATTGCTCGGCAAATACCGACTACTCCTGCAAGTTCGGCAATAAAGCAACCGAGACGTCGCGGAGGCTTAACCCCGGAAGCTCGAGTACCTAACCCCGCGGCCCCTAACCCCACGTGCCTGCTCTCATTTTTCCAAACGGCGTGAAATCCAATTCGCACCCTATCGCAGTCGAATTCCTCATCGGAAAAATCGCCGAGTGCCGTCGGGATTTCGACTCAATATATATTACAGGAAAATCAGAACCAGACGATAAATAGTTTATCACCAGAGAATTACAAAGGCGAAGCACCGACTGAAAAATTGTATAGATGGGGAGGTATAAGTGGGACACGTGTAACCGTTTGACGAATGATAAAACAAATGCTTGGCAGATAAACGTTTTTGATACCTCTATTGTGCTAAAAGTCTAATGAGCCACATTTAAAAATTTTGTGAAAATCAAACATCTCAGAATTTCTCTAAAATAAGATTGCCTTAAGCAAAGGGCAGCTACAAACACCTGAACAAATAATAGAAAATAAGATCACGTAATGAAAAACAATAAAAAACGTTAAATGGAATATTACAATCGGGGGCGTTTATTAACATTGAGACGGACAGTCTGTCTGAGGACTTAATACTAGACTATCAATAGCCCTCAGAAAGACTCTGATACTATATTTCGGAATTATTAGTAACAGGATGCTAGAATTTCAACCACTATTTATGTACTTTTCAATCTACAGTAATTACTACTACTATTGTAGTAGCGTACACTTTAATCTACAAATAAATTATTCCATTGTGTGCGCAAAAGATCTCCAGTTTAAATTTTAATACGTCAGTTCCAGAACTATCCATTCTCAACTCTAAATCATTTACAGGTTATACACCACACCAACCGGTCCTACACAACAAAGATTACGTGACACTTCATTTGTTTTTCAATTATTCACAGTATGGATGATAAATAATTAGCTGGTGTAATGATTGTCGGCGGATCGTTGTAGACTATTCTATTATTATCATTATCTCATGCATAGTTAATGGTACTTAATGGCACGTCGAAGCCCGCTGATTATCCAACAAAAGACTCGTTCAAAGGTAATTGAATATTATTTGTCGTCGACAATGTTAGCCGCGGTCGATGGTAAAATGTTATTTTCATCGATCGACGGCTTCCACTTTTTATCTTTAGATTGCCAAATTGTTTATTTAGACAGATAACTCATCTGCTGTATTAAGCTAGCGAATCAATTTTGGTGTATTCTCCAATTTTCCTAGTGAAAGACTCCCGAGATATTTGAAAGTACCACTTAAGCTACTAAACTAAAACAATAATATAGACAAATTAGGAATCTAAACATTACAATTATTACTATTGTACATTAGAACATACACAACTTAGAATATAAAAATATATGAACGAATTGAAAAGAAAAGTAAAATATTTCATTCCTAAGTGAGCGCTTTTGGCTTACAAAGCTATTTTTAGAGCTATGGTCAAAATTTAAAAAGTACCACTACAAAAGAGGGATGCCATTGGTCAAAATATACAAAATGACAGCATTGAAACACATTAAAAGTTCTGTTTATAGTGCACGCATCCAACCATCTGAATAAAGTTGAGGCGACAGACAAAATTTGTTGAAATTATCCGATGTTATCGTCTGACGGACTATGGACGTCATGGGTACACCGGTTTCTGCTTTCTAATAGTCACTAGGTGGTAATGGAAATTAATAAGTCTTACAGGAATTTTTCTAGCAGAAGTAACCAATTCCTTCCCAATTATAATTCCTCGGCCGACCTCCTAACCTAGCCTAACCTCCTCGTCATGGTCCAAAGGCTCATCATAACAGGTATTCCATCTTCCATAATTCCCTTCAGCCGCGCTTAATTATCATTGTTTCACTTCTAGTAGGCTGCTTGCATAGTGCTGTCATCATGTGGATGAAGATATACTTCCTTTATTACCCTATTCTTAAAATCCAATTCGTTAAAATTCAATCCATGCAAATTCATTACGTCCATTCCTAATATAACATACTCTTAGATGCCACCAACTATGACAGTATGGACGAACTTTTATGCCCCAATTCCTATTTTAATCTGAATTTCTCATCGGAATTTCTCCATGGCTGTTGGCATTTTCACCTGTGGTAGTCCAAAGTGACAGCCTCGTTGGTAAAAGTTTCTTACGGCAGTTTATAATTGTCGGGCGTATAATGGTCCTAGTCGCACCTGTATGCACCAACAATGTATACTTTTTACCATATATTTCTCCATCTACGTAAACACTACCTTCACGACATTTTAATGAAGCTTTTATTATTAGAGAGTCTTGGGAAGACTTCTTTGTCGAAGCTGCCCCTCTAAGGTCGAACCACTCTGAATTTCCTGCCGGCAAGTTTTTTGATTTGTGTTGTACCCAGTGGCTTATATGAACTTCGTACGTGTTCCATTTTTCCACAATTCAAGCACCTTATGGTCTTCATTTTCTTGTGTGCAATACCTTTCATCAGACTAACAAGCTGCTCAAATTTGTCTTTACCTTCTTCCTCTTTTCCAGTCCTAACTTCACTGTACCCGCAGGAGTCCTGCGTAGCTGATTCGCATTCGAGGGCAGCGGACAAGACATCGACCAGCGTCTCGTGACGAGCTCATCGCAGTGTTCTCTGTATTATATGATCACGAAGACCATCAACAAATATTTGAACAGCCAACTTTTCCATCCTAACCTGGCAATATCTACCTCATATTATTGAAAAGCCTAATCTCGCTTTTGTCTTCGATTTTTGAGCTGTGACTGGTAGGCATGCTCTAAGTGTTGGTGACCATATCGTATGTTAAGTCTTTTCTTAAGTTGTTCGAAATCATCTGTCTCCTCTACGGATATAACCTGAAGCACAGCCAAGGCATCAACTCGAAGAGAGTAATAGTCAGGTTTATAGCCTTTTCTTTTTGGGCCATCCATTCCATCTGCTCTTGCAGATAATTGAAACTTTTCATGTAGTTATTCGATGACGATTTTTCGTTGAAAGGTGACACTTTAACACCAACAGAACCTCCACCCCCATCAAATGTCGACCGTGGTTATAACGTACGTTTCGTCTCGTTCTCTTTTGACTTTACTGTAATTGACCGAATTCCTCTGTCTGCTGTCCCTATGTCCTCCAACTTCTTTTTAATGTCTTTCAGATTCTACTCAAAAGAGGAAATCTTTTCAACCTTTTTTATCGTTTCTTCAAAAGACGAAATATCGGCAGCCACTTTGTTTTTCAACGAAGATATTTTATCGTCAAGAGAAGACATCTCAGAAGTTACCTTAGTGATTTACAAAGAAATGTTAGCAAAAACTTTGTTTTTCAGAGAAGAAATCTCGTTAGAAACTATATTTTCTAAAGAAACAATGTCCGTAGGAACTTTGGAAATATGAGCAGAAACTTTCGAAATATCAGAAGAAACTTTTGAAATATCACCAGAAATTTTGCTTTCCAACGATGTCGTATCACCAGAAACATTGTTTTCCAACGATGTTATATCACCAGAAACTATGGCTCATTTTTAAGAAACTTTCGAAATCGACTAAATGACAACAGTAGCATGCTTGTTCTCAAGCACATATGTTTCTGAAGCAAAACCCTCTAATTTCAGGGCGTCCTTTAGCCGTTGTACTAATTTAGTCTTTTCCCAACAGTATTTTATTCTTTATTTTCCAATTCTCGCCGTAAATCTGTCACTTTTAAATCACTAAGTCTCGTAGCCATTTTTCACATAATTATTGAAATTTTTCGACTTCTGACACCAATGTAAAGTTTAGTTTAATTTATTTCAAGTTTTCTAATATTAACACTAAAACACATTTAATTTATAAGCCTACACATTCATATTTTAGACTGACTCCCTAAAATCTAATTTTCCCTATTTGAGAAAATTGCCTCGTTATTCGAAATGTTCCCACAACCCATTGGAATTTCCTCGGCGGCCATAGAATACCTGTAACTCAAATTGTTGATTGAGCGTGAAGTATATTCAATCAGGAGCGTAGCAAGGGCTTGGCGTCATAAATGCCTTGTCTAATGCTGTATTATTTGTATTATTTGGTCTATTTTTTTGTTATTATTTGGTGTATATATAATTTCGTATACTGTTTTTTGCAAATATTAGTCCTTACAAATTACCTTATAGTTCGGTAAAACCTTAATGTATAGCAATTAAAAAAACCATGGACGTATTATGCCGAAGACACGTAGTTTTTATGTTAATTGGTAAGGCTAATATTATTTTAGATTATTTTTTTTATAATTGTTGTTAAAAAGATTTTTCATGAAAAATATTTTCTAATACAGAGATTGTAAAATTTTACTAGGTAATTATTTTGATCTACATTTTTTTTCTTTTTTTCGACTTTTTCAGATTTTCGGAATGATATTCTGGGCCAAATAATTTAGTTTTCCTATATATTTTCTTTATGCAGTTTGAGAAGTCCGTAAGTGTATAAGGCAGTGCCTTTGCGAAATATTAGTTTATTTTTTGATTTTGTGTCTATGTATTTTTTATTACATATGTTTGTATTTTGAGAACGATTTCCGAAGTGGAAATTGAAACGTAAATAAACTTACTTTAACCTTTAATTGTGGCTTATTCCCATTTAAATAGTATTTATACCATAATTTTTTTACTAATATTTTTTTTTCTAATTTTTCTTTTTTATATATCGTTTCGTCATTTAGTAGAGATACATCGAGTCGTTCCCATCTTTTACACTACTACCAATCTGTCGGTCGACCCCATCCCTTGGCGTATGTTTTAATTGAATTCACAGATCAACCATTATTTAAAAATTTTTAGTAATTACTAACTACATAGCCAATACAGTTGATTGGCAATTATTCAAAAGTAAGTGTACTCAAATGTACCGCTATCTGTTTCGTCTTCACAAATCGAAAGTTCCATTGAAGCTTGATAACAACATGGTATTCAAATATTGGATTAGCAACCTTTGAATACCATGTTTTTATCAAAATACGCGAAACGGTCTCCGAAATGGATTGTATTAGTGACTTTGATAAAACAAATCTAAAATATTATTCACATTTTCCACCTTTCATTCGACAAGAAGTTTAAAATTAATCTAGCAAAAAGCTTATCAATTTTTTACATCTACGTGCAGCCGTTTCACTCGTGTATTCATAATCCCGCATCATTATCGCATTTAAAATAATAGACGATATTTCAATTCAAAAGGTAGGGGCATATTAAAACTAATCCGTTCATGTACCCTAGGAAAAGCATATTAAGTGCAATTGTGCACGTAACAGAATATTTTATAATGACGTTCTATGAGGAATATGCACGCAAATCGAATAGCAGAAGTCGCTAATGGTATAATTTTGATGTGACTGTAGCCGAATAGACAATCTACCTAGCACCAGAAATAAATCTTCCATCGCCATCAACTGCTGCTGCTACTACTACTACTACTATACTCCAACAATTAATGAAAGAGGGTGACTCATTGGCAACATTCACATTTTAGACCGTTAGTGTTGCGAAATTCCACGATTCCAGCGGTGTCGATATTTTTTTTAGGAATGAATCATTTAATTAGAAATTAATTCCACCGTGATGTCTCTGTAGGTGCCTTTGTAGGACTCTCTTATATTCTTGATTCTATAAGCTGCTAAACTTATTTGGTTCGTGTTTGTCTTTGGCTGCTAAACTTAAATTTTTTCTTTTTTTTCTTATGGGAACAAATCAAGCTCTCAAATAAATAATTTTAATCATTGTAATATTTATAATGCATCAGGATAACAATATTCTAAGCTCAGAAAACAAATGTTAGATTATTTACTCGACCAAACTGTAAACAGACAGGAGGGAGATGTTCTCATTCCCTACACAGTACGTCTGAGTGCACAAACACAAAATACACATATAAACATGTACATATCTAAAAACATTAAATTATCTAAAATCTAAGATAAAATTTTTATCTTAGATTTGTTCTGCGGCTACTGTGCTCCACAATCCTAAGGTATAACACCATCGTACCCATGGCGCATAGCACAAGGGGAGAATAATTGGCTGAGCTATGACCCTGATCTGGATCACTGACTTGCCTAAACACATTTCATCCCAAAAGGTGGGAATAAAAATTTAAGGACAAAAGAAAAAAAAGATGGCCAAGAAGAGTGAAAAGTCTAAAAAAAAATATAAAAATATAAGGAAGACGAGTAGAGAAGAGACTTCAGTCGCAGAATCTGTCCTGTCCCAAATAGGTTACAAGAACCTCAATCAGGGCCCTACAGGCGAATCTTGAGCATAGTACAGCAACTTCAGCCGACCTTATTTTTGCTATAATGTATGTATAACGTTAAAGGCCTTTTAGGCCCATTGCTGGATGGATAAGGCTAGAAGAAGCCTAAATGCCGCCTTCATACCAGATGAAGCCTAAATATCGAAAGCATATAAGATTACGACTGTTGTATCGAGGTTAGATATGTGTGTCTCGTTATATGTTTGTAAGGGGTGTTCGCGGGCAAACTAGTAATGAACAACGGAGATGCACTATGAAAATTACAACTACTTAGGGGCAAAATTCAATGAGTGAAAAGGATGAACACATAACTGCCTCTAGAATAAATGCTGCCTGAAAGAACAGAGGAGCATTAAATTGAAGTAAATATTTTTTTATACTGAACCCGGTACCTAGCAAAACCAAAAATAGGTGTCGTAAAATTATTTTATTGGATAAATAATCTTATATGATACTCAATAACACCATGTGGTACAACAAAAAAACCTAAAGGAGACAGGGGAAAGCGCTTTTTGAATTAGTTGCCTAGAAGCAACATTGTAGGTCAAGAAACACTATTTGGTACTAACAATGAAGATCTCAAAATTTCGTTAATTATATTCAAAGACCTGTTTGAATAAAAGACATTTTGTTGATTTAATAAAAAAACATTTACTTGTACAGTGCTCAAGACTAGAAAATTATAAATATAAGCCTAATTCTAACGGTGGAATAATGAAAAACAATTTTTGTTGGATGTAAAACAAAGCCGCATGCTACATTTTTCGCAGTGCACAGTTGTTAAGCCAGTTGTACAAATTCTACATGTTCCTTTAGCAGTATAAAGTGGTCAGTGACCTAACGCATCTGTTCTGGTAGCATCATCAGGTCTCACAGCAAGAGGATGGCGAATTATATTGCCTGTATTTTCCGTAATTGCTGGACACCCTTGCTTTAGTTTGTTCTTTCCAGTGTTGGACTAAAACCTAGCTAGTTCCATTCTAAACTTCTTGAGAGGCATCAAATTTATATGATTGGCTTAATCATTTTGATATTATATCCAAGCATTTATAATACAGACATCTAAGAACCAGGTAACTATTGGAAAATACCATCTTTTACTACGACTTGGACTTCTGTAAAGACCCAATAAAGAGTTAGCTTTATCCACTCCAACCATGTGTTTATTGTATTGAGTGATTAGATTTGGGCATGGCACATTTAGTTTTCTCTTATGTAGTTTAGAATATCTTTGTACATGGTTGACTGCCTCAGTCCCACAACCAGTACTAGCCAGAAGTACACATTTTTTATCTGCCACATTTGAACCCCTGCACGTTTTAGCAAAATCTTGCAGTGTTCTAAGTTTTTGAAATTTTTAGGGACATAACATCAGCAACAAGAGGAGTTCTTCAAAAAATGGCCCAATAATTTTCTATTGCTGTCAGCTGTATTACCCCCATAAAAATCAAAATGGACCCCAGTTTTTTGCGTACTGTATAAATTTATCTGGTATACAATATCCTTTATTAGATTTGGTGAAAAACACCTCATAAAATACTCAAAAGGCAAGGCTACCTCTACTGCATTATTGCCTATAGGTGGATTTTCGAACGGAATGATTTTATGTCCCTTTCAGACCAGTTGTAATATACGGACTCCACTACTTTTTTACGTTTCGTTGGTGGTTCTTCATGCTCGTCCTCTTAATTCATTTAGTCTTCAAGTCTCTTATTCAGTTAGCAGTTGATGATTATGAGGTTCATCATTTTCATCCGAGTCTGCGGCAGTTTCATTTATATTGATGATTTCAATTTCTTCATCATACTCCTCTACTGTTGACAGGAACAGTACACAACATTTTTGCCTTTTTTCTATAGACAGGGTTAAGAACCATATAAAAAGGTGACCTAAACCTTAAAATTGATGTGAATCCACTTCAGTAAATTTAATATTTAAAGGTTTACTTTCGTAAAAAAGTTTTTATACTACAATGTACGCTGTAAATATCTTCAATGAACATAATACTTTGTATACGAGATAATTTAACAAATAAACACATTCAGTGCTCTATCCACTCTCGGTATATAGTTCCATATCATCATAGCTTATTCACTCTAAAATGATTGCATATCATGAATTCCAATTTATGCAGAGCAAATAAAAAATTACAGTTTCTAGCATGCAACGTGCAGTATTAAAATGTTTATATAGGAATATAAAAGCTTTCTGTCGAAGTTATTATCTAAATTTCCATATGATCGCTTCGCGTACGCTTTCTTTCCAAGAATATCGCTCTTCCTTGGAGAATTCGGAACACAAATAAAACTAGGTATCCTTTGAAATAAGGAAATCGATTGAAGACTTTGAAGGAACGGAAAACCATTCATTTGTAATGAATTAAATATATGTTTGAGATATAGAAAAACAAGAGAATATTCCTAGTTGGAGAAAAATGTATCGATGGCTAACACTCGTAATAACTAGAAGGATTGTTCAATTGAAACAACTTTGATCAAAGCATTAGTGATACAGTCTCCCTGGCAACGGAATTTATTTGAGTTCTTACGAAACACAAAATGATATATGATATTGATTGAGTTTTTGTCAACTGGAGGTTTTCAACAAAATGACTGTTACCCAAGAATGAAGGTTGTATGTAATGACTACAGTTACTTATGACGAAATAGACACATATAATATGACACCATAAGGGATGACAAGGCTAAATAAACCAGTTCTAGGAATTATTAAGATATGCTGGGAGGGAACTAGTCAATGAAACTTAGATGACCAAGAGGATTCTCTTCCAGAGAAGAAGACAATCACCACCGAAATCATATAGCATCATGGCTTTACATAATGAGCTCAGTATTTTTTATCTATAAGTCACATATCTAAGAGTCCATATAATAAGCTCAAAACCTATCTATATATCATAATGCAATTAAGCTCAGAACGAGTGCATATCTACCTTGTTCAAGCTTATGCGACCACAGCAAAATGTGGTTAAGCTGATTAAAGAAATTTTATAACTTTACTAATTGAACATTGACAACCTAATTAAAGAGAAGATCGTTGTATGGAATTCTAAAGAGAGTTTATGTGTGACTAAAACATTTTTCAAACTACCCAGATAAGTTCATTAGAAAGGAGATCCGAAACTCAATCAAGTTAACTAAAATACTACCCAGTGCAGACGTTCCCTCAAATCATAACTTGTTGATTAATGCCTTATAAATCAGACTCAAGAGAATAAATACAAAACCGACTGACAAACTAAGCATCGAGTGTATTTAAAGTTATCTAAGCGATCAGTCTTACCATATTCTTATGTATATTCTTTTATTCTATCTTATTGTCTCAACCTTCGACAGGAAAACTAAATATAATCGTATTTTTTATCACAAGTTGGTATATATACTCTTTTGGAATTTAAAGTACCTGATCGTAACATTAACAGTGAGCCATATTCAGACACGCTTAAAACGCGTAAGAGTCACATTAATAAAATATACAAGTTGTCTCCATTCTTCTGTAAAAGACTTGCACCTTCTGTGATTTACACAATTCAAGATCTGCTTGGACATCCTAGAACATCCGATTTTCAATCCCGACTTATAACAGGTAAGTAGTACCATTTTTGGTTCAAAGTTAGATATTGCTGTTAAAAATGGTTCTACAAGCGACTGACAATATTTTATCACAAGACCACTTATGAATTGGGTAAACAATTGGCTCATGTCGTTAGTTTTAACCAGATTTCTTAATGTGTTAACTAAACATAGTTACAGCTTCTAAACGTGTTTTTATTGAAAAAATAACGCGGAGATCACCAACTGATAAATTAGTCCAGTCGAAAAAACACCTAACCTTACATGGCGAGCTTCCACAAATTTTATTATTCTAACCTTTAGGGGGGTGGGGGTCAATAGCAGTGTAAATTTAAAATCGTGGCTGAATTCAACCGTTGCGTTAGCCGTCATCCTGAATTTAAAGGAGAACCGTTTTGCTCAATATTTTCACCGTTTTAAACTTTTACACAAAAATGGAAAGGACTGAAATTGTTGCAAATGTGATTTTCTACAATTTTTTTATTATAAATTTTTTCGTGCGATCGATATGTTCCGGGTTATAGTGGTAGAGGGGGCCGGCAGCATTATTATTGAATTATCTCGTCTATTATGAATTTTACAACATGAATGTACCTAAACAAAAACGGATAGACCTATATTTTATAGAGTTTTGATCTCTTTCATTTTTTTGCTAAAATCAATATTTGAGGTTTTACGTATGCGGTAAAGGCGCAAGCGTAAGATCCTACGGGGATTGAATTTATTTGATCTGGTTTTGTTCAATATCTCGGCTATTTTCAACTTTTCGACAAAATCATATAGGCTTAAACTGTTGCAATTACGATTTTCTAGAATTCTTTGCAATTTTTTCGTGTGGTAGATATTTTCGAGTTAAGGAGAAAAATAGTGACTAAGTATAATTATCCAATTATCTCGTTTAATATTAACTTCAGGACATAGATGTACATTAACAAAAATGGAGACAATTATATTTTATAGAATTTGATTTCTTTGATTTTTTATGCTACAATCAATATTTAAGGTCCTAAGCCTAACGAATCCTAGACGGTGACGTCATCAGTAAAAACGACATAAACAAGAACAAACCTACATATATATATATATATATATATATATATATATATATATATATATATATATATATATATATATATATTATATATATAATTCAAGGATTCTACAGTATTCACAGCCTTCCCTCGCTCAACCGTTTCCATCTCTCTCTGTTGTACCCATTCTCCATCGTTTAGGCCTCTCTTACTCATGGCGTCGTCTACTTCGTTCCTCCAGGATTTTCGGGGTCGTCCTCTTTTCCTCCTATGGGGCCTGTGGGGCTTCATTCGGTTATTCTCTTTATCCATCTGCTGTCTCTAGTTCTTCTTACATGTCCATACCACTTTAGTCTTTTTTGTTCTATATACGTTAGTATGTCTGTTTCTATTGATGTTCTTTGCGTTATTTCGTCATTACTTCTCCTATCCATTCTTGTTACTCTGCAGCATCTTCGCAGGCATTCCATCTCTGTTGCTACTATCTTACTGCTGTTTTTCTTGTTTATGATCCAATTTTCAGCCCCATATGTCATAATCGCACTAATGTTTTATAAATCTGTGTTTTTGTCTTCATATTTAGGTGTCTACCCCACCATACTGAGTTAAGTTTTCGGATTGCTGTTCTTGTTTGTCCTAATCTTTGTGTAATTTCTTCCTATGTTGTTGCCTTTTTCGCGATTATAAACCCCAAGTATTTGCATTTATCCTTTCTTTGATTGTTACGTTGTCATCAATCTATAGATCTTCTATGTCTTGTTCACTTGTAGATAGGTACTCTGTTTTCGCGAGGTTAATATCTAGGCCAGCCTTAGAACCTTAGAACGAACCTACAAGCCTAAATATTGATTTTAACAGAAAAATGAAATAGATCAAAATTGTCTAAAATATAATTCTATTCATTTTTGGTCACATACATTCATGTCACATAAAATTAATAATAGTAGAGATAATTCAATAATTATGCTTTCCCTCCCTTCCAATATTTTCCCACTTAACTCTTGAAAATATCAACCCACAAAGAAATTGTAGGAAATCACATTTGTAACAATTTTAGGTCCATACCATTTTTGTCGAAAAGTTTAAAATGGAGGAGATATTGGGCAAATACTGTCTGATTTTAAAATCAAGATAGCGACTAACGCAACAACGGAATTCAGTCGCGATTTTAAATTTACACTACTACTGACCCCCTCCCTAAAGTGTTAGAATAATAAAATTGGAGCAGCTTACCATTCATGGTCAAATAATATCCCGACTAGACTAAATATGCAATGAATAAATAACTGGTTTACCTTTTTTCTTCCCTTTATTTAAGTTCTCTCTTGAGACAAATGTTGAGATTCAGTGATTTTTTTTGTAATTTTGTTTGACCGTTAGTCTACCTATTGATAATAATTACATTTCTGTTTTTTAGACTCGAGAGTTTTTTTTCTGAGAAGTGAATTTTTTCAGTGTGTAATTGTAGAAGTAATCAAGTGCTCTTAGCATATTATAGCGAACCTCAAGCAGACCACACAAACCGCCGACATTTCACTATGTCTGTCTCTCCTAGATAATTGAATTCTTGGCATAATTTAGTTGTTATTCTATTAACATTTTCCGTGTGGGTTTAAATGATCTGTTAATGGATCGTTTTTTACATTTGTTGGCCAGAAACATTATTCAAATTCTTACGACTTGATCTAATAATTTGATGAGTCATTTATGTATTTAATGACCAGGTGTTGATTTATGATTTAACAGCTGAATTTTCTAAAACAGTGGAAAGTATTAAAATTCGTTCAGTATAAATGAGAAGTAACGTATTCAAAGCTATAAAGATGTAATAAAAATCAATAAAATCTATGTGACTTAGAAAATTCATGCAGAGTTTCAGAAAGAACTTCATATTACACATCAGCTTATAAAATGCTGTGCATGATCTCGAAAGACAATTATTTTGTGACACTTTAAAGAAATATGTCGAAGCTTCCAATTTTGTACTTTTTTTTGTACATTTGTAACAATAGTCAATTATATTTATAAGGTTTAAACATTTACGAATATTTAAAGGCTTTTCGAAAAGAAGTCAATATTAATAAGTTATTAGACCTACATAAATTCTGAAGCACCATATTAAAGAGAAAGCCTTATTTTGTCAAATATATCATTTAAAAAATTAAAAAGTTATGTTAAATATTGTAACATAAGTTTTCAAAAGGACTCTGATTTTAAGTTTATAAAATATTAAATAACTCCATACGCAATAACATGTAGGAAATAATATTTTTTGTATCGTTATTGTGGCATTTTTATACGAATTCAAAAAAAAAAATCCCACGACTCTTAAACCCCGAGTTAGCCCTTTTATTCAAAAATTTGTTCAAGTTTAGACAAAAAAAAATTAAAAACGATTACCTTTAAAAATGATCCGTCCATGATGCGCCAACGATAAAGGATTTAAAATCAAAGCGATTTTACAATTTAAAAAACTGAATTTATAAATTCAAATTTATAAAAGTTGCAATATATCCAGTTCTCGTCAACGAAAATTACTTAATGTTTTTTTTAATTTGCTGAACCTCGTGGCATATAGCATAAAAATGCATTTAGTTAATTTGTGAATTGATTAGTTAACCTAGTAATTTCTTTAAAACAATTTAAAATAAATATTTATTTTGTAAAATTTAATTTTTTTCTTATTATTATAAGCAGAAAAGGTTATGAAATAATAAGCAACTTAAATATTTATATATTTTAGTTATAAATAATATCTTTTATCAATAGATTTTACAACAATTAATCTTTTATTTGAAAATCAAATCTATACGTGTAAATTTTTCTTGAAATATGCTTATTATTTTTAAAATTACTTTTTGTCAAAAACATTACAAATATATTTTACACAAATTAATTGGTATAAATTTTGTATATTAAAAAAAAATATGGAATTACTCTGTATATATAATTAACATATAACAATTTACATACTTAATTTTACTATTGTTATTTATAATTATACAAAGTAAGTAAATATTTGTAATTTTTTTCTGTCAAAAAAAAGTAATTATTAAAATAATAAGCATAATTCAAGAAAAATTACCACGTATAGATTTGATTTTCCAATAAAAACTTTATTTTTTGTAAAATTTGTATTTAAAGGATATTATTTATAACTTTATTACATAATTATTTAATTTTCCTTTCATAACCTTTTCTACTACTAATAATAATAGAAAAGTAAAATTTTAAACAAATTACTAAGTTAAAAAAAACAATAAGGTAACAAGGTACCTAAAATTAAAAAAAAAACATTAATTTTCGTTTATTAGAACCAGGAGATATTGCGACTTTTATTTTGAATTTATAAATTCAGTTTTTGAAGTAGAAAAGCCGAGAAATAAAAAAACTGCTAACTCCGGTTGTATGGATCGTAGGGCATTGAATTTTGTTGTGTAAAAATTGTAAATGTTTTAAAATTCGTGTAAAAATTTTGAATAAAAACATGAAAAAACTTTCTATATGTTGATGCGTCTGAGGTATTTTAAATGTTTATAAACTTAAAATCACAGTACTTTTTAAACCTATTTTATTCATTAAATCATTTAATTTGATAAAATACAGCTTTCACTTCAATTTGGTGATTTTAGAATTTATGTAGACCTAATAGTTTACGCAAATATCGAGTGTGACCATATAATTTTTAGAGAAACTACCAACAACCAGGTCGAAAATCTACTAAAAACTATAATGATACGCAAGCGCCATTCAAAAAAATGGTTATTCTTTCTAATACATATTATCTGACGTGAGAACCATGGGAACTAATAATAGTGTAATATAGATTACAAATACGCCGTTTAAATGTTAAATTTCCGTTTTTCCGTTTTTTTTTTCATACCACTTTTACTAAAAAACCAGGAACTTTGACAATTTCCTTTGGAATCTTTTTCAAAATAATATATCTAATATATCTATACTACATATAGAGATTTCTTAAAAAATATTAGACGTAATTACTCATGCTCTTTTTGACGTGACAACGTCTTAAATTAGGTTGTGGCTCGGAGTCACTCATGAAAAAGTGTAACGCCCGCTCACGTCTGTTACGATGAGTCACCGAACGAGAGAGAGGCCCGCCGGACCGACGAATGCCTTGCGTCTCTCTCCCACTCAAACATGATCGGTCCGCTGCGCGCGCAGCACTAGAGAATTAGGCGCGTTGAATCGGTGCGTGCTTGTGTCTCTGTCTTTCTCGAGCGTTCTTGGCGTTGGAAAACCGAGAAAGCGTCATAATACAAGTTCACACGTGTGGTTAAAGTATCGTCAGCTGTGTCTGTAGTGAAAATGTGGAGTGCTTAGATTCGTCATTTACAACAACTACAACAATAAAGGTAAATAATTGTACACTAATATTTCATTATCGTAACCTATGATTGATTGATTAATTGTTAGATTGACACAAAAGTTGAGAAACTGAGTTTATAGGTTATGTCATACTATTGACAAATGTTGATAGTGTTAAGTAAATTATTAGTTTAAAATCACTCTGCAATCAATCGTAATTCAGTCGATTCAGTCATATCAATAAATATTCTACCGAGAAAAAGACGTTGTCACGTAAAATCTTCGCCCGTAAAACCGACTTTACAGGCAACCGATTTTTTTTCTTTATAATTTTGGTAAATATTTCTAAGTATACAATTTTAAATCTTCCATTGATTTTACCATATTGACATTAGGGATGAAGTTAGCACAATCTTCTACTTCTCGCAAACCCTTCTTGGCATGCATAATCAGAGAAACGTTTTGATTTTCAAACCTATTCCGGTCCTTGGTTTTAATTCTGTTAATATCCGACAAGATTCATTCACATTTAACATTAGATACTGGAAGAGACAACAAATGTTTGGAAAATGTGCCTAATTTACTATATTTGGTGCTTCCATCGGTATTAATCAGTTTAGATACTTTAACCTAAAACTTTTCTACATCAAGTCACAGTGTCTATGATGTGATTAGGTGATGAATTACTTCCACTCCCGGATACAAGTAAATTGGACACTTCTGTATAAAACTTCAATTCTCTGTATTCATTGTCTATGTATTGTATTGAAGTTTCATTAAATAAGTTAGGAAATTTAGAAAAAAAGAAATAAAGACTAGAAAAACCTTAAATAAAGCTTTCTGTGGATCACGAAAAAACAATTCTCTAAATAAATTATCATTGGGTACTGAAATATTATTTACCAGTTGGTACTCTAATGTATTTAAAGAATTTACTTATAGATGTCTCTGTCTGTAAAAACTACTAAAATCTTCTAAAGATTTCTTCCCTACTAAAAATTGTTAATTTATGTCGAAAATCTACTAAAAAAGTAGTTTTCTACTAAATATGGTCAAACATGATAAAAGCTTTCTGATTTTGCAATAACTGTTAAGTGGAACTTCTTGAAATTTTTATAGCTGAATACATATGATATTGTCTATTAATCTTGTGGCTAATAGACTATGTCTAAGGCCATCCCTTTCCTTTACACACATTGTCCCTATTATCACAAAAAATTAAAGTTTTTTGTGCATTTTTAGTATTAATCCAATCGACATTTGAAACTATTTTTGTAATAATTAAGCAACAAATTACCAAAAATACCTTTATAAACTTTTATTTTAAAGGATTTTCTATGCTTTTTCAGTAAAATTGTGTCACTCTTCGGTCTTCACCTTTCTTCTTCTTAGGGTGCCTGTCCGTTCCGAACGTTGGCGATCATTCTGGCTATGATGACTTTATTGGTTGCTATGCGGAATAGCTGTGTTGACGTCTTTCTATACCATGCTCTCAGGTTAGCAAACCAGGATATTCCTCTTCTTGGGGCCCTTTTTTCTTCAATTTTACCTTGCAAAATGCATTGAAGTAGCTAGTATATCCCTTGATTTCTCATTATATGTCCCAAGTACTGCAGCTTACGGCCCTTCACGATTTTGACCAAATCCGCGGTTGTGTTCATTCTCCGCAGTACTTCTTCATTGGTGACTTTTTCTGTCCATGGTATCTTCAGGATTCTTCTGTATAACCATAGCTCAAAAGCCTGAAGTTTTGATAGAGTTTCTGCCTTCAATGTCCACGTTTCTACTCCGTACAGAAGCAGTGAGTACACGTAACATTTAAGTAGCCTTATTGTTGTTTCTATGGTGAGGTCATGGCTCTTGAACACAGAGCTCATAGTCAGGAATGCACTTTTTGCCTTTCCGATGCGACATTTAATCTCTTGGGTATTGTCCCACGACTCATTGATTATAGTTCCAAGTAGTTGTTTTGTGAGACAAGTTCAATTCTCATTTGGTTCACATACAGATTTGCTCCAGTTAAGTTTTCCTTGCTGATGATCATTAGCTTGGTTTTGCTGGTGTTTATATCCAGTCCATATGTTTTACTTCAGCTTGTTCGTATGTGGCATTTTCGTCTGTGACGACTGGAGTAAAAAAAATTTGATGACAATGACGCTTAATTTTTTGTATATTTTGTTTTATTACATATTTTTATCACTAAATTTATCAAAAGCAGTTGTTATATACCTGTATCAAAGAGTGTCACGAAAAAGGGTTTTTATTTGTTAATTTCTCTGGTCTATTAAGAGAATGTCAGCTGCCAGCTGAGCAGATTATTCATAAATAGATTATCGGTTTTGTAGATTTGGACAGAAAATGGATGGTAATTAAAATTCTAAATGGTACTTCCCTTGGCAAAGAAATTTACATCCAGCATGATGTTACGCCTATGCCTAGGCGATATATGCTGGAAGTAACGAATTCAAATACAAAGACTGCCAAAGCGTTGTGCTCCTTAGGGCATAGACTGCATTTTTAATATTTTTACCGTAAAAATACTTAATACTTATTTGTTCCTGATGAAAATCACATCTATTTCAACAATTTACAACATTTAAATACAATCGATTCACCCTAATGGATCACCCTCTGACAACTCCGATTCTCACTGTCACCGTGACAGCCACAACCCTCTCCTGACCGAAATGTTGGTGAATGTTAACTGCTTGTAAACAAGCTTCACTTGTTTTGCGAAGCTGTTAATTTCGATAATACGCACGTACACGTCGGCTATTTCACGATAAATTACTACATGCAAATAGTGTGTCTCTCTTTTTTGAAACTAATTTTCTGTACAGATCTATAATGAGATAAATCAGCTAATGATTTTCGACATGCTAACTGGGCGTTGCCCGACATCGATACGATTAACCTAGTCAGCAGATAAAATGCTATTCCATACACAGCAGTATTAAAACAGAACCTTTCGAAAATGGTTTATAGCGCCGACACAATGGTAACTTTGAGATCAAAACGTTAACGTTCCAAAAAACATTTAGGTAAAATTATTAAGGACAAGCAGACACTATTTATTAAGGACAACACAGAGAGCTAGAGAATCAGTATCTGAGGAATTTCTATAAAATAATATACATGAAGTGAGGAAAGACATAAAAATGAGAACAAAAGTGGAAGATGTAATCAGTTTCACACATGTAATGGAACTGAGTAGGGGACGTATCACGACAGGGAAATAAAAGATAAACAAGTCATTATTGTAGGATATGAGAACAAACACATAATAAGGAAAAATCACAGAAACGGCGGCTAGATGATATATAAGCAAGAAGATGTAGACATTGGCACCAACTAATAAAGGAGAGGCAAGAGTGGAAGAATCCAGGAAAGGAATACATCTTTATGGCTAGGTGTATATGAAATATTTGGATAGAAGACCAGATTATAGAAAAGAAACCGTAGACTAACTCTGACTAGATCAATCGTTGACTGAAAATCAATAGTCTAAAATTTATAATACGCATCCCAGAAAGACGAAAATTGAATAAAGTTATTAAGAAAGTTCTGCAGTAATAAATAGCACTTAGCTGTAGTTGGGAGGCTGATAACTAGACCCCCATGTGTATGAAATTATTAATTAATGTAAGGTTCTATAGGTGTTGGTTCACCGAGAATAGGTAATTAGCTATGTACATAACCATACCAGCGAAATTGCTTCCTACAAGGCTTAAATCTAGCCCATCTAAAGAGAGAGGTGATTTTAACACATTTATTTTAACTAAAACCTAACAAGTAAGTATATAAAAAAGCTAAATAACAATGAAAAATATTACTAATACTACAATTAATGAAAATGGCAAAAAAATAAAACTACGATAGTGTATCTGTATAACGTTCCACACACTAATCTTCTTCTTCGCGTGCCATATCAGAATTATCCGACGTTGGCGATCACCATTGCGAAAGCTTCTCGATCTTCTGCAATATGGAATAATTGTCCTGCATTTGATATCTGTGTCCATTCACGAATGTTTTTTAACCAAGAAACTTGTTTTCTTGCTACACCTCTACGGCCCTCTATTTTACCTTTAAGGATCAGTTGTAATATTTTATAATCGACTTCCCCTTTTTTTGATGTTAAACAGTCTTAAGCAGTTCTCTATCTTTGTTGACGTTCCTTAGTACTTCTTCATTAGCTTTCCTTGCTGTCCAAGATATCTTCAGCATTCGTCTATGAACCCACATTTCCAATGCTTCAATGTACTCCACACACTAATACAGTCTGATATTTTCTTGCTTCAGGCCTTTACCGGTAAATACTATCGAGCTCATAAGACATATGGCCTTACCTTATCTACCCGGTTCTTAGGTATCTCTTGCCTAGATATGCAGCAACTTGTTACGATATGGCAGTTTCCACTAATTTTTCGAGAAAGATACACTTTAAACGTACACTCACGAGTACCGAGTGCTATTGTTTCTAGCGGATAGAGTTATCTTTTAAACCTTCAAAGTCGTAATATACTTGTCAGGCAAACGAGACACGAGAGAATTTGTGCCGTTTACACCATTAATTTGTGACTATCTTTCAAGTCTTTCACGAGAGAGAAGATACTCCGAGTTCTTGTATCTTCCACAATGACTAGCTTGCTGTTTTGTTTTTACGTGACTTGGGGTAGAAAAAAAAAGCTGGTGTCTGATGTCACAGGTATCGGGAATACCCGTGTATGGTCCTACTGTATCCTACTAAGCTATTTACAAACAGGATTAACGTAAAACAGGATTAATCTTTAAATAAATAAATATTTACTGACAGAGAATATGATTTGTCTAACAGAGAAATTGATAAAAATTAGTCAAATAAATTAAAATTGTTTGAAAATTTCCCGAAAAATAGTTATAGATATGTGGCATGCTGACTGATAACCTTAAAAACTTGCAGGATCAGCTGATTAGTAGCTGTGTCGCCACAACATCTGCAAAACTTTGCTACTGAAGGCAAAACAATTTTTTTACTGTTAAACACTAATAAGTAACTATGCGAAAAGTAAGAAATATGTGTAGTTCACTAGATCTTAACAGAAATAAAAAAAAAGGAAATAACACTTTAAGAAATAAAACTTTTTCGATACTCACATGCATATATGTTTTTTCTGCAATTTTGGAGACTTACCTAAAACAATAAGAAAGTTATTAAAATTTATTAAATATATTTGTAATAATCGTTATCTATTAGACTTCTAATTTTAAAGTATTTCGATATGTAGGGAAGACTAGAGGAATGAGACACTATATTTATTTCTTATAATCGGGTAAAGAGGGACATTTGTTGGTTACTGGTTCATAGCTTAAGTAAGTCTCTCACTGCTTTGCAAGTGAACCAGCGACAATATTAAGTGAGAATTCGAGGTGATTCTTTAGGTATTGTGACCTTAGGTATGTTTTGAATTATTTATTTAGTTATTTGATAAATTAGAAGTTTAACAAGAATTTTAGGTTAGATTATTTGATGAAATGATATATAGGAAGACATGTAACAGTTGATTTGGGGAGACATGAGCCGTCTCATGTCTCCCTATATACCGTTTTATAAAATATTACTATACTATTAAATAATACCTAATTCACTGGATTACTAGCATTTTTAAATGATTAATTTGCCCATTTGTACAAGTTTCTGTTAAAATTTAACAACCGCTTTAACTGACAGTTTTAGATGTCATTTGATGATTAAAGTGTTTGTTAAGTAGTCGTTAAGTTTGAACGGAAACTGGTGCAAATGGGCATAAAACTGCTAAACCGATTGAAAAATAATTTGGTGGTAATATTGTTTTAGATATAAAAACGTTTTTGGATTAAAAAGACAAAACGAGTAGTTCCTCCTTCTGAAGTTAGGAAAAGGGGGAGCAAAATTACGCGCAACTGCAAAGAAATATCAGATATGCAACAGATATGTACAAAAAAGGAAGTTGCATACTCCTAATGACAACATGACTTATTCACCTGATTTTAAAACTGCGTTAGTCTTTACCCATGAAGAAAAGACTTTGTTATCGGATTATCTAGTCCGTGCTTCGCAAATGCACCAAGGTTTAACAGTCCCACATACACGTCTACTAGATTTCAACGTTCTCAAACATTTAATAATAATCCTTGTATCGGCATGTAAATAATATTTATTTAATTTCAATTTTCACTAAATCATTGTTCACTTCATTTGAAAAATTAAGAAGAAGACTGAACCATTCTAATCAAACAAAACCAAGTTAATGAATACAGTGTAAAAAACAAAACTGTTCAAACACTGTATTTTTTCCATGCTTATATATCGATACCAAATATAGATTGGCATTTACAAGAGCTAATGCAAAAAAACAGCGAAGGGAGAAAGAGCGATGGAAAGGCAAATTATCCACATAACAATGTCAAATAGGATGAATTTCAGAATAATGTCACAAAAGTGAAAAATAGCAAAACTATATAACCAAATAGCCACAATATTAGACGCAGAAACGGAAGATTGAATAACATTATTAAGAGTATATATTGGAGACATATAATCGAAAAAGAGGGAGACCATAAGTGAGATGACCTTAAAAACCGCGCTGGTTTGAAGTGAATCCACATGACTCCAGATACAAAAAAATAGGGGAGCGAAGGGAATATCTACCTACAACATTGGATGTCTCAAGCCAAATAAAAATATATGTAGAAATCCGAACAAGATTTGAATTATAATTCGGTATGATCGGCAGAAAGACAAAGATACTTTATAAAAGGCAGACCACTAAATATAATAGTAAATATAAGTGATACGAACAATCGTATCAATAATAATTTATCAAGTCTTCCTGTACTTGTTAAAAATTTTTCTCGGCTTCCTTATATTTGAATTTAATTATTACCTATGCGTGCTACTCCACTACCGACAGTTCTTGTGTTTGAACAGCTTCATACAGTTGAATACATGATTGATCGGAACATATCATTCATCTCGATGAAACATTAACCCACGTTTCCACAACTCAAAATCAAGTTGTTTATTTCTGTGGGTATTAATAATTCCGTATATAGTTAGCAACCACCAGAAATAAATAATTTCTACCACTAAAAGCCAACTGATCGAAGTGGTCCATTAATTATTTCGGGACGTGCATCGACTTTGGTCGGATCCAGAAATAATTCATTATCCTAAATCGTATTAGGGAAAGCATTACAAATATTATATGATACTCTATCTGATTTCACGGCAATTCCCATGAATTTATGAATATGCTACAATTTCAACAGAGTTCCGAGTTTACCCGTCGATTAGTGTTGTGGTCGACGAATGGGTAATGATCTGGAAAGATAAATATTACAGGACAGCTCTATACAAGGTTTAACCTAAAACTATTGGGAGAAATTCCCAGAAAACATAAAACAGAAAAAGTAATTATCTAATTATATATAAAGCAATAATGTTTGTCATGAAAGTTTTAAGAAAAAATTGATAAGTTACAAATAATTCAATAAATAATTTAATAGTATATTACTTTATGAGGCGGAGAAGTTTGACTTTTCTTACGCGCCCGATATTACGCGCCGAACGGAGTGAGGCGCGTAATAGAGGGCAAGTCAAGAAAAGTCGCTTCTTTGCCGAATAAAGTATACTATTTTTTCTTCAAACGTAGCAATTTTCAACCATAAATAGTACAATTCATACGCTATTTTTACACGAAATTAACTGTGACAACTATCAAAGTCGTCTAGATGTTAGAAATTAAAATAATTAAGTCGTCGGTGGGATTTGCGTCTCCCTGGTTACATTTGTTTGACAGTTGTTTGCAATTATTAAAGACAGCTTATTGTTGTTGCAACCGCAAGCGCAAATTTAGTGCGAAAATGGAAAACCTAAACGAAATTGAGTCCGCTGCTAATGATGCAGTAGCACGTTTGGGGCCCTCCAAGTCCGGAATAAAGTATCGGTTAGCGTACAAGCACTTCCAAGAGTGGTGCGATACAAGAGGAGTACGGCAAGTTTCCGAACACGTTTTACTGGCATATTTTAATATAACGGAAAATGAAAATAAATGGAAATCTTCTACAATGTGGTCACGATATTCTATGATAAAATCCGAGTTAGTTATTAGAAAAAATATGGATATAAGCAAATTTTTAAAGTTACGTGCCTTTCTGAAAAAAACAAGCGAAGGATATACTGCAAAGAAGTCTAAAGTTTTCACTAAAGACGAGTTTGATAATTTTTTGTTTGAAGCGCCAGATAAGTTGTATTTAGGATTAAAGGTAAAAAAAATTATATTGCAAAGCATGTAGTATACTCTACTAAATTATAAAAATATTTCAGATTGTTTTGTTAATTGGGGTTACCGGCGCCTGTCGATGCGACGAAATGGTAAAAATGAAGAATGTGGACATTGAGGATAAAGAAAATGTAATAATTATCAAAATCCCAGACAGTAAAACACGACAAATTAGATCTTTTACGATAATTGGTCAAAACTACATTAAACTGTATAAAAAGTATGCATCACTGCGGCCTGAAAATTTCACAGAAAACCGATTTTTTATCAAGTACTAAAATGGAAAGTGTTACCGAAGCGTCATGGGAATACATTCGATCAGCGCAGTAGCCCAAAAAGTAGCTAGTTATTTAAATTTAAACGATGCAAGCGCATACACGGGTCACTCTTTACGACGAACTTCAGCAACACTTTTAATAGATGGAAGCGGAAATCTAGAATGCCTCAAACGACATGGGGGCTGGAAATCAAGCACGGTTGCCGAAAGGATATATAGAGGATTCAATAAGAAATAAGAACGATAATGCTCAAAAAATTTTAAACCCTCATGATTCGCCAACATCGGGAATGATTGCTGAAAGTTGTTCTCGACCATCAGTATCATCAACAATTACCAATGTCGATGCCAATCAAGAGTCGATAACATTTTTGTACGGTTTCAATTTTGAAAATGCCTCATTAACTAATTGTACTTTTAATATTACTATAAATAAAAATGATGTTTAATTGTTGTTAATGACATTTGTATTGTTGCTTTGTGACATGTTTCATATTGTTGCCATGACAACATTTTTATTAACCCTTTTCCATACTCTCTTACTTTAAAAAATAATAGTTAATAAATAACGAATAGAGGTCCAATTCCTATATGATTAGGTAACTTTGTCGGAGTTCATCGCAAAGATAACTTGCTTATTTGGTGATTGTCATAAACTATTCATTTAAGTGTAAATAATATCCCACACGTGTTCGGTGATAACTCTGTAGGACGAGAAGATAATGGAAGCAAACTCACGTTATTGTCTTGTTAAACATTTTATAGTAACTTTTACTATATGAAACCGTGCGTGATGTTGCTTTAAAAGAGAATAACTTGCGTAGGCATGTTAGTGCAATACACTGCAGTCCGTAATCACTCGCATTCAACTTTCTATCAGTCAGAACTAAAGATAATCCGTTACGTTTAATTTTTGCTTTGCGCTTAGTGCTTCGCAATTCTATCTGCCATTGTTCTGGCTTAGTTTTCAACCATCTGTTTAAATTTTGTAATTATTGTCAACTGAGGTTAGGTTGATTCTTCAGCATTTTCTTGATATGGATGAATGTAGGCTAGTTTCTAATAAGTTTGTAGGTGATTGTGGTACATCTTTCTTTATGTCAATATTTACTTTTTCTCACTTGATATTTAGCTACCTCGAGTTTGACTTTTGTCGGCTATTGATCTTAAACGAAAGGAAACACTAATGTTTAGGTGAATTTTAATTTTAAATCAGAATTCTGAATTTACTTTATCTATACTGACAGAAAAAATTATCCTACATTAAGAAATTTCGTGTACGAAATTTTAGTTATAATATAATAACTGTAATTTGAATATTTGAAGCATTCTTGATTTTGGCGAGGTTATGTATATTATGCAGTATGCAACGCACCTAGTTTATTTATTAAATCAAATCTGAATATTAAAAAGTCATTACTTACCGATGTGTAGAGATTTGGGCAAAAATAAATCGTTAAAAAGATTACGAGGTACGTTGTAAGGTGTGCTTATATCCGAATTGTGGGTTAATTTCTTAAAACTATTGTGTTTGCAAGTAGTTATTTATCTTCATAGAACAAACTTTATGTGTGTCTTCAGTGAGAATCCCAGTTTTATTTAATAAAACGACAAGGTACGAGTCAGATTGGGTTAGACTATTCCTATTATAAACTGAATTCCTCCGCCTAGATGGAACACGAAAGATTTGCCAAACTTCTAACCAAACTGTTTAACCAAACTGTTTAACCAAACCCCACATCCCATGCTGGACCAAAGAATGTAAAGACCTGTATGATAAATACAAGCAAACTAGAAACTCAGACGTAGGCAAAAAACCTTTAGAGTCACTGAATTCTGTAAGAACCACTAAGTGGAGAGGAACTCCGAAAACCTTAACTTTACTTATAATTCCCTCAGTCAAACCCAATGGTTTCTATCCTTCTCTCTTCTTCACGACCAGAATGGTATAATCTGAACCAAAGAAGAATAGGTCATGGTATTCAGTAAGTTACTTAACCAATGAGGCATTGCTAACAGCTGAGGCAATGAAATATTAACAGAATATTAATAACGGTAACAATATTCGGTCTTCATGTTTTCACCCATTTTATTATATTGTATTCTATTTTTTTTCTTTATAATGTTAAACTATGTGTAATGTTTATACGGATATATATATATATATATATATATATATATATATATATATATATATATATATATTATATACTAGTGATTTTTCCAGTGACCATGCTACGGGGATCCAATCAACTACCATTTACAGTCACTCCACTCAGTTTTTTCTCACTCCACTCAGTTTTTTCTCACTCCCTCCAGTTTTGACTCCCTTCAACTTTATCGTGTCTCCCTCTAGTTTTTCCTGACCCTATCCAATTTTTCTAGTAAAAGGGAATAAATTGCTCATATCATTCCCCAATCATTTCTTAACCCGGAGAAAACACATTCACGGGAGTAAACCTACTCACAGGAGCAAGTTCGTTGTACTTTGGATGTAGGTAGCATGTGCAAAATGCAGATCATATGCAAGAATGAAACAAACATGAAAAATAAAAATTATATCAAATCATTGATTTACTCATTCGTGACAACTCATAGTAATTTTTAAAATTTGTTAAATATAAAATAGAATTTATTTATCATTTAGATTTTTATTATTATCTTGTATTTATGTTTAATTATTTCATTTTGATTATTATTATATTTTATTATAATGGTTTTAAAAAATCAAAAAATTATATGTTATACTCTGGGAGTGAAAGCATAGCTTTCTTATCGTCTACGCAAGCTTTCCTATCGTCTAATTTATTTTATTTTATTCCATTCAATTTTACTTATTTTTATTTAATTTTAATTTTATTTATTTTCATTTAATTTTATTAAATTTTATTTATTTTTATTTAATTTTATTTAATTTTATTTAATTTTATTTAATTTAATTTAATTTAATTTAATTTAATTTAATTTAATTTAATTTAATTTAATTTAATTTAATTTAATTTAATTTAATTTAATTTAATTTAATTTAATTTAATTTAATTTAATTTAATTTAATTTAATTTAATTTAATTTAATTTAATTTTATTTAACTTTATTTAATTTTATTTAATTTTATTTAATTTTATTTAATTTTATTTAATTTTATTTAATTTTATTTAATTTTATTTAATTTTATTTAATTTTATTTAATTTTATTTTATTTAATTTTATTTAATTTTATTTTATTTAATTTTATTTAATTTTATTTATTTTATTTATTTTATTTATTTTATTTAATTTTATTTAATTTTATTTAATTTTATTTAATTTTATTTAATTTTATTTAATTTTATTTAATTTTATTTAATTTTATTTAATTTTATTTAATTTTATTTAATTTTTTTTTATTTGATTATATTTAATTTTATTTAATCTGACTTATTTCATTTAATTTTATTTAATTTTATTTAGTCACTTTCGGCGAATCACTAAACTTTGCATGAAGTCGACTTATGAAATCGATCTAGGTACAAAAGACATCGTTTGTACGTTCTTGCATGTAATCCATATAAATATAAACTAACATAAAGCTTTAAATTATTTTGTGAAATAAATCTTACCTAATAATTACAGCAACTAATATTTTTGGCAATTTTGCGAAAAATAATCGTACCTATTATTAATTATATATGTAATTAATATGTATTAATATAAACATGTAATTATTATTATTAGCAATATTAATTAAACTAACATAAACCTTTAAATTATTTTGCTTCTTACTTTAAAATTACAGTAATCAATGTTATTAATTATATTTTATAAATGTTTCTATTTTGAGAACGATTTTCGAAGTGGAAATTGAAACGTCAATAAACTTATTTTAACTTTGAATTGTGGCTTATTCCCATTAACATGGTAATTAATTATATTAAAATGTAATTAATATTATTAGTATTATTAATTAAACGTATCGTTTCAAAAACAAAATGTAATTGAAATGTCAGATGTTGGTAGTTCAGATTTCTTTCCTAAGTGGCGTAGTTACTCTACCATACAAACAGTGTGACTTATCCTAGCCTCTTATATAGATGTTCTTAAATATATGTAGCAGAGGATACAGCCACAGCTGCCCTCACGCGATGGCGTTCAATATATTTACTAATTTATCAATTTGTAAACATATGTTATACATTCATATTACGCTAACATATTTTTTAGATTATTAAATTCTGAAAAGGACCGTTTTACCAATACCTTTGACCTCTGATTGTCCAGTGCGCTCCTCCGACGACCAGTCACAACAAAACACCAGTGGATCTACGTAGCCAGGAAAAACGAGACGCCACACAAAAAAAAAACAAACCACGCCCTGAAGAGGTGGAAAACCTATAACAGGACACAAAACTCCAGACTAAAAAGAAAACACCCACTGCGAGTACAAACTGACAATAGACTATATACGTGGATTATTTCGACGAACAATTACATCAATAGTTTACATTTCTTATTCTGGTTGTTAACATAACTCATCTTCGTAAGAACTTCCCAATATTTGTCAAAGCCGATGACCACCAAACGCCAGCTAACCATAAGGAGCTTTAAGTATGCTTCCACGTACAACGTACATTTAAGAGCATTCCTTGTATCGGCATGTAAGTAAATATATAATAATATGTTTGGCATAATTGTTATTCATTTTATACCATAAAGCACTATATTACTGGTAATTTGTAAGTTCAGCATTTAATTTGTCGTACAGGAGACCTGATGATGCATAGTAAATTGTAGTATGCGAAACCGATCGTCCGTGGTAGAATAAATTGATTGTGAGTAAGTCTTTTTATTTATTTAACTGTACCTAAATTGAAATGGACTCATGTGCAACAAATTCAACAAATGTGGAATTGTTCTTCGGTCAATTTAGATGTGCCTGCGCTGCGTCCACTCATTTCTAGCTTCTTTATTTGCTACTAATATTAAGGGAATTTTAAGTGACTGTAGTACATGAAGATTAGCTTCATGTAAACGTCTTCTGGTAGGTTGACCACCAGTTACAAATGTCTGTTCTTTCCAGTTTAGGGGGTGTTAAAACAGTCTTCGACTAGACTTATAATTCTTTCGCGGTATAAATAACACTATCGCAAATTGTTAGTTTTACCATACCGTTGCTAAAACCTGATCACAACACTTTGTAAAGTTCCTATACAAACATCGAATGCTTGTTCAGGGGCACCTTCTTCAAGCATTCCAGTCGCTTAAGACTTCTTATGTTAAATATCTTCTTTTTATGTTTACAATAATACTGCACATGTTTATTGAAAATAAATAGGTCTGTAGCATCTTTTATGAGTATTTTCGACTATTTTAATTATGATTCTTCTTGTAAGATTGATTCAAGAAAATAAATGTTATTATACTAAGCTCTGTTTGTTTTCTTTACTTTTATTTCCTCTTTCGTTGTAATTGCGTCCTTAAAACGTTGAGCTTTCAAATCCTGACACCAGACGACACACACTCCGAGAAATATCCGATACGAAAGGCATTGTACAAACACCCCTCAGAGACCATCGTTCCTAATAACAGCCGTCTTTCTATATGACCAAATATTGACACTTCGTGGTCGGTACACACTGTCTCGTCATCGCCCTCGCTACGCGCTCCTACCCCCTTCCCTCACCGATCTTCGACAAACAGACTGCTGCAGTTCTATTGGGTAAATTATTTGAGTTGCTGAACTAACAAAACTAACGGGCCGATGTTTACCCTCAGTATTATCTGTGATGAAAATGTGGTTCGTTTATCTACAAACAACTCAACTTACGATGTTCTATCTCCGCAGAGTTTCCTAGCACACAGGGTTAAGACGAAATTTACAACCTCTATGAATTTAGTAAAAGGTTTTTAAAAATGTAACCTGTACTTTTCATATGTAAATGTCATATGTCACTAATATCTTGTCATTTGTCAGTATTGGCATTTATCATAGTAATAATATAATTTTTATACCGCGAAAACAGTTTAGTTATTAAGCAGCATAATCTGCTATTTCGTGAGTATAGTCAGAAGGGTAATAGGTCTAGCATTTTATTCAGAATCGATAGAACGGTAGAATCAATCTGAGATATAATTTTTTAAAAATACCTCAATGCTGTCTCCGGATCTTTAAATAATATTCACACATTAATTTCTTTTAAAAACCAGACAATACGGCTTCCTCCTCCTGCTCTATATTTCTATTTCGTAAGGATGTAGTGACATCATGTAATCGTTTCAACTATTGCTGTCAAATCTTCATGCCCTTTATTTGGTCCACCATCGTGCTAAAGATCTTCCTTTGGATCTTTTATCCGCTACATTGCCTTCATATCATTCGTTCCATATTTTCTCTTCTTCTAGTTATGTCCACAATATTTTAGTATATTTTGGTTGATAGTTGTGGTGAGTCTTCTAGTTTTGAAGTTCTTCTAGTATTCATGTATGCGCAACATTCTACGGTAGATCTACGTTTCAAATGCCATATTTTGTGAGTTTGGCTTTTGCCGATTTGGCCTTTGTGACGCGTTTCGCACCTTCCACTGTTAGTGAATGGGGAAATATTATACAGTAGACCGCAATACTGAAACATTTTGTTAACATTATTTACAACCTATTTGCGTATACCTTTCACCAATGAGTTTCGCTTTCGATCAACTGACCTATTTCTTCCATTTTTGGTTAAATGCTATTATCTAATTGTTTTCCCAACGAGTGAATAATTTTGAATTTTAATAGTTGTTGTGTTTTGTGTATTCCATAGGGTACTGGATTTGGTGATGATTAAAGATTTGGTTTTTTTGTGATTTATTTTTCACACATGGAAACGTTAATTAATTGAAAAAAAATAGGTTATATCTGCCAAGTCAAACTTCTTCTTTTTTATCAAAATTCAGTTGTACCAACTGCTGAGTACAAAACTAGTGAACAAAACATTAAAATATAAAAATCCTGACAATAACGATTTATTATAATTTATGATTCTGACTGCATGGAAATCCTCCGTAATGTCAAAAAAAAAACGTATTTGGTTTTATAGTCATTCTCTGTGCATTCAACTTTAGTTACAAAACAAAACAAATTACTAGGGTGCTTATCACTTGGGAATCGCATGAACGAACGGACTATACCGTATTCTTCTTTTCTGTCCATGTGATTTTCATATTCGTGATGAAATCCTCATTAAAACTTTTAGATTTTTTACGAAGGTTTTGCATATGTTTTTGATTATTCAGCAATGATTATTAAACTCAGCTAAATGAAAACACACACGCAAAAAGAAGAAAACATTTTATTACACATTCCATTAATGATTCGGCGTAACCCATCCCTCGCAACAACCTCATATCGCGCTTTCACTCTAGCACATTTTATCCAGAAACGGATAATATACCGATTACAGCAGATTGCAGGAATATTTGAGTTTGTCGGCGAGAAATAGGGTGGAAATGATGATACCTTCTCGTCTTGCTACTACTGATTAACGCTCCGGTTCTGAATATAAATGATATGATAATTATGTTTGGATTCAGTCGGGTTTTGTTTGTCTTACCGTATGAACACGGCGCGGGAGCAGGGGCAACTGCAAAAATCGCCCCGGGTGGTGTCTAATAACTAGTCAGGTCTCCGGAAGGGGATTAACAGGGAGTAGACAGATTAGGATTGAAAGGTTCGAGTATCTCTGGCTTGATTTAATCGAAAATGGAATTTGGTTTTGTTGAATATTTTTATTAATTTTATACAGCTTTCTTGTGATTTGAAGGAGTGTAAATAATAAGGTGTTTTTAAAAACTTAAACATACACAATAATTATTATACAGAGATTAGTGTTGATTACCTTTGACGTGAAGTGATTCAACTTTAACTTCTAATTGGTAATATGTTCCTTAACCTTAGAACGACACAGTGGGGTCGCCGGTAACCTGAGTGTTTACGCAGACGCGACTAGAGATTATGAATTTGAAATTAATAGTACCTTTAGTATTTACTCCTTCAGTTATCTATAGCTGCTAAGTATGTCATTGTGATCGACTAAATACTTTATGCATAATGAAAGTTTTTCAGTTAAAGTAGTTATTGACCATATTTTGTAAACCATTTTATTTTTAGTCCTATACGATTAACTACAATCTTCTTCTCTATCTTAGAGTTCCGTCTCTCTACAGAGGTTGGCAATGATAATATGCTATTTAACTCGCTGCTCTAAACAAAGCAATCGATCTGCATTGATACCAATCACGTAGTTCTTCAACCAAGAATTATGCCTTTGGCCAACAGATCTTCCTCCTTGAATCTTTCCCTATATTATAGAGTCTCAAAATGACATTCATTGGTCCGCTCATAACGTGACCTAGGTATTCCAGTTTGATTGTTTGTATCATGGTAATTAGTTCTGTTTCTATGCCAACCCTCTTCAGTTCTTTATTTGTAATTCTATCAGTCCATGATATTTTTAATACTCTGCAGTCTAACCAGAATACGAAAGCCTCGATTCTTTTTAAATTTTATTTTTTTACTGTCCAAGGCTCAGTTTTATACGAGTGGTACGTAGTCTAATTTACAAATTAAGATTTCTGCACGTTAGGAATAGCTTTATTCATATAAACGCTGATCTAGCAATCGCTATTCGCCTGTTTATTTCTGCATTTGACCATTACTCCGTAATATCCAAGGTATTTAAGACTATTATTTTTTATTATAATTTCACCATCCAAACTTATCTATCATCTAAGTTGTAGCAGTGACTCCATCTTTGAATGAAAATTCTAGATAATCGTGTTTGTGCTACTAAGTGATACATTTTCTGCAAGAGCTTGCATCCCCTGTTTCAGTTTTCGCCAGTTGCGTTTCAGTAGCAGTAGTGGAACATTCAATTTTGCGTAGAACTTGACGACATCGTTTACCCCAAGAGTTATGGTATTAATGCAATTTCATATGAAAATAGGTCTCCATTAGTGTTCCTTAAAAAAAAATAGGACATATGAATACATCCACAAAATTCTAGAACCAGTTGATATATCAGCGAAGTTCTAGAATCAGTAACTCTATCATATTTTTAGCGACAAAAAAATGAATTCATCAAATGGCTACAGCCAGACCTCATGCAACAGCAGTCATTATCAGGTACCTCTTAATTGCTTTTAAGTTACCGTTCTTTTTTGCATACAGCTTACTTCTTTTCGATACAGCTAGGTCTCCTGAGCTGACATTGAAAATGTAATGGACATGATAAGTAGAAGATTGAGTCAACTTTCTTCTTCTTCTTCCTACTTTATAAATTGGCAAAATGCTTGTTTTACTTCGGTTTTTAGCCTCAATTGACGTTGTATGACCATCTTTTTCTCGGTCGTCCCAATGATCTTATTCCATTTGGCGATTTGTCTCTTGCTATTCGTACTATTCTATTTTCTGTCATTCTTTCGATGTGTTTATTCCATTCCACTTTTCTTCTTTTGGTCCACGCGTTTATTTCTTCTATACCACATCTCGCTCGTATTTCCTCACTTCTTACTCTGCCTCTTAGAGTTTGGTTTGTTATTTTTCGTAAGACTTTCATTTCTGTTGTTTCCAGTAGTCTTTGTGTTTTCGCCGTATTTGCTCTTGTTTCCGCTGTGTACGTCATTATCGGTTTTATTGTTGATTTATATATCCTGGTTTTCGTTTCCGTTGTGACGTATTTGTTTCTCCAGATTGTGTTGTTGAGACATTCTGCTGCTCTGTTTGCCATGTTCACTTGTTTTTGTACTTCTTCTTCCACTTTTCCGTAGCTTGACAGTTTTATTCCCAAGTATTCAGTTTCCATCACTTGTTCTATTATTTCAACTTTCAACTTTCTAAGTTAATAAAATATGTGTTTGCATGGCCTGGACAATAAGATCAAGTTGCTTGGGACTTTTAATTGTTCACAAAGACGATCACCTCATTTGAAACATGTCTCCGCAAAGTTGAACTTCCTCTATAAAGAACTTCCTCTTCCTCAATAAAATCATCAGACAATGTAAGAGAACTGATCATTTGATGTATCGTATAAACTCTTTTATTTACTAAATGTATAGAAACATATTTTGACATTTAAAGGGTGTTACATTTTCAATACTATACCATATAAAAGAGCAAAGAGAGGCCTCAAAGGCGCAGGACAGAGAAGGATTAAAGAAATTGGTAGGGACCTACATTCAGGAGTGTATGGATAAAAGTTGACTAAGAGAGAAGAGATAAAATATAAAAGCATACAAAGAATAAAATAGTATGGCCATGCATATAAAAAAAAAACTTAAAAAAGGCATGAAACCGATGAAGACAAGAAATATGGGATAAAAAATGATATAAAAGAATGGCCAAAATAGTGGAAAATACATTAACGACACCAATTTGCAATAGGCTGAAGACGTACATAAAAAGAATTAAGTACAACAAAAACAGCTATACCTTTTACATGCAGCTTGTATATACGTATCTATTAATAATAAGGAAAATGAAATATATTGTGAAATTCTGTATTATACTGGAAGGTATTTCACTGCTCTCAGAATAACAGACTAGCCAAATAACGGACGTATATTTTGTATAACATGAAATAATTGAGTTTGATTCCGCACTCTCTATTTTCCTTCCGCTACACGGTTCGGTTAAGTTGCAAGTAACGCCGCCTGCAGCCCCGGCTTGCTACTACGATGGACGGTCCACGCGGTTACGTGTCGGTTAACCGCGACAACACGATGACGTCACGCGGCGCGGTTAACCGCTCCGAATGTGGTTCGCGGTTGTATTAACATTAACATATGTAGTTCGAGTGAACAATTTGACGTAATGCATTTGTAAACGGACCGGAGTCGCTCGTTGATAAATGCCTAGGGTTTGTCGGAGGATTAGATCTTTCTAAAATCATTATAATATAATTATAACTTAAAAATATGTAGATATAGCCCTTTTTTCTTTCCATTTTTCTTTATATATGGCTTATATTTTTCATTTCTTTAGTTTTCTATCTCGAACATCTTACATCAACTCTTACCAGTATTTTTACTTGATTACCCTTTTTCTCTTTGCTGATTTGTCAGACTCTTTGTTTAATAACCTATCAAATCATTCCTCCTGTGAATTTTTAAGTCTGATCTGAAAAACTCAAAATACAAAAAATAATGTTTCAAATTTAGACCTCGAGCACCCTTCTATTTTTGCTAAAACAATAGTTTACAAAAAACTCTACGCTGCTGATTGGTAATTCAATTTGTTAGTGACAATGTAATCGTCACGAACAAATACCCATTATCAAAATAAAGAACGAAACAATATTTTTGGCATTATTCGATAACAAAACGTGAATATTCAATCAAAAAAACAAGTCGTTTAGTAGCAATACATACTCAAAACAAAATTGATCATCGAAGAGATAGTCCAGGCAAATTCGCTTGAGAGCAATCTAGTAAAAAATAAAATAGACGAAATATCCTAGTAATATTAACTAAATTGTGATGTGAGTTTATCAGGCACTTTATAATTCAATAACATTTACTGGAAATGAGCACTTTAAGAACTGTATAAAATCAGTCAAGGACATCGATATAATATCACTCAAAGCACTCCAAGATCCATGCACTCTAAGTAAGGTCTAAAGAAATTAACAGCAATTTACAAAATTAATCTTTTCAGACAAAGATCTGTTCCACAGGAGTGGATGGCACATGACATCTTAGACCTAACAGAGGTCATAGAGGAGACAATACAAGCTCAGAAAAAAGGAAAATACAATGAAATTTACGATGGTTGCAACAATCCTCTCTAGAAAAGAAGTTGGAGCAACAACATGACAGCTTCTAATTGCATAAGAAGCTCAAAAAACTGACGAGTAAGAGCGGAATTTAGAATATTAGGTGATATTTAAGTTATATAAAAGTATTATTTGAATACAATCAAAGAACCTACCAAGAATTAACATAATAAAAGAGACAACGAGCCGCCACCGATTCTAGTTTCAGAAGTTCAAAGGGGCACCGACCAAGCAAAACGAAGAAAGAATTCTAGTTCTAAGAAGATACCTTGTTACAGTGAGTACAATGAGTTACAATGACTTGTTACAACTATTAGATAATAATAGTATTGCGATCATCAACTCCTTCTTTAACAATATATAAAACAGTAGCGAACTACCAGACCATCGGAGAGAATCAATATTTGTTAATATTCCCAAAAAAATTAATGCTAAAAAATGTAGGGACTATCATTAGTTCAATTAGTCTCACTGTCTAATTTTTATGAAAGTATTACATTGTCGTATATATCAATTTTGGAAGGGGGTAATGAGCAATTTAGTTTTTTATGTGGTATGGGTACTCGGGAATCACTTTTTTACATGCAAGTATTCTTACAATCAATTGATTAATATTACTAACACTGACATACGGATCGGAGTCTTGGGCCCTACGACAAGTGAAAAAAAGAAATAAATTCAATTTTAAATAAGCCAAAGGTCAGAAAACTGCTTTCCACCAAAGTCCATCTCCAGCAATTAAAATACTTTGGACATGTTATGAGAGCAGACACAGAAACATCCAAATACATATTATCCAAGGAAAGGTAGAAGGCTGAAGATCACGTTGAAAATTCCCAACAAGATGGATCGACCAAATTACTGAAATATGTAAAACATCTATGGACGAGATAAAAGAAAGGACCGACTGAAGACGGACAATACATGACATCACGATGACCTCTATAGTCTCTCTGAGAGGTCAGGACTGAAGAGAGGAGCTCTTACAAAAAAAACATAGAGTCTCGTAAAATTATTTAAGCATGCTTTATCTACTCCGAGAATCTAGAAGTATTACATATAGAGTACCACAGATATCACTATTTCAATGCTTGAACTGGTCTGTCTAAGGTCAGATTACTTAGACTGGAACGTCTAAGATCAGATTGCTCAAAAATGTCTACTACCATAATTAGACTGCTAGCGTTAAGATGGATCAGGAGGTTTCAGACATAGTTCCAATTAAGAATTGGCGTCAGACAGAGATGTGTTATATCGCCGATTCTGCTTAATGTCTACCCCTGTCATAACGGCAGAGAGTCTAGAAGATCTTCAAACTCGGTTAAACGCAATGTACAATTAATACAATGAAAAGAGCTTAACTATTAACGCAAAGAAAACAAAATGTATAGTCGTCGAAAAAATTAATATTAACAAACAGTAATGCTAAATGATATTCTCAATAAAAGTTTAATAAAGTACAACTTTTTAGTGGGTTAGTAACCTTAATCGGGGACCTGACGATGGTCTGAAACTGCTCGAAAAAGATCATCCAAGTTACAATAAACCAATTATAAGTATGTCTTTTCTTTACTATTTTACCTATCCAAGCAATATCTTTGAACTCATCGTCGAAAATGGGATATGGAGATCTAGATATAATCACGAACTTTACCAACTGTTCAAAGAAACACCTATGCCAGAATTCGCTAGATTCTAGCGACTTCGATGGGCTAATGGGCCTCGATGGGTAATATAGTGAGGATGGATGATGAGAGACTGCCGAGAACAGCTCTAGATAGAAAAATGGAGGACAAAATCCCAAAAGGAAGGCCACGTAACTCTCTCATACGATGGGATTTGTGCTGCGACTATTGCGCTCCCCAATCTCAAGGTAGATAGGGGGACCAAAGTGTTGCATAAGCGAGGCTCCAGAGACCTGGCAAACCCTGGGGATTATAGTCCTTGTACTGTATGGGTGCCTGACAGCATTTCGTCATGATCCGTGGGAATAAAATGAAAGCAAGACAAAAACAGATGGCCCACATATGAGTGACTCTTTGAGTACAGAAATAAAAAAGGAGAACGAGCAGAGACGGGACTGCGATCATGGACTCTCTCTGTGGAATAACTCTCAACGACCCCAATATCCGTTTTACAGGCGTACCTTCAGAAGGCAGCTTTCACAGAACTTACTGTTGCTATGGGAGGATTCGATGTCGCCTTGATATAATAGCCCTATGTACACGGTTTGGGATGACCTCCGCGGAGCTGTTTCGCAGAGCAGTCAACAAAACCATGATAGCCTTGATGATCGCCAACATTCGGACCGGATAAGGCACTGAAGAAGAAAAAGATGTATACGAGGTCCAAATAACTGGTCTTTCGCGTGTTAACGGAGATACAGATACTGTCCACAGTAACCATTAACTGTTATACCATCTTGTATAACAGTTAATGGAATATGTACACTAAGTCTTTGGGATGCAGTATAACAGATGGCTTCCAAAGAAGAAAAAAATTATAAGAGACAGAACAGGGATTAGATATACTGTAGAAAGGACAGCACAAATGAAGTGGGCCAGGCACGTGGCAGAAATAAATAAGGCTAGCTGGACTAAAGACACAATGGAGTGACGTCCAAACATATATCTTTTGGTCGTATTGAAAAAAATAAACAGTGATAATAAAGTACAAAAAAATGTGTACACCAATGAGACATAATAATTTTGTCACTCAAGAACACTCATATTTTTAAAATTCTAGTGAAGAAAAACATAATTCCACAATGATTATATGTACAATGACTTAACTGCGAAAAAAAAATGGAAATTGTCCAATAATTCTTCTTTTTTTGTTTTTCTTTGGTTTTTGTTGATTTTTTTGTAACGTTGTACTGGACTACTAGCGACATCATTACTCGCATCCGAGAACAGACCCATCCGGACAAAAATACTCAATGTATCAGGGAATAAATGGGGATTGGCGCTTTCGAAATAAACAATTATTCATGTTCTGTTCGGACAGGCAATCAAAACCAAACCGTGAATTAATAATTAAACAGACAGTTATTCAACATGGTAGAGCAACATAATGATAGGTCACGTTTTGATGCTCGATAAGCTTCCCCAAATGTACGAGGGTGACAGGAGAGAGCGAGTGTTAGGAAACGATCGATTGTTTGTTCTATTACTTAAATGGTCGATCTAGACTTATATAGGGAAAACGAAAAAGTAATAATTAATATATTATATCAGTTTTAGTGGTTTTAGACAATACAAAGGAACAAAATGTATATCAGTAATATTTTGTTAGGGTTTATCCATTGAAATAATACATCCACAAAAAATAAATAAATTTAGGAAATATTCTTGAAAACTTTCTACTGAATTTCTTTAACATAACATGTTCCACCACAATGTAGATTCTACAGCTGGACTTTTACATCAGAAGTTATAGTAAGTATTTATGCTGCATCATCATCATGGCTTATTCACTCCTGGCGGAGTGTTTCCGCCCTTTTGAGCTCTCTGATTCATTTATTGCGTAGAATCAGTCCGCTGTTGTTTTTTTTTTATTATTATAGCAGCGTGTGTGACCTGGCCCTGTCTACAATTTTCCTCCATTCTTTCCGGTCCTTACAGCGCTCCTTCCAATTGTAGATTCTCAGCTTCTTTATGTCTCCTAAGACTGGATCTCTCCATCTTGTTTTGAGTCTCCCCTTTGGTCTCTTTGTTGTTGGTCTCCATCCAGTTATTCGCTTTAGCGTAGAGTCTGGGTTAGCTCTTTTCTGTGTGTCCCAGCCACCTGAGCCTTTGCGTCTTCACGAACTTAATTATGTCTTCATCCTCGATGACTTCTTTAATTTCTTCATTGGTTAATCTTCTAAATTCGCCTACACTTATCCTCACCGGTCCCATTATTCGTCGAATTATCTTTCTCTCTAAGATTTCCAACCTCATTTCATCATTTTGTGTTGGGCACATCGTCTCTGCACCATATGTGATCACTGGCCTGATTGCAGTCTTGTAAATTTTTAATTTGGTTTTCTTACTCATGTGCTTTTCTTTCAGGAATTTTTGGTAGTTCCAGTAGGTTTTATTACCCAGTAGGATGCGTTCATTTATTTCATCCGTTCTTCATTTCTGTCATTCACCATCACTCCCAGGTATTTGAAACGGTGTACTCTTTCAAATGTATATGCACCAAGCTTAATTTCTTTCTCTATGTTCGTATACTCTCTTGAACACTTGAGGTATTTCGTTTTGCTTTGGCTTATTACTAGCCCTCTCTTCTTTGCTTCTTTATCTAGTATGCAATATCGTCTGCATACGCTATCAGTTGGGCTGAGGATTCGATAATCGTTCCCATAATTTTGGCTGCTCTTACTGCTGCATACATATAATAATTTGGCAAGAACACTTGGAAAGATGTTCCTCACCAGGTATAATTTTATGTATTTGAATTATTATTAGTAATACCCTTTGTAAAAAAAAATCGTACTACAGATATAAAAGAACAAAAATATTCAAAGTTCAGCAACCTTACTCTATGTAGAGAGATAATCCTTCTGTATGTCAAGAAACATGACGTAACTACAAAAGTATAACAAGGCATACTCTCTTACGTAACCTTTCATTGCATTTTATTTCTCCTCAAATCTATTCACTACTCAACTACAAGAGCTTGGTAACCAACGTTACTGTTTTCACATATATATTTCACCGGTTAGTGTTTTTGTTCTTCATTTCTGGATTGTTCCAAAATTTGGAGTTGTGGGGTTTTATTTTAAGAACTGTCACATAATTTCGAATTTCGATATGCCTCTAGTTAGACTATAAACAGGAGGTTATGAAAAATATTTATTTTATGAAAACCAGTCGATTCAAAGCTGTTAGAGAACACATAAGGGAGTTCTGTGCTGTACGTTTGTTAAAATGTTTTATGTTGTTTTATAAAAAAAACTAATAGTTTCAATTCAAAGTTAAAAAATGCTGGCATAAAATTCGGGTACAGAAATAGGTTTTTCAAATCTCCTTCACACTGACTTAAACATAACCAAAAAGATTTCTAGCAAACTGTCGACGGGGTAGCTTTATCAATTCAATCAATCATCTTATGTCCTTCCATTCCGAAAAATCCGATAACCTTTAACGTCCTCGTCGCTATTCCACGGGAATCGGGAGCGCTAAAAGGGCGACAATAGAGTAAGAAGACCCAGATAAATTGTTCACGATAATCCTCTGTCGACAACAACAACCTCTGTCGTTGTAGTTAAGAGGCTGCGATAAATCTAAAAAAAGTGCATTTAAATGCATTGCCAATGCACGATAGTATAAGCAGAAGTTACTAAAAATAAAATATACCAATCATATATATATATATATAGTTTAAGTCTTAAAAAAATTTTTTTAATAAAACTAATTTTATTTGGTGACAATTATTTTAACAAAAATTTTTTTTCTTTCTAGTTTAACTTTGTAAGATATTTTGTATTTTTTAGCAGCTCTTGATAATAATTGTAAACACAATTGAAAGCTCGAGATAAAATATAGTTAACCAATAGCCCTTTTATTGACTCCAACCCATCCAAAACAGTTAAATATTTTTTCCAAACGAGTCACAAGTACTTCTTTTTTCTTATATATATATATATATATATATATATATATATATATATATATATATATATATAAATATGTATATATATATATATATATATATATATACACAACACAGTTTATTAGGGTTGCAGTCAGAAAATTGGCCGGGATGTTAATGAAACACTCTTATGACTTTTTGTCTAGCTTTCGGAATGGTTTTATTCCTTTTTCAAGACACGTAATAAGAAAAAGTGTAAATATTTATAAAATATCACAAATCTTCAGTGCAACTTACTAGTCGTTGAGATTATTTATAAAAGCATAGACACTCAACATTAATAACACACACATAAATATAAAATAGTGGACAAAATACATTTTAAAATTCTTTAAAATTTAGGTAAAAATAGTAAAAATTTTGTTGTCATCTTTTACTGGTGTGTTTTAACTCTGGCACATAGAGAACAAAAAGAAAAAATCCTATGATTAAAAAGTAATTAGGTGTACTTAATATCATATTTCTTTGTAAGAAATACTAGAGGCCCATCTTAGGTGATTTTAATTTTTAAACCTGTCTTAATGGTATGCAACATGTTATGCATATAACTGTAATTTGTGTGGGTATGGGTGCAGGTAGATATTAATTTTATTTTGGATGTTTTTCCAGTAAGTAACAACTGAGCAGGAACTATATATATATATATATATATATATATATATATATATATATATATATATATATATATATATATATATATATATATATATATATATATATATATATATATATATATATATATATATATATATATATATAAGCAGGAACCGGCCCATTACAATCTAATAATGGGAGATTTTAACGGGAAACTCGGAAGGAAAAAGGACGAACAAGAAGTAGCAATCGGAGATTTTGGAATCGGAGTAAGAAACGAAAGAGGCGAAATACTTACCAACTTTCTACTGCAACACAAACTGTATGCAATGAACACCTTTTTTAAGAAGAAACAGAGTAGAAAATGGACGTGGGTTAGTCCAGATGGAAGAACTAAGAGCGAATATGATTATATAATAACAGACAAAAAGCAAATTATTCAAGATGTCACTGTACTTAATAAACTATCAGTAGGAAGCGACCACAGACCAGTAAGAGCTAGAATAACGATAAACCTACAAAAAGAAAGAGCAAAGATGATAAACAGTGGCAAACGCATAGTTTGGAATTCACCAAATCAGCCAGAAGCGTACATAAAAAATATAGCAGAAACTTTACAGAGTAAAAATTTCCAAACCTCTAAGTATCGACGATCATAATAAATTAATTACAGACTCGGTTAGAAACGCACAACTCAAATTTTGCAAGAAAAATTACACCAAAAGTGAAAAGATTAGCAAAGACAAAAAAGCTCTCATGGAAATACGACGAAACCTAAGCGAGAAAGAAAAGGGAAACAAAGAAGAATATAGAAAACTAAATAAAAGAATTTCAGCGGATATTAGAAGAGATATAAGAAGATATAATACTAATGTAATTACTCAAACAGTAGAAAAGAACAAAGGTTTAAAGATAATGAAAAGAGAACTCACACAAAGTAAAAAAGAAATATACAAGCTAGAAGATAAAGACGGAAAGGCAACAACAGATAAACAAAACATTCTGAAAATAACTAGAGAGTTTTATAAAGACCTCTATACCAGCCAAAGATCACAAGAAAATTTACCGACACGAGTAAAGACTCTCATAAATCAGGGATCGGAAATACTTTTACCCATTACTGTGTCAGAAGTAAGATCAGCTTTAAAGGAAATGAAGAACCATCGATCGCCTGGTGACGATGGACTCGTTATTGAGGCAATAAAAGCAGGAGGAGAAATTCTATTAAAATCAGTAAGCGAACTGTTTAATAAATGCTTACATGCGGGTACGATTCCTAAAGACTGGAACAATGCAGTGATAGTCTTGTTACACAAAAAAGGTGATATTACTAAATTAGAAAATTATAGACCCATCAGCCTCTTGACACATATGTATAAACTCTTTATGAAAATCTTAACAAAGAGACTAACACCTAAACTTGATTTCTATCAGCCCAAAGAACAGGCAGGCTTTAGGAGAGGATATGGCACAAATGACCATTTGCACACCATAAAGATCTTAATTGAAAAATGCATCGAGTACAACATACCACTGGTTCTTGCATTTGTCGATTACGAGAAGGCTTTTGATACTGTAGAGTTTGAAACCGTACTGGAAGCCCTAAATCAAAGCCGAATAGATTACAGGTACACGTCACTAATCAAAAACATCTACGAGAACGCTACATCAAGCATACGACTACACGAAGACACAGAAAAATTCAGGTTAGGTCGAGGAGTAAGACAAGGAGACAATATTTCACCAAAATTGTTCACGGCAGCTCTAGAGTCAATATTTAAGAACACCCAATGGCAAGATATGGGCATCAATATAGATGGAGAAAGATTAAATCATCTGAGGTTTGCAGATGATGTCGTATTAATCGCAGATAACTTACAGGATACGGTTTCTATGCTACATTCGCTTAAAAGTCTGTCTGAAAGAGCAGGATTAAAGATAAACTTTGAGAAAACTAAACTTATGACAAATCTCGTAATGAGTGGAAATATAACTATCGACAATAATACCATACAACAAACAGACACTTACAAATATCTGGGACACGAGATCAAAATAAACAGAGACAATCAAACAAATGAAATACAGAGGCGAATAGGCCTGACATAGGCAGCATTTGGCAAACTAAGCCATATTCTAAAAAGTTCAATTCCCATGTGTCTCAAGCGAAAAGTTTATAACCAATGTGTTTTGCCTGTACAAACTTATGGAGCAGAGACTTTAACACTCACGCAGAAATCTGCGAATAAACTAAGAGTTACACAACGAGCCATGGAACGTGCAATGCTGAATGTGAGCCTCCGAGACCACATAACAAACCGACAAATCAGGCAAAGATCAGGAGTTCAAGACGTCATCGAAAGAACCACGAGACTTAAGTGGAACTGGGCAGGACACTTAGCCAGAACACAAGATGGACGATGGACAAGACGAATTATGGAATGGAGGCCCAGAAATTATAAAAGAAGCCGAGGACGACCACCGACTAGATGGACCGACGACATAAAAAGAGTAGCGGGAAACTGGCTACAAGCGGCCCAGTGTAGAGAACACTGGAAAGAACTGAGGGAGGCCTATGTCCAGCAGTGGACGGGATTGGCTGATTGATGATGAACAACTGAGCAACATTTATTGTTGTGGATTGTTACCTAGGATAGAGTAGAGCTTATGTGTGGATGTGGGTCTCAAACATCTACTGATGATTCTTGCTGACTTATTGATAGCTACATCTACGTGTCTACCGTATGCTGATGCTTCCAATACTGGCGATGCGTATTCGGCAACAGAAATACAGACTGCCAGCATCGATGTTCTAAGGGCGGAAGGATGTGATCCCCATTTTTGCTTTACAATCTTTCGTGCAGCAATTTCCAAAGTTACAATTGCAATTTGGATCGCCGACCTTCGAAAGGAGACGGCGCAATATGAAGAAGAAGATGCTTGCCGAGAATATTGTTTCTGGGCGTCAGTTTGCCGGTTAGTTTCGAACAATGTTCTTTGAATGACAGCGTGCGATCCAAAGTAACTAATAGGTATTGAGGAGAAGCGCAGTATTCAATGGTTTCATTACATCATTGAACGTTCACTTTTCTGGAAGCATCTCTGTTACGAAAGCAGAAGAAGCAAATCTAAATTTTTCCGTTGTTTGGCTTAATATTATAGTTTGATTCCTAGTATGTTGTCCTTATGTGTAAGGCATCAATTAGTGTTGTATCGGTTGGTTGTTTGTGTAAATATTACACAGTGTTGGTGCCATTTTACTGTCCTGAGCAAGACCGTGCTTCTGTCTTCTCCAACTGCTACTCTTACCATTGAGAGATAAATATGTGGATCTACATGTGTATCGCATTGATCCTAGCACCAATGTGACTGCAATGGAAAATCTTCTAAAACCCCATTTTCCGGAAGTGCTTTGCGAGTCTATGGAGTCTCGCTACCCAAGTCTTTACTCATCATTTAAGGTCCGAATATATCAAAATAATTTCAATAAAGCCATGGATTCAATAAAGCATGTGTGAACAATTTTTTGTACCTACGGAAAAATCAGAGGTTCCAGAGGTAATGTTTAACCCTAAATTAATGTTATTAAATGTTCAAAGTATAAATAACCATAAAATATGTGACATTGCTGTGGATATTAATACATTTAAAAATATAGAAATCTTATGTCTAACAGAATTATGGGAAACCATTGACTCTATTAATAATGTATACATTAATGGATTTACTATGAGTAGTAGTTATTGTAGAAACTCTTCCGTAAGAGGAGGTGGTGTAGGAATATTCGTAAAGAGAAATGTAAACGCTCATAATATTAATGTTAAAAAATTCTGTTCTGATAAACATTCAGAGTTTTGTTGTTCTTTAATTAGGGATAAAAACAATAATATCTTTTATATATTGAATTGCTACCGATCTCCGTGTGGAGATGTAAATATTTTTTTAAATAATCTTGACTGTCTTTTAAATCATTTATACAAGCCAAATGCATGTTATATTATTTGTGGTGACTTTAATATTGATATGAAAACGTCAAACAATAATCAAACAAAACTACTTAATTGCTTATCTGCTTATAACATACATACTAATCTTGTCAAATGGCCTACAAGAGTAACAAATACCAGCATAACAACAATTGATAATATTTTTGTAAATTTTTCTAATTTAGGTACATCATGTATTCTTGACAACACTGTGTCTGATCATAGAACTGTTTTAGTCGAACTTAAAATCGATATATCGACCTTGCCTATGTCTTGTCAAAAGCGATATTTTTCTGAGAGTGGGATAGATAATTTTGTTACGAGTCTTGTGCTGGAAGATTGGAATCTTGTTTATAGTATACTTGATACTAATTTGGCTTTTAATGTGTTTGTTGATATTTTTTCGTATTATTTTAACATTCATTTTCCATTGCAAAATAAACGTATTATAAATGATCGTAAAAAATGGGTAAACACTGAAGTACGCTTATCTAGTAGTAACTTAAAAAACTTGCATGTTTTATCTAGATCCTGTCCGTGTCTTCGTGAATATTACAAGTTAGAAAAAAAGAAACACCAGAAACTTTTATGTTTGACAAAGAAAAATTATTACCAGAATATTATTTCATCATCAGATAATCCTACAAAAAGTGCCTGGAGACTTGTTGCCGACGTGACTAATAATGTTGACAATAATAGAAGGAAAAATATATGTCTAAAATCAGATGAAAATTGTGTAATAGAGGAATGTACGTTCTAAAATTCCCAGTCATCAAAATAGTACTTTAAGGAAACGGCCTTATAATGAAAATGACAATTTTTTACAATTATGTCCTTACACTTCAAATGAGCTGAGTGAATCATTGATAGGAAAATTAAAATCTTCAAAATCGTGTGGATTTGATGAAATACCTCAATTTTTATTAAAAAAAGTAATTCCATTCATATTATCACCTTTAACATTTCTAATAAACTTGTCTTTTTGCAATGGTATTTTCCCGGATTATCTAAAGGTGGGAAAAGTCGTTCCTGTACATAAGAAAGGTGATCCAAAGAATATTAGTAATTATCGCCCAATAACTGTCCCTTCAGTGTTTTCAAAAATATTCGAATACTGTTATCTTAACAGATTAAACTCTTATTTATTGGAGAAAGGTATTGTTAGTAAATATCAGCATGGTTTTCAGGCAGGTAAGTCTACAAATACAGCAGTTCATTCATTTTATGAGACTTTAACTAACTATATTGATGCGGATGAATGCCCTGTCGGGATTTTTTGTGATCTCAGTAGGGCATTTGACTGTGTCGATCATACGTTACTCATTAATAAGTTAGAAAATATTGGAATAAAAGATCTCTCTCTAAAATGGATAGAATCCTACCTATCAGAACGTCGTCAGTATGTCTCCTTAAGAGATGTATCCCAACAATCAGTAAATATTTGCAAATCAGATTACATTTACATTCATATGGGTGTTCCACAAGGTTCTGTAATTGGCCCAATATTATTTCTTATTTACTTAAATGATATTGTCTCAATAAATTCTGCTGTACAGTTTACACTTTATGCAGATGATACTTCAATACTTATATCAGATAAACCACATATATCTCTTGAAAATAAATGTAACGAACTTTTGTGTGATCTTAGTAATTGGTTTTCCTCGAATTACTTACATCTTAATGCGGATAAAACGCATGCTATTCATTTCCACAATAGACAGAAACATCTGTTAGATATCGAACTATCAATATATTCTAAACAAATTGAAAAAGTTCATTGCCTAAAGTTTTTGGGTTTGTATGTTGATGAATGTCTCAATTGGAAAAGGCACTGTGATGATATTATTTCCAAAATAAACTCATCATGCTACCTACTTCGAAACCTCAAAAATATACTAAGTGAAAAACAGCTAATTATGCTGTATTATGCTCAGGTGGAGTCTCGTTTGCGGTATGGCATAGTATTTTGGGGTAGGTCTTGTAAATTCGGTGAAGTCTTTCTGTCTCAAAAGAGAATAGTCCGTTGTATTGCTGGTATTTCTCGAATCACTAGCTGTAAGAGTTACTTTACTAGATATAAACTTTTAACTGTGCCATGTTTATATATTTTTGAAGTTTGTGTTTTTATTCATTCAAATCTTGAGAAATTTAAAACTAATAGTCAAATTCACAATATAAATACAAGGCAGAATCAAAAATTACATGTGCCTTTTTCTAAAGGAAATACATATGCATTTTTACTCACCTGCAATAATAGGTCAAAGAATATATAATAAGTTACCCGAGCCAATAAAAAAAATGTAAGAATATGAAAATATTTAAATTAACTTTAAAAGACTTTTTATTGCAGAATACGTTTTATTCTGTTGATGAATATTTTAGTAGTTGATACTGGTAATTTTACATTTTCTATTTGTGTTTGTCTTGTAATGTTAGGTTTAGCGTAATTTTAGATTTACATTTATATTTACTTATTTTGTTTTCTAAACTGTGACTGATCCTATTATTATTATTATTATTAGATACGAAAAATCTTCGGTTCTGCAGGAAGACGCACAAAACACAAGCGAGTTTGCTATCTAATGTGAGTCATACAGTTCTAGGAAATTTTGACAATTTGACAGCGACAATTACATTTGAAAATCTAGCTTTTAACCAATAAAAATGAAGAAAAGCCATACTCAATAATGTTAAAATTAACGCTACTTAAATTCTCATTTTTTAAAGTTACAAATAAAAGTACTTAATGCGTGCTCACAAGTCACGTTTTTCCATTATTTAAAAATCACATGAGACATTCACTTTGGTTACTATTAAAAACAGACTAATTGACACAGCGCTCTGTACCTACTGTCAAAGTTAACATATTAAAGTTGGTTATACAGAATGGTAAATAAAGTATCCCCGATTCGGATAGGAAGCTATCGAATGATCCTCCTAAAAAAGATAAAAGATTCACTATCGAAGCTTTTGGTAAATGTTTGTTGTTTTAGTTAGATCTGGTACTTTCTGGACATCCTTTAAAAAATTCTTCAGAGGGGCTTATTTTGCAAATACTTGTACGACGATGGCGATGACGTTCTCGCCAACGAATCTCGATGACATACTAAAAACTACAATAATTGCCCCTTTTGTTACGGACTAACGATAGGATGCTTCCGTGATTAAGCGTTGATAAACATACGCAAACTGGTTCAACGTGGGGTTCGCTCAATCGAACCCAGAGACGAGAACTACCAAACAGACAATAAACTCTGTTTGCCATCGAGAAAGGATGATTTGCTTGAGATGTGCCGCTTCATTTGCTTCGTGTATTTACCAGTTGACTGGAGAAAAACAACACGCCTGATTACATATTCTGTAGCGATTCGTTTGTTTTGTGGTTAAAAAAATAAAGCATTTATAAAATAGTTGCAAGATGATATTTTTATATAATCCACCTGTCTGTTGAAAAACTAGAGGTTTTATAATCTATCTATTTACAGTTACAATCAACGAACGAGCAGGTATTATATAGACATTGTTGCCACATGTAATAATTTCATTGAGATGAATTCAATGAAAATAAAAATAAAAAATACACATATTAATAACGTGTTAAAATTTAGCAATATAAACATAAAATGTATCCTCAAGCACCGTATCATATTAGTATAATAGAAAAAAAATCTAAAATTAAAAATACCTATTTTAGGAAAAACTAAAATATAATTCTAAAACCAACAATCATATTTGAAAAATTGGAAATCGATTCACTAGATATGCTTAATAAACGGAACGGAGCCTGTTTCACAATTTAACGTTTTTGCTAATGACCTCGTGGAGAACGCGGAGGTGTATCTCAGCCTACTTACACTTACTATTACCAATAAGAAGATAACTTTAGCTTGTGAAATGATAGTTCTCTATTATAGTCCTTTAACTCTAACGCCACAAATTGGTCGCATTGCTCCTGTAGTGATCCTTTCCCAACTTAACATGCTCCTTTTCTAACTTGGCTACACCGTACTGAAGACGACCAATAGTCAGAAATACGTATATACGGTTGCCTTCCATCGATATACCTTTTTTGGTTTTCTGTTTTGCGAGACATGCCATTACATTTTACTTTTATTATTCACTCGCATTATCCTTTTCCATTTATATATATATATATATATATATATATATATATATATATATATATATATATATATACACTCTGGGCCAAAATTAACCGGCCACCTTAAAAATGGGTAATTTTTGATGTCTTATATCTCTTAAACCTGTTATCCGATTTAAGTGATATTTTGAATATGTTATAGCCTTATTTCTTGACAATATCGTTATAATAATATGGTTGCTAAACAGGTAAATTTTCATTGTATACCGGGTGTACGAATTAAACTGTGTTTTTTTCTGAAAGTTTGCATCACCCTGTGGAATATTCTAGCATTTATAAAATGTTGAAATTAAAACCTAACTATAGCCTCATGTTTTCTCAACATTTTGTATTTTGATTTATTCGTTTATGTTGGATAATACAAAAGTTAGGTAGTTTAACAACTAGCCATGTTTTTCATCAATATAGACGATTTAACTCACCAGCAAAATTAACCCCACCACCTTTATTATTGTTTTGTTTACATTACCTGTGACAGTTTGTTTCCTAAATTTGTGTCATCGAAGGATTTTTGACATATAGTCGTTGTACGACATTGTTGCAAATTAAAATTGTAATTTTATATCATTGTGAGCGAATATTGTTTAAGTTGAAATTTTGGTGCTTATTTACTGTTTGTGATTTTAAAAATGCCACTCGTTCCAACTGATGCTGCTAGGGCAGTGGCTTAAGTTGATGCTGGTTACAGTCAACGTCATATCGCTGGTATACTCGATGTACCCAGAAATACGATACAAGATGCCATCAGACGATTTCGGGAGACAGGATCGTACAACCGCAGACCAGGTAAAGGCCGAAAACGATGCACTTCAGTTCGAGATGACCGCTTCATTGTCACTAAAGTATTGAGAAATCGTTGAGCGCTTTTCGTCCAGCTCGCGCACCACAACTGCTCCTATAACACCGTAGGGCTAGACTTCATTTTGCGCGAGAATATGCTAACTGGACTACGGCAGAATGAAAGAATATACTGTTCTCAGATGAGAACAGAATAGCCCTAAAAGGTTAAGATAGACGCCAACGTGTCTATAGGCGTCAAAATGAAAGGTTTGCTGCATGCGCTATAACCGAAACAGTGGCTTACCGAGGAGGGTCAATAATGATTTGGGGAGGTATTTCTTACGAAGCGCGTACTGATCTTGTTGTGTTCGGTAGAGGCAGTGTAAATGCCCAAGTATACGTGCAAGAAGTTCTCCAAGACCATGTCATGCCTTTTGCACCATTCATTGGTGATAACTTCAGACTAATACATGACAATGCACGTTGCCATACAGCAAGATTTACCCGTGAGTACCTTAATGAGGTCGGGATTCAAGTTCTACCATGGCCAGCACACAGTCCCGACTTAACCCAATTGAGCATATCTGGGATAACCTTAGAAAACGGGTAAGAGCTAGAGTACCAGCTCCTGCAATCTTTAAAGAGCTGAAGACAGCTGCGATAGAGGAGTGGCACAATATCCCCCAATCTGATATCCAGGATATCATGAATGGATTGCCAAACTGGCTCCAAGAAGTCCTAAGGGCTAGAGGCGGCAAAACCCATTATTGATACCCAATTTTTTTTTCAATTAGACTTTGATTTCCAAAATATTGTTAATTTGAACTTTTTTCGAAGATTTTATTCATTGGATTTTTACTGTTTAATGACTTTTTTTTTAAAAGATTATATTTTCTCCTCCGCGGAGATAAAAATTGATAAAAAACATGTCTAGTTGTTAAAGCACCTAACTTTTGTATTATCCAACATAAGCGAATCAATAAAAAAACAAAATGTTCAGAAAGCATGAGGCTATAGTTACGATTTAATTTCAGTATTCTACAAATGCTAGAATATTCCACAGGGTGACGCAAACTTTAAGAAAAAAACACAGTTTGATTCGTACACCCGGTATACAATGAAAATTTAACAGGTTTAGGAGATATAAGAAATCAAAAAATACCCATTTTTAAGGTGGCCGGTTAATTTTGGTCCAGAGTGTATATATAATATATATATATATATATATATATATATATATATATATATATATATATATATATATATATATATATATATATATATATATATATATATATATAAATTAGTATTTCTTGGGTTTAGGTTCAATAAATATTATTAAATTTGGAACTAGATTTTATTGTCGATTGAAATCAACGTTTAGGCACGAAACCTTTCTAAAAGATTCTAAAATGTACAAGATTAGGAACAAAAAGTTATTGAAAAATACATATATAAAAAAACTTACCAAAACGTAAAACGGGACACTGAGATTAATGAATTGACACAATTAAAAATTGATATACTCGGTTCGCTATTCCCAGTCCGAACTGTCTAGTGAATTTAGTAATTATTTTTTTGCGAAGTTAGTTACTTTTTGACTGACTAAAAGTGGCTGGAAATTACTATACAACCAAGCACACGTACTCATAGCCAATATTAATAGTAAACAAACTAAATAATAAATAAAATAGAACTTTGCGAATTACCGACAATCAATATTTATTTATCTGCACCATATAATACGAGTAAATAGTTATGTTAAATTATAACAACTAAAATATATTTTTTAAATATATACTACCCAAAATTTGATGGGTTTAGTATACACTTCCACTATTTAGAATAGTTCTTCTTTTTTTAAAGAAAGAAGTCTGCAATAGTAGGATACTTGAGCTATTAATACTGAGAAGTAGGAATTGTTGTGTTGTAGGTTTCCGACAATGAATCTGTCAAAATATGCCCGAGCTAAGCGAATGGAGTATATCTGATATCTTATGGTTTACTGTAATTAGTATATAATTATTTTTATATGGGCGTATCGTTGGTGTTTTCGAAAAAGGTAAAGTGGAGATATGTTATGACTTTAAGAGTTTTTTATGGTGTTATATTTATTATTTAAATCAGATTGAAATATATTTTATTACAAAAAAGATACACAAAACCCAAATAAAAATAATTTTATATTAAATATCAATTTGACTACACCGTAAATTATTTAAAACAATAATTGTTGGCCACAATAATCGCGCCAAATAAATACGATCTCCAGGTTTATAATACTCGTATATATTTTATTGGAATGTTGGTGTAGCGAAATGGTGTACCATTACCATTGCCGTTGTGGTCGACAGAAACAAATAACCAAAATTACCGGTTTGTCCAATAAACGCAATTTCGTCCAGCTTTAATTGTGTGTGGTCATAGTTTGGATTGTCACGGACAAATTGGAAATAAATTCAATTTGGTGTCCAGCGGCGACTAACTAAATCGTTGTGATTTTAACTATAATAGAAAGAGTTTAACATGGTGTATCTTGTAATATGTATCTATGTATTGTGCTATCTAAAAAATACTAAAGTTTAAAAATAATTATTTCCCCGTATAGTTGGCTGTATAAAATGTTATGATTTACGGTATCAAAAGCCATTCTGAAATCAACAAATAATGAGATAATGTGTTTAGGATGATTGAAGTGAAAAGCTGTACCGTAAAATTAATTAGTAAAATTACTCTATATACTTCATTTTTTATACTTCTGTTCTTTGCAAATTTTACATATAATTTCTTTTTTCTTATAAAGAACTGTTTTAATTCTTATGGTTTATAAGTTAAGCTGTTACTTCACTTTCATCTTTTTTAAGCTGCATATATTTTTTAAGGCAATTCTTTTGCAATTCTCTCTATGGATGTATGCTCATTTAACTAATTTTAGTTATTATTGTAATTACATATACGTAACTACATATTAAAACATAGTTTTAATTCCAAACAACTTTTCTTAACAATAATTTTCGATATTGTGAAATATAAAGGTGCTTTATTCTTGAGCGAAATTCATAATTTTTTACATACCTCGTATAATATTAATAATATTTCATATCTGATAATTGCATCTTAGGTTTTAGACCATGCATAACTTTTTATAAAGAATAACTTTTTTCGTAAAATTATTATTAAAAAAGTCCATATGATGCAGATTTAATTGGACACACTTTAATCCATTCACGTTGGTCATTGGGCCGGGTCGATAAACCCGGCCCATTAGAAAGACATGCAGGAACTGCTTTGCGTCAGGTTTCTTTGTCGCACTGGGGGAAGGGGTCTATATTGCAGCGTTCAGTCTATAATGTATTATATGTCTATGCCATAGACGTATATATTAACATATATTGGGCATGACAGCAACAAGCAGTGACAACATCTTTTGCGATTGTTCGATCTGTCTCTCTAACCTAACGTAACCTAACCTAACGTAACCTAACCTAACCTATCCTATTCGTGATTTCCAATTTGTTCTCAGTAGCAAAGTGTCTCAATTCAAGTCCTTTGTCATTTAAGTGCTGTTTTTGGTGATTTGCTAGGTCTTTGAACCTTTGAAGTGATATGCAGAGATTATTATTATTCCTACATTGTTCTCCCTTCTGGAACATAAAATCCAATAACTGTGATAATAGTCTATCAAATTTTAATTTTGTAGCTACTCTCCATCCTTTTATGAATCACTACTTTCTATACTAGGTATCCACTTCTTGCCTTTGTATAGCTACACCGCAGTGAACTCTTTCATTTTGATGTACTCCACTGTGTATATCATTCTGTAATTGTCTAAATTATTAGTTCCTCGGAATTTCTTTTTATTTTGGTTACGACGGCTACGTTTATCTCACGATCCTGGAATTAGTTGTTTATTTCCCTAACTATTTCCTAAACAAATTAAAATAATCAAACGTATCATTAAAGTAAGGTGCTTTAAAAATAGTTCCTGTATAAAAAAAAACAGTAAAGCATGTTCTTCTTAATTTACTGCATTTTATTTTATTACAACCGAAAAAAGAATTATCCACATCTTCCAACAAAATCTAATATTATAATAATGCCTTTTATTTAACATTTCTCCGTTTTAATTTTTAATTACTCCTTAATGGAGAAACATTAAGACAGTTTTCTTTTACTGCTTAGTTCCTTTAATTGCGGCGCTCTGGAAATCTCCTTTTCAACGGTGAAATATCCAATTAAGGAGTATTCTTTTTCAATTCGAGGCGGACCTTTTGTTGTTTTAATGAAAATTTCGACTGGAAAATTAAAATAACTTTTCTCTCTCGCCGTGAGCCGATCAAACACTTTTTTCGTCGCTACGGTTAAACAGAAGGAGGAACGATAGTCCAGCGGTTCGAAAGCGTGTGTATGTTCGGAAGAAGCGATGGAATTAGGGAAACTTTTTACCACAGACATTTCCAGCGATTTAAAAAGCTTTAGAACTTAACAGGTATTTTAATACCAAAAGCTTTCTATCTAATTAGATAGAATAATCTATTTTAGACATAGGCTTCTCTTTAGTTTCATTATTTTCTCTTCTGAGCAATTATGGCCAGCATATTGTTTGCAGGGAAGTAATTAAGTTGTAATCTTCCTTTATTTCGTCCACGTTCTCATTCCACGTCCATGTTATTTGCAGTTATTTCGTCCCAACATACATCCCACGAGTATCCAAATAAAAGTTACGGCTTGTGTTTTTGTACTAGCTTTGTAAAAGCATGATGTACTAGCACGTATACTGTAAGAGTAGACCTTAAACCGGGTACCACCCATCAATACTACACTGTTAATTTCTTCTTTCAACAAGGTGTTGTGATTAAAGTCTTTTTTCCACTTGTGATTATTTTCTTATCAAATGGTTTTTAACAGAATCTCTAAGAAGATCTCGGTATTTATTTCCATTGGATCTTATAAAGTCATTTACACATCGTTTAGATCATTATGCAAAATTTGGTTTCAGACATACCATGCAGACTCTCAGCATTTTTTATTAGAACGTATGTATTGTATTGATGTTGGATGGTTTACTGCCTCCCTATAGTTCATATACAACAAATATCATACATAGGATAATGAGAAATGGAGAAATATAGAAAACGACTTCATCGAAGCAGTGAACGAATTTGTATACCTGGTGCTCCTTAACATTGAAAATAATACTACTGCAAAGATAAACCGCAGAATTTGAACGGCAAACAAATGCTATTTTGGTCTCAATCTCCTCCTTAAATCCACAATATATCGAGAAATACAAAAATAAAACTCTACAAAATAATAATACGCCCAGTCCTAACATATGGTTCAGAGAATGGACTCATAACAAAAGGTAATGAAAAATGAAAAAAAGATACGACGTCTCAGGTGGATAGAGCATGCAATGCGGATGGAACAAAATGGCCCAGATAGAAAAACCAGAGAAGAAGAGGAAGACCCAGAACAAGGATCCTTGATAACATCGATGAAGACATGAGAAATATGGGAATACGTGCTTGGCGGAAAAGGCGATGGATAGGGACGACTGAAAAAAAAAGAAGAAGACCAACTTTACTTAGAATTTGAAATTCCTGCCATCATTATTCCTTGTCATTATCATAATCATGATCTTCGTCTTCTTTGTTATTTTGATTTTTTGCCAGTTTATTTGTGAAGATCTTCTCTTTTTTCAACATTACCTTTAGTGGAGTTGGTATTCCTAATTGCATTTTTTAATAATTTTACATTATAGGTTCTTACCAATCTTAACACCCTTTAAAGGTAGGTCTGGTCTGAGTTCTAGGTTTTTATACTCTCCTACTCCTTATGGGAAGTTGATACTCATTCATTCTTAGTGTTGTCTAATTCTGATGCCTATGTTCGACATAGAAATTCTACCTATCTTTTACCCTGACTATCCAATCAACTATCTGGTTGTTTTTACGTTTTCACTTCTTTAATTTTTTATCCAACTCGTTAAATTCCACTCCCAGATCCTATCAGCTCCTACACTATTACAACTTCCGCTGCTCAACCGAAATGAAAAAATCTATCCTCAACGACTAAATCTGGATTTCTTTCATTCCCAATTCTCCCTAATTCTTTCATCCCTCACGGAGTATTCGCGTAATGCGTCCATTGTACTCCAGCCATATCTCGTAATCTCGTCTTTGTTCGATTCAAAAATGTATACGAGGGGTAAGGGTAATGGTAAGGGCATGAGCGCCGAGCAGCGATAATGAAAAGGACGATGCTGTTAGATGAAGTTCAAGATTAAAAATGTGACATAAAAAGGGTCGATATGAAAGTTTATTATCTATGAATTTATTTGATATTGTTGCGGATTTCAATCGAAACCAACTAATAAGCATCTTATACAAAAGCCACATGAATATAAATGTAATCAGTCTAGTAGAGCACTGTGATCAAATAAGTAGAATAATAACCTTTAATTTGAAAGGGATACCAGTGGAGTTATTCTAAAAAATATTAATTTTCCTATTCGATACCTATTGGAATATGTTATATTATGATTACCATATAAAATATTCTTAGAAATATGAAAACTCAAATAACAGATATTATAAAGGGCGATTAACTTTACAACAAAACACTTATTATCAAATATAAAAGTTGTCCTGCAGAGTTAAAATTAATTAAAGTTAGGTCTTTTTAAGTGAAATTTTAAATTTGTATTCTCTGTATATTTTCCATTTTGTTAACATACTTTTCTGCCATGGCGATCCCAAAGTTACGATCACTTAGCAGTGAAAATCTTCATGTAATCGAGAAATTTTAATTATAACTGAAGCACTAAGATCGTTGTCTATTGCCAAAGATTTTTTAATATGACCTAGTTTAATGCTATAGTAAAATTACAGATATTTTAAAAACACTATATATATATATAAATACTTAAAAATTGTAGTAGAAAAGTATGGAAGTAATGGGAGTTTCAACTGATCAGCTTAATGAGTCAGATAGTAAAGTTGTTCGTAAAGATTCTACATAATTTAATTTATTAAAAATTTCAGGTAAAAATAATCATAACTTTAAAAACTTAAATATACAAATTTAGTATACAAATCCCATATAAAGAAAATATTTCTATACTGGGTTTTAGGTAACCAAAAATACTTAAATTTGTTCTAGCTCTATGGAATACCCTGTATATTTGGTAATATATATATATATATATATATATATATATATATATATATATATAAATACAAAGCTATGCCGTATTTATGATTTTTCTATATCTTTTTTCTTTATCTCTTCTGCTAACAGAAATATTGAACTCCATCGTATAAATTGATCCCCCTGTATATTTCTACCGTCATTTATTTTATTTATTTTGTACTAATCATCATGCAATCGACTGCTTTCTGGTTCCAATAAGGTTTAAAGTCACCTCTACTTTTTAGAGAGATTAAATATTTTTCATACTGTATACAATCGAAAGCTGCTTCATAATTTACGAATCAAGCAAAAAGTTCTTTTCGAGGCGTCATATTTTATAGTAACGTATTTTAAATGAACGCTTAAGCTTTAATGAATGTTTGGCGCTAAAAATAGATTTGCAATTAGTTGTGAATCTTCCCCAATTAAAAATTCACCCCTGACAGAGACTGACTTAAGCACTATGCGACTGATATATTCCCTAATCTGACCCTATGGCAGCTTATCAAATAGGATATACCTGTAATATATTCCAGGCATGATCTTTTCAGTATCTGCGAGCATGGGGTTGGGATACGCTTTTCAAAGAGGGTGAGAGTGTGTGTATATATGTGTGCGTAACGTGTAAGGGGTTGGAACTCTATAATTTATGTTGATGGAAGTATTTTGGGTATAATTTAATTTTCCATTTATTATTTACAAGAGTTGGGGTGCGTCAAGTACGAATGGTAAGATTTCATGTTGACGGTTTTTGGTTGTAAATAACGAGCGGGGTTTCATTCAAATTGGTGGACAATACCGCTTAATGTAATTAATTTAAAGATCTAAGAAATTTACGGTCCTATGTGATGAGATTTGACGAAAAATTTAAGAAAGATATGTTTACGTTATACTTTTTTATTTTAATACTGCAATATAATCAAAAGGATCAATGAGCAGTTTTATCGGATAGTACATTTACGATCGAAAAATATACTACCGAGCATTCTTCTAATGGAAAATCCATCTGGAGAACACACATTAGAAAGACCGCCAAAAATATTAAAGGGTAGTTGGCACTTAGTTTAGCCAAGAGATATAGCATTTTTTCACTCTGAATATCATAAAAATTTCATAAGTTCCTATTAAACACTCATAGTAATAATTGTGTCTTAGAATTTCGAACGAGAAAGCATAATCTAAATGTTTATTTACACAGCCAAATTGCCTCGCGTAAAACGAATCGCTGTCTTTCTTTTTAATTAATTTTCTCTGTTTTTCCCATAGTAACTTTAAAATAATAATTGATTGAGTTTTCGATCAATATAGGCCAGATATTAGTAGATCTTTTTATGCAGTAAGAAAAATGACTGAGATTCTCCACCGGCCACCCCCACCCGCGTAAATAAGGAAGCTGGTACCCCGAAGCAAGAGTTTGTTGGGGTCACTAGTTTGGCTGGCGACGAGAAGTTCCATCTGTAAACTTGGTTCCAGACATCGGCATTTGCTCCGGCGATGAAGACTGAAAGCCGAAGTGTCTGGAAGTATTTTAAATGGGCAAAAAACTATTGTTTTTTAATATTACACTACATTGGTATATAGATTGTATTAAAAGATAAATTCTGCTGACTACATATCATGATATGATAATGAACCAAGGTAAATTCTTAATTTTTTATTTGAAATAACATTTACTATTGAGAGCATTTTGAAATTCAATAGTTTACCCGGTCATCGAAAAATTTAAAATTTACATTTTTATAAAGATACTAACTGACCCGGCCAACTCCGTACCGCCTTAGATAAAATGTCAATAGTTCAATAAGCTCCTCTTTCGAATCTGTGAAGTAACAGAAATATGTGAGTAATGTGATGAATCCGGTCGCGTGTCAATAGCGACTTTACCATTTCCAATGTATAAGGACTGTTTCTGTTGTCTAAGGACAATTTTGAACAAAAATGTTTAAACACTTTTTGTATAAAATAAAACGTTCTCTCAGAAACAACGCTTAAAGTGGCCGGTGATTTTAAATAGAACTTGTTACTCGACGGTAAAAATTCGATATCTTTTGATCAAAGTGTCCTATCTACAAATATTAAATTGCGTTTTAAAGGTAAAGAGTGCAGCTTTCGTATGCAATTTTTTTTATTATTAAAGTCAGTTTTTATAAAGATGTTAAATTAATAAAATTAGCGCAATTTTTGTCGAATGTTTGTTAAATGAAATTTCGGTTTTGAGTTTTATCAAGAATTGGGAGGCATTTGGAATATGCCTAAAAAACGCTGAATTTAAGCTTTCACATTATAAACGATCTAAGAGGTTTAAATCTCCTCCTTCTTGATTACGCAAGTAAGTTTTGCGAAACTACACAACTTCAGCTACAAATTCCACTCAATATTGCCTTTGTGAAGACCTTTCTCATGACGTGTGATCGTTTGTACTTTAAAAGTTAAAATTTTTACCGTCGAGTTCGTATGATTTTTACAGGTCAAATCTCTGACGACTGGACTATGAAGCTATTTTCTTGTGACATTTTAAAGCAATTAGGTACTATCTTAATTGGAAATAAGCCACAATTTAAGTTAAAAATAAGTTTATTGACGTTTCAAATTCCACTTCGGAATTCCGTTCTTTAAAATAGTAATTTATTTTGATTATGTATGTATATGTATGATTATGTATGTATAATATGTATGACTCCTTCGGGCCCGTGCATAACATACTGGAATACCGAGCGGTAAGAAGTATTCACTTCAAAAAACAAAAAATTTCAGTCCAACTCGTTTTCGCGTGCAAAGTAAAAAAAGTAAATAAATGTGAAGGTAATAAGGCTTCAGTGACTTTAATCCATAGAGTATAATGTAACTGTTTGTATGGGAAAATAACTCTGTGGCTTCTACTATTTTCCTACAATCATATTTGTTCATCTTTTAAACCTTGCTTGGACTTCTACGATAATATTTCAAAAAATGCCGTTTGTCAAACGTTAGATATAGATTTAATGAACTACTACGCTAGAGGTGGAGTCGTATAAAACATTTTGAATTAGTTTATAATGTAACTGTTTGTATGGGAAAATAAAATTGTTCCTTCTTCTATTTTCTTTATAAATTCACCATATTCTCTCACCTTTTAAACCTTCCTTGGACTTATTTATATTTTAAAATAAAAAGTAGCCAAATTGATCTAGTCGTTGTCGAGTTGTTATGAATATTTTTAAATAATATTTTTAAACTTGAATAAAGTAATTTATACATTAAAATAAGTAATTTGTCAATGTCTAATAGCAAGAGAATCATCACGCTATATAAATGACGCAAATCTCAGAGTTGAAGTTGAAGGTGAACACACTGACTAAGTGAAAATCATGCGTGGAGTGAGGCAAGGCTGTATTTTATCTCCTCTAATCTTCAATCTGTACTCTGAAAGAATATTTATCGAAGTTTTGCACATAACTGAAAAAGGTATTCTACTAAATGGTTGCCGGCTAAACAACATCCAATATGCAGATGACACCATAGTATTTGCGGACAACTTAGAAGACCTACAAGTTCTTATGAACAAAATCACGTCTTACAGTCAACAATATGGACTCAATATAAACGTTAAGAAGACAAAGCTTATGATAATTAGCAAGAAAAGAATAACAGAAGGTCAACTCTACGTCAACCAATCCCCTGTAGAAAGAGTGACGCACTACAACTACCTCGGCACCATAATAAATGAAGAATTGACCAACAACCAGGAGATTAGAGCACGCATCGGAAAAGCTAGATCCACCTTCAATCGGATGGGGGCCTTCTTCAAGAGTCACAACCTCTCTTGATACAAAAGTAAGAATGCTGCGATGCTACGTCTTCTCTATTCTTTTTTATGGTGTTGAATCGTCGACCTTGAACGAAGATATGTGCAGAAAACTAGAAGCATTTGAGATGTGGCTATATTGGAGAATGCTTAAGATCCCGTGGACTGACCGAGTCACAAATGAGGAGGTCCTCAGAAGAATGAATAAGAATCGAGAAGTACTGACAACCATCAAATCTCGAAAGTTACAGTTCTTCGGACATATTATGCGAAATGAATCCAGATATACTCTCCTTTAAGCCATCCTGCAAAAAAAAATGTTTGGAAAATGAGGTCCAGGAAGAAGAAGAACATCTTGGTTAAAGAACCTCAGAATCTGGTTCAATACAACATATGTGCAGCTTTTCCGCGCTGCTGCAGATAAGATAAAGATTGCCATGATGATCGCCAACATTCGTAACGGATAGGCACATCAAGAAGAAGAATATAAATGACTTTCATGATCATCGAAACTAACATAATAATATTATTTAATATATTAATATATATAATTTCTATTTATGCTTAAAGTGTGTTATATATCCTCCCAGAATGTCTACAACTAGTTACATGAACTCGACGTTACTGAAATAAGTTCTTTACTCACTATGTTTTGCTTTTATCTCGACCACGTCTATTAAAAGTAATTTCAAGCGACAAACTTAAAGAAAACAGTTGATTTGTTAAGTATTTTTTTATTGAGAACAAAATATTTCTTATTCGTATTGAAATTAAATCTTAACTGTCTTTCATATTTATGCGCATGCCCACGCAATGAGTACTAGAAATGAGTTCGCGATGTGTTTTGCCTAGATAAGTTGACGAGTTATGGAATGCAAATTTTAGATTCCTCGTGTCAGTTTATTTATCGTCAATTTGCTTTGCTATATGTAGAAAGCACAGATCTGGCATTTTCCTGAATTGATTTCAAACGTAAGAAATCTTCGGAATTCTATTGCTTTTTAAAAATTCATGAAGTTGACTTTGAATATTGTCTCATTCACCACAGCAATTTTCATATTTCTGAATATAAAAAAAATGGAGTAATCGTCTGATTTCAAATTAATTGTCACGTTAAAAAAACTTGCATTTTTTTAGGGTTAGTGATCATCGAATAATCCAGAAATCTTGCCAACCGATCGTTGATTCTTTTTTATTGGATATTTTCTTTTTATTTTCATCTCAATTTTATTTTATCATTCCCTTCCAGTGTTTAGTTACGCTAATATCGACATTCTAATCGCCACGTAGCACACCGAAAATCAAACAACGCATCCACTCTCCCCCCAACAGCAAATTTATTATGTAATATCGCCGGTACCTAATGTATAACAAAACAATCTGGTAGCGATCACAGGCATCAATAATTCAGGAAAACAACTGAATTAACTAGCATTCACTTCATCGCACGTCACACTAGTCATCCCTCATCCCATCGTATGCCACCCTTTCACAATGTCAACTCGGCAGTCAGATTGGAAATTGTTCGAAAGCAGCAGCGGTTTGAAAATGGCATAAACATGTTTAACAGCGGCACCTGCCAACGATTTGCACGACACCTGGCTAGAAATCCAATCACGGTAGTATTACAATCGGTTCCAATGAATGTTTGTTGCTAAATGTATGAGTATTTGTATTACGCCAAATATAGTGAAATAATATTACAGTTGAATTAGAGCGCAGTCAATTATTGTGAGACTGAATATGGGATCTATGTACAATTGCGTTTGTACGTTCGAAAGTATATAAACTAGAATCAAAATGGTCTCATATCCTCTAGCAACATAATCATTTGAAAAAAGAAGAACTGAGGATATGGCGGACCTGATCGCTCTCCTTTATTCATATTATGAAGCAATCTTCAGATTTGCTAGCCTTCCAGGAAGGATTAATGAATGAGGTTCACAGAGCCATAAGACCCTACTCTGAGATCACTCTCAAAATTATTATATGGTTGTTAGAAGCATAAGAACATACGGGAGTACTTACGATCACAAGAGCCCAGTTTTTTCAATCCTAATAAAAATACAAGAAATTAACTGTGAAGAGAACCAGACTACTTAAATGGATAGATACTGAATATTATTGAGTAAAAAACTATGTACATTTATATAGAACTATTTTAGATATTAGAATTATGAGTCTTTTTTCGGAATAATATAAAATGTTTAAAAAGTAAAAAATTGAGAAAATAATTATTACATGAAGACAGAGGACTACAATCCAAAATATATTGATGAAGAAAATAAAGGATAGAAAAACCGAACTAAGTCAACGAGTTGGGGCAAAAGATTCGCTAGTTAAACCTGTGACAAATAAAGGCTGGCGTGCAAAATATTTTCGTATAAGGCGAAGACGTGATTATGTTTTAGTATCATTTTTCTACTAATAATAATAAATTTTATTGTTTAAATAGCACCATGATCATTCTTTTTGCCTTTATGTATATACGGGATAGATTTACTCAATTAAAATTTTCCATATCTTGGGTCTTGCATATCAAGTTCATATCTAGGGCCATACTGTAGCATAAATCATTTCCTTATAACTATCGAATATTTAATATATAGAAATTATTTGATACGCCCCTGGCTGTTATGTATAAAAATTCCTTGAAGTTTGTTTATACAAGTGTTTTTGCGACCCATCTAAGAGAAATTTTAACTGTGTAGAGATAACATTTTCAAAGCCCAGCACTCTTAAGGTCCATAATCCCATAAAAAGCGTCATTAGAAAAAATTTCGATTGGCCGACAGCGAAAACTGGTCGGGAGAGGTTATGAAGGTCGACTAAACCGAGACTAAGAAAAATAGTCAAGATGGGATTTTAGATTTGGAAGGGATAGCTTCCGGCTGTAGTCTTCAAAGCCGGCAATTTTTTTCAATTTGAAAGGTGAGTTTGTACTCAAAATGCGATCTGGCAGTTTTTGTTGAGTTAATCACCGATTTTTTTGTACTGTGATTTATCTGAGAGATTTGTAAGACGGCGTTTCCAACCATTTGAGAGGTCCACATGGTTTTAAGAAGAAATTGAGTGGCCGAGTTTTGAAGATTGCAGTTTGTTGTCATCCAGGATAATCCGAAGCCCGAATATTTCCAAGAATTGTCCATATTTGTGTTCCCTGGTCACTTTAAACCAATTCAAGCTTGAGTGGGATACAGTTATGTGTTTGTTTGCAATGTTTTGGTTCAATTTTGATCCCAAAAACTTTTTTAAAGGAAATACATCAGCCAGAGTGATATAAGGAAAGAAAAGCCTTTCTTCCTATCCAGCAAGAGGATTCTTTTGAACGCCGTCCATTTCAAATAGTTTAGGAACCTTCTTGTGTGTGTTGCCCAGGAATTATACGTAAGTATTTTTTTATTTCTCTCTTTGTAGTTACCCCATCCAGTCCCTATTTTGAGGGATGAGTGGCCGTTCGCAAACGTTTCGGTTTGATTGCTTACCATATATGCAGCTCAGTAATTGCTCAGTCCCCACTTTCAACCCCCTATAAGTGATACCCAATGTGGTAGGCAAAATTTATACCGCTACAATACCAGTATCAATTCCTTTCACATATATGCTCTGTCTAAACCTGTTACTTGCAGAAACTTACAACTCAGTAATTCCTGGTATTATGTGATTATTATTTCGATGTTTACATTATCTTAACCTATACTATTTTGTGCTTTCTTGACACATCAATCATTTATCTAAGTATTAACATTTCCGCCAAACACATTCGTTACTTTCTTTTTAACTGTCAGTTTCCTACACCATAGCTGGTCTAATAACAGTTTTATAGAATTTCTCTTTTGCACAACATGCCGCTGACATCCATCCATTATATCCTTACCACTCTAAATCTACTGCATGTATTTCCATGTATTTTCCTATTATTCTGTAATACCGATTCTAGATTCTTAAGACGAATACATTTTACAATATTTTTACGATCTAAAGTTATTATCATATTTGTAGTAGTAACTCTTATCTTTAAAACAACATTCTAGATACTCTGTTTCTGTCTTAGTAAACAACACCTGCTTTTTAAAGAGATTGTTTGTCTTTATTCTAATTCTTTTTTGGTATTTCCTACTAACACTTCAACCGACCCTATTGAAGCTGGCAATGGGATAAGACAGGAAGATTCCCTGAGTCCTCCATTGTTCAACTTGATGGACGAAATAATAATAAAAGTAAGAGCTAAAAAAGGATACCAAATGGCCAGAAAATTGAACATGTTAATTTCCCCAAAAAAGACAAAATGCATGGTTACAACAGCAAATTTACTAAGAGGTAAATTATAGCTGGAAGGTCAGATAATAGAACAAGTGATGGAGTTTAAATATATAGGCATCATATTATCTAGCTACGGAAAGCTCGAAACCGAAGTGGAAGATTAGGCGAATAGAACAAAAAGAGCCGCAGGCTGCTTAAGTGAAACAATATGGGAAAATAAAAATATCGGGAAAGAAACGAAATGCTGAAATTACAAAACAGTCATCAGACCAAAAAATAACATACGCTGCAGAAACAAGACCTGACACACAAAAGACAAAAATGATGTTAGAAACAGCAGAGATAAAAACACTTATGACAACAAATAGAGTAGTAAAGACGGCAAGAGACGGTTCCCCAATAGGAAGACGATCAGTAGGAAAACCATGAAAACGATGGAACGACAACTTACTGGAGGCACACTGAAAAACAGAAGAGTCATGTCTATATAAAAAGAAGAAGAAGAAGAAGACTATATCCTCTGTATATTTAAGCACCAGGGAATATTTCCTATTATCTGATCTAACACTAATGAGAATAAATTAAGGACTAAGCTCTGAGTTCTGATGCAAACTTCACGTGAAATTTATACGTTATAGCCCGGCTAGCTCAGTCGGTAGAGCATGAGACTCTTAATCTCAGGGTCGTGGGTTCGCGCCCCATGTTGGGCGCCAATGTGTAGCGTTATAAACGTCACAAGTTTGTTATTTTTCTTTAAATATTTATTAAAATATATTATATTTTACTGTTTTTATTCTATAAATAGTTGGCGCTAAACTCTTTGATTGACTTTGTATTTACTAAATATTCTGTCATAATCTAAATTTTAATTTTATTTTTCACTTAATATTCTAATTCTCTATATTCAGACCCTATACGGCTTACGAAATAACGAATTTATTCTTTTCATTTGCACCATACTGTATAATAAACTATCATTATAATTCTCAAAAATATTATCAAAAATATATGCATAATAAGTAAGTTGTAGGCATACATATTACGTAAAAACAGATCTTGTATTGTTACGTTTTTAAAATACATTTTTTACCACTTTCAAGTGTATCCTAAACCTTTTTTGATGTATCAATATTTTTCAAATAGAATTACCTACTAATACAATATTTTCTGTCATTATAAATATGTTGATAAACTCAGACAACTATACAAGTTAAAATTCAAAGGGTGAATAAACCACTCATAAAATTTAAAATACAGGTACTAAATTGAAATATTTATGGACAGCCATCAAAGATACAAGAGTGTAACACTTAGACTTCCCCGGGTATCATCAATTTGATTACGCTTCCCGTCATATACTGGAACCCTTGCAAATTTACGTTCACACCGAAGGATAATGCCGTTAATAAAACTGTTGTAAACGGTTATATGTGCCAACACTTGTACAAATCAAGTATTATTTCGATAGGGCGACAAAATAACCCTGATCAGATAACGAGATGACTATGTAATAAGATGATGCTATTTATTTTTAAATATATTAGAAGAGGGAGTAAGGTTTACAAAAGTATTGAAAGAACTAAAAGAGAAACATTGAGAGTCGTTAACAATTGCCATCTTCTATGGAGGAGAGAAAATTATATTAAATAAGCCGAAAAGCCTAAAAATAATTTTTTTAGAATAAGGTCCAAGAAGTTTCCCATGCGAAAAGTGTCTCTGAAAAAAATCCATCCTGCAATTTTTTCTAAATTTGATAGTTTTCGAGTTATAAATAAAAGTAAAAAAATATTCTTGAAATTATCAAACCTTCTATCAGTTCCGGATAAATATTTTGGCTTGTCTTATTCTAAAACATTTTTTTTAATTGTTAATGAACCGCTTACATCAGACCGATCGCTCGGGCTGCCGCTTGTATAAGAAAGAGAAAATAATTTTTTATGCCACAAATATTTCCTAGTTTGAATTCTTATTGTATTAATGAGCGCCCGCCCGGTCATAAGCGATTCAGTAACAATTAAAAAACAATATCGCTGCTTATGCATGTTTTATTGACTACCGAAAAGCATTTGACTGCGTTAACCATCAAAAGATGATCGAAATTCTGAGAACAACTGAGTGACGAACAAGACTTGCGAATTATCTCAGAACTATACTGGCACCAAACGGCAACAATTGAAATAGAGCACACAACATCCGAAAACATACAGATCCGACAAGGAGTGAGACAGGGTTGCGTCTTATCACCGCTACTCTTTAATTTGTATTCGGAGTCTATATTCAGAGAAGCATTAGACGAGGTCCAAGGCGGAATTAAGATTAACGGAATCAGCATAGACAACATCAGATATGCTGATGATACCGTCTTAATAGCAAGCAACGCACAAGAACTACAAAATATAATAAATGCGGTAGTTCACCACAGCGAAATGTTCGGTTTACATCTAAACGTTTCCAAAACTAAAACTTTAGTATTTTCAAAGACACCAATAAACGTACAGGTGTATGCCAAGGGTCAAATAATAGAACAGGTAAATTCCATAAAATATTTGGGAACAAAAATATCAATAGTCAGTGTAATCCAAAAAAAGAAATCCTATCAAGAATCGAACAAGCAAGGAAAACATTCATGAGCATTAAAACATTTTTTACAAGATCAGACCTTAGTCTACAGCTTAGAATGCGAATGATCAGATGTTACGTTTTTTCTGTCTTATTGTATGGCTGTGAAAGTTGGACAATGGACTCTAAAATAGAAAAAAGAATAGATGCCTTTGAGATGTATATATACAGACGAATGTTGAGGATTCCATGGGTACAAAGAGTTACTAATGTTGAGGTACTTCGTCGCATGTGTAAACAAAAAGAATTACTAAGAATAATCAAAGAGAGGAAAATGCAATACTTGGGTCATGTGCTGAGAGGCGAAAGATATGAATTACTTCAAGTTATACTGGAAGGAAAAGTACAGGGCAAAAGATCAGTAGGAAGACGCCAGAACTCGTGGCTGAAAGACCTGAGAAGATGGTTCGACCGCTCATCCGCAGAGATCTTTCCCGCAGCAGTTTCCAAAACTACAATTGCCATTTGGATCGCCAACCTTCGAAAGGAGACGGTGCAATGAGAAGATCGCTGCTTATAGATACTTCGGAGATGTGCCTGAAACATATTCTCTGAATTTGTTATGGTTCAACTATTCTATGGTAAAGAAGGTTTTAACGGTAAATAAGAATATTAACACCGCTAATTATTAGAAGATAAATGAATATTTGTAACATAGCCCAATATATGTTAAACAAAAAGGTACTGTTTAGAGAAGATGTTCTAATTTATTCAAGGATACTAAATAAATTATTCATGAAACAAAGTTGCACTGATATTTGCTGTATTTGGAAGATGATAAACGTTACGTTTTTACCATTCTTGAGAAGATGAAATGAACATTTTAAAACTTATAAGTGACCACACAACATGGACAACTATTAAATAACGATAGCATCATAAAAGCATCTAAAGAGGTCAATACATTAAAGAAAGGATTAGATGAAAGAAGATATCTTAAATATTTAATATATTATAGCAACAAAATACAAAAATATCAATATTAAAATCATGAATATACTAAGGAGAACTGATACACACACGAAGATTTAAATAAATTGAACAGATACAAAAACATGTAAGAGTTAAGTAATTATTTACGTAAAAAAGTAGGAACAAAAATCATAGGAAAACTAATTATAAAAGAAACTTCGTATTACTGGAAGAGGATATATCAGTTCAACAAACAGGGTTCAACGAAAGCGAAAATTCAATATTCTTTGAATAGCATGAAAAATGTGAAATAGTCGTTAATCACACCGAAATACTTATTTGAGAAAATTTATAGACCTGACGTAACACTACCACAATATTGGCTCACATCCACATCATAACTATTCCAAGGAAACCAAGTAATTAATTACCCACTTAAAACTGTTTCCGAAAGTTGTACATCATAGACTGTAAGTAAGTCAAACTTGAACGAGATATTCATGGATCATCGAAAAAGGTTTAGGAACAAGAGAACCAATATTTACATACAATTTACTTACACAGGCGTAAATCGGGATTTCTATGTTGTATACTTTATTGATTAAAGCAAAGCATTTGATACAGTAGACATCAACAACTTTAAGAGTAAAATTTGGATGGTAGTAACTTACCTATAATAATTAGACCAATAGATCAATAAAAGAAATAACTTCCAAGGTAAGTATTCTCTTACGGTACTATTTTACTTTACGGGAGGAGAGAAGAGAAAAGACAAAAATGGGTGAACCAAGAACGGAGATCATCTTAGAATGAATATTTGAAGAACTCGATTGTCAAATTTAGAAGCAGTGAATATTTAAAAAAGTTAATTTAATTGATTACAAAGAAAAAGTGTGAGTTAAAGTGATTGTTCTAGAGGAGTCCTGGATAGATTACAGATAGCTGAACCCCGATATACACTGTAGGTTATTGGCTTTCCTTTTGCCGTGGCTAGAGAATTTTATGATTCTGCAGTTAGTCTGAGGAAGATAAACGATTTTCGATTGTATTCTGAAATATTTGGAACAAATTTTGAAAGAATTTTTTTTTATCAGAGGCCGGAAATTGACTGTTTTATTGGGAAGTTTGTTTTTAATTTATATTCAAAGGAACTACTCATATTTAATTACTGGAGGCTTCGATTGGTTAAAAATTCTGTTTTCCGTGTAAAAGTATATTCTTTTTATATAAGGAAGCAATTACTAATACATAGATTATTGTGGTCATTTGACATTTTTTCTATTCTTATTTAAAAAATAGTCAATAATATTATTATTAACAAGTTGTATTTGATCTGATCAGATTATCTTAGGAATAATTTTTTTGTCTTTAGCAAAGCATTACTTTATTTGTGAATTAGCTGAATAGCTGATAATTTGTGAAATTATTTATTAATTGTGTTAAATTTTCTTTTTGATTTGATAAGTAAAATAGATAAAAATTTCAGTAAAGTAAATTAAATTGTGGTTATCGTAATATATATATATATATATATATATATATATATATATATATATATATATATATATATATATACCTATATATATCTTCTTTCTGCTTATAGTGCCGTGCACCCATAGTGCGTTGGCGAATTATCTTAAGGCCAGACGTCTGTCTGTCCAGTTCTTTATGTTCCGTAGCCACATTTGTTTGCGACCTACTTCTCTCTTGCCTTCAGTCTTTCCCTGGATGATTAGTTGAGGGATTGCGTATTTTTTTCCTCTCAGAATATGGCCGAGGTATCCAATTTTTCGTCCGTTGATCAAATTGAGTAGTTCTCTCTCAGTATTTGCCTTTCTTAAGACTTCCTCGTTTCTCACCTTATCTGGCCATGGTATGCGGAATACTCTTCGCAACGTCCACATTGCGAATGCCTCCAACTTATTAATGGACGGAACTCTTAACGTCCATGTTTTCATGACGTATAACAATATGGACCATACATAGCATTTAAACATCCTGTAGCTGACATTGAAGGAAAGATTGCGGTTATATAGTAGCGTAGTACATACTAGTACACATATATATATATATATATATATATATATATATATATATATATATATATATATATATATATATATATATATATATTGTTATGATATGTAAAATCAAGAAAATATTGGTTTGTTTAAAAATATTTCAAAATTCAAAAACATTAAAATAATTCAGATAAGTAGGATAATATCCAACAAACATTTCGGAGAAGGAAAGTTATTAAATCCTTGAATTACCTGTACCAAACAAAATGTAAGCTTTACATCAATCATTTCTTTGTTAAACTTGAGTGACCCGCATAAGTTTAAGTGAAACAAAAGACAAATTGAAACGGGTTTTTACAAATGCATTAGTGCAGTGATTAAAGACAATAGAAGATATTTTAGAAAGAGGTTTTTGTTAGTTTTAAGATTTATAGAAAAATATTATTTGTAAATAAGTTTTAGGAAATTTATAATTATAGGTAAAAATTTGTTTGTTATCGAAATGAAGAAATGGGGGAATTGTGACGAGTTGTGATTGGCGGAGATTGAAAAAGGTGGGATAAGTGTGTGGGAGAAAGTTTAGCGAGATTGAGGAGAGAAAAAAGATAGCGGTCAGTTGGTTTCCAAGTCTGTGAGAGGAACAGGGATTGTTCTCTGGCGGTTCCTGAAATGTAGCAAGCAGTAGTGTGGAATGTTAGTGAGTTTTTGTGGAGTTAGTGTATCTGACAGGAGCTGAAGCAGCAAAATATTGTAAGTCATATTTCTCTACTTATATTCCAAGAGTCACTGTTCAGGCCAACGAGAGATTCAGTTTATCGTAAAGAGAAGATATTCCAAGAGTCATTTTTCACTCGGGCCAACGAGAGATTCAGTTTATCGAGAGGAGAAAAGGCTATCATAATTAGAATGATTTGTGCTTTTGAAGGAGATCATTAAGGACGATATACTTGCAACAATCTGTGTAAGATTGCTGATTACATAGGGAGCGGTTGAGAGGAGATAATACAGTCTATAAGGAACAAGGATTTGGACCACTCATCATCAGAGAGAGATATTTTGTTTTCTGCAGTTTTTTCTTTTATTGATAACACAATTTTTACACTTAATTTAGAAAGGATATAAATATTTTGATTAGGAGAGTTAGAATAGTTCGGAATTTTGAGATTTCAATTAATATTGTTTGTACCATTAATTTTTGATTGTTCTCGTATGTAGAACAAAATTTTTGAGAATCATTATATGAGATTTGTTTATTGAAAACTTTTGAGTGTGAATTATTTCATTATTTTTATTTCAATATATAGTGTTAGATCATATGTGTTTTTTAATATTCCGGCATTCTTTGGACCTTACCTTTCACATGTAATAGCATAGATATTGAAGCACGAATTTAACCCTGAGAATAAAAGAATTAAAAATTGTGATAGAGTCATAATCATATCATTTAAATAATTTTAATTAATCAAAAAAATTAATTAGCTAATTATTGCTTGGCGCACCAAGACTTTAAATATCACAATAATATATATATATATATATATATATATATATATATATATATATATATAGAAAAGGTTAATGCGAGTTATTAATAAAAGTAAAGTGTAATGACATTGTCTGGCAAAACACGAAAACAAAAAACAAAATAGGTATATCGATGGAATGCAACCGTATATACGTATTTCTGACTATTGATTGTGTTCAGTACGATGCAGCCGAGTTAGAAAATGAGCATGTTAACTTGGGAAAGGATTACTACAGAACCACTCCTGTAGTGATGCAAAATGGTGAGGGAGATGTATGTTCAGCAGTAGACACGGAAGAATTTAATGATAAGAGACCAATGATCAATACAAAGAAAACTAAATTTATGATCGTTTTAAGAAAAATATTAGTAATCTCAGGCACCAAATTAGCGGTAAACACAATGAAAGATTTGAGAAATATAATTATCTAATAATATCTGTGACCACAATAACGCTACAGAAGAAAACCTATAAGAAGACCAGCTAATAGTTAGGCCTAGAACTAAAAGTATAACTAGTAAAATGTTACATACTTTTGAACCTACTGTATTTTGTAGAGGCTTGGACAATAAATAAATACTGATGCAATCAGACAACTATTTGAATCATGGATTTAGAGAAGGATAATAAAAATATCCTATATGGATAATATTAAATTTAGAAGTACCTACTTATACATGCTTATTATACTTATAATATTAGCCATAGGACATAGGACTGTTAATAGTAGAAGGAAAGGTAGAAGGCCGAAGGTCAAGAGGAAGATATGCAACAGGATGGGCAGACCAAATGATGACTCTGGTGGGAAAATCTCTAAATAAACCGTCTATATAGCACAGGATCGTAGATAGCAAGCCAATATTATTTGGGATTATAGAGACATTAAGATATACATATAAGAAAACGTTCATGGCAACTCCAATGAACTATTCTGGGCTGATGTATCCAAAATTCAGAAAAAATCAAAACAGAGTAGGCATGTAAAGAATATGTCGAAATGGTCACATGTCTGAGAGGCAAAATAATTGTTAAGAATAAAGACTATTTCTAACATGTGATAACATGGACAACCCTTGATGGATAGAATGGTACGTCAGTTGTTAAAAAATTACCGAACTTTAATTATCAATTTTGAACCAAAGATTATTATAAATTATCACAAATGTTTTCTCATTATTTATGCCGCGTGGGCCATAAAGTGTATTATATGCCCACACGTACATAAATTACACTATTATCCATTTGGTAAATAAACCATAAAAAGACAATAATAAACTAACAGATATAAATGAAGATAAGTAGTATACCTTGTAAAAAATATTTTGTATACGTTTTTTAATATTTCCCAAAAGAATCCTTTCATAAAATTCAATGTATACATAAATCGTGCCAGAAAATGTGTGTCCAGGATGAAAACCGTGCTGGAAAGAGATAGACAACGGCGTGCTTGCTGGACCGTTTAATAATACATGCCGAATTTGCTTTTTACTGTATCCCATTCCAGACAAGCAAGTGACATATGGTGCTGCGTTCAATCGTTAATAGGATATATCAGCGGTATTTTGGCGTTTTTATGGGGACTTTCGTATAGTTTATCTCTCTTTTATCGGTCTATTTCGTTGTTGTTTCGATTTGGTAGTTTATAAATTATACTTCTATCTAGCCGGTTGTTATTTTTTAACGCTGAGGGAGAATTTGGGTCTATTTTTATAGGCCTTTTAATTTTTGTGTCTATTTGTTTTAAACTGGGAACTCACAAAAAATTGATGCTCGTACATGACGATAAAAAACGTTTTATGGTTGGTTCTCTTTTGTGAATTTTATCGCGGTTTCAGCTGCATACGCTGCATGTCTATGTAATGGATTAGTAGCGAACAAAGTACTGATTATTTTATTTATTAAAAAACGCAAATTTACTATGTTTATATAAAGTATCAAAGGAAAAAGGTTTGATTTCTTTTTATAAATGAAATGATAAGTATTTTTTTTTTAATTCGATTTTTCAAAATCTATGAAAATTTCGCCAACGGACAAATGATGGTATTATGTTATATGGTATTTTTTAGTAAAGAAAGGTACAAAAGATAAAATACTAATTTTTAAGTTGAACTAGATTGTACTATGAACTAAATACATGTTGATACTTCAATATATAATTTGATTGTTTTCTCTGAAAGGTGGTTCTTGGTATTACTCGTTTTTCTGTACATATATTTGTGATTTTAACCTTCAAATTATTGTTAATTCCTTTGTCAAATTTGTTAATTCCTTTTTATTTTGCATATTGTAACATATCCAAAATATTTTATTTTTTCTTAAATTGCATTTAATTCAGAAAGCACTAACTTTTACGTGACCCTGTAGGAGGTGGTAATTCTGCGTCTTCCACTTACATATTCAAACGTTAGTTTATCATAAGCATTCAATGTTTGAATGGCATCTTAGATTCTTCAAAAGGTAAACGTTTGAATTCTGAACTAGCCGGCCTATTCTAGGTGTTTAAATATACAAGTATTAATTTCACTGAATAAAAGCAACCGCGTCCTCTTTAAATCGTTTTCTCTGTGAGAATTGTGTTAAACAGATAAGCACAATAAGTGTCTGCTTACAAATTGCCCAATGCCCCTGCCAGATTCCTCTAAATTCCACCAATCGCTTGCAAGATCGAATTCGTCATGAGAGCGAAGAGTTTTGCTTTGCCGGCAAAAATCATACACGTGTGAGAATTGAGATTATTACCGGTCGAGCCTTTAAACAAGCTGGTAGTCTGGCATTCTTACGCCAGGTGCTGGACTTTGTGTGCCTTTGTATCAACAATTTTCAGTTCAGTCCATTATAAAAATATCTGCTTTCGTTTACTCCCCAGAGATGGGAGTTAAAGCACAAGTTTTTCCGGTTGTTTGTTACTGAGAAACCTACCATGGTTTAGTTAATAGTCTGAAACAGTCTTTATTCCATTAGAAGAACCCACATGGCTACAGTGAATAAACTATAGTGAAACAAAGAAATTCACAATAAGTTTTTATCTTTTTTTATACTGGTTTAGCAGATAATTTTTAAGCTGAATATTTCCTTTTGGTAGTCATTATGGAAAAGGAACCATATATCATTAGTTTCTTTTTCCTCTACATATACCCGGTGCAGTGCAGTGTTCCTCTTTTTTGAAGGGGTACATACTGTAATTTTTTTTTTGCATGATTTGATCACTATTGTTTCGCTGTATACAACGCTAAATTTTAGATTATAACAACCGAGAATTCTACAAATGATATAATAATGATCCAGGTCAAGTTCAGATTTTAACTTTTTTTAAATAACATTCAGTATTGAGATCATTTTTAAATATGTTTACCAGGTGATCTAGAGAAAATATTGAAATTTCTATACATATTTAAGAAGGTATAAATTTGTAATGGACAGATTTGTTGTAAGATGTAAGATAATATGATCAGTTTAATTTAGGTTTTGGCTTGTATATAACATGGCTTGTATATAACAACATTGTATTTTTAATTTTATAATCTTCTTCTTTTCTCTTGGACCACATATAAATACTTGCTGGGAGCCAATATATACAAGGTAGGTGTGATTGTTTGTTATTATTTGTTTATATATGTATTCTGGTTTTAAATAGTTGTCTCTCTCAAAGAAAAGATTATGTGTCTCCCTTTTTGGCAAATTATTTATGATTTTCTTTTGTATTGTTTATTCAATGTCTGGTTTAACTCTAGTAGCTATCATATCTTAATTTTTCTTTTTTTCAATTTTCTTTTGTTTATGTGTCTAATAACCACGCCCACGCGGCCTCGTTCATTTTGTGTACCTACAACAATGTCGATCATTTCATGTGTTACAATATACACCTTGTATCTTCAAACCGTGCTCTGTACCAATGTTTTTACACTCATTTTTACTGATTCCAACAACTTTGTGTTAGTTCGTGTCTGGAGCAGTATTGTATCAATCGCGATTGATTCCTTCGTTTTGATTCTATCACTTCAAAGTATTGAACGACCGAATTCCGCTAGTTTATAACGATCCGATCGTGCGGTAACAGAAATCTATTGATCGCCTGCCGACCGCGTCGATCGAAACAAAACAAAATCCTACAGCCAATACTCTCATTTCTCTCGGTCCTCGGTCGTTCCTCACTTGCCACGAAGACCGATATAGGCTATGCGGCTGAATGCGTTCGTTTGAATGACGAAAAATTAAAATACAACGTCTGGAGAGCTAGAGTTAAAAGTCGGAGCTCAGCAGCGTATGTCATTACCATTAGAGTTCATCCTTATTATGCTATGTATTTATTGCATCATTGGTATAACAAATTATTTTCAGTTTGGTTTACGAAATTGTGCATACTTTCGTCTAGGATCAAATTGAACAAAAGAAAAATTAGCGATTCCCCTTGTTACGCCTTTTTCGAATGCAACTAATTTATTATTTCAGTACCTTGATATCCTTGTCGTTTTTAACAGTTTATGGGTTTTATCACATCTTGTATTTTCACTCAGTCAAACTTTTTTGTTAGATCTTTTAGACAGATAGATGCATGCTGATTTATTACATTCCAGGGTTTTCTCTTTCTGGATAGCTATCGATTCCTTTCGAATTTTCTTAAAAACAATCTAAAAACAAACATTCTTGCACTTCGTTATACGTCAGGAATTCAGTTTTGTGTAATTATATTCTCTATTATTCGTAATTGTTTAGTAAGAAGTGTCTTTGTTGTCTTATTTTTAGATCTCTGTTCTTTTATATGTTATATGTGGTGTTTCTGGCAAGGCCGTTTTCGATTTCATTTTGACCAAATTTGTAAGAAAAGAGATCGACTCGTTTTATTTGATATGGGTGATTTCTGCCAATTCTTTCATTTGCCCCTGTTACAAAGATGGAGCAATAATATTAATGCTTAAAACGGAAAAGAGATAGAAAATTGGATAAACGATGTAAGTAAATTAACAAAACTATCCTTAAATGGGATAGTTTGTAGTTTTGTAATTTGTAAGATTACGTTTAGTATTTAAAATTTATATGTATGGTATAAACAGCAATTTAAAGCCCGTTGAGATAAATAAATAAATAACACTAACAACAGAATTTCTAACGCCATTTCTTTAGCTTTACCCTCCGTTTCCGCCTTTTTGCCTCACGTTGTTCGAGTCCCTTCCTGGCGCTGCCGAGGGCTTTGTCAGGATTTTCTCGCCTCATTGGCACACTCGAAGCTTCAAGTAATATGAGTCGTAGTCGTAGGGAGTTAAAAGACGAGAAAACAAAAATTGCTGGTTTCTTAGAGAAATGTGCTTCGCAGTTGAGCGGTTTGAAGAATAATATTATACATTAGCGTGGAAAAAGAGGAAGACGTAATAAACTACGCATTTGAAGTTACAGAAAACTACTTAACTAATTTGTTTTATAATACTAACATTATAAGACACGTCATTTACAAATTAAAAAAATTCTTATGTAAAACAGGACAATATATGGACCAATTGAGCAGAGGAATTAAGAACATAATCTCCCAATACCTTGTGAACACTGATTTATTTTTTACGGGTATTTGATAAAATCTAGCAAAAGCTCTCAAGATAAAAAATTTTACCAGGAAACTATTTTTTCAATGTACTTTTCCAAATCTAGAATCATAGAGGTACCTAACTGAACACATCAGAAATGTTTAATGAACACCACCTTATTCTACGTAAATATGTACGTCAATTTTAATTGAATTTTAAAAAATAACGTATCCATTGAGCCACAGTAACCTCATGCAGAAACAGCAGTCACCTAGACGTTCTAGATGTAGCACAAGACTCGCAATGATTATTCAGTTATTATCGCAGTTATTATCATAGAAGACAGAGTGGTTTTTACAGAAGGAGATTAGTTATGTGTTACATACTATAAAAAACAGAATACTTGGATCAGTTTCTACTATGGTCAATTCTACTGAAATCAACATACAATATGAATACATTCTCTACATAGATGAACCACAAAAACCAGCGAACTCTGATTTACCACATCACAAAAATTGTAACGATTCAAAAGCAATTTTTTAAATTTAATACAGAAAGCAGTAACTTTCATGTGACCCTGTATAATATTTTAAACTACGCATTACGAATATTCGAAGAAAACATTTTAGAATATATCTTTAAATTACGTGGAGTAAAACGCTTCCTATTGAAATTTTATAAGTAGCCATAAACACTCATGGTTTTTTCTAAAAATCTCTTTCCTTGATTGGTCAAAGAGATCACACGATTCAAACTGCAGTCCTTTTCCGATAAAGTACATCATGTGAGTTTTTTTAATCTTTGTGTCGAGTTTATGCTACCAATTTTTGGTATATTGTAACACTAAAAGTTGCTTTTTTCTTTACTTCTTTACATAAAGAAAAAATAAACATCTTAAATATTTAACTCCTTGACTTCTCTTCGCTAAAATCTCTTCTGGCTGCGTTACGTCACCTCAGGTAGACGTCAAAGACACGTAATATATACTTAAGACATGGATATAATTAATATTCCGATAGATACCGGATGTATTAAAAAATATTTCCAAAAAATGGATCATCTTTATATTAGAAATGTATAACGATAAATAAAATTGTTTCTTTTATTCGTCTATTTACTATCCAGCGAACGGCCGCCATAAGAAACAAAATTTCAAAGTTTAATAACTCTTAATTGTGTTAATCTTTATTAAATGTTTATTTTGTTATTTTAAAATGATAATCGATACAAGAAAATTCAATTGCAATTTGAAATGTTAATAAAAAAAACACATATTAATTAATTACAAAAATTGTATGATTCTATTTTGTTTTAAATATGATAAAGTTATTCTTGATTGCTAGCAAACACAAAACAATTTCATAAAATTAAGTGTATACCGATAACTTTCAAATATCTAGGTAAAAGGTAAAAATTCTAATAAATCTCTACGCAAATAATTTCTTTGTTTAGTAAGAACTGGTTTCGCTGGCAATGTCATGATTAATACTCCAGTCGTCAGAGACGAAAATACCACTAAACCTCTAAAAATCATACGAACAAACTGAATTTTGCCGAAAATGTCAATTTTAGAACCCCAAAATAGATCTTTACCACTTTTACCCCCGGACTTTACCAAGAATCTGTACACCGTAGAAAAAATATTTCAAATAAAAAATGTAGCTGAGATAATTAAAAAAAAATGTTTATAAGCATTTTTTGTGTAGAATGAACCGGTAGAATTGAAGTGACCGTTGATTTTGCATGTCAGTTACGCCCGCGAAATCAATGTTCAATAAAATTTGTATCAGCTCGACAGTAAAAATTCGATATCTTTTAAATCAAGTGACCTATCGACAAAAGTGAAGATGCGTTTTAAATGTAAAGAGTTCGGATTTCGTGTTCAGTTTTTGTATTCTGCACAAATAAATTCAGATTTTATACAGGTGTTAAATAAAAAACTTGACACGATTTTTGCCATTTTTTATGATGCTCACGAGATCAATACAATCTATTCCTTTCATTGACTAGCCTCTATGAAGTTTTGATTACTAGAGCCTAACCTAAAAAACCTATAGCATGAAATTTTAGTTTTAATTTTTGGATAAAATACTGGATTTAAACTGGCACACAACCAACGATCTAAAACATTTAAAACTTTTTTTCAATTACACTAGTACGTTTTTCAAAGGAACAAAACTTCTGCAATAAACTACATTTAAAACCGTGTTCTTAAATGCATTTCTCGTGACGTGTGATCGTTTGTAATGTAAAACATTAAAATCTGCGTTTTTTATTCATATTTCAAATGATATATATTTGTTAGCATAACTCAAAATTGAAATTTAATCTCATACTTATAAATTTTACTACAACTGGTCAATTAAAGTTATCAATTTTATTGATCTCACGAGAATCATAAAAAATTGCAAAAATCGTGCAATGTTTATTTATGTAACATCTGTATAAAATCTGAGTTTATTTGCGGCAAAATGCAAAAACTGCATACGAAAGCTCAACTCTTCACCTTTAAAACGCATCTTGATTTTTGTTGATAGGTCACTTGAATTAAAAGTTATCGAATTGCGTAACTGACATGCAAAATCGACGGTCGCTTCAAGCGTTGTAAATGCTTATAAACATTTTTGTTTAAAATTATCTCAGCTACATTTTTTATTTGAAACATTTTTCTCTACGGTGTACAGGTTCTCAGTAAATCGATTTTTTTGCGTTTTTACCCTCCTACGAGGGGGGTTTTCCAGGGAAGCCCGGGGGTAAAAGTGGTAAACATTTTAACATCTCTTATGGGGTTCTAAAATTGACATTCTATGCAAAATTCAGCTAGTTCGTATGATTTTTAGGGGTCAACTCTCTGACGACTGGACTAAAGTTTGAACGATTGTATCTTTCTATATCTCGTTTTACTTCTCCTATTCTTAGAAGATATAAAGAAAAAATACGGTGGGCTCTTTTGGCAACTTCTTTATCATTTAATTCTTTGTTTATTTTCTCCTATCATATCATATTTTGTTTATTCTAGTGTAGTTTGTACCAGTGTAAATGTCGAAATAACCCCACATCTCTTCCTACTCTGAGTAACGCTTCTCCTTCATTTTGTGTACTTCAAACTGTCTCATCGTGTATTGTGCTACAAAATATTCCCAAAGGTAAATATGGTTAATCACTATCGTGACTTCATTTATCCATTTTTTTACATAGACATTCCCTTGTCTGTTGCGATACTATATTATTTTTCAATCAACTCTATCCGGAGACCGTATTGCCGTACACTAATATTTTGATAGAAATACGATAGATCATGATGTCAATGTCAACAAACATATCTTGAATTTGATGATTTGTCTGTTTTCATATAATCCTTCACACTAGAAATCTGTCAGTCGTAGCGGTAATATTAAAAAACATTTCGTTGGCGTTAAACTCCGCCGCGATGCCTTGTTTTCTCCCCGAACTAAAATCCCTTTTTTTCATTTAATTAAAACCCCATAGGGTAGACTCGCATCGTTTCGTAAAAAATATGTTGCTCGAAAACAGCAATGAATTGATCTTCACTTAAATTAATTAGCAGAGTTATAGGGGAGCGCTCATGATCTCCCGAACGTGATACAAAAAGCAAGGGAGGTTTATTTGACCGCGTCGCCGTACGGAGGTGATGAGAAAACTGGGGTGAATCCCCCCGGTATTGATGCTCGAGAAACTTGACTCTGATCTTTTCGCCATTAGGCAGGTAAAACGAAAGGAATTTTTGGAGCGGTGCTCCATAGTTGTGGAAAATGTGGCTTACAAGCATTTTACTCACACTGAAAATAGAATTTATTGCGAACGTAGTTGTCTATTTTATTTTAAGATATTTACTGAACTATTCTCGTTGATTTTTTTAATCAGGAATGTATCTTCTTTAATGCTGGTCATATTTAAAATAAATCTATTTTTGCATTAAACGTTATACGATTTCATATTTTTTTGGAAGACGAAGAGACATATGCAAAGCCTAAAAATCAAATAAATCATGTTCTGATCAAAAAAAAAATGCAGAAATTTACAAAGAAGATAATAACTTACAGAAGACCCGAAGCCGACTCCAATCATTACATAGTTGTGCATTAAAATGAAGCAACTAATACCAGGAAACAACATTAAACTAAAGGAAAAGAAGTATATTAATAAACCAATCCCACTAACAACAAAGAAAGAGCAGTAAACATACCGAGAAACGATGAAAACAGAATTAAAGAAGATATAAAAACGGAGAAGAACTGGGAAACTATAAATTTTATTCATGAATAAAGAAGCAAGAGAATGTGGCAAATAAGAATACAAAGAGGAATGAATGGTTCTGCATGTAGTTCCAATAAGAAATAGCAAAAAGAAGTTCATGAGGATGAAAATATTTATAAAAAAAGGGTAGAGATAAAGAATAGATCTATAGAGTAAAGGAAAAAGGTAAAGAGGTTGTTAAGCGAAAAGAAGAGCACGTAGAAAATAAACTAAAATAAATAGAAGCTAATTACAAAAATCAAAATTATATATCTTGGAACACAACTAAATAACAGCAACCTAGTAAGCGTAGAAATTAAGAGAAGAATATACCTGGCGAACAGAGCTTACTTTGGACTAAAGCAGCTCTTCACATCACACATCATTAGCTGAAAAACCAAGATACTAATATATGAAACTCTTATTAAACCTGTGCTGACATACGCGTCAGAGACATGGACTATGGTAAAAAGCAACTAAGAACTGTTAGGCCGCTTTGAAAGAAGAATACTTAGGCACATATACGGAGGAGTACAAGAAAGCGGGATATGCCACAGGCGCTACAATTTTGAGTTGTATCAATGCTATGAAAAATGCAACATCGTCCGGTCTATTAAAATTAATAGACTAAGGTGGCTAGGACACCTCGAAAGAATGGACACTGGAGACCCCCAAAGACAGATATTATATCAAGAGCCAGTAGGAACCAGGAAGAGAGGCAGGCCAAGATCTAGATTTAAAACTCAAGTGGAAGATGCATTGAGGAATCTAGGGGTCAGAATTTGGAAAGCCAGGGCGAAAGATAGGGGGGAATGGAGACTAATTCTTGAACAGGCCAAGACCCACACAGGGTTGTAGAGCCATAGATGATAAATTACAAAAATAAAGTAGTAAGAAACGTTTACCACGGCGCCAGAAATGAAAAACAGAATACTAACCAAACCTTATATTCCTTAAAAAATAAAGCACGGAATAGAAAAAGTGAAAAAGCAGAAATATTAGAGAGATGGAAATAATATTTTGACGAATTACTAAATTACAAGAATAAACTAAACCAAAAAGGACACAGAGAAACAGAAGCACGAAATGAACACTTAGAAGATGTAGAAGACAATTCAATCAGCAAAGTACAAATCGAATAATAATAAAAAATCTAAAAACAGCAAATGCCCTGAACGTTATAACATAACAACAGATATGTTAGCACATATGGTAAAAAATTGCTATTCAGCTAAAGAAAACGCTTCAACTTATCAACATCAAATTTGGTATACGCACTATTAATGACGATGAAAGTTGGGTTTAGGCGTATAACCTGGAACCCAAACAAAAATTATTGACGGTTTGGGTTTTTGTGTCCAAAACTGGACAAGTGGCTACTGTTTCATTAGAAAATTAACGCATTGTAACACGTAATGGTATACGGTATACCAGAAGTTTTTTCAATTATTCTCAATTAAAAAAAATAGAACCAAGCACCAAACACATGGAACTTTTAGCTAATTATAAGGTACAATTGATGTCCCATCCTTCCTACAATCTTGACTTAGGTCCTAATATATTTTTTATTTTATAATCAAAAATCAATTGCGTGGTAATGGATTTTCAATATCAGAGGAACTCCTTGGAGCATTTAAACGGAACATTTGGTTATACTCTCTTTCAACTTTCATCTACAGCTAGGAGTATAAAACATCAATGTTACATCAATTTACCACAATGTTAATAGAAGAACGATGTGCAAACTTCCTTTTTTTCTAGTAAGCTTTGATATTTTGGTTGGTTATTTCCTAAGTAAAATATGGTTTCAGAGAAAACACAGACAAAACTAAATATTATGTGGTAATAGTTAATAGGCTGTATAGGAAACAACTTAAACATGAAGGGAATTATAAAAAGTGATACCAAAGAATATAAATTCCTGAAAGTTATCTTAACTGAAGATAAAAAACGATGAAAAGGATATCGTGCAGAAATAGGTAGTGGAAGAGCCATCACGATTCAGTTTAACTCCTTATTATAGTGTAAAGTATATAAAGTCTTTATTATAGAGTAAATACATATAAGAAAAAAAGTATTTGTAACACTGATGGACAATAGAGTTATTTATATATGATTCAGAAGTAAGGAGTATAAGTAGGAACAATTAAATAAGTAGGTAGAAATCACTTTTTGGCGAAGTTATTCCAGACTCACTACATGATCATTTAAGAACAGACAGAATTAAGAAAATAATAAATACAAAAACATCATTAACAGATACTATAGAGAAAAAACAGCTGTCCTGGTACGGTCACGTAAAATTACTAGAAACACTCAGAAATTACTAATCTGGAAAACAGCTATGCCTCAAAAACAAGTTTTGGAATACAAGGATTCAATGTAGCCAAGAACAGAAGAACTATCGAATTAGACTCATGGCAAAACAAAAACCAGTTGTGTTGGAATTGGAGGAACGATTTTTTCGCGTATTAAATCAAATTCCGCTGCTTTCCTGAAATTGCTATTTTCTTTAATTTTATTGGCCACTTCCTTTGGTTTGACCAAATTGACTCTATAAGATATTTTTCCAGCCAAGCGACTTCAAATCCTTCGGCTAAAATGTTTCACATATAAGTTGTACGTTTCTATGAGATATTTTCACTCTATGAGATATTTCCTAGCCAAGCGTACTGTTAGTTCATTTGTCTGAAATGTTTCACATACAAGTACGTTTCCACGTGAGCTCCCAGCTTATAGATTATGTACATATATAAATTTACACCTAATTGATTCAAAAATGCGGGGTATACAAAATATTCGGGGCTTATATGCCGTGGTCCAGACTTGTATCTTCTGGACGTGTCGTCTGAAACTGCGGCTGATATTATTAAAGGCTATGTTATGTGTAAGCAGACGTACACAGCGCATAGCCTATGAGACGCAATTTCAGGAAGAAATAATTCCAGATCACGGCCTATAGATCTCGAATACAATAATCAACGTTCGACAAACTCTACATACTTTTCTTTTTGCTGTAAAAACGAACAAGTTCAATGCTTTAAACCTACTTAGCACGGAGTAATAAGTTAAAGAATATTTTTTACTAAATTATTCCACTGATTCTTCAACAAAGCTCGTGAAAGACAATAAATTTAAGTAATATCCCCGAGACTGTAGTAAAATGAATCAGGAGGTATTAAATATATTGCAACGTTGCAACATTGCGAAAGAGAAGACCCGAAATCGGCCCCAGTCATTGATTCCTCCTCGTCTCTTCTGTGCGCTTCTCTTCTTTTTTATTGGCAATAAAGGTCCAACTTCACTGCATGTCACGATAAGAGCCCTTTTATCACGCTCCGGGGAATCGATTTCGACTAATAAAATACAGAAAGGAAAACGTCATGTTTGTAGAGCGCTATTACCGCTTGTGGGATTCGCCAGACTATTTTTCAATGCGATAGCATCGTTGTTTCTTTTAACAAGACACGAAACTGATCCGTCTCCAATTTCAGTTTGTGATCAGCGAAGAGCCTTCAGTGGTGGAGTGGAGAGAGCGATTTCAAATGATAAGAATCTTTCTTTATTTTGTCGATCGGTGGTGACATTATAAACTTTATTTTAGTAAAACAAAGCATTTTTCACTTTGAAAAACAAAAGTATCTAAGAAAATACAAAGCACGGAAAATATGTAAATGTAAAATACTAAAGAAAACAAATATTTATTTTTGGACCATTTTACTATATCTTCTTCTTTCCATAATTCTCTTTTACATGTATTTTTATTTTGTCTAGGTTTTATATCGAACCTGGTTGTACGGCAATCCTAAGAACTTACTTGTTACTTGCTTTTTCAGCAATTTTCCATTCCATTTACTCTTTTCTTCTCTAGCAATTGTGCACGGATATTATTCTTAATAAGCACGAGACGTTTCTCATATATGGGTGCCAGGGTATGAGGGAGGGCATCTTTCTTATGCGTTGTTGGGTTTGGTGTTCTCTCAGGGTTGCTGAGAGCTATCACAGAATAGATCTTAATGTATTGGTTGTTTTGAATGTTGTTGTGATGTTGCACTTAAACCTTTTAAGGCCTTTACATATGGTGTTGGTGTCATCTTTTAGTCCCTTCGTGTGAGTGTTTCTAAATTGCTGGTGGTATTATGTTGTTTTCTTTCTTGAATCTTGTGGAATTGCTTGTTTATAAATGACAACGGGTAGTCAGAATTTTTAGTCAGAATTTTAGTGACGGGCTCCGTCATATAGGAATTTGATAATTTCTTTGTTGATGTTTACGGTGTAGTTGAAGGGCTAATTAAATATCTGTCGGCGTGGGTTGGTTTTTTATACACTTTGGTTACATACCCTGTGTCTTCTTGTATAGTTTGCAACCTTTGTGGTATAATACATTTTTTTTCACAAATATATAACACAAAATACAGAAAAACAATCAGAATTTGATATTTCTAGGGTAAAAATATCACCCTCAAATTTCGTTAGCCATTACATACTGCTTCCATACGAGATTGAGGTAAATCATGTCAATTTTGAAATGACATAACCAATAACAAACACTTTAGTTATACATTTCCCAGAATTTTTATAATAAGCTTTTTTGAAAACTCTTTCCGGAGTGGAAATCGAAACGTCAAAACATTAGTTAGTTAAAAATGTGATTTTCATTATAACTAATAGCTAATATCTCGCCTAAACTAAGAAGCGCAGATTCTACTCATATTTTATAAGTCTCTGCTACTCTGTAATCCAGATACCTAAAACAATTATTTTTTACAATATTTTCGCCATCCTATAAGTTATAATCTTATTTGTAGAAGTAACCCCATCTTCAAAAAACAAACATTAGTTGCTGTACTATTAATTTTTAAATATTTTCCTTCAAAATTATCTTAACGTGAGTACCGTGGCGTGTAGGAGTCTAAAGAAACGAATTAGCTTGTTGGTAAAGCAAGACCTTAAAAGAATCTCAGCAAAATCTCAAGCACAGAACTAATCTGCAGTATCACGAAAGATGCGGTTAGAAATGAAATTAAGAAGTGGCTGAAAAAGAGTGATATTATCAAATGGACAGCTTACAGAAATCGTAAGGAGACAGGCGGCGGGAATAAACCGTGGTGCAGGAAATACGAAATGAACTAAAAATCGCTACATTTTAAACTGCACATAAGAATGTTATTTAATTTTGACAAAAGCACAGAACTTCTTGATGGAGTCTAATGAAAGGACAAGGTTTACTGCTAAGGTCTCACGATCAAGTGTCACCAATGTTATTGAAGGAATGTCTTATTCGCTGTCTTTTCTTTTTCCTCAAAACTTTTCATCATCATCATCATTATCTTTGACTCGACAATCTTTTGAAGATCTTGGCCTCCTTCAAGATTCGTCGCCATTTTGACGTGTTCCTGTTTTGTATATCCTTAAGCCGGTCTCAACTCTATCTAACCACCTAACTTATAGACGGCTTCTGCTTCTTTTTCTTACAGGTGTTTCTGTAGTTACAGTTAGTTCAGAAGGTCGTTCTAGTAATCGTGTTATCTGTCCTTCGTATTAAGTGTCCAGCCCATCTAAGTCGCTGTGTTTTATGAACGTTATGACGTTTGGTTCAAGACTTGGTATAATTCGAAGTATAACCTTTGCGTTACTGTCCTTGGTCATATATAGCTCCAAAGATATTGCGGAGTATTTTCCGCTTGAATATTCCCAAAAGTTTGTCATTCTACTGCGCTAGAGTCCATGTTTCTGCCTCATATGTGAGGGCCACAGCAGTGTTTTGTAGATAATAATTTTAGTTATTTTTAGGATGTTTCATGAGTTGAGTTGAACTGCTTTTGGAGTCCAACCACAGTATGTCCTATTTGTAAGGTTTATTCATCTTTTAATTTCTTCGCCTGTTTTGTTGGTAGTACCCACTAGCGAACCAAGGTATGTGAAGCTGCCAATACGTTCAAAGATACGACTTCCAAATACTACTTCCCCTTCTTTATTTCCTATAAGATCCTTAGTAACCACCATGTACTTGGTTTAGTCATCGATGATGATCAGACCGACCTGTTTCCCGCTGTTTCCGATGCTAGGAAAGATTGCTCTACGTCCTATTATGTCAATGTCATCAGCATATACTAAAATATAAATCGATCTATTGTAAATAGTACATCTACGCCGTCTTTACCTCGTTTATCTCGCACTGTCCTTTCTAAGTCAAAATTAAATAGGAGGCCAGCCTTTCAGGCAGATCTTTCTGTCCATATTTTTTTCGTATGCTGCATTGAAGTCAACGAATATATGATGAGTTTTAATGTTAAATTCTAATGTTTTCTTGAGGATATATTTTATTGAATCTGGTCAATGTTTATTTCTAAAATCTTTTACAAAATCTAATATTTGTAATTGTGTACGAATCATCTATATATTCTTATAATTATATTTTTACTTAAACCTTCCAATTGATTCCTAGCTTGTGAAATTGTATACTATCATCCTAGCCCAATTAATACAACCCCAAGTTTACTTACGAAGGGCAATTCTCGAGAAATACACTTTTCGCCGGAAATCACACAACCTACCCTCATCCTATTCCCCATCTTTCTCCCTCGTGTCACCTAACACGAAACACCACTCGAAACTCATAGGTAATTCTTTCACGACGCCATGACACATGGCGCAGTCGATGAACGTGTTCCGCAATAAAAGTTCCGGTGGGCCACGATCTGGAGACCGGAACAGAAGTCATTTCCTGAAGTTGCGAGGAAGTTTACATTGCAGTTACTCACCGACACGGCGACCGGAGATTTACAAGCTCTCTCTCGTGTTGTAAAGGAGCTCGGTAACTGGTCTTCACTTACTGCTTAATTGCCAGTGTTGTGTCAGAAGGAGAGTGGTTTTAACAGAGTTGTAAGGTCAGACGGGAGATCAGAAAGGGGATTTTAAGTGTCTGGTCCAAACAGCTATAGCATAGAATTTATTAAGCATCTACGGAGGAAGTCTTTGTGACAGTAAATACTTTATAGCAATATTGTGGTTATTTATATACTTAAGATATCTGCAGATGACTTACAGACTAACAAGAAATATATCGATTAAAAATTAATGCTTAGTTAACCTTAACCATGGTAGGAAAAATTATAAAGAACGCTTATAAAAAACCCTTGATAAAAGTAATAAACGACGATTTTTGTGCCATACAAAAATTTATTTATTTGTGTTTAACTATAAACTTATAGAATTACAATAATACATATACACATAACGTACTAAATTTGTAATTTCACTTTGAAACATTTTGGCGTATACGATCTTAAAGTTTAAAATTCATCAAATCCAAATTTTGTTTCAGAATTTGCAATATAGAATGGTAAAAATAATGAGTTGTAAATTCAGCATGAATCCCTTGCCACCAACACGGATTTTTTACTGCTTTGATCACAGTTCCACAATGTTTGATATAACAAGGAAAACTTTTCAGGATTTTGTGGATATGGAAATATCCTCAGAAGGCCCAAGCGTAATAATATTATTTGAATTTGAAATCAGTTTCGGCTACGGATGTATCGATGGAGACACGGCTTTCCATATGGAAATGCTACGGGTGGCTTTTATTTCGGAAAGATTTGGCGTTTTCTTGGAAAGTTTCTTGAACATGCCGCAGGAATTTGAATAGCGAATTTTCTCTTGTCGAAAACAGGGTCGTAAGAGCGGTTGTTTAAAGAGTGTTGAATAACAAAGTAAAACTTAGGGAGTAAACGTCGCCTAATGAGTTAAAGAAAACGGGAAAATTTAATATATTAACATTGATATCTTTTTATTTACTTATTCTATTTCCGTTTATTAGTGTGCTCAGACAATCATTAGATACATTTTTACGGAAAAAACGGGGCCAATATATATATTTATATTTTTCAAATTATTTTCGACAGTACTGTTTTAAATATTGATTTATAGTATCAGCAATCGGTCTGTAGAAAATGAAACGCTATTTGTTCTGTCTCAATATTTCGTCACGATCTTGTTATTCTCAAAAATAAAAGTTAAAACTCCAAATTAATTAATGAGTAATATAATTTACAGAATAAATTACAATCAATGTCAAAGTTGTTATATTGGTCAAAGTCAACAGTGACTTAAACAACGTGTCACTCAACACAAAAGTGACTGTAACATACGAAAAAACTCTTGTGCCTTAGTGGACCACCACTTGAAGACAGGACATAACTTTGACTTTAATAATGTAAAAATCTCGGAACAAGTTGATAATTATAAAAATCGACTTTTCCTTGAAATGGTATACATTAATAAAACGCCTGAATCTATCAATTATAAGACAGACACCAACCATTTAAGTAATATCTACTGCAACATAATAAAAACAATATATGATAGATCTTAATCTTTAAAAACAAACTCAGTAATTCTCTAGTAACTCTACCTATAATTTTATTCCATTCCTACATATCAGTATTACAATAACTGACTACATACCATCAATTACATTTTATAGATCAATTTACCATGTTCCTGGTTCTTTCTCAATTCTCTACTAATAATTCCATCTTTCCACTTTATAATATGTATAATACTGTCATAATAATTGTTTATTTTACCTTATTCACTGAAAATTGTACAATGGGAATTCACTCTATAAAATATTGCGGTTACCATAACTCCTAAATAAAAATCAAACTAAAATGTCATGTATTTAGATATGTTAAAAAAATTTAAATTTTTAATCTTATAGTTGTAAGTATTGAAATATTCACTTTGTTTATATATTATAATTAATTATTCTAATAAATTTACAGTTTTCTCCTGAAGAAGTCACAAAATCGTGACGAAATATTGAGACTGAACAAATAGAGTTTCATTTTCTACAGACCGATTGCAGATACTGTAAATCAATATATATTTATATATATATATATATATATATATATATATATATATATATATATATATATATATATATATATATATTTAACTTAAGCTCAGACCAATCTGATTTGCCTTTTTTATTATTTATACTGTCGGAGATTCCTTGTTAAAGAGTAGCCCTAAAAGTAGCCCTGTTAAAGAGTAACATTTCGCAAAAAGGATAAAAAAGGTATAAACAGATTAAAATTCGTGCTTCTGACTTATTGGTCTTCATCAGTACGATACAGCCACGTTAGAATAGGAAAAGGATCTCTACACGAGCAACGCAATACATTTTGTATATTTTGCAATCCCAGAGTAACAGCTAACATCAACCGCGGAGGAAGCTACATACACCTAAGAAAAAACAGGAATGCCAAAAATGGATAAACCAAGAGAGAAGGAGAGGATAACGCGAGTAAATGGTAACAATTAAAAGCTGAATAATAACGACATCGGAAAAACACATGTTCGATTTATGAGTCTTTGTCTGTGTTTGTCATAAAGGTGTGTTGTGTCATATAAATGAGTCTTTTGTTTTACTGGTATTCATTCTACAACATATTTTTTCGGCGGCCCCATTTTATCATTCAACCAGATTTTTTGTCTATGCTCCTGTCAGCTATTACAATAACATCATCATCATATCGTAGATGATTCAGATCATATTGATTTATTTTAATGACTTGTTTGTCCCACTGTAGTCTCTTGAAGAGATCATATCATAAAGAATATTGGATTTGTTTGCAAAGTACGAGGTATGGTTCTTGACAAATATATTGCCCTAATCGAAATCTACATCTATACAATCACAGAGAGTCGATTGAATATATTATAGAACATTAGTAAATCCAGAGTTAACACACGGAGCAAAAATTAAAATTATAACATCACACACAAAATCACACACAAATATACAGGCTCATATAGGAACACCTGACATTTGCAGACGAAATGACTCCATAAAACCTTATTAAGACCGCCAGATATTTTAACTGTTTTGTCACTTGCTATCGGATCTGCTTGCACTGTATTTAAATATTTTAAACTTACCACAAAAGTGGTATTTTTCTTAAAATTTATAGTGAAAAAATACCACACATTAATTAGCAAAATATAAAAAAACAAGTTTTTAAACGAACATAAAAGATTGAATCCTTAAAATATGTGCTAATGAACCACCAGATCAATTGTCACGTTTGCCGCCAGATGCACGTGTTCAAAAGCCTAATTTCCGAGGCTCCCTTTATTACTTGTACAACATGTTTACTTTTTACAGGTCACTGCCCACCTATCCCCTTTTTCACTCACTTCTCGCATCGATGAAAAAGCCCAGGGGTAATTTAAACAGGATGGGGACAGCTAAGGGGAGCCCCGGCTCGCTTTGATTTAATTTGTTAGCAGTTGGTCATTAATTCAGTCTTTTTCGTTGGGGTATAAACTTTTTTATCGGTGTAACATCAGAATATTAACCAGTATGTTATGGATTTTTATGTTGAAACATTAGGGAGATTCTGATTATGCTTTGGATTTTATAAAGTTATTTCAATGTAATTAAAAATAAATATTAACGTAGCTGATAGATAGATCATATGGATAGAAGGAAAAACGAGCATGAAAAAATAAGAAAAATTAAATAAAATTAAATAACCGTAAGGAGAATTAAATGAATTTAAATCAAGTTAAAAAGAATTACGTATAAATTAAATAACAATTAAATAAAATTAAGTAAAAGCTGTAACTGTACCGGCTTGATATACCGGTTCTGCTTCATTTCACATGTAAAATAACATAAGAAAATGCTCTAAGGTTCATTCTGCTCATTTTTTTGAGCGTTTTGTGGTGGGAGCAGAATAGTTTGTCGGTTTGTGACGTATGATACATAATTGACAAAAAAACACACATTGCGGCATTTCCAAAAGGGCAATACATCATATCTCCTTTGTAAGAAAATTTAAATTGAAGGAAAAGGCTATAACCAATATATTAAGATGGAAAAAAAAGTACTACTAGTGTCTTCATTATTAATGAACGTATAGGTACATACTGATGTCATAGGGCACTATGAATAAACATAGTTTAACTAAAAGATAAATGTTGATTTATTGACTTAAAGAAGGCCTCTGACTGAGTACAAAATAAACAACTGATCGAATCCTAACATGCGACATAACAAATGAAAGGGGAGGATATAACGAATATCTTCAGATAGAAAAAACAAACAAGGCGACTGCTAAAAGGGCACTACACAGTATCTTCATTATTAATGAACGTATAGCGACATGCGATATATCATAGGGCACTATGAATAAAAATAGATTAACCAAAAGACAAATTTTGATTTATTGAGTTAAAGAAGGACTCAGGCTGAGTAGATGAAAGGGGAGGATATATTAAATATATTCAGATAGAAAAAACAAAGGGATTACCAAAGGGTACTATACCTCATTTTCGTTATTAATAAACGTACAGCGACATATCACATATCACATGACACTATGGATGATAATAGACATATTTGCTTTATATATAAAGCATAAGGTAAATTTGCTTTATTGACCAGACAAGAGACCTGAAGAAGGTGACTGATTACAAAATAAACAACTAGCGCCTAATACTACTACATATGACACATCAAATCAAACTTCGTGAGACGTGTAGTACATAAAAATTATGCACATTTTACGATATTATGAGGTTTATTATTATTTGTGCCAATAACCTAAATGGTTGCAGAGCTGCTATTTTACAATAAAAATCTTATCAAACAGCCTTACATTACGTTCACATCCTTTAAATCCCCAAAAAATCTCTTAATATTCAAACATCTTAATCGAAGACACTACTTTTAAAAAGCTTTTAACCTCTTTTCAGCCGTCAAAAGAAAAATGAAATAAATCATCTTTCTATTTCCGAGTTTTTATCATAAGTTGCAAGTCACTCCCCATCAACTCCATCCATTTCCTTTTCCCCCATTCCGCAGATCCTTCCCTCCCTAAAAATCTGATCCCATAAAACTAAATCAATTCTAGCGAACTCGACACGTCAATCAATATCCTGCCCTCTTTTTCTTTTTTATCGTCGTCGAAATGACCTAATTCTATGAACTTCTTACCCCATGTATATAAATTTTATACCATATTCGCGTATCACCGAATATAGTCAGTTCTTCGGACTAGAGGAAATTTGGAAGTTTTATAGTATAGGCGCTAGTTTTATGCGTTTTTCATTCCAATTATTATATATTTTTATGAAGACTAATGAGAACATCTTTCCATATGATCAAAAATTTAAAAATAGGAGATTGATTCTTTGAATTATAAACAAATTTTGTAAATTCAAACTATACATATAAAAGAAATATTATATTTCACATATATTATTTCTTTTGACAAGTGTGCATTAACAGATCATGCGATCAATCTCAAGCATGACTTTAATTTCTCTGAAGCAATTTTTTTACAGAAGGAAAGAAATGAACAAAAACGTTTATTATTGGACATGACACACATTCAAAAAAAATGTGACAGAAAAATTAAGTAACAGATACTGGTGTACCTGCTAAAAGTAACAATCAATCGTAACAACTTCAAACCCAACTAGTCACGAGTAAGTTCATTAAGTTGTTATACAAGTAAATCTACTTACTAATATAATCATTTTCTTAGATATAGTAACTGAATACTACCATACTGCTACATACTTGCAAAATATTCGATGGTATTTTCTAAAATTATTGGAAAAAAATAATTTGCTCTACAAAAGTTACAAACAGTGACTTTCTTCACTGATTAACAAACGTTTTTGTTGTTTACATCCTTTTAATCCTATACCTTATTTAAAATCTCCACAATAATGTCGAATAAGTATATATGATCGGTCATCATCATCATCAATTAGCCTATATTTATCCACTGCTGAACGTAGGCCTCCCTTAAAAATTTCCACCTATTTCTATCTTGAGCTTCTTGCATCCAGTTTGTGGTTATGCGCTTGATATCATCCGTCCATCTAGTCTGTGGTCGTCCTCTGCTTCGATATGCCTCTTGCCTTGGTCGCCATTCCAGAATCTTTCTGGTCCATCTATCATTCGTTAATCTGGCAACATATCCGGCCCAAGCCCATTTAGCCATGGCTATTTTTTCAACTGCATCTGTGACTCCTGTTCTTCTTCTTATTCTTATCTAGGTTTGGTACTTTATCTCTGATGGTAATACCTAATATTAATCTTTCCATAGCGCGTTGTGTAACTCTTATTTTATCTATTGTTCTTTTTGTCAGAGTTTCAGTGTTTCTGCACCATATGTAAGAACCGGTAAAACGCACTGGTTAAAAACCTTTCTTTTTAAACAAACTGGGATAATAGACTTGAAAATGTTATTCGATATATATGATCGGTATTACATAACAATTAAAAACATATAGAGATAGACAATAAAAGGAAGTGGTGTAATTGTAAAGAGATACTCCAATGAAACTGACGCAAATTCTATAACATCGCAGTAAGACCAGTTATAATGTAAAGCACTAAATATGAAAGACTGAAAAAGAAAGAGAACCAACAACTACATTTAGCTGAAATGAGACAATTGAAATAGATGAATAGGGTGATTAAAAAGTAAAAAAATTAAAAATTAATATATTCGAGGAAATGTTGGTGTGGCACTAATTTATGCCAATAGGAGTGTTCTTTGTAATCTGCACCTTAACAGAGTTAGAGTTTAAATACTAAACTGATATGTGTTTTTGTCCCTGCTGTACTTAGCGTAACGCAGAAGTACAATACGAAGAATCGTTTAGTATCAAGTTCTTAGAAGGAGAAGGAGAAGAAAATCAAAACGAAGACATGATTGGAGACGGTTAGATGTTTGTTAAAGAGATTGATATTTGTATGACCCAAGATAAGAGCATGTGATATGGAATGCTGATCCTCCATAGGGATGAAGAGAATGATGATGATGGCGATTATAATTTTGATGTCTTGGAATTGATAACAATTGATTTGATGTCTTGGGATTGAATAGCAAGTGAAAGCATAGAGCACTTGCTGAAATTATATTACTAAAACTCTTCTCTGGGGTCTTGGAAATTACTAGAAGTAATGGAAAGTAAGAAAAGGGAGAGAAATAAGAAAAGAATGGGATAATAAAACAGTTACAAATGTAATTCCACGTATATGCATATTTATTAAAAATTATTTAATAAACATAAGAGATAAACTCATTAAAAAGTTTTACTAAAACATTGTTATACTTATATGCTTTAATTATGTATGAACTTGATAAATAATGAAAGCAGAATATTTTTCATAATGGGTACATTTTATTATCAAACCCGCCCATGGAGATTTCTATTACCAAAACAATTGCTTTGCGGGACTCAAAAACACACACAAACGGGGGAACATTTCTAATATCTCAATTAAGACACATCTGAATGCACCGGACAAGCAGCGCTCCTACTATTTCGCGGTTCCTGTCCTAAATTCTGGACAGGTTGCCGGGAAGCAAATCGTGCCTGGAATAAGTCTCCTGTAGGAATTACGAAAATTACGAACCAGGCCACGTTTGCGACCCATTACGGCGGTGGGTACACCAACGGCTGCTTGATTATCGTATTATCGGGGTGTATTGTAGCGCATTTGATGCCCCAAACATACTCATTTGGCTCTAGGGGTTGTTCGTGAGAGGACGCAGTGAAGCGCCGAAGGATTTTGTTTGTGTTTTTATTTCGCTCGAGGTATAATTTTATTATCGTGGCAAGAGGAACGAAGTTGAATAATTTTGAATTGCTTTCAGAATAAAAATGTTTTCTTTTTTAATAGAACTTTGGAATTTATTGTTTTCTAAATTTACTCAAAAATTTCATGACAGGTGTCAAAGTAAAATTCGTAAGTGAATATTTTAATACGTGCAAAACTATTACGACGGAGGAGGAAGGGGGTTGAAATACATTTGAAACGAGGATTAATGTTGATAAGACCAAGATAGATAGACCAAGATAAAAATAATTAGACTAGGTCCGCATAGTGGGGAAGGTAAAGAAAATAGTGTACGACATCCTGCATAGTATTGTTCTGTAAACGGCTTATGTTCTTAGAAGGATTTATTCCCGTATACCCAATGAGATAGGGGATATTTTGCCTAATCAACTTCGCCAAAAGTATTTAGTTAGATTAGGAAGCGAACATATCTTGTTAGATCGAGGTATAGAATAGTTAAATAGCCTACAAGACTTTATATGATCTACAATGATCTTGACGATAAAGGACAGGAAAGAACTTTCAAGAATCCAACTGCAAATCATAGCCAATTCCGAATTCTCTCTCTTTGTCAACCATTTTAAATCCACTCCTGAATGTAGATCTCTGCCAATTGCTTCCATCTTTCTCTACCTTGCGCCAATCTAACCCACTGTTTGCCTGCCACTGCTCTTATGTCATCTACCCATCTTTTTTGAGGTCTTCCCATTCCGAATTAGGCCTCATAAATTTAAGCTCTACTGACCTCCCAGTTCTCGCCATTTTTTTCTTTCTTATTTGGAACATCCAGCATAAAGGACGCATGCTGTACTATTTGTCTCTTGACGAGGTAAGCCGAAAAGTCCCTTTTTCTTTTATATTTTAAATAAATACTGATTTTAGGCCCCCACAGGGAGTCCTAACTACTGCCCAGGCCATGTTTGTTGGCCCGATGTGAATTTAATTATGGAATAGAGTACGATTGTTTTGAAGTCATATTTTCTAGCTAGCCGACATGACACTTCCAGCCAATTTTCGATTTGCTGTTATGGTTATGTTCGGTTTGATACACTGCTTTGCGGATTTTTATAGTGGTATATGTTTCCGCCTCTAATGGATTCGACGCTCTGAAATCCACGCCTTAGTACCCAGTGGTAAAATTATATCCTTTTTATAAGCTTTGGATAATCCAGGTTGTACCAATGTTTTACTTTTTTATTGAATAGTGAAGATTATCTATGACCTAAATAAAGAGTAATGTGATTTTATTTTTATTCTTTTAATCACACAACTATCAAAATTTTTTTATGTGAACGAATTTCGAAATTTGGGTTAAATATAATTTTGGTTTCATGTAAGTACTTGCAATAAGTTGCAATATAATGCAATTTTCCTAAAATATTTTAGTAATGTTTCGTTATTTACAAAGTAATAAAGATTAGAATAGTTTTGTTTTAAATTTTTCATTTTATTTCTTTGTTTGAGCTCGTCTCCTTACGAGGGTAAATAAAGGATGGCGCCCATAAATTTGTGTTGATTTTAAAGATAATACATTGAAACAGATTGTATATACAGTTTGAAAGAACCACATCCAAATCTCTTCCGACACGGGCGATGAACCTAGAATAATTATGTACGTAATGCTATACAGGGTGCTCTTAGAAAGCCGTACCTTTGGAATTTTTTTGATAAATATATTCTCAATTTGGTAAATAGTGTGCCTACAATATACGCCTCTCGCATTCGTGTCCATTCATCCCTGTATTGAATTTCGTTTTTCCACATTTAACCTAAAGTTTTTTAATACCATAGCTTCATCTCTTTTGAGGTCGATCTCTTGATCTTTTATATTTTACATCTTTATAGTCCAGGATATTGCGGTAAAAATAGTAGAAAACCTCTGATTTTTGTTTATCCATCGATTTGCTTGAATTTTTGAGAAAATAGCTCAAAGATCAAAATCTACACTATACCAATATGTGCTTTTTCTCTGGGAGCGGAAAAAGTTTATCAAAAAAAACCATGTTAATCGCTAGATTGGTGAATTGTTAGACAAAAATGTTCTTACGAGTTTTTTAGAAAAGTCAATATTTTTTAGTTATTCGTGACTGAAAGTTCACAAATTACCTGCCAAAAAAGCATATTTTTAAACGGTTTTTCGCGAATATTCGCAGAAAACCATTAACAAAGTTATGGCTGTTCTAAAGTAGACTTTTATTCATCAAATACAAAAAACCAAACATATCAAGTTGAATAACCGGAAAACGGTAAGTTTTTCATGGAAAGGTTATTGAAACTTTTTAAAGATCTTAAAAAATCCTTGAAAATTACCACTGATAAAAGTGATTTGTATGACAATTAAGGTAAGTTATAGCTAAAATAAAGTCCACTTATATTTTTGGTGACGCAGAAAGTAACAAACTTACCCCCTCCAAAACTACCCTGGTTAAAACCATTATCCTAGACAAAAATCCTAGATTAAAGTGGAGACCCTTTTTCCATCTCAAAAAATTCCCTTGTTCAAAATAACCCAACAACTAAAAAAAAATGAAAAAAGTGCTGCAATACAGAGAAACGGCTTTTGCTGAAGATTTTAATATTTTTCTTATTTCTATAGACCAGAAATTAATCGAGATATGATTGTTCAAAGGTTGTATTCGCATGCGTTTAACAACATCGTCAAGCACTTTCAGCGCAACTCTTTTTAAAATGAAGGACCAAAAAAAAATTTAATATATATAACTTTGTAGCTTTTAAAATAATCTATAAAGTAATGTTTACTAAATTTTTTCAAGCTCTTAGTTTTAGGGTTGCACTGAAAGGGCTTGAAGATGGTGCTAAACCCATGCGAATAAAACCTTGAAATAACCATATCTTGTTTCTAATTTTTAGTTAATAGAAATTAAAAACAAATACAAATCTTCAGTAAAAAAAGCTGTTTTTTTGTATTCTAGAATTTTTTTCCGCATCTTTATTAGTTGTTGAGTTATTTTTGAACAAAGGGGATTTTTAAGAAATTCAGAAAACAATGTCTTCCCTTTAAACTCATTTTTTCAAAACTGAACCTTCTAAACCAGTTAAACTTCCAAAACATATATACATATATATATATATATATATATATATATACTTAGATTAACGAAATTGGTTTCTTTAATCTAAGTATATATATATATATATATATATATATATATATATATATATATATATATATATATATATATATATATATATATATTTATAATGTTTGTATATAAATAAAGTAAATTGTAAATGAACAACGAATAGATTCAACTAGGGTGATTTTGGAAGGGGTGTTTGTTACTTTCTGCGTCACAAGAAATATAGGGGACTTTATTTTAGTTACCTTAATTTTAATGGAAATAATTTTTGCCAGTAGTCTATTGTAATATTATAATAATATGTACTATTGTAATAACTTCAGAAATATTGACTTTCCGAAAAAAACTCGAAATAACATTTTTATCTAAAAATTAACTATTCTAGCGACTGCCATGCGTTTTTATAAACATTTTCCATCCCCAAGTTGGGGTGGTAACCACTTGCAGAGGAAAAGCACATACTTTCTTAGTGTAGATTTTGATCTTTAAGCTATTTTCTACCTACGAGTAAGTAAGTAAGTACGAGTATGGCGAGCCAATCCAATGGTCTATTCCATTCTCACAATTTTACAATAATATCTAAGCTTAAAGCAGTTCCACATCACGTGTATCTAAGTATCATTTCCTTTTTTATCTACCTTCTGTATATAGTTTAGGCGTAACCAACATTCCTAATGCGCCCTTTCCAGATTTGAGCATAGGCAACTCCTCTGCATACATCAGGGGAATCTTTTGTAGCGGAAATTGAATCCAGATCATACATTATCAAAGGAAGATAGACTCATCTCTCAGGTGCCTAGCCCGCTTAGCCATAACCACAAAATATAACTAGACCTAAATAGACCTAGTTTGTTTCGTAATATTTGTCATAAAACATATTATATAGGCAAAATTTTACGTAGAATTCTTATATAAAAAGGTCTTCCAGCGCGCTACTGTTAAGTGTATATATCTTTACGTGGGATAGCAACGTTGCCAGAATCATGTAGTTCATGTATGAAGAGGGTCTGTTGGCAGTATAGGGTGCGTTAATTGCCGACGACGCGGTCGGTGTATGCCGATGTTACCCCATCCATGTTTGCATATGTAAGCATCACGTGTTTACTGAGAGATGTCAAATTCCAGTAGGCCAGGCGCTTGTAAACGGATTATAAATTGCGGAGGACGATTTTAGAGAATCTTCTTGTATTTAGACCGTACATTTGTCCATTTCATTCCATCAGATGTGGATTATCAAAAATCAGTTAAACAAACTACAGCGAATGAATTCGTTGACGTCAACAGTGTGATGACAGATCACGACTCCTTTCCGTCAACTATTGGACTGATCTGAACGCAACTGTTAAGTGTGTGCACGTGCACATTCGTCAGTCGACTGTTGTGAGTTGTCAAAAGTTGCGAACTAGTACCTTAATACAAATATGGTGGGTATTCAGCAGAATCTCCATTATCATTTTGTAGAATCATATAATATATAATTAATCGGAATAAATTTATAAATATGTAATCGGAAGAATTATATTAAAAAAAATATATATATATTTTGAAATTTTATTTTGAAAGTGTATGTAATGAAAGTAATAATTTTGATTAATAATTATTGTGAGTGAGATTAATTAATAATACGCGAGATTTAATAATGACTTGTATTATTGGTTGCATAAATAATAGGAACATATAAATACAAAATAGGATTTATGAAAATATACAAATTTTCAAATATACAAGATTTTTTAATATACCTACAATAACATATATACGTATATATATATATATATATATATATATATATATATATATATATATATATATATATATATATATATATATATATATATATATATATATATAAGAAAAGATTTAAAAAATAAATGTAGAAGGTATCGGCGCATAGCTCGCATAAACCTTTTCTTACTGTTTGAAACGTTCTAAATTTTTGGCCTTTCTTCCATCGGTAGCTTTGCTGCCTCCGTGGATGTGTTAGTTGTTGCTCTGAAAACCTTAGAGTGTTCTAAAATTCTTGTCACAAATTGATTGCATTGCTCCTGTAGTGATCCTTTTCCAAGTTGACTCTCCTATTCTAACTTGGCTGTACCGTACTGATGACGACCAACAAGTCAGAAATACGTATTTTACATTTCACTGCATTGCATTTTGGATCAATAGTTATTTAAAGACAAAATGTCAATGCATTTATATCAGGTTCAAATAGATTTTAAGATAGAAACATCACTTGCTCAGTTTTAGTAGTAAACAAGCTGGAAACCGATAGAAAGTACATTACAAACGATACGATGCTAGAAGAGGAAGTAATTAAGAAGACGATAGGTATACTAATAGTAATTTTTCGTGGAAAGAATTCTAACCAAATAGCATTACTTTCCAGCCAGCAAACTAACGATGACTAATCAATTCATCATCGTAAATAAAAAGTTTGATCCATTATGTAACTGCCAATATGCAACAACTAAAGATATCTGGATAATATACTGCAATAGATTTTATTACATTTAATTTAATTTATTGTATAATAATTATTATCATAGTCTATACAATCGGCATATGATTACTTCATAATAACTTTTAAATATTCAGCTCATGTGTGAAACACTTGTTAGAATGAGATTTCGCTCTCAAAATTTACTGATTAATACATATTTATATGCCTTGTTAACCTGACAATGAAAGAAAATGTGATTCAGATCTGCTAATGCATTATTGTTGCATATACAGACTGAATTATTGTGCGCAGGAAAAAAATAAGATCGGATTTAGATGGAGTGGTCTCGAAATGGATCTGCAGAACTTTAATTGGACGATTGAAAATCCAAAAATATACAGTGCGATGAGAGTTGGACTTGAATTAATACGAAAAATTGAATCCTTTGAATAATTCTCGTGACATTTTGGAAATTTTTTGCCACCGCCGAAGAACTTTTTGAGCTGTATCGTAATCATCGGTTAAAAAATTAATTCATTATACGCTTAAAGCCAAAGAACAGTCCAAACAATAGACGTACAAAGTTTCTAGAAGAAAGAAGGCAAAAGGAAACTCTACAACAAGAAAAATAATGAACACTGTTTACAGATTCTTGTAAAATTATCTAGGTCGAATACTTAAAACAAATGTTGATTATTAGTCTAAAAACGTGAAGCAATAAAATCAAGGAGAAACAGTACCATTTGTTAAAGAAGAAAATGGTTTTTCAACAGCATAATGCATCTGCCTACAATTTTCTGCGTTTACAATCATGAAGTGAGTTTTGAATTGGAGCTGTCATATTCGCCAGATTGTTCTTCTACCGATTTTTATCTGTTTCTGAATATGAAAAATGCTCGGCGATAAGCGATTTTGATTTAATTTTAGAGTAAATTTAATTTTTAGTAAACACTGCTATAAACAGTTATTGTGAAGACATAAATTCATCGATGTCCTTTGAAAGTATTATTAACATAGAATATCGTTGGAATAAATGTGCAAGCAACTTCCAGTGAAAATTTGTGAAACGTACCAAAAAATAATTACTAAATTTACTAAACAGTTGGGACTGGAATCAATGAACCGAGTATATCAAAATTCATTCAAAGAATACTAAGACCTAATAATCTATGTATTAGATTTTATTGAATATAATGTGTCGCCTGGCCTACGTATTTCCACGCTTCGCGTCGAGTTGAAGGGGCCAATGTTATCCGCCCCCTGAGACTTGATTTGAATATGGTCGGGTGTTTAATTTTGTTGTTTAATGGAAGTTTGTGGTTTTTGAACGATCGCAAAGAGGGAAAGCGACATTATCTCGTGGTGTTATCGAGTGGTAGCGTTCTACCTAAGCACGTAGGAAGAGATTTAGTGAGATGACGACGTCTCTGCGGGTCCAGAATGTAAATTTAATTCTGACGAAGTGGATCTGGAGAAATTATATAAAGGTGAGAGGTTGAAATCGGACAAGATCAAGCCGAGCGAATTTTGTGAGATATAACAAGATTAAACGTTTCAATTTACCTTCAGAATAAAAATTAACTGATAACAATAAAAAGTGTATTTAGAATTAACATTAGGTTAAAAATATAGTAAGTACAGACGACCGATGTAGTAGAGAATGATAAAATTCTTGTACATTAGAACAAGAGCCAAAACCAACCGTAACTGAATGGATAAAGGAATATAAAGTTGTAACATTCGAACATGGTAAATTATTTTGTGGAGAATGTGTAAAGACGGTAAATTTTATTTTGCAAATTATCCATAACCATACTTAGGTTGTTTCCTTATTATTACGAAAAAATTTAGTTGAGTTCCCTGTTCAAAAAATAAATATATGTTTGGGTTTCTACAAACAACAAAATACAGCATGTTCTTTTAACTTTTAAACTTTTATGTTTATTTTCGTTTTTTGAAAGTAATATTTGAAATAATCGACGCAACTTGTGGCGTACGCTGACGACATAGCACTGATTAGTAGAAACCTAAAGAGTTTAAAGGAAAAATGTGCGTTGTTCTGCAAGGAAGCATCCAAGAGGGGTTTGGCAATAAATAAAAAAACAAAATACCTGAAGATGATACCTAAATAACATTCTCAAGAAAAAGTACAGTTAATGTGATAAGGTAAAATATTGGGAAATATAAGTTTGAAAAGGTAGAACACTTTAAATATTTTGGAGTCCCCGTTAATGGAACTAATGAAAGAAGTATAGTAATCAAAGAAAGAATTCTGACAGGAAACACAACGTACCGAAAATACAACAACTTCCTCAAAGATAAGAAGCTTTCTCAGAATACTAAACTGAAAATTTACCGAGCAACAAATAGACCAGTAATCACATATGGTGCTGAAGTAATGTGCCTGATACAGAAAAATAAAGAAAGATTGAGGATCTTAGAGAAAAAAATCATTCGGAGAATAGCAGACCCACTAAATTTAGGTAATAATGAATTTAGAAAACAAATGAACCATGAAGTAAGAGAACTTTTGAAGGGAGAAGATATCATCAGATTTATCAAGGCATAGATAGATGGGGCATCTAGAAAAGAGAAATCCAGAAACAGTTATCAAGAAAATCACTAAGTACTGAAGACCAGTATCAGGCAGACCACGAGAAAGACCGAAGACGATATGAGAAAACCATATAATTGCGGACCTTAATAAGATGGAAGTTAGAGATTGGAAAACCATAAGCAAAACAGGAACGAATGAAGAAATATTGTAGAAGACGCCAAGTTACACAACCAATTGTAAAACCAAAATGTTAATATGGACTGATTCCCCTCGACAAATAAATGGTAAGAGTCCTAAGAGGGCGGCAATCACTCCGCTAGGAGTATAGACTCCTAGGATATTTTGATGAAAATTGGTATTTGGGTGTATTTTGACATGCAAAATTTGAATATGACCTCCTCAGTATTGGATTAGTTGTAGAGGGCGCTACCTAAATCTCTTTTTACTTTTTGTAAAACCATAAATTTGTATGTACGTGGATTTCATATATGTCAGAAAATAGATAAACAGATTTCTTCATCATTTTATTGTAGAAAAAGTATACGTGATAGAAGTCCCCATGAACAACCATTCTCCAGATATTTCGATTTAAAATAATCGCTGCATATTATTTTAAAGTCACAACTTTTATCGTATCTGGCCTCGTATTCAAGTAAATAGTAATAATATTCAACTAAATTATCTAAAATATTATTTAGAGAAAAACAAAATAAACATATACTTTAACATCCTGTATTTCTGTAACAAAGCATTTCTGGATAGATATTTATTGCATTTTTTAAGTACCGAAAATACCCTGTGTTGATTCTCTAAGGTACTTTGAACGAGTTTTGTAGTGAAATGATTATTTATTAGAAATACAATGTGACAAAAAAATCCAATATAGTACAACATGTAACAACAGTTTTACATCAAGTATCTCTAAAAGTATTTACAAATAATTGTAAGTAACAAACAATTGCGGAAACCTTACAATCAACTTACAAAGAGATATAGCAAACAGCAGAAATTTAATTTTAATGCATGCAGTGCAATGGTGGACTGATATCTCATTAAATAAATTGCAAAATGAAAGTTTTAAATCAATTTTGGAAAAGTACTGTCTAAGACATGTGCCGGATGAAAGTACTTTGCGAAAAAATTGTGTTAATTGCGTTTACAAGGAAGCGCAAAAAAAAGTAGAAACACTAGTGGGGAACAATTACATCTGGTTTGCTGTGGACGAGACTACCGATATTTGTGGAAATTACGTCGCTAATTTAATCATAGGCGTACTTCATGAAGAAATTTTGGCGTAGGGTTATTTAGTGTTCTCAAAATGAGTAGAAGCAACATATAACAATACAGTTTCAAGATTCGTAAACAAATTTTTATCTTCATGAGTCTGTGCCCACCAATAAAATAGTATTAATGCTTTCCTACGCTGCACCATATATGATCAAAACAGCATCAAATATCCAAATCTTATCTTAGGTTTATCTAAACTTAATTCACTGTACATGTCTAGCATATGGCCGGAATCGCGTTGCTGAGACTATACAGCAGCAATTTTGTAGCGTTATAACTGCTACATTGCCTGCTTTCTTTCTTATGTTAATATATTTCGTTAATTCTATTCTCCAATTTCCATATCTTCTGTCATAATTCATATTCTTCTATATCCTCCATTGTATCTCTTATTTTTCTATATATTTTCTCAGATATAGATTGTATCAGAATTATGTCGTTACTTAATTGATTCATTATTCTCTTTTCATTTTTACTGGTATTTGGTATAAAAACCAGTTGGCGTCCAAATCTATCTTCTTTATATATATATTTCAGTATCTACCTTTCCTATTTTCTTAATAATCATCATTTTTATCTTTTACTCAAGTTTCTAAAGAATGAATTTTATTTTCATCTCTATTTCTGTTACTTTGGAACGAGAGGTGCCATCTTTATTCTCTGTTTAGTTTAATGCTAGTGACATTAACTGTCTGTCAAAGACTCCTTTTTGTTGACATTTCCCCCTTCCCGTTCGATACAAAACTCGATATAATGGCTTCTATTTCTAAAAATGTCGATTTTCTTCATGACTTCTGTAAAAGTACAATAACCAATTGTTGTGTCGTCTCCTGAATTAGGAGGTAAGAGTATAATATATTTTATATTATATTGGTCACCTATTCATCCAACAAGCAAGGTCTCTCATTTTGGTTTCACCATTTTCTGAAGCAAGGTGTGTTTTTCTTCATTTTAGTCAACCTCCAGGATACATTTCTCAGGTGCGGGTCAAATTATATTAACATCCAGAAGACCAAACGGCCTGAGAATGGCACTATCATTCCGATATGAGAGTTGACTCCAGGATAAGAAAATCCACAGCTAACAACATGGCTTGCTAACAACCATAACAGAAAAGACCAGGATAAAACCTAGGATTTGGTGACAAGCATTTTCCTTACTATAATGTAACACTGTAGCAAGAAGTCGAATAATTTTTATTTAAATTCAATATCATATTTAAACATGTATTTTTCTGTCATTTTTTTTTAATATTTTAATAAACATGTGTTAATTTAACTGTGTATTGTTTCTTCTTTTTACTTATTTGCGTGTGTTCCTCCAGAGTAGGCCATATTCACGTCCTGAGTGAGCTAGCCAGGGAGTGTTTCGTATAACGTCTAATGTAGCAATTTTGCAATTGATACATTAGGGGTTATGACGTTAAAAATTGGTCCCAACGGGAAACGATTCGTCGTTCCAACGTTGTTAATGATGTTAGTCAGGTTGTAGCAGCAAACTCAGGTTTGCGGTTACAAGTTGACAACAGCAGCTCAACGTTGGGATGTTACAAATTGAGCCTCGAAGGGTTACAAATTGGCACCCAATGAATATTCGTTGGCACGTCATAGATTGACGTCCAATAAATGTTCGTTGGAACGTTACAATTTCCACTTGTAAATGAGTTGAAAGGTGCAACTTTTTAGAGAAAGATTGCCTAACATTCCATTACCACCTGAACCAGTGTTAACTCGGTGGGTACATGGTCACATGTAGCTTTATACTACGCCAAATAAATCGGAAATTTTAAAAGCTTCGTATTGGAACTGCTATCAAAATACTGCTAGCAAATCGTCAGGATGTTTTTAGGCGAAACAGAATTACAAAACAATCTTGCTCTTATATAATAAGCAACTTTTGCTTTGTGAGTGAAACACTAAAATATTTGGGGAAGCAGCAAATGTCATTAGTTGTGTGGATCCAAAAAATCAACAGTTAAAAAAAAAAGATGGTAGGTATCCCTGAAAAAATTGGTCAAAAATGATTAACAAAACTCAAATATGTATAAAAACGAAGGATTTTAAAATATGAAGAAAATATTGCCAATTTTAAATGGAAAATACGATGAAGATATAAACATGGATCCGACAGTAGTGATTAAAGTATGCACAGATAACCAGTGTGGATAACGAAAGAAACTTTTCGATTTATAAAAATATTTTTGAGTGACAGGCGTCAAATTTTACAGTGGAACATTTATATGAGTATTTAGTTATTTCAAGTTTTAACCGAAAATGATTTAAATGATGAAAAAATTATTTATTTTCCTTTATTTAAGGTGTGTCGACAAAAATTAGGATAAAGCATTTTTGTTTCAGTTATCTATTTTTTTTTTGTTTATTTTATTATATTTTTAAATTTATAATAGGTACTTACTTAGTTTTTAAGCTAAGTTTCAAAATTATTATATATGTTTTAGGCTAATTTTCGTAAAAAAGTGGTTTGTCAAAACCTATATGCTTTTTTTCATAAAATCGTTATGCTTTTTAAGCGCTTTTTTGCGTTTCTTTATGCTTTTAAATCCGAACTCTAGTGATAATACTCGTATTTATCAACGGAGTGAACAATAAAATACAAAAATCGTGACTACGTGCTATATTCAAATGATACTGGTAGGGAGAAAATAAATATTATTAATAATGAAATTACGGTAAAGAACAATGTCAAACAATGTGTGACCAGATCACACGATAAAAAACTAACAAATTAAGATCCAAACCACCCACGCACACAATTAATAATAAAGGTAACAGTAAATAATCAACAAAAGCGAAAAAAACAAATTTTCTTTCTAACATCAATTAAACTGCCTGATTGACTTAGTTGTATAAACTATTCGGCAAGCAACATTCCCAACGCTCGACCAGCAAGCACGTTCGTGTAAAATATTCAGTTCTAAAGTAGTTACGTTAATGGCTTTATTATTTTAAATTGGCGAATGGTAAATCCCTACACGGAAATTTACTTTAACGCTTAATCAGGCTCTACTTTTCTTGCATACCTATCGTAAGTTAGAAGACGCCAAAAATAGGTCTGAATTGTGAAATAAGTCTCAATACAATAAAAAGAAGTAAAAAACGGAGACATCAGAACGTTGCTCTTTTGAAAGGCCGTGGATGAACTTGTCATGTCATGTTAATGGTTTTCAACGCTCGAAGATTACGTAGTACATGAAGAAGAGGAAAAAGAATCATGACATATGGCAATATAATAGGATTGAAAATCCATTACTGCTGAGGTCTTAAAGTTACTGGCATTGTATAAATAAAGAAGAAAAATAATGGTATCATAGTTTAAATCGACGCTTAGAGCCTTAGATAGTTCGACACCTAGAGCCAAAATTCGTTGTATAGAAATCGAAGTTTAGGAGTTTATAAGATCACTTAAAAGTATACATAGGTTAGACAGAAAGAAGTTTTAAAATGAGTAATAGATCAAAGTGCGAGTTTTGTTCACGGTAGATCAAACTCAACATACCAACCATTTGATTAAAGAAAGTCATGAATTCAACCATATTCGAAACACATGCAGTTATACATGTATCTACGTACCCTAGCCTAAACACTTATCAAAACCTGTCTTAAACATTTATCTGCAAAGTCTAAACATATACCAAATTGAATTTAGTAAGGATAATCGACAATTCATTTGAACAGTTAGATGTGTGAGTATGACACTTAATACACAGTTCATTGTAAAACCTAGCCAAGAACAGATCCTTGATTATTATTGATAAAATGTGTTCTTTAACTACAAAAGGAGCCTTAGCATGGCAAAACTGCTAACAGTTGCTAACAGCGTTGTTGTTTCAGCATTCTCAGTTGCTAAAAATATCTAGACAATTTGAATAATATATTATTAGTGATATATCAAATAGTAACATAATGATCAACGATAAAAATGACAACTTCGGTACTTTTTATTGTGACAAATATTTCGTGGTTGTGTTATTGTTTGTATACGTTGTAAGCTGGTTGTGTGCACACTAGAAAATTATTAAGTTACTTTCGATAGGATTTGTAATTGACAGGTTAATTGGCAGTTCTTTTACTAAGTTAATTTATTATAATATAATAGTTGGTGATTTTAGTATTGCCTCTAGTACACACAGCAAAAATGTCTAAGGAACACCATTATTATTCCAGTTTTTTCAATAAAAACTTATGTTAACTATGTTAATACATACCATTCGATTTGAAAACTTGTTCTCTACAAATTAAGGTATGCCATGCAAATTAATATGTCAATTACACTCTTTTATTAAGGTAAAATTCGCAAAATCAAGGCGCCTTAAATTCGTACGATTAACTGCTTCAAATTGTAAAGAAATAGTGCTTCAAATTTTAAAGATAGTCTGTATTTAACACATGTTCATATGGTAAATGCTGTGAATCTAATTCAAACTAATCTTTCACAAGCTGATGTTGCACATTATTTTGACGTGTCTCGGGGCGTGATTTCGAGATTGTGACGTCGATATGAACAATTTGGTAATGTCACTGAAAGATATGGAGGTCATCAACGTGAAACTACTCCTCGACAAAATCGATGTGTGGTAGAATTAGCTCGTTGAAATGTGCGTATAACTACAAATGAACTGCAAGTCAACACAACATTACTGTATGTGATATAATTTAAGAATTACAAAATACAAAATTTAAGAAATAGATTACGTAAAACTGACCTGCACGTCAGACGTCCGTTGCGGGTTCCCATATTACGTCATGGTAATTGTGGACTCAGATTAAGGTGGGCACAAGAGCATGAGCAGTGAGAATTACAAGAATAAAGTTCTGTGTTATACACGGATGCAGCTAGGTTTTGTCTCTACCTTAGTAATTAAAGAAGAGCGAGAGTTTGGAGAGGACCTGTTCGACAAGAGAGACTCAGGCACGTACAAGGTGTTCGTTCATATACATAGTGATCTTCAAGTTGTGATGTGGGCTAAAATAATGTTTCATCATCAAACTGTTCCCGTTTTTGTCGAAGGCACTTTGAATCAATCTCAATATATTGATCGCATCTAAGAAGCTGTTGTCCTTCCATTTGCCACTGCTGCAGGTGCTAATTTGCGTTACATGCAGGCCACATACTGCAGCAACAGTAAGAGATTGGTTTCATAATGAGAATATTACACTTTTACTGTGGCCAGCATATTTGACAGATCTTAATCTCATCGAGCATGTATAAGATATGTTTCAGAAACAGATTGCTCCTCATCTGAAGAATGTTTATACTAGACAAGGTCTTTAAGATCTTCTTAAATGGGAATGGATCATATTGCCTGAAAACAAAATTGATAATTTAATTTTAAGCATGCCAAAGAAGTGTCAAGCTGTAATTAATGCTGCTGAAGAAAACACAGATTACTAAAAACACATTTTTGGTTAGACTTTTAAGGTTTAATACTGACTTTTATGTTAAAAATTTCCATTAAATTAGTGCAGTTCTTAACTTTTGTTTGATTATTTCATCTCAAAGAGACCGTAGCATACTAAAATTAACCTGAATTTATTGCTGACTAATCAGACATTATAACAGTATGTCACTTTTTAAAATCCAATTAAAATTGATGTACATATGGGAAAAAAACTTTGTGATCCTCAGACATTTTTGATGTGTTTATTTCTTATGGCTATAGACTGGCCTAATCGGGACTTAAATTCTCGGTTATTTTTCACCTAATTCATTTTTATTCCAACCTATATGCACGTCATTTTTTGAATACCTCTAACTAAACCCGAGGCTTCGGTTGCCGCATTCTTTTCCTTCCCGTCTCGCTCTTTTTCATCAAAAACATGTCGGTGGTATTAGAGCGGATTTCAATGACATCGAGATGTTTTTACAGAATTTTTTGACAGGTTCTCTTTGTCTCTGCCCAAATCACCGAATATTCCGAAACATTTTAAACGTTCCAGTTTGGTCGCCGTTGAATTTTACAAGAAGGGGCCTTTTAAATGGCCCTTGTAAAACATACGTGACCTTTTTTTGATTACTATCTGTATCAGTTCGAGAGATTAGTGAGTAGCAATTTAAACTATAGTCCAGGAGCTAAGAGAAAATGTAGATATGTCAACTATAAAAACTCAAATTACCGTTTAATCAACAGAACAAAATGAATATTGCAAAACAAAATAATAAACAATATCTTTTAAGGCTGCGTCGTTAGCGAAAGTTAACTGCAACTTTTGATATGCGTCAGCGCAATAAGAAGTTGTAAGGAATCCTACGAGAATTTTCAAAAGTTCTAAATTTTGCACAGCACTTTTTCTAATATCACACTCCGCCAAAAAATTACTTGATTATTTTTAAACTGACTGGTTTTATAGACTAAACGTCAAATGGTGGTAATACATTGATGACACCCTTAAATATCTTCTATAACTGAAACCGTCTATTTACCCAGTTGTTTAAAGCACAAAAATAAGTCAAAATAATGCTTCATGCATTTTAAAATTACAAACGCCGTTATAGCCTAAGAGCCCGTGAAACCCAGACCTTCGTTATTTTATAAAAGATGAAAATTTGTCAGCGCATACTCCCAATACAGGTACGAAAGACGAAAGAATGGCACATCATTAAGTTTATGAGTTATTGTCAGCCGATATTCATCAAATAATATAGAGCGATTTTTTTATATTTCCTTCAGACACCTTTAATGCGCATTTAATTGTAATTGTAATTACGTTGTAGTATAAAAACTGATTTTTATACAGGGTGTAATAAAAGAAGCGGGAGGGTCGAATATTTCGTCAATTAAACATCGGATCAAAAAAGTAACACACGTATTTAATGTTTTTCTATCGAATGACATCAAATACGACTTCCCAGCCACACCTCCTAGGGCAGGGTAGGGGCAACTTTAAAATCTTACATTTGAAACCCTCATTTTTTATTGCAAATTTGGATTTCTTATAAAAAAGTAAGTAACTTTTATAGAAAACATATATTTCGAATTATTCATTGTTGATTGATAGTGTTTTAAGAGGAAAAACAATTTATCCTGATACCCTACGAAAATTAAAAAAAAAACGATTTAATATCTAAAGAAATACACTTCCAAATAAAAAACTAAAAAACACGTTTCAATATTTTTCAAAAATCTATTCAACCCCTCTTTGGGGTGGGGCTTGGTGTAAGTTTGAAATCTTAAATAGGAACCCTTATTTCTTATTGCAGATTCTGATTCCACAAAAAATTCTTAAAAAACTGTATTCAGTACCATGAAAATTAGCTTGAAGACTTCTAATCTGTATATGTTTCCGTTTCTAACCGTTTCTATAATTCTCCTAGGGTATTACGATAAATTATTTTTTTCGATTCTAACGCCATCTACCAACAATTCGAAAAAAATATTCCGTATATACTTAAGGTACTTATTTTTTATGAGGAATCCAAATCAGCAATAAAAACTGGGGGTTCCCATTTATGATTTCAAATTTGCCCCGCTCCCCGACAGAAGGAATGTGGTTGAGTGTCGTGTTTGGTTTATTCGATATATTTTTAAAAGATATTGAACACTTGTTTTTCAGTTTTTCGTTTCGATGTTTAATTCGCGAAATATTCTACCCTTGTTTTATCATTCCCTTTATAAATATCAGCTCTTAGAATATAACGTAAATACAATTACAATTAAATGCGCATTAAGGACGTCTGTCAAGGGGTTGCAACCATGGTAAGCGTCTGGAAATCAATGACTTAATTTTTAACAATATTCTGAGGAGAATATAAAAAAATAACGCTTTAATTTGATAAATATAAGCTAGTATTTTGCACACATTTAATGCCGTTTACCCACCAAGGCTACGATAACCCAAACTTCATGATACTCCCATTTTTCGTACCTGTGTAAGGAGCATGTGCTGACAAATTTTCAACTTTAACAATAATATCAATTACATCATCAATAACATCATACCAAAGAATTTGAAGTTACGACCGTCATACTCAAACAGGTATAAGGTATTGAAGAAATATTTTTCGATGCAGAATTAAGTTCTAATTTGAATCGAATCATTTTTACTATACATGCTGACATTTGAAACTGATTTCTATAACGTCTTTTAGAAGTAAAATTGACAATGTCAATATGTAATGAGGATAAATGTAGTTTTTCTGTTCTTTAAAGAAGAACTGTCACATTTAACCTCATTTCATAATGATATTGTCAATTTTACCTCTAAAGGACGTTATAAAAATCAGTTTCAAATGACTTCACAAAGTCATGTCTATAAATTTTTACAAAAACAATTCCAAATGTATTGCATCAATAATAATGATTTTAGTTTGGGTAGTATCTTAATGTGTGTTTGAACAGTTTTAATGTTTTTGTCCCATTCCCCTTTCTTAAACAATGATCTTAGTATTCTTCTATATATCTACATTCCTAGTATCGGCATGTAAGTGCAGTTTATACACTTTTTTAAACTATGCATACATAATGATAAAGCATACATAATGATATAGCTTATAATATACCTTATAGAACCAATTTCGTAATTTTAGCATTTAAGTAATAAATCTTACTGAAGAAGAAGTGAAAAAACAATGACATTGTTCAGACTTACCTGTTTATGCATTTCAACGTTGAGACCATATGACATTTCGTAATACTGAAACAAATACAAAAATAATATTAGTTTTCATAAAGAGAACATAAAAAAATATACATTCAATTAGGATGCATCTTAATTAGCCATATATCTCAATTTATTTATATCTATGACAGTAATGATCAACTGATCTTTATAATAATACGTTCCTATTAATTCTTATATGTTTCACCTCAACCTCCTTTCTTATATTTTTATATTTTAGATTACTAGCCATTTTATTCGCGTCACGTCTATGACCTGCTCACTTGTGCCGGAAATCCCGATCACATTCTTCTTATTTATACACACACCAAATTAATATTTACAAAAATATCCCCAAACCTAATTGCGTGATTTTATTTAGCTGATTTAAGTCACACAGACTCCCGTGTTAGTCAACGAGCACGAAAGACCCCGTAGACATAAATATCAATTACAAAAAAGCGAATTAAATTCCCTTATATTATCAATAAATTTAATAGTTATGAAAGCAGGTAAAAGATCGCATCAGCACGACGTGAATACCCCGTTAACACAACAAAAAGAACACGGCATGCTATATACAAGCTCTGACATACAGCGGTGATAAAAAGTGCTCTGATAGAAATCGGTCGAATGATTTCCTTTGCCAGAACCAGACTGGCAGTTCTCGATATTTGCAACGCTTTCAAATACACAAAATGATGCAAAATCATATCTAGATTGTAATACATACATAATTAGTTAAAGAAATGGCTTCATATTCTTCTTCTTAATTTGGAACGATATTATATTCATTACATGTTCAAGACTTGCAAGCAATCATTATATTCTCACGTTCTCCATATTCCTTTGTTACTTTCTAATCGTTAAGTTATACTGAAGTCAAGTTGTTTTGTTGTTTATTCCATTCGCATTTTTAAGCAATTTGAGATCGTAAGTTTTTATTTCAGGTTTCCCTAGCAGACTATCTGGTGCGTAAATTTTGTTATTGCTTCAGTTGTATACATTATTGGCATGACATATACAATCGCATGACTCTTAGAAGCTAAATTTGGGAAAGAGGGCGATTGAAACGTTAAATCCAAAACTCAATTATGAATTTAGGCCATTCTGTTATACTTTATCAATGATATTCCCTAAAAAGTTAACGTTACTGATTGATTTTTACAACTTTTAAATTATTAATTATCCCTACATACAAAACTGTTAAGGGTTGTCTACATTACAGCTAGTTTAATTAATTAGTATTATTATGGCTGTGAAAATATGATGAGACCATTTTACCCTCTACCTGTTTAATTGTGATATAAAGACGTTAGCATATAGTCAATATTTGAAAAGTTCACTTTTTCATCAAAGTCCCATATATCTATCACTCTTTTCCCAGTTATTAGGGTCAGTAATTATTTGAACTAAATATTCCTTTTCTACTCAGTGACTCAGTGTAAATTGCTATATGCTTAACATGTAGTTTTTTAGCTTCTATTATTTGATAATGCTTTATTAAATTTGTTTTAAAATTATATATAATTAGAATATATAATTAAAATTGAAATCTATAAATTCTGTTTGTAATTTATTTTAAGCTGCTCTCAAGTTAGCTGGTAGATAATATATTTTACTAAAATCCTTCTTTAGTTTGTAATTTTGATGGTACTTTAACAATTGAGTTTAATAGTCAGATTGCAGATATTGAGAGTAAATAGTATTGTGGTTAGGTTTACTACAGTATCTTATTTTTTTAGCCCTGCAAGAATTCATAAAGCATTGCAATTACTCCTGAATAATACTGTGCAGATATAATACCGGAACAACATTGTTAGGCCTAACTATGAAATCATCCTACATCCACCGTGACCATCAAACGCTCAGCCTCGCAGCTTTCGAATAACTCTTGATTAGATATCTTCTTCTTCGAGTGCCGACTCCACTAATGAAGGTTCGCTATAACCATTGCAAATTCGTCTCTATCTGCTGCTTTTCTTAAAAGCGTCTGTGTGTTCAACCCGGTTCAGTCGCGAATGTTTTCCAGCCAGGATGTTTGTCGTCTACCAGGACATTTTTTTCCTTCGATTTTACCCTTCATAATCAGCTGCAACAAGTCATCCTTCTCATTTCTAAGTATGTGACCCAAATATGCTGTCTTTCTCCTCTTAATAGTGGTCAAAAGTTCTCTGTCTCTTCCCATTCTGTGCAAAACCATTTCGTTCGTAATATGATCGGTCCATGGTATTTTCAAAATCCTTCTGAAAATCCACATCTGAAAGCTTCCAGCTTTCTGATTAAGTCAACATTAACAGCCCAAGCTTCGGCACCATAAAGAAGAATAGAGTGGATAAAACATTTTACCATCCGATATCGGATTTGCAGATTGAGTCTTTGGTTACTCAGAAATTTACTCATCGTCAAAAAGTACTCCTAAGTACTTCGTTTTGTCCACTTGTTTAATATTTTAATTTTTTATCTGGATCCTTGCTATGACTTTACGCCTCTGACTGATAGATATACGATATACTGGATTAGATATACAACAGTTTTATTTCATTTTGTTTTATAGTTAAATTATAACTATATTTATTATTTGTTTGTTACTAATTAACTACCACCAACATCGTCGGAAGATAATGTCGGAAAATATTATGGTGATAGTTAAATTCATCCCTGAGAAGCTATAAGCTAACTAAAATCAAAGGACACATTGATTAAAGGTTATAAGCAAAGCAATCGCAGATTTGTAGATAGGTAAGTTATCCCGATAGAGAAGTACTTTCTTATTTACCAAATAAGGCCGTTTTACTTTGTTGGTGTCGCTAGTGATTCACCAAGATATTTTCATAAAAATCCCAAAACAAATAACGTAAAGATCAGACAGTTTTACAACCATGACGAAGCATCTACTATTATTTCCAAATAGCGGCTACATTTTCGTCAAATCGAGAATTATAAGTATCTACTTATATAATTATAATAGGTCTTATTCCGTCCCTGGCCGCGAGCCTGAATTATTTCCCTTAGCAGAGGTTATTAAGGCCTTTTTTGTTACCGTTGATGCCGGTCCGTCACGCGATTTAGCAGTTACCTTTATCATAATAATATAAATACGTTCCTGGGGAGTAGTGGTTTTATTGAAAAAATTCGCTGCTATTAATAACATCTGTACTCTGCACGATAACTACCTACTTACAGGGGTCACTTGCCAATAGTATTTATGGAAATTGTAGAAAGTCTGATTAAAAATAATTGATTGAATTAAAAAGTCCTAAAGCAAACACGATAATGTAAAAAAGAACAGGTTTTCAGTAATTGCAATCACGTATGTAGATGACACAGTTATTTTGCGATAAAATACAGAAGTTATGAATTAACAAATCTTTAAAAAAGGCACTGTGGAAAATTATAATGATGACGTTCTATTAAAATGGCTTTCTTGTTTATTGTTACTATAAAATCAAAACAGTCTTAAATAATATACAGGCTGAAAAGTCGAAGAAGGGTACATAAAACTTTCAACACGTGATTTAATGAGATGGTTTCAAAACTTTATATATTTATATTACACCAAAGTTCTGGAGTAAAGATCTATTACATTGTATATGTTGAGGAAAGAGCTTTTTATCATCAAAAGTTTATGTATTGCGGTTTTTCTATTCTTCCGTCACATTGTGAGACAGCCTGAAAAATATGAACTTTTGCGTCTGATCCTTCAGGAAAAGATCTAAGGTAAACGTAGTCCGGGTAGAAGAACATCATGGCTGAAAAATCTAAGACAATGGTACGGCAAATCGACTACATCGTTGAGAGCTGCTTTCAATAAAGTCACGATAGCAAATATGGTAGCCAACATGTAACCCAACGATCGATAACGGTCATGGAACTAGAAGAAGGTTTTTCTATGAACTGATTACCATTCCCAGACGTACGAAAATATCAAATAAAACCATCAGCAAAATTCGGTTGTATTATTAGATACTCTAACTGTTGCTTACATGATGGGGCTGTATTTAAAGAACGTTCAGAACCAGTTATGATTTTTACCATGTTTGAAATGAATCTTAGTATTAATAAGAGAATAAAACAACGTGTTTTATTTTATGAAAACATGACAGAAATTTGTTCAGGATCAAACTTTTTTTCAAATCTAATATTATAAAGAACGTAGTTCACTAGTGTAGAGGGAATAAGCATAAAGTATATCTGTACAGACCCAATTTTCCCAGAAATACTGAAATTTACTGAAAAATAATATTATTTCCGTCCTCCAAAATTTGGAAGCCATTTTAATAATATTTGGTTATTATTAGGGCCTCATATCATCAGAAAAGTAAATCTTATGACTTTTTTGATGACACTGACACTATTCTTCGGATAATATCATCAAAGAAAACGATTCGGCGGCCCCCTCGTTTTGATGATTGAGTCCCTTATAGTTTTTATGTTTTTATATTTTTTCTATGTGTTTATCATCATCATCACTGGCTCGACAACCCTTTTTGGGTCTTGACCTGTTCCAGTATTCTTCTCCATTCTGATCTGTTTCGTGCTTTTTTTCTCCAGTTTATTATTTGTAAGGTTGTTATATAATTTTCTATTTGTTCTAAGTATCTCAGTTTCGGTCTTCCTCTTGTTCTTTTTCCTACTGGCATCTGTTTGAATATTTTGTTTGGTATTTCGCCTTCTTCCATTCTTTCTACATGTCCTATCCAACGCAGCCGTCCTATTTTAATTAATGTTTTAATATCCGGATCCTGGTATATTTTGTATAGTTCAGAGTTGTATCTTCTTCGCCATATTCCGTTTTCTTTTGTGCCCTTATATATGTGTCGCAAGATTTTTCTTTCGAAGGTGGCCAACAACGTTTCCTCTCTTTTAGTGAGTGTCCAGGTGTCTGAGCGATATGTGAGTACCGGTCTTATTAGGGTTTTATATATTTGGCATTTTGTTTTTCTTGCGATGTTATCTGATATTAGTTGCCTAATTAAGCCATGGTAACATTTATTTGCAATAAATATTCGCCTCTTCACATCCTCCGTAACGTTATTATCAGACGTGACTAGGGATCCCAAGTATATAAAGTTTTCTACCCCCTCTATGTTGTATTCTCCTATTGTTATATTGTGTGGCAGCCTTATTTCTGCGTTTTTACTTACCTGCATATATTTTAAAAAATTAATTAAATCCTTTGTAAAAAGTATATATTTAAAAACCCAAACGGGCTGTGTTAGACAGAACGTTTTCGGAATACATCATTCCATCATCGGTGTCTAGGAGTACATGAATGTAGCCACTAAATATATGGGTAAAAACCCGTTAACAAATAATTAGTTACATTTGTTCGACATTATATCTTATAAATACTTATGATGTTAAAGTTACCGTTGGATTAGGTAACATGGCGACATATGACTCCATGTTGAAGTTGCAAGTCCTGAGACGGTGTGTTTACGAGGACTTTATGGAAGCAACTCAGCTCTTCTTGATCTTGCGATTATGTCAACATCATCTGCAAATGCTAGTATTTGCACGCTTTTATTAATGATTGTTCCTCGTGTATTGACTGTTGTGTCCGTCAGTATTTTCTCGAGTACGATGTTGAACAAGATGCATGATAGAGCGTCTCCCTGGCGTAGTCCTTTTTCACATCTATTGTTTCCGTTAATTCATTTTGTATCCGGATTCTACTTTCTACTTTTAGAGATTCTTTTATCAGTTCTATTAGTTGTGTTGGTATATTAAATTCTTTCATTGCTTTTATTAAGAATTCTCGGTTTATATTGTCTATGCGCTTTCAAAGTCTATGAAGAGATGATGTGTGTCGATGATATTCACTTGTTTTTTCGAGGATCTGTCGCAGAACAAATATCTGGTCTATTGTTGACTTCTGTCTACATAAGCCACTTTGGTATTTGCCAACTATTTTTTCAGCGTGTGGTCTAAGTCTTTCATAAATGACGTTGGACATTATTTTGTATGCTGCATTCAGCAGCGTGATTCCACGGTAGTTTCCACATTCTAAGTGATTTCCTTTTTTATGTAATGGTACAATAATACCGCTATTCCACTCCGTTGGTAGCTGTTTATTCGATCATATCTTTGTTATCAATTCATGTATTGCTTTTTGTAGGGCGTCTCCTCCGTCCTTCAGTAACTCCGATGCTATTTGATTCGATTCTATGTGTTTATATCGACTACAAAATTTGACACTTTCATGAAATAATTTAAAATTTGAAAGAACTCCGACTAAAGATTGTAGTTTTGAGATCGATAATGTAGTGGTGCTGACAAACGTGAGATTTTCAGGAATAATTGACGCTAAAAGAGGTGGAGTCAAATATTTAGTCGCTTGAGTCATGTACACCTGGTAATACACTGATGATGGACTTTTTAGTCCGAAAAAGTTCTGTGATGTAGCTTGAAAGGGTCTTTTTAATTATATACCTTTTATAGAGGGTTTTTTTAAATAAAAAACTCTTATCAATCTAGTAGTTGTGTCGTCGAAATCTAAACTATTCAAATCGCATATAGGAATCGAATCTATGCATTTGGGATGTGATGTTTGAGAAGAGTGCTTTAAATAGCCAAAAGAAAAATACATCTATTTTTGTAGAGATTCATAATTCACAAAGTCTCTCCAGTTTCGTATTTTCAAAGATATTAGCATTGTTCGAACATATCACACGTGTAGGTAATATGGACAGAATGATGGTCCAAAAAAAAAAACAAGAAGGAAAAAGTCTAGCTCGATCACCAACTTGACAGATTGATACAGTTGAAAAATTAATAAATACAAAAAACTTCATTAAAGCAGTAAGTATACACCAAAATAGACGCAGATTAAGAAATAACATAAAATGAGCAGTATTAGTACAAACCTCATTCATAATCACTATGCATCTAATGTAGAGATTGGAAGAAGACTAAAGAATTAAGCAAAGGTATTATTAATATTTAGATGAAATATTTAATGATATTCCTGGTACTTTGTAGTATGTTTTCATCAATTTGAGTTAATGCTTCTTAGAAATATTCTTTGAACGATTTTTATAGTCTTCGGTTCCTTTAAAGACTATTTATACTTTAAACGCTCACGAAAACGACCCGGAACGTCACTGTGCGAATGTTATGCTTCGTAAAAACTAACAAAATCGTTTATGCTGACAGACTCGACATACCTTATTGGAAAAACATTATGGACCACCGGTTTTGGAACGAATTTTATGTTAACGAACCGTTTTTTAACTTCTTGTCCTGGAATGCAGGCATCCGACACCGACAGTGGAAAAAATAGTTGAAAATAATTAGTTATTATAGTGGGATTTTTTTAATGTAATATAAGTATTCAGGCGTTTCTTGCTGCTTGGTTAAATGTATGAATATTGATTAACTGTCTTTAAATTGCCACTTAGGTATTTAATTATCCACCTCCATCATTTTTCCTCTGAGTCAGTCGACGTTAAAAATTCATATAGCAAAGTATTACTAGTGGAAACAAATAAATTGCTTAGCCATATAATGAAAAATAGATGCAAAAGTAGAAATAAAATTTATAGTAGGTAACTTCCTCGGTATTAAATACCTTCCCAAAACCTAGAAATCCTTTAAAATAAAAATCAAATACAGATTTTATTACAGAAAAAAATTACAGCAAAAAACAAAAGCCATATGGACAGCTTCATGTAGGCATTTTCCTACCAGAGTCTTAATTTGGCCTGCACATCGTGTTGAAGATCTTCGTCTTGGTCTTCAGCCTTCTACCTTTCCTTCTACTATCAATAGTTCCATGTTAAACACCCTTTTCTTTAAATGTATTAGTATCTTTTTGTTTTTCAACAAAACACTGACTCTTCCTAAACCGTCTCTCTGTCTAACTCTCCTTTCAGTTCTGATTTGCATAGTTGCGCTGACAACCATCGAACTGATTTGATAGTCTGTTGGTAATTATTTTGATAAGGAGTTTGTACGGATGTGATAACAGTATTACTGGTCTGTAATTTCGAGTTTCTGTTTGTCTCCTCTTTTGTGTAGTAAAAGAACCTGCGCTTTTTGCCACGAGCCCCAAAGAGGAATATACTCATTAGGATTTTAACCGCCTCCAAAGTAGTTTGACCTTCAGCTGTAATCATCTCTTTTGTTCGTCTCTAAGAGCTTTTCTATTACATATCATTGTATATCATTGTAGATGATATCTGAGACTTCCTTTAATATGCGATGTATTTGCTACAATTTTTCTCATTAAGTAGAATGAGAGCTGCTTCTTTGATTTTTTCTTTTTTATATCAGTTTCTTTCAGTTCTTTGATGTTTGTTGTGTGTTGGGTTTGGGTTTGGACAGAATAGATCTCAGTGTGTTGGTTGTTTTAAACGTTGTTGTGATGTACTTATTTCCTATTCTTTTTAATTTTTTTTTGGTCCCTTCTTGTGCTACACTGCTTTTGGTGTTTTGTTGTTTCCTTTCTTCAATTTTATGAAATTGCTTGTTTATAAATGACAATGAGTAGTCATTTTTTGTCAAAACCTTGGTTAGCAGTTTTTTCCTTTCTCAAATGCATTTTCATTGAAGCAGGTGTTTCGGAGTCTATTGTATAATGGTTTGATAATTCCTCTTTTGATGTTTATGTCGTGGTTTGAGTGGTAGTTTAAATGTCTGTTAAAGTGGATTAGTTTTCTGTAAACTTTGATTGCATATCGTGTGTCTTCTTTTGTGATTAATACATCCAGAGAAGGAAGTGAATTGTTGTTTTCTTTTTCCATGGTGAATTTGATTGATTCTTCTTATTGTCGATGTCCGTAGGAATTTGTCCATATCTCTGACTTACTTCTGTAATTCTATTCATTGGTCGGTACTATATCGGTACTATAGTTTGGATTGTGAACTATTTGAACTTAATACAAAACCTGAAATTTTCGAAGTGTGCCTAGTCTGCCAGTCGATTATAAAAGATTCTTGTCCCCAGTATTTCATTACAATTCAAAACTGCAGGTGATTATTTTTACTTTGTACACAATACGAATTTTATGCAAATTTCACTGTCGTGATCAAAATGTACACAACAAATCATAAATATTATATAAACTCTTCGTAGTTTATATGACGAATGGATGTGGGAAGGTATGTAAATTAATGTTAGTTATATCTACATAAATTATTAGTTTTTTGTAACCAAACTTGATAAATGGGGTTTTTCAATTCGTCGGCGAGAGAATTGAATTAGAGAATTAGAGTTTAGCTTGTTAACATTTTTCGACACACCTGAAATCGTAGTCGTTATATCGCAGTTATTTATTGCGTCGCCGGATAGAACAAATAACTACATGGTGATGGCGTGCTTTAATAAGTTTTCTGGTAACACTGAGCTGGCTCACGAGTCATGATCGCAAATGTTTATTTATTATTTATTATAAATAACACAGCTATATTTAGTGTTGAAGACAAAGTTTTTCTATATCTGGAGAAAATTATATAAATAAATTTTTGATAAAACTGAAGTATTTATTGAACATTTAAAAACCGCTGTCAACAATCTGAAACAACAGCCAATCTATCTTCCATATTTACATTTATTTGTGCGCTTTATTAATTTATTTTTTAAACACAAACTTTATTGTATCGACTAAGTTACGCAAGTTTTTAGAGATCAAGATCAAAATTTACTGTTTTACAAAATTTTCGAATTATAAACAATTTAAAACTGAAAATATCGAAAAATGACGATTTTCAAGGCTCAAAAATACAAGTAAAAAATATTATCTTTTTCTCTTAGTTCCCGACGAGTATTTGGGACTTATTTTATTTTAAAACACTGTTTTTTTTTATTTTCACAATGATAATGAATTCCCTGTGTTTAGCTGTACACCATAAATCACAAAAATGTTATTTAAAAAATCCTTTATAAAAGGTATAATAATATAAAAGAACACTTTCGGGCTATATCACAGAACGTTTTCAAAATGGATATTCCATCGTCAGTGCTTTTTCTAGGTTTACAAGTTTCCTCTTCTTTTTCTTTCTCTTTATAAGCAATTCTGCTTTTTCACTGGCGGATTAATACCGCTTTGGAAGGTTGCCACACCATCTTTTGCGAGGTCGTCCGATACTTCTTTTTTGAATTGGTGACTTATCTCTTGCTAGTTTGACGACACGGGTCTCTTCCATTCTGCTTACGTGGTTATTCCATTCTTTTTTTCTATTTTTTGTCCATTCATTTATACACTGTACTTTACATTTTCTTCTAATGTTTTCACTTCTCTTTCGATCTCTCAGCTTATTTCCTGTAATTCTTCTCAGGACTCTCATCTCTGCCGTTTCCAGTAGCCTTTGCGTTGTGGCTGTGTCGGGTCTTGTTTCTGAGACATATGTCATTATTGGTCTTACACTGGCTTTATCAATTTTTGACTTCACCTGAGTGTTAATGTGTCTGTTTCGCCATATAGTGTTATTAAGACATCCTGCCAGTCTATTTGCTTTTTGTACTTGATCTCTCACTTCTTTGTCCAGGTCTACATAGCTAGACAGTCTAATTCCCAGTATTTTATTTATTCTATTCTATTCCATTACTAGTTCAATACTGATGCAATCAATTTCTATTTTACATCTGGTTGGTTCTTTGCTGACTACTATTGTTTTAGTTTTCTGAGATGAGATTATCATATTAAATTATTTTGCTCTTATATTAAATCTGTGGACTAGTCTTTGCAGACTATCTTCATCTTGGGCTATCAATATTGCGTCATCTGCGTAACAGAGTATTTTTATTTCTTTGTTACCCATTCTATATCCTTTTCCTTTGTTAACGCTTTTGATGATTTCATCAATGATCAAATTGAAGAGCATAGGGCTCAATGAGTCCCCTTGTCTTATTCCGCTGCCTATTTCTATAGATTCTGTAAGTTGTCCATCTATTCTGAGTTTTATTTTGTTGTTTTGGTAGATGTTTTCGATAGTTTTTATAATATTTAGGGGAACTTCTCTATTATACAGAAAATGGATTACATCTTTGAGTCTTACTCTGTCAAACGCTTTCTTTATTTCAATCAGACACAGAAATGCTGGTCTATTATACTCTAGTGATTTCTTTTTCATTTGCTTTATAACGAATATTGCATCTGTACACGATCTTCCATTACGAAAAACCTGTTGTTCATCTGCTAAACTTATCCTCTGATTTATTAGCACTTGTAAAATTTTGGTTGTAAGCTTTAGAGTAGTATTTAACAACTTTATACCTTTGTAGGTTTGAAGACACTAATTATACGAGTAAAAACCTTTTAAACCTAGTTAAATTAATATTAAGTGACATTGTAATATTCTAGGATGTTAAAGATTTAGACGGAATTTACTTCATGGTACTGTAAGACTCCAACACTGGGGTTGCTGGCCCTGAGACAAAGTGTCTACGAGGACTTGTACTATGGGATCGCTAACAAAAGAATTTTACTGTCTTCATTGCATGTGGCTGTCTTTTAAAAGATAAATCACACGCTTTGATTTTTCTAACGGGTATTCTTAAGTTAAAGTTGAAAGTGCAATCGAATGAACTATCTTTCCATAAAGTCGTTTAGAAACGCAACTCAAAAATATTGACACAATATCATTTTAATGTTATCTACTTTAAAATGTATAATACATGCCTGAATTGTCAAAACAAATGAGTCAGATAAAATTAAATTATTAGAAGCATGTTTTTACAGCAGTAAGAGGATTCAAGGTAGAAAAAGCAAACTGTGCATAAAGACGAAAATAAGACTGCATCTCACATATGCATCTCTCGCATTGTGACACATAAGCAATTCAAATAAAATAAAATACAAGCAGCCCACAATAACATCCTCGGAGAAGCGGCAAATGTACCCAGATACGTCGCTGAACGCTTTCTGTTTAGAGAACTGCAACAAGTTATGGTGATAGATAAAATGGCAAAAAAAGCCAGAATTAGGTTTGCAAAATTACAGAATCACCCAAGCCCGATCCTGCGAGAGATAATAAGACATTATGCGTTCCATCGATGGAAGCACAAAAGGCCAAAACAGCAAATTCTCGCAAACACGTAAAGTCGTAATTCGTAACTCTACCAACAGAAGAAGGCATAGCACGCAGCACTGGAAATTTTATTAATTGATGTTTATTTTCAGGACAACCTTAAAAAAAATAATAATAAATAAAGACATCGGCCAACAAAAAAAATTAAAAAATACTAACAAAAAGACGACAGCTATCCAAAAAAATTAACAAAACCCCAAAACCTGGTCACGAAGGGCCTACATCCTCGGGCACCGAGTCGCCGAACTGGGCGTAGCCCGGAGCGGAGACTCAAGGCCCGAGCAAGCAGGTCCAGTTCGTTGATACGTCACTAGAAAAAGCAGAAATAGAACTCCTCACGCTAGCCTGCATTGATCGGGTTAGGATATTTGGGTGATAGTGAGCCCCTATCGCGCATTAGAGTGCTATAGGGGGGAAAGGGACGGCCTGAATCATTGGAGCGCGGTGGAGTGGTTCCTGATAACACGAATCAATACACCTTGTTCCAATGAATTGTAACACCCGAATGTCATTCTAAGGAGTGCGCAAGTATCTTAGACTGGGTTGTATCAAGTATCAAATTGCTTGCTTGCTGAATGTTTTTACCAAATAACAAAAACAAAATTGGTTTAGTTTATTATTGTTTTGTATTTTCGCTATTTTAGCATTTTAGCTAAAATAGCTTAGAAGCAATATTTGGGATAAGCTTTATGACTCATATCTTTTTAAGTACGAGTATAGATACGACGAACAGTTCGGGTTTGTTCGAAAAAGTATTTCCATGAAATATTTTTGCACTCATGGGACACTCCAGAATTAGGTAGCATAAAAAGTCGCCCATGCTACCATAAAGTGGTACCAAAGTTTATATTTTTTGGATCCTTAACAAAAAAGGTCTCCTGCAATTTTTTTCTAAAGTTGATCGTTTTTGAGTTAAACCGATCGATCTTTTAAGTTTAAATAAACAATTTAAACACAAACCTCAATTTAAAAATAAAAATTGTTTCGATTTTCAAGGTTCAAAAACACAAATAAGGAATATTAGTTTTGAAATCCTCAAGTGGTAAATTCAAGTTCAAACCTTCTTTTATCAATTCCCTATTCAAATTTTGGGCCCTTTTTATTATTTTAAAACATTGTTTTTTATAGCTCGGTAGTTATAAATTTATTAATACACCATTGACGTGCTTTTAGACTTATTTAGCTAGCGCTTCATTAACAATTAAAACAGTATTTTTATAAATATAACAAAATAAAATAAGCCCAAAATACTAATAAGAATCTGATAAAAGAAGGTTTGAACTTGACTGGACTTAAAGTTAATTTTCGTTTTTATTTTTAGTTTTAAATTGTTTATAAATTGAAATCGATCAACGTCAGAAAAAATTACAAGAGCCCTTTTTTGTTCAACAGGATCCAAAAAAAAATTGCCCAAGCTGAAAAACCATTACAGTTTGTTTAAAAGAAATGTTTAACAACATTGGGACCACTTTTCGCATATGCGACTTTTTCAACCTTATTTAGTAGCCTTATTTAGTAAGAGATAGTCCTAAAATGTAGGCAAATTTGTGGTAGAGTGATTTGACATAATATACCAGTTTAGACTAAATTGTTTAGAAGACAAAATAAAACAAGATAAAAGGATGGTTATCCCGATAATGTCGTAGATCGGAGTAAAAATCATGAGATTGAGGTGTAAGTATGTTTTAGAAAGGATTAAGCAGAATTTTGAAACAATTATGTACGTTGACCCGAATTACATTTGACCATAATACAGACTTCAAGCTGGATTAAACAAATTGAAAACATTTAAAAACATTTCGGTAATAAATATCTTATACCAAAAATACTCAATCGGATTGAATAAACATTGTAAACAGTCCAATTACAAAAATATTTATATCATTGCTAAATATTTTAACAATCACATGAGTATTTCCAGTCAACGTCAATCTTACTTTTTTTTTATTAATATTGATACATGGACACCTCTTTTAATATTTGCAACAAATAAGTCAATAAGTAAAAGCAAAGTTCTACATTGACAGCAACTTCATACGGGTCATTAGCCACTCCTGTAAAACGTCATTAACGTTAAAAACGCATTTCGAAAACAAAACTACAAGTGCATTAATTTAAAAATCCAGTTTCTTTGCCTCAATTACTATAATTATAGTAAATATTATCCGCTAACCCCGATATCTGATGATGGTCGGCCTACAGAGACGCAGCCTTAAATATTCTCAGAATTTATGCCTGCTATTACACGAAAGACTCTGAAGCACGCCAATAATCCAGTCGGAGGATGGAGCAGACGTTTCTGGTATCTTTGATGTTCTTACGGCATTTTAGAAGAGATATCTGACAAAAGTGTCGATATAAATCAAGATTGTTTGGATTGAAAAACATGTTTCCAGCGATTTTTAATAGGAAGAGTAATATTTTAGGCATATTTATTTATATATACATATAATAGTCAGGTATTGTGTATAATTTTTTAATTATATTTAAAATTATAAGATCTCAAAAAGGAACCTAAATTAGCAGCAGGCAAAGTAGGAGCTATAAAAATATATACGTTGAATTCGATTGACACTGTAAAGAAAACAAGAAGATTATTGATAGAACAGTTTATGATCCCCAATGTAATGTCATAAACCAATGAAAAAAAATATTTCAAATTTTTTTTCTCAATTGTTGCTGTACTTTTAATAAATGTGGATACCTACATAATATGTTAAAGTATAAAATATTATTAATATATAATATTATTAAGGAGCTTTTTAAGATCCTGGAGTTGCTTAGAAGTTTTTAAGTGTCTTAGAAAGGATTAAAATTTCTCAGCCTTATAATTTCTCATTATCAATTATTATTTCAATTAATATTTATACTTACGTCTGTGTAGACCTTTCAACATAATTTGTTGTTAGTTTTATACGTCTTCTTGTGCTTCTGGCGTTACACCCTTTGTAAGTTTTGGCCTGCTTAACAATGTTCTTTCATTCTGCGCTTTCGGTTACTTTTTTCTCAACTCCCTGATGTTCATGGTTTTAAGGTCCTCCTCTACATCAGGACCTGTACAGGGCCTTACTCCTGTTCTATTTCATTAGGACTTCCATTTCTAGGTAACTTAATTTTTTTTAAATGACCAAGCCGATTTAGTGTTTGTGACTTTACATATCTAACGATGTCCCCGCTCTGCTTTAATTCTTCCAGCTCCTGGTTCATTTTATTTATTCACGAACTATCGCTACAATGGGTTGGTCCAAGTATATTTCTTAATATTTTGCGCTCAAATATATTCAATTAATTTTCCTCCTCTTTTAGGATCGATAAAATATACAAAAACGCACACAACACGAAAATTTACAATTACAGAGAAATATTAATAATATTTTATCGAATACAATCAAATTAATAACGAAATTAATATCACACAATCAACGACAGGAACCTCATCAAATCTATCAACAAAGTAATTAATTTATTCGTATAACTAGGTACTTAATTTATTGGTGCTGCAAAATAAATAAATTTGAATATATATTTTTTTGTTGTCAAGATCGTAGAAAAAATCATGTAAACTACTCGCATTTAATTGCCATTATAATGCTCGTATTCTATACGGCATTTGCCGCTACGCAGCTTATGTCGTATCACTTATACTCACATCATAATGACTATCATTACATGCTCGTTGTATAATATACTATTTTGTAGATTTTTAGCTTCTTCTTCTTAGCCTTCTGTCGTCCATTTTTAGACACAAGCTTCTCCCAACCGGCCTGCGAAGCTCCATTTGAGTTTAGTAATTTTTGTTGTGATATCCTCGACCCTTGTTTTTGATCTTACCCAGTCGTTCCTCTTTGTATCTGACAGTCGTATACCTACCATTGCTTTTTCCATCGCCCTTTCCGTTGTGTCCCGTTTATTCAGATTTGCCTTGGTTGGCATCCAGGTTTGACATACATGTCCATGATAGGAATGATGCACTGGTTGAACAGTTTGCTCCTCAAGTATTTTGATGAGGTATTTTGCGGTTCTAAGTATCCAACTGAGATTCCCAAATCCTTACCATGCCAGTTTTGCTCTTCTAGTGACTTCAGCACTTTAGTTCTTTGTCAGGTTTCAGAATTTGGTCTGGGCATATATATTTATGGGCTTGTTTTATCTCAATGCCATTTATAGTTATATGTCTGGGGTCGTCTGTGATTGTCGTTGCTTTTGTTTTTCTCTTTCATTTTTAGGCCGAGGTATTGGGAGCTGTCTCCGAGTTCGTCCATAACAATTTGCACTTCCTGGAATGTGCTCAATATAATCCCGATATCTTAAGCGAATCTGAGGTGATTTAACTTGCTGCCATTAACGTTGATTACATATGTTTACCAATTTTGAAGATGTCTTCTAGGGCTAGATTAAAAAGCGTTTTTTTTTGGAGATATTACATAGCCTTGTCTAACTCCTCTCTTAATCGGGATGGGAATTGGATTTTGGTCTAGTTGTACTAGCATAGTTGCGTTTTCATATATATTATGTATGAGTTGCCTATATCTCGAATCTATTCTACAATTATTAATAACTTGTTCTATGGCACACATCTCGATACTTTCAAATGGCTTTCATAATCTACGAACGCAAGAAATACGAGTAGTTGGTATTAATTTGTTTTCTCTATCAATGTTCTCATGTATTATATCCCTTGCGTAAGCCAGTTTGTTCAAAAGGTTGGTAATTATCCATTTTTTAAGCCAACCGATTGTTAATAACTCTCACAAACAATTTTGTATACTTGACTGAGCAACGATATAGGTATATCATTATTAAGGTCACAATTGTCCCCTGTTTTGTATAAGATTATTACTAGACTCTCGTTCCAGTCTTTAGATATTTTGCTATCATGGAGTTTAAGTATCATGGATATTAAGCTCTGTTAGTATATGAATTGTTACTGTCTTGCTTCTGTTCCACAGCTCGGCAATTATACCTGGATCTTTATTATTTTTTAGACTAAAGATTTAGTAATTTACTTTTCATTAAGTCTCTGTATTTATAAAAGTACTTATTACCGCTAAAAATCCTTGCTTTTATTTATTGACTGACGTTGCTGTTGTCATTTAATATTGAACCCCGATAGGAAAAGATGGAAAGACATTCGTAGATATGGTTCTCTACCTCTAAGTTTTCACGTCGATCCCATTTTGTGTACTCCATATTTGTTTTACTTTCAATAATGTTTACACCAAATTTAAGAGCTTCTTTAATCTATAGTGTTGTTACAGCTTATTTATAGTTAGTTTTATACAAATAGCAAGAAAACATTATATTAAGTGAATTCATGCATTCAAAATGGCAAATTTTATCTAATTTTGATCCTGTGAAAATAAGGTGATTAAAAGAAATTCGAAAACTGAGAAAGGAAGCCTAATTATTTTATTACTAATAATTTTTTTCTCAAGTCAATTATAATTTCATTGGGAAATCACGAATGTAGTAATGATGATGATGATAACGATGCAACCTAATCCGAAGATCACGACATATTTATTTAGATCACTAAGAAATGTACGACCTCGTATGGACCTCGGACTCACAGTATGCTGAAGATGTGTAAATTATGTGTTCTCCATTTGGCATCATAGCCCAGAAGCGGTGAATAAATTTTTGATGGACATTAACTGTGAAGAATCAATCAAATTCACCATGTAAAAAGAAACCAACAACTCACTACCTTTTCTTGACGTGTTAATCACAAAACAGGTTACAGGATATATAACCAAAGTCTTCAGAAAACCAACCAATAGCGACAGATATTTAAGTATCACCCAAACCACAACTTAACTATCAAAATATCAAAAATGAAATTATTATATCATTATTATGATATAGCCCAAAACACCTGCCCCCGAAAATGTACTTCGGAACGAAAAAAACCTGCTAACAAAAATCTTAACAAAAAATGAATGTCCTTAATCGTTTATATATTAAGGAATTTGATATTCAAGAATGGAAATAATAAAACACTAAAAACGATCCAGCATTGCTCACAAGAAGAGATTTAAAGAAAACAACAATACCATATATATTATCAAGGCTTATCTAGTCACTTCTAGTTCACTCACTAGTTCACTACTACAAGTACTGTAGTAGTGAACTAGTGAGTGAACTAGAAGTGACTAGTGAGTGTAGTAGTGTCTGGGGGCTCGGGAGACTGAGACCTCGGAAGCCCTGAAGAAGACATCAGAGAGGATGTCGAAAGCTCGGCAAAATGGATATCGACGCGGTTCAACCCGGAAGACTGGTGAGTTTAATATTAATTTTTATAATAATATTAATCTTAGCTCTAAGTTTAATTGTACTAACCGCGGAAATCTTTCCGAACATATATATATATATATATATATATATATATATATATATATATATATATATATATATATATATATATATATAGGAATTATAGTTTGTGATTATATTATTTAAATTATCTAATTACAATTAGATACTATACACTTACACTTAATTATAATTATTTTTCTTTTCAATTACAATTATATGCACAATTACAATTATTATTATACATTAATTTATAAGTAGAATCAATTTTAATGTTTAAAAACTTTAACTTTAAAGCACAACTCATTACTTTATATAAAAGTACTTAAAAATAGTTTAATAAAGAAATTTTTAATTTTACTTTTTATGAAGTTGTAATTAAGTGAATACAATTCTCTTTTTTAATGCATGTACTTTGAAATGAAATTATAATTTGTCTCTTTTTAAAAAAGTGCGTTGTAATTGCAATTATCTTTAAAGTCGATATAACTATTCAGCTCTGGCTGAGATATAGGTGTTGCCGGACGAAAATAAAACAGAAGCATTATCAGGAACTACGAGAACATCTTTAAAAACCCAGCTACAGGTCCATTTTGGATTACAGGGGACACATATTTCCGGTACTTTCGATTATTTTACTTTGATCTCTAAACCTGGGTGAGAATCATCCCCCACCTTTTTTAATGGACAATTTTTATGGTATTTTATATGGATATAATTTGTTCTTCTGTAACATTTTTTTTATAATTAAAATATTAAATAATTTTTAATCCTTTTACCCCTGTTGCTGAGACGCCGATGGCCGTATTTGCAAATAATATATACGTGGTTGGTCGTGTTTACCATTAGGAAATTCCATTGGAAGCTAGCGACTATCTCAAAACACGGAAGGTCCGACTTATTATTCTCGTTAATCCACGGTTAATTCTTTCCGGTCAGGCGGGTTCTTTTTTGATAAATTTGATAAACATCGTCGAAGGCACGTTATAGTAATTTTCTGAGAGAACTTAATCCAAAAGTATTTACCTTTCATCACGTTTCTAGCTAGAAGAGTACCGTTATTTTCGATATCGTTAGAACTTTTTACATTCTTAGAAATACATACAGGCTGGGCTGTCATTTTTAAGTGGGGGTTATCTTACCTTTTTTTTGGAGAAGCTTGTGAAGATTTCAGAGGAAGAATATTACTTCTGGCAGGGCGATCTTTGCGTAAAGCCGCTTGCTGATATTACCGTCTCTGTGAATTTTTTCTTTAAGTCTGTATACACTTAGAAGTGTTTCAGTTCTTAATCTAATACCATATTAGATTAAAGATTGGTATAAACTACCTTTAAGTTAATTAACTTCAGTGTTTAATACAAGTAAAGTATTTAGCTTCAGTGAAGACTGCAGCAGTTATCAAGACTTATTGTAAGTTACCATAATCATTTTATCTTCAAATATCTGGGCGAATCTCCGTCGACTATTTCTTCTCCTGTAGTTAAGGTTAACTACTGAGTTAGCATTCAATCAAGGAACCTTTAATATTTTTCTACGAACTTTCAATCAACTATTAAGAATTTCTAAATTAAGAACATTTAATTCTCAGTTAATCATTAAATAACAGTGCGATATAGATCATTATCTTGAAACCAAGTGCGGGTGGTTTATTTTTATAATACAGAATTCTTGAAAACTTTTTGTATTCTTTAGAATTTAAATTTAATCATTTTGTTATTTGCTATAATTGTTATACATACATTTTTATCCCATTATCTCGAGATAAGCCCATAAACAGCAAAGAGAGATTTATATCAGCTTTAGTTGAATACTATTAAATACTATCAGACTTTCTTCGTTGATAACTTAAACTGTATATGATTTTATTATATTGTATTTATAGAGGTATTTCCTAATTATAATACTGTTTATTGCTATATGTATACCACCATTTAACAATTGATGGTGCATTTTTTTTACATGTTTGTACATTCAGCTGCCTATATCATAGTGGTGTTGAATATATTTTGTTTTGTTTTATCAATGAATTTTATTTCTCGACTCCTAATAAGTTTCCTGATATAACAATACCTCTGTTGTTTGTTATATACTGAATGTTTGTTTATTATATTAAATAATTATTATACCTTCCACCAGAAGAAAGATCAGGCTGATTTAGTTTTGTAGGTAAGTAGATGGACGGAGTCCACCTAATATATTTATTATTTGTTTATCTAGTGTGTTGACCGAATTTATTTTATAATTAACTGTCGATATCTTTCCTTGGATTTGGTCTTAGAACCTAAATATCTTTCCTTACCTCTTTTCTTTTCTAAGGTTTCTTAATTTTCTCCTTGAACCCAAAAAGTTAAGTGGCGCCCTGTTTCTATCTTATCTTATTTTTGGTAATTTTACCCGTCTATCTTTTTGTTTATTTCTATATCTTTTCTAATATTTATTATCCTGTGCTACTTATTTCGTCCGTTGGACCCATTCCCGGTTCCAAAAGCTAGTTTCGAACCCACGACTCACTCTCCACCAACCATCTGGCTGACGTCCGCAGTGTCTCCATTGGTGACCTTTCTAGCACCATCCAAAAAAGGTTTCCGAGGTTACACTTCTTAAAAATGGCTTGGACGCTAGTTCGGTTGATTCCAGATATAGCTGCTACTTCAGCTTCAGCAAAAAATCAACTCACGATGAATTGTAGTTTATGCTTATTATTTTTATGTTGCATTAGTAATTGAAACAACTAATGCAAAAAAATATTGTCTATTATAGAGTTTAAAAAAATAATTGTTTTATGCAAATTGGCACCGTGGTGTAAATTTGCCTACTTTTGTATGGTACAGGAAATGCAGCGAACATTGTAACGGGCATGTTCTATGCAATGTAGACCTCTATGAATTTGTCGGTGGTCGTCTCAGTCACTTGTTAAACGTTGACGTTTATGTACACTTTAAAGTGCAGTAAGTGAATATTTTAGAAATGGATACTTTACCAGTAAAGGCGGCCCCAGGGCATTATTACGAGAGTGGCCCCACCGTCATTCAGTGGGCAGTTAGGACAAGACTTAAGGCTGCCACTTTGACTCCCAGACGAGCTAACAAAGAGTCCAAATCGAACGCACATCAGAAACAAGCTCGACTTCAGTTTGCACGAGAACACGACAATTGGGACCTTGGCCAATGGAGCAGAGTTTTATTCTCTGATGAGAGTCGACTGTGCTTGTATAACAATGACAGAAGACAACCCGTCTATCGGAGGCCAAGAGAACGATTTGCCCAGTGCTGTAGTGTCGAAATAGTGAGCTATATAGGTGGTTTGTGTATGTTTTGGGGTGGTGTATCTTTAGATAAGGCTAGAGCAAATTTCAACAAAATGAGAAGAGTGCTATGTACCAGGGATTTAAAACTGGAACTAAGAGTTAGGTTGGCGAGGTGCTATGTTTTTTCGACTTTATTTTATGGAATGGAATCTTGGACCTTGAATGCGACATCAATGAAAAAACTGGAACCATTCGAGCTGTGGGTGTACAGAAGAATTCTGAAAATATCATAGACAGAACACGTCACAAACAAAGAGGTTCTGGGAAAGATGAACAAAGTAATGGAAATTTTAATTACAATAAAAACAAGAAAATTAGAATATCTCGGACATATTACACGTGGAGAGAAATACACCTTGCTCCAACTGATTATGCAGGGAAAGATCCAAGGAAAGAGAAGCATAGGGAGGCGTAGAATGTCATGGCTGCGCAACCTGAGAGAGTGGTACGGATGTACACCAAATGAACTTTTCCGAGCCGTCTCAAAAGTCCGAATAGCTCTGATGATTGCCGACTTCCGCCGCGGAGATGGCACTTGAAGAAGAAGATCTTTAGAAGAAAAAACAGAGCTTTTGTTCGTGCCCGGTGATAGTTGCGGAGGTGGTTTGACAGCGGATCTTTACATTACGGATATTTTTCAAGACCATGTTGTTCCTTACGCCGGCTACATAGACGACGGCTTTATGCTAATACATGATAACGCTCGATGTGACACAGCGCAAATTACGAAAGATTACCTGGGCAACATCAGTATAACAAGAATGGATTTTCGTTCATTGAGTCCGGATATGAATCTCATCGAGCATCTATGGGATGAACTTAAATGTAGGGTTCGGGTCCGTAATCTAGCACCAGCGACAGTGGCGGAGCTAAAAACTGCCTTAGTTAACGCAATTTTACTTTTAATTTTACGTATATGTTTATATACACTGGCCAAACAGTATAGTCAAAAATTATACCTTATTTTACATTTAGAGTCGATTTTTTTGCTCGCAAGTGTAGATGAATATGTCCCAATACTGCAATTTCACTACGTTTATTAACCCTTAAGGCAGTTCAGTTTCTGGTTTTTATTACATACATTCCCAAATAGTTTAACTAACTTCAAAGCACACTTCCTACTGTCGTGTTTATTTTGATGTCGGTTATTAAATTGATGAGCTGTCATATTGGCACATTTATTGTTCATAAAATACATCGAAACGATTTCTAACCTTTCCGAAATCGAATAAATCATGTTCTAATAAATTTTCGAAGACTACAAATTAATGTTTACAACTGATGTTCACAAGAGAATCCTCTAATTTCACGTTCTCTATATGTTTATATCATATCATTTTTTACTTAGCGTGACAAATGTGATGAAAAAACAAAAGCTGCACGACGAAATAAATTAAAATCTAAGCCACTGGCGTACTAAATCAATGCAATTTAAAAGTAAGAAGTATTTTTAAATAAATAATAAAGTATTGGACCAAAGTTAAAAATTTAAAGACTAATATTGAGGGAATTGCAAGGCTTTAAAACGATATCTCTATTGCGATTAAAAAGTATTGGGGTGATTATTAGCCTGGCTTAGGGTTGAAAGTAAAATAACCGAAAATACGGGAAAAAGGTCTTCCCTTCAATCAAAAATTGACCTGTTGCCGGGGTTTTCAAAAATGTTGTCGTAGTTCCTGATAATGCCTCTGTTTGGTTTTCGTCCGGCCACCCTGTAATACTTCAGTGTGTTTAGAATCAAGACAATATTACAGAATCATGGCATGTAGGAAGATTCCATATTTATACGTAAGATCTGCAGAGTTATTCCCGTAGCAAAATTAGATTATGAAAACCATAAGCTATTAATTATTTATATGTTTTAAGGCTTTCCAAGAATCACAAGAATCCAGTAACTATATCCACATCATTAAACAGCTCTGTTGTTTCTTCGGATGTGACAAAAAAAGTGCGAATATGAGACCGACAAAAAGCTCAGCACTCACTTTAAGTTTTTGTCATTTATAAACGCACGGAATCCGGTCTAAATGGCGAAAGGTGGCACTGATATTTATGGCCATGGCTCGACGAAGAAGAAGTAAACGACTGTTTACGTTGCGATACATGGAGAAACCCGTGATTTTAGTTTTCAGATTCAGAGAGCGGAATACTGATGAGGTCTGCTATCGAGAGAGCGAAAGGTAGTTGCAGGACAGCGGTCATAAAGTGATTGTACTTGTGGCAGATGTAACAATCAACGAAGCAGACAGGTAATACCAGAAAGGTAAGAAAAAAAACATACAGGGACTATACATATATAAATATTTCGGAATTTTTTGTAAAGCTTAAAAAAACGTCATGCAAGGGGAGAGTTTTGAAAAATCAAATTAGGAAATGGAGGTACATAAACAAAAATGAATAACATTGTAAAAATTTTAAAAAATGTCAAATAGAAAGCAGATTGTAACACCAGTATTCTTGTCTTGTAATTTGTTCTCACAAAACATAGTAACTACGCAATTGTAATACAAAGATGGTAAGCTAGAGTGTGAAATTATTTGGAGTGTAAAACTAAGTAACAGGTTGATACATTCACGATTCGTTTTACATAATGACGAGAAAATATATGAAGACACATACATTAGAGTTAGTACAGGATGGATATAACAAAACGAAGCGAGCTTCATGTTGTGACAGACAAGTTTCACTGAAAGTAAATTTTATAAAACAATAATCATATAAAAACAAATAATGATGTACGGCACTTAATGTTGAGGAATTCAAAATAAAAAAGAGCAATAAGCACATGTTACAGTTAAGCCTAAAAACGAATAGATTAGAGCAAGTCTACTCCTGAAAGAGAATACAGTGTTATGCGAATTAATGGAATCATTGTGACATTGTTCAATATTCACGCTTGGCAACACTGTCCAAACATTTACAACTGACCAAGCATTGAAAACATAGCCTTAATTTTCTCTGCCTTTTATTTTAGGGTGTTTTAGGACATTTCCCACTTGGTTTGTGTTGTTTGGTACTATTTTGTGTTGTTTTTGGTAATTAGTGTGTTTGTTTCATTTAATTTCATAATGGCCATAATAAATATTACGCTTAGGAAGCATGAAAAGATTATCACTTTAGGTGAACACCCTTCTATGTCACAAAGAGAACCCGCAACAACGTTTGGAGCAAAGTTTGGCAAATTGGACCCAAGAAAAACAAACCAAGAACTCCAGCAAGATTTACCAGCAGGTGTACTGATTGATGACTCAACTGTTCGGAAAAAGCTTTTGAAAAATGGTAGATGGACAATGCGTTCACAGAAAAAAACAGCTTCTAACTGGACGAATGAAGAAACAAAGGCTATTGGGGGCCAAAAATTAGTCTAATTGGACTATAGACGACTGGAGAAAAGTCCTATTTACAGATGAAACTCACTTTATAGTTCAGAGACAGCGGTTGAAATTTGTTAGGAAGTCTGACAATGAAAACCTTACACCATCTCGTATTCATCAAACCGTAAAACAGCCAGTCAAAAAAAATGTTTTGGGGATGTTTTGCATAGATGGGGGTTAGATTTTTGGTACCGATCAAAGGCATGATGAACAGCCTAAAATACAAGTCCATATTGGAACAGCGTTTGGACACAAAATTCCAAAAATTCAGCGCCAAGGAGGAGCGCTGACACTGGACACTTGGACACTGACGCAAGCCACTGAAAAACGAATCGAAGCCTTCGAGATGTGGATATACAGAAGGATACTAAAAATATCTTATGTGGACCATGTCACCAACGTTGAGGTCCTACAGCGCATGACAAAAGAAAAAGAAGTGCTTAATTTAATTAAACAACGTAAACTTGAGTACCTCGGCCACTCGGTGATGCGGAACGAAGAAAAATATCGAATTCTTCAGCTTGTTATGCAGGGTAAAGTATTTGGCAGAAGAGGACCGGGACGATGTCGTATCTCGTGGTTGAAAAATCTCCGACAATGGTTTGGGATGACCTCAGCGGAGCTGTTTCGCAGAGCAGTCAACAAAACCATGATAGCCTTGATGATCGCCAACATCCGAGAGAAACGTTAAAATACGAGTTCAAAAATTTCTTTATCTTCATTTAATACCAAGTTTAAATAAAAAGAGTTTCCAGAGCTTTTATTAATTCATACTTTATTTAAAAGTTTAAAATATTGAACCATATTTACTGGGAACCATATTTTTAACCAAACTAACGCTGATCGACTTCAAGATTATAATGGATGATATGAATGCTAAAATAGGCAAGGAGCCGCAGTTCTATGGCACAACAGGAAAACACCCACTGCACAATGAAACAAGCCAAAATGGGGAGTTTTTGATAAATTTTGCCACAAGTAAAAACATGGTTATAAGTTGTACATGCTTCCTACATAATGACATACACAAATGAGCACTGAATGCTAGAATGCAGGAAAGAAATGCTAAGAAAGCGGTTGGAAGACACAGTAAACAGCGACGCACAAGCCCTTTTAGGAGTCCATGTATGGAGAAGATCAGCCACAGAGAAGCAAGGGCAAAAAATAAAGGAGGCCAAGGCTCAATTTGGGCTGTAGTGTCGTAGAAGAATAACGCTGGCCGTTGAAATCTATTGAAATTAATCTCAAATAGTATAGCATCAAATTTATGACAGATCACGGGGCACAAAACCTCATGACAGCTTATACAGAAAACATGACAAAAGATAAGTAGCATATAAAACATTACATGCGATATCAACTCGAGACATTCCACTATTAAAGTATAAAATCATTTTAATTTAAGTATATATTCGAATAATATAAAACCAGATTTTAGAAAAAATTCTTGTTAATTTCTACTTAACAATAGTATTTAAATTGTGTTTAATTTATATAGCTATATACTACTTTTCTGACCGATTACATCTAGACTATGCGACATTAAATGACTGGTATTATCTTCTTGGGATACTTCACCATTGTAAAAACCTGTTGCGATTTCTTTACGAACATGAGAATAAATTCTGCGGCACAAAAAAGCAGATATCTAGAATGGAATGTGATGACAAGGAGTATCAGGTAACTCGATCGAAGCAGACTCGGAGATATGAGGATTTCAGGAAATTCAAGTTTCCGTTTATCGGACAGAACGTTCAGTAGTGTATTGATGTCTTTGTCATGGAAATAAAATGATTTATGTATGTTGTAAACGAAGATATTTACAAAACATGGGAACGCAAACAATACACAAATTAATGGAATGTTGAAATATTTACGAAATAATTCAAAAACAGAATTTGTAGATAAATATCTTCTTGAAACGATTGTCTTCGAAAACTTTCACTAGTTCGCTGCATACATTTCGTATACTGTTCTTATCACAGGTTCAATAAGGTGAGTTTTTATTTTTCTGAACTTGCCAATATATTTTCTCTTCTTCCTAGGTAAAGCGCATAAACGGCCGATTTTGGCGTCATCTTAAAAAAGCACGTTTCCTTAATTGCTTCCGACTTTGAAAGTACAGAACAGAGATTCTCGCAAATATTTTTTAGCATGTGTTTGGCATCGTCAGACTTTTCTTTGTCAGCCTTGTTAATCTTCCGTTTGATTAGAAGGTTCCATTGGTTCTTCAGCTTCATGGATATTGTCGCACCACGGATGCCACATTAAAAGTTTATCTCGGTAATATTTTAAAAGTTTAGATATAGGAAAAATAAAAATCACAAGTAAACTGAATGTTACTGAAGTGTTCTCCCAAAAACTATTTTCATTAGATACCTTTTACCGCATCCCGCATTTCGATCGCCACGTCTTTCGTCTTTCTAGGAATCTTCATTGATTGCCTGGTCTCTTATGGTCTCTTACTGTAGCCATAACTCCCATAAATCCATGTAGTTGGTGGCCAGTAATTTCACAAATTAAAGTTGAAACATGCGTATGAGAATAAGGAAAGACTCAAATTGAGTCGAAACGCAACCACCTATATTTATTTGGTAATCAAAAGCTTTTCTTGGCCATATATGTTCTTTCATAGGGCTCATACAAGAATCTGGTATAGACATTTTGGAGTGGCCATCAATATAAGCTGCTTTGTCACCCATCGATATGGTAGGTCGAAACATAAATCGATTTCCACGTCCTCCAGCAGACCTGTGGCATGCCATAAAAAGAATCTGGATGAGTATTCTGCAATATGATCTAGACCACTTAATTCGTTCAATGCCCCATAGAATAACTGAGTGTATAGAAAATCAAGTAGGATCCACTCATTATTACTTTTTTGACGAAAATGACGTTGCCAATATGTTTATAATGTTATCAAATAATAAGATTACAATGTATACATCCATAAATAAATATTTAAAAAATATTTGTCCTTCTAGGTGTGGCCATTTGCATTTTTTTATACAGATATAAATTTATAGAGTATTAGTATTTTTAAGTTATTGTAAAATTATAAGTTATTGTTATATTAAATGTAAATATGTAGTAACGAATCCGTATTTTTATTAATATTTAACAATATAATAAAACCAATAATCGATACACCGACGAGCAAACTAAATATGGTGTAAGTATCATCATAATAACAATTGCCTTTTTCGATGGAGGCTCATAAATATTCAACCAAATTAATTACATAAATATCGTCCCTAAAAAGCCAAATGTCTGCTTTGATATCAACACAAAATTATTCCTATCTATACCGAAAACACAATGGTTTTATCCTATTATTTCTAATTGAACAATTAATATTAATTTCAACTAGTAAAGCCGAACACAACATATATGTATATGTTAATACTTTTACGCTGTTAATTTTGATAAACAGCCGATCTGGATATACAGGGTGACTTTCAAAAACGAAACCATTTTTTTTTACGTAACTTTTCACCACTCTTAACTTCTAAATTCAATTTTTTCTTCAATTTTTTTATATAATTGGCATTTATTACGTTTCCAATGAGTGTATACCATTACTTGCAGTTTATATCGTTTATCCTCTTTTTAATTTATTTTAGTCAAATTAACGTAGAAGGACGTAGAGGCAGAGGACGCTCACCTATCCGATGATCAGATCAAGTACAGAAAGCTACTGGAGAGACGTTTTCCGAGTCCATAAGAGCAGCCCAAAATCGCAAGAGATGGAGAGAATTGAAATTGTCGGCATTGTAGGAAATCACGATCCTCAGCAATGAGGAAACGACAAGAGAGAGATTCAAATTGCTTGTTTTATCTTATTTGTGATTTTCCTTGAGCGATTCTAATGACTCTTCCTTTTTTAATTCTGTAAATATATTCATTTCACACTTTTTTCTCTTTAATTCCACCTTCACTTCTTTTTCTGTCTAAAAGTGTCTTTACCAAGTCTTTTTATTTCGGTTGTTTCGAGTTAATTTTTGGGAACTAACCTATGGCATATATCTGTACATAATGTTTTAGTACCGTAATCATTTCAAATAGCGAATGGATGGCATTTTGTAAAATTATTTTAAAATCCTATAGCAAGTAGTGAATCATTTAAAAGTTCTTGCATCATAGAGTATGTTTCTGGATTTTTGTACGATTGTGTTCCTCCGTCCGGCTCGCGGAGATAAAGAATACGACCGGGGTCAGAAAGCCCTGCCTGTCGTAAGAGGCGACTAATGGGTAGGAATAGGGAGGTGGAGAGCCGTCGTTTGAGGTGTCGGGTTGGTAGAAACGCACACGGTCGCTTCGGCGACACGGTCACCGGTCTACATTCCTAGTATCCGAGACGAGACTACTCGTGGGACCACTCTACTCCCATTCCAAAAGAGCCTGGTGAGGTTGAACGAGCTGGGCCCGTAAATACCTCTCCTGACCTTGGTCAGGAGGGGTGTGGACACACCGCGCCTGACGGCGGTCAGGAGCGGTGTAGGTGCCCCGGCACGTACCCACCGGGAGATCCAAGAGTGGTAGAGGAGAGATCCTCGGCGGCGACCTGTCTACGTGTGAGGTGGAAATTCCTCCGCCTGCCGAACCTACCCGCCCGTAGTGTGGGAGTAACGGGTAGGCAAGGTACTCACAACACAGGTACTACGGGGAAGGTGGAGCCCCCGCGGGTTGCGTGTGCTAGACGTGTCGTGGTAACCCTACGGGGTACCCCCAGGGGGGGACCCACGGGACGTCTTTGGTACGCGCCCCGTGGCACCTTCACTTTGGTGTCGGACTCGTAGGGGCAGAGGTTTCACTAACGGGCGTATGCCGAAAGGCCAGGTAGCCCAGGGTCCTGCCAGTTCTTTAATTGGAGGGCACGCCATTCATGTCATGTACGATTGTGTTGTGAAATTCCAAAATGATGACTTTTATTTATTGACATGTGTCAAAAGTATGACGTCATGGACGTCATACTGAAAGTATATTGCATAATGTGAGATCTAATTTGTAAGTCCTTTTTTAAATCGCACGATTCTGAGTTTTGTGCGGTTGTGTCACGAAATTTCAAAATGGTGACCGTTTCATATTCAATGGTGAGGGTATAAAAAAGTAAAAACTGCTCCTGATCATTTGGTAGTTTTCAGTTTTTATGGAAAAAATTCGAAAATGTCGATTTAATTTTCCACGTTTATTCAGCGTCATTTTTTATTATAGTCCTTCCTAAACCTTTCTTTCAGTGCGTCATAGTTGATCGAATTCTCTCTAACGCATTAAGCTAGAAGTGACAGAAAAAAACGTGAGTCTGTGATTATTATACAGAGAACTTAGAAAATTATGTATCGTCCTCGGGTAATTGCATATTAAAGCGAATTCGACTTACGGGTGTATAATTGGTTAGAGTTTAGAATACGCTAAATAGATATCCAATCAATGATGAGCATAAATATAATTTGAGGCAGATGGTCCCCACCGTGACAGTACTTTCACAATGTCAACTGATAAAATGATAAATTGTCATTGAAGGTTAGTATGTACAGACATTTTATACATACAGCTTTTATACATGCAACTAAAATGTCATGCAATAATTCTCGACATTCTTAAAATCCTACATGACATCAAAATTAGTGACGCACTGAAAGAAGGGTTTGGGACAGACTGTAAATAACAGTATACGATTATGACAAAAGTGTATATGTGAAAGTTTCTACGTTTTTGTGCGAAATAGAGCGACAGAATCGCAAAATAGTTCGGGAACGCATTAAGTAATACAAGAGCTTTCAAATTAGGTATTACTTTCCTATGAATCCATTTAAAATAATATTATAAAATGGCTGTGGTGCACCATTAAAGATTTGTGTGACCATAACTGTGAAGAATAACTTGTTAAAAGTGTTAGTGTAAAATTAGTGTTAAGTTTTATAACAGTATTAACATCGATTATCATCAATATATGACATAAATTTGAAAGGGTTAAGAGGAAAACATATTATCGAAGATACGCTTAATACCCTTTGCGATCAATGTCCTTCGTACGGTAGCGAAAAAAAATCGTTTGCAAACTTCAATTCAAAATAGTTAAATATTCATTGAGGATGAACATCGATCGGGGACAGTATCTGTGTACATCCCTGTAAATAGCGATGCAGATCATGACGTGACTGTCGTCATGACAATGTCTGTCTGTATGTTAACCACAAGCGTGCAGGAATCTAAGAATAATATTAGAACTGTTCTCGATTTAGAAAAGATGCAAACTTTTTAAGTCGTTACTATGAAAAACTTGGATACATTTCTACCACCCAAAAACAAAGCAGCACTCGATGGAATGAAGACACTCTGGTTCTCCAAGACTTCAGATTCCTTGTCCAAAAATATGTTGGAAAAGTTCTTCCTTCAGTTTTTTCAGGATTACCAAGGAATAATTATGAACCATTTTCTGGATAATTGGTAATTAATCTTCGACGTTATTGGAATTAAATTATGAACAATATAGAAAACGTGGATAGTTGCCCAGAGGTATCTTGTTCTTACAGAAAAATGTCTCTGCACACAAATCGCATGTTGCTATGCCAACAATTAATGATTTAGAGTCCGAATTCGAACACTCGAACTCGACTTCGAACTCGACCACTCCCTTTATTCACCAAATCGAGCTCCGTTCGCCTACTATGTCTTTCCACAAGTCTAAAAGGTCATAAAGTGAGTAAAGCTGTGGAGGCCTAGTTTAATTTATATTTAAATAATTTAAGTAATAAAAGTAATTTTTTAAAGGTTTAGAGGGGTTATTGGTTCGCTGCAATAAGACTCTTCTTCGGAGAGTCTTAGTGCCGGCCATTTGGGTTCACTGAGTAAGCGCCACAGAGCCGCGAGATACTATATCTCAGCGCACTACTAATTTATTGGCCGACTAAATAATTTAATCGTGACTTTCAATTCAAAGTCGCAGAATCACTTTGGACTTTGTAATGAGTAACGTATCGGAGGGATATTTTTGACCGTTCTGTAAATTAATATTTTTATATGTTAACGAAAAAAAAATAGTATAGTACAGTCATAAATTATTGTCACTTTAAATGCGTAATACTAAGGAAAATCAAAGCAAAGCTGAATTTAACACTATTCGAATCCCATGTGTTTTGTTTTCGCTAGTCGTTTTCAACGTTTAAACTTAACTTAAAAACTTTATATGTTAACCAATGAACACGAGGAATTAAATCCAAAAACTGCTTCAGCTTAGGATATGATTGAAAAAATCCACCGTATTATGTAGTATGATCGTCGAATAAAAATATGTGAGATCACAGTCATAATGCGTAGGAATATCATAAATTTATTAAAAGGCAGGCACATTTACGTTGGAATTCAAATTACTTTTAGGCAGTAACTTTGCTTTTAAGATCAGGTACTCCAAAGTAATACGTTTTTCTTTTACATTGCTGAATAAACTTTGGAGGTTATAAGTGAAGTGTGTAAATCGTATACATACAATTTAAATCTATCTTAGGCAAGATTTCCCTTATTTTTTTTATTCATTTTAGATTAGGCAGCTTTGTAATTTAGGACCTTCGGTGTAGGAAGACAGAAGTATAAAATAAGTAGAAGTTTCCAAATTTGCTAGACTTAGGTCAAAGTGACGATAAACAAATAGTTTTTTGACCAGTCAAAGTAGAAAACTTTAACAGTAAAAAAATATGTAAAAGCTTCCTTGTAATTACATAATTAGTACCCAACATTGATTTGGCATGACACATTCTGATCCCTATAAATAGGGTTATAATAAAATTGTACGCTACACATATTTTATACATAATCTATACTAGAAGTGAGAAATATGAAGAGAATTTTTTAACGAAAAATTCTAAGTGGACACCAATAACTACTGTCGCGGATACCATTCAGTAATCGTATTGAATGACATTTTAGTGTTTCCAGCAAACTTTTTGGTACGTTTTGGCCAGAATCCAAAGATTTTTGCCCAGTATAATAACCATTAATGAAACCACTGTTATATTCCCTAACGCTAAAACAGTTCAAAAAATGGAAATCTGAATGGTTCGCTGCTACCAAAGAAGGCAAAAAGTGGTTTTATTTACAAGAAAGTTTACGGCAACTGTAATTTAAGAATGTCATAAAATTATTTTGGTCGACTAAATAAAATAAACTAGAAGAACACAATGAATGACGAATATTACGTCAATCTGTTTATACTGTGTACGCAATTTCATAGCTAAGTATTAAAATCAATGAGGAGTAAACTGATTTGGCAAATAAGAAAGGTTTTTCCATCGGGATAACGCATCTACCGTTAGCCTAGGATGGCTTCTTCTTCTTCTTCTTATGGTGGCTATCTTTTACGGATGTTGGACACTAACATGGCTATTCTGACTTTGTTTACTGCTGCTCTGAAAAGTCCGGTAGTGGTTAAGTTAAACCATTTTTGCAGGTTGGATGGCAATGATAATAATTTATAAATTTTCTTATTTATTGCATCACTCAAATGAAAACTGGTATAACATCTAGGAGGAATTGGCAACTTGTAACAATAAATTACAGAAGAATTAATTTATTAAACACAACACTAAAATTAAGAACCAAAGTGATAAAAATAAAGTGAATGAAATCATAACACTATCAGAAGAACAACAAGGTTTTAGGTCGGGAAGATCATGCACCGACGCTATAAATATAATGAGGCAAGTGCAAGAGAAATCATTAGAATACAACAAACCGGCATATCTGCGTTTCGTGGACCTTAAGAAGTCATTTGACCAGGTCAAATTAAAGGACGTTATTCACTTATTGTACGCAAGAGAGATAGGAATAATAAAAACGATCGAAAATATCCACCTGATTATGGATGAATTAATAAAAAAAAGTAAGAACTAAAAAAGGATACTAAATGGGAGAAAAATAACTTAAAATAATCTGTTACGCAGACGACGCAATACAACTCGCTCAAATTAAAGAGGATTTACAACGTATGCTGCACCAATTTAATATAACCGCCAGAAAATGTAACATGGTAATAGAACATGGATAGAGTTTAAATATCTAGCTACAGAAAGCTCGAAACTGAAGTGGAAGATCAAGTGAATAGAGCAAACAGAGCCGCAGGCTGCTTGAATGAAACAATATGGCAGAGAGGACAAAAAGGATGGTAGAAACAGCAGAGATGAAAACACTTGAAAAAATTGATGGCAGGATACAACGGGACAGAGCTAGAAATACAGATATACGACGTATATGCATGGTGGAGAACATTAAGAACTGGGTAAGAAATAGAAAAGTAGAATGGAACGATCATATAAGCCGAATGGCAACGATTAGAGTAGTAAAGACGGCAAGGGACGGTTCCCCAATAGAAAGACGATGAGTAAGAAGACCACGAAAACGATGGAACGACAACTTACTGAAAGCACATTGAAAAACAGACAGAGTCATGTCTACATGAAAAGCAGAAGAATAAGAAGAAGGCGAAGTAGAAGAGCAATAAATAACAGTTAAACTATACCTGTTATAAATATAGTGCTAAATCGTGCTACCCTGTAGACGTATCGCGGTGTTAATTTTGATAAACAATCGAGCGGCGCATATTAATATGCACGACAAAATAAAATGCAACAATTCGAAATCAATACCGAAACTACTGCAAATAACGGGTACGCATTCGACCGCATATTTGCAATTATTACCGATTACGTTTTGTCCTCTCTCTATTTTCCGATGGACTGAACGCTAATGAAAGCCCTATTAATTATCCGATAAAATATTTGAATATATAATATTCGATATTGTGATTATTATTAAATAACACACTGAGGGTATAATGCATCGATGACCACTTAATCTGGCAAAATTGAACGCGTATGAAAAATAGGAACAACCAACATTTTGAGTGAATTTTATTTATTTGTTTTGCAGATAGTTTACACGTTCTCAAATTCAAAAAATACTATATCTATCAATGCACTATGGTTGCATACACACTAACTGCTGTACAAAACAAACATTTTTAACGTTGACCGATATATTGCTAAATAACGTATTATGTACATTAAAAAAGGAGATTTTTATAATCGGATTGTACTGTTGATGAACGTAACCTTATGTGGGCTCTAGAATATATGAGTTTTAGTTGCGGCAATCATGTTACGCGTTTGTATATCATATTAACTTTGAAAGTGTCAAATAGCACTGCTATTAAATATTGTTACGTCGGCCCCTGCTACGCCCCTGATCGAATTGTCTAGGTGTTCGGAAAAGATCTACGGCTTTTCTGACGTCACGAGAATTCCACTTAATTCTGGAAACATTTCGAAGAGTGAGGCAAAATGTACCTATATAAAGGCAAATAGATTTTAGGAGTTTGATAAATATATTTGTACCGTTAATAAATAAACGATATAAATTCGTCGTGTCTTAGTGTTAGTGTTAGAAGACTTTAAATAAATTAAAATAAACACTACATTAGCGTCAAAATTGTGATATTTAAATAAATTCTGTGAAAAATTGCTAGGAGACTTAGTAATTTAAAAGTGACAGATTTCCGACGGAAATTGGGCGATAGAGAATTAATTCTGCAAGGAAAAAAGCTATTAGAACAACGGCTGAAGGACGCCCTGGAAGAAGAGGGTTTAGATTCAAAAATTTCAGTTTTGAAATTATTTCATGATATGGGTATTTCATGATAAGCATGTTGCTATTATTTCGGCGATCACATAGTTGGAAAGCAAAGTTTCTTGTGATATTTCAAATGTTTCTTCTGATATTTCCAAAGATTCTAAGGACATTGCTTTTTTAGAAAATAAAGTTTCTAATGATATTTCTTCACTGGAAACCACTTTTAAAAGTTATTCTCTTAAGAGCGTAAGCTCAAAATTTTGGACTAATGCTTTTTAAATGCGTTCATTTTTTTCGAATCCTGAGAAAACTAACAAATATTTTTTCAGAATGAAAAAAAATTACAGTAGAAAAAAAAAGACGACGAGACGAAATGAAAGTTACAGCCATGGTCTACATTTGACGGGGTAAAAGTTCTGTTCGTGTTAAAGTCCTAACTGTCGACGGAAAATCGTCATGGAATAACTATATGAAATAGTTCGAATCAGCTGCAAGAGCGAATGGATGTTCCGAAAAAGATAAGGCTGCAAAACTGACTAATGCTCTTCGAAGAGATGTCCTGGTTGTGTGGCACATCTGGTTGGCTTCAGACATGGTCACGAACACTTGGAACATGTCTACCAGTCACAGTTTAAAAATCGAAGACAAAAGAGAGATGAGACTCTTCAAGAATATGAGGCAGATATTTTCAGGATGGTGCGATATGCATATCCAACAGCTCCTAAAGACATGATGGAAAAAAGAATATGAATCAGCTACCCAGGTCAGTAAAGTTAGGACTGCAAAGGAGAAGAAGATGAAGACAAATTTGACCATGCATTGCATACAAGAAAACGAAGACCATAAAGTACTGGAATTGTAGTGAACAATGAAACACAAATCATTAAATACACAAATAGTTTAAGAGCCACAGGGACGCTGATCCTCTCTACAATGCCGTCCCCGGCAGTGTTCCCACTGCAACAAAATGGAGCAGTGCTAAGCAAGGCAAGGCAAGCAAGGATGCAGCAGTGCCGAGAACATGATCTAATTTTATAGAAAATTCGAAAATGGAAAGAAGAAAACCGTGCTTTATTTACTTTATCATTTCCTACAATTTAGTTTTTTTTACAATTTAGTCTACAAAAGACGTTCCATAAAACTTCTTCGTACAGATACAATAATCCTTTCACTCGTTGTTTGTATCAAAATTAATACCAGGAAGATTAACACTTTCATAATAAAAAAAACCATATAGTGGAACCGTACTTTTGGGTATATAAATTTAATTCGTTTGGAGTTTAGAAATTAATTCCCTACAAAAAAACACGTGTCGTAATCTAATAACCAGTTTAACTGTCAAACCGAGCACAAATTGAATTATACAACGTGTCTTTTTAATTAATTCACCGTGGCACACCTGTGCGAGCTTATTATTTATCGTCGGGCTAACTTTGGACGGGCCCGTGTTGTATATGAAAAATAAAATATAAACGGTGGTATGTATATACAAACGTAAGCGAACAATTCTTCGATGTGTAATGACCGTGAAATAAGCAAAATTAAAAAAAAAACTGCCGGATTAGTTGGTTTGTAAAAGTTAATTCTCGATGTAAAGTTCATTAAGTTTTAATCTTTAATTTATGATAGAATTATGTGATAGAATCAAATACGAAGTCAAGAAGTTATATCGAACTTTATAAATACTTAATTATGAGAAACTCGGTGAGAGAAAAGTAACGAACAATATGCTATAATTGGAAGTAGAACGACACAAAATAAATTACAACAATCGTTAATAAAATTTTAAAACCAATAAAATGCCCGTCTGCTGATATTTAAATTAAGAAAAAAGATATTTCTGCAACATTAATTAGGGAAATTTTCCCCCTAGAAGTGTTACAAACGACGGGACAATCCTACGCAGCAGGTTAAATAGATATGTCAAACAGTATTAAGCCGGCATCTTACAGAACGTGAAAAGGCGCTCTTCTCTGGTTCCCGTCGGCAAAGAGAAATAGAAAATAGATACACGGTTGGCACACTATGTTAGTGTGAAATTAATAAATACTTACTCTTTGATAACCACCCCAATGCAGCGTGTACTCTCGAATATCGGCTTTAGTTTAGTTTTGTCCACCAGTATTGTATGTCATAGAATCGTGGATAATGAACCAACAGGAAGAAAAGAAAGTAAAGATATGGGATAAGAAAGGTGATAAAATAAATCTTCGGAGGCAATGACTGCTGAGAATATTTGGAGAATACGAACAAATAAAGAAATAATGAGAATGTATGGAAAACCAATCATTATGGCAAAAATACGAGCCCAAAGAGCTAGATGGCTTGTTCAGATTTTACGAATTTCAGAGAACCAAAATGTTAAAACAGTAATGAAGGAAGGAGAAATGGGAAAAAAGGATCACCAAAGAAGGAATGGATGGAAGCAGCAAAACAGTACTTGTCAGAAAAAGGTATGAGACATTGGAGAGAAAAATAAGAGACCGAAAAAAAAGGAGGAAAATAACCAAGTTTTTGGAAGCCTTAGGCCAGGCCTAGAGCGCTGTTACGTATATATATATATATATATATATATATATATATATATATATATATATATATATATATATATATATGTATATATGTTTATAACTATGTTAATATAATTTTTATTTGTTTCGACACGAATTGCATCAGGTAATAATTTAAATAAAAAACATCGAAAATGCCGAAAACATCGAGTGAAAATAAAATATAAATCGAAATGATAAAACAGAGCACAGGCAACAACCACCTAACTTTGTAGGCGTTTTAATATTAATTCCAGTTTGAGCAGAACATATCAGGGAAACAAAATAACAACGGTATTCATTTGTTTCCATTAAAGCCAAGCGGTGTACAGCTGTTCGCTTGCCAACTTTTAAATTCTGCATTAATGAATATCAAACTCATTGTAATTGAAAAGCATTATATTGTTCTGGCGGCGCTGTATAATTAACAATTTTAATAAACAATTCGGCAAATGTCCGCGTTGCAAAAACCGCACCTTTTCTATTTGCTGGAACATAATATTTATTCGACAGTGCCAATCACCGGTTTTCGCGTTGATTCTAGCATAAAATTTTTCCGCTACGTCAATTAGAAACGAAATTGGCGCAGTTCGATAGGATACCTGATCAACTGGATTTAGTTCGGAAATTCCGCAAAATTTGTGTAAATCCAGAAAACATTAGTTTTCAGTATCTAATGACATACATTGAATGTTTAACCTTTGTCCCTTTTTACAACAAAACGATAACAAAAATCAAATAAATGTCAAATGGATAAATAATTAACCACTATTGACAGAATTAATTGTTAAGTCATAATAACTCTATCTTATAACAACAAGGAAATGAGCTAAAGAAAAGGAATAATAAAAAAGTGGTCAGAGGAAATAAGTAATCAGAATGCTAGTGATACATAAAAATACACTAATAACTTACTGGATGTTGGAAATTTTAATCGAAATATTATTTTTATAAAAAGATATGTTAATTACAAAGGCATATTTTAGGACATAAATACAACAACCCTACAAACAATCAACATTAATGTATTTAAAATTCATTACGCAAAAGAACTACAAGAGTCCAAACCTGAATATCTCTGTTCAGCAAACAAACTCCCAGAAGATAACAATTCCATGGACCAGAAATTAACATCGGAGACAATCCAACTGCCAGACGTATAGGAATAATGAAAATTAAAATAGCCTATGGACCAGAAGGAATCACTGCTGAACTTCTGAAACATGGAACTGGAATTTGGAGGAATTTGCAGGATTTCGAGTTGGACAATATTGCATCGACCATATCTACACTTTAACATAACTACTTTTAAAAAAGAATGACTAGGGATAGACCAACTCATCTATTATTTGTGAACGAAGCTTATGATACCTACAATACCCCTATGCAGACTATGGTAAGTATTGGAAAGCTCATCTGTTAATATTACACTTGTGAAAGCAATACAACCATTCTACAATGATTTTCAATCAAAAATAAATTAACGACCAGTTCCATGAGAATTATATGGTAAATAAGTTTAAGGCAAGGCTGCAGTCTATTTCCAACACTTTTCAAAATATGCCTAAATGAGGCACTGAAGAAATGTAGGAGATCATATTCTGAAATAAGTATACCACTAAACGTGGAAGTACCATAAGACCAGGAAGATCTACAGCTGATGAAAAGAGACTAATACAAGAATACGAGCGATAGGGTCTAAATTTTAATTACAACTCACTAAGAGAACGGAACAAAACTCCTTGTTCTAGAAACAGATTTTTGGCGCAGAGTAGCAGGTATATCCAGAATGATCCATGAACAAAATAAAAGAATAAGACAAATCATATTTATGCCAGATTTACCACTTTCTCATCTTACACAATAAGTAAGAATCCATCAAACCCCATATTTCGAGTTCAACAAATAGTCTAATATATTCCGCCATTCACAATCTTTCTTCGAAGAAATTATTCCACGAACCCCGTATATTTTTTTTCTTTTCAACAATTAAAGCACTTGGGCAGTTTGAAGATACGACCATCCACTATGAAATAGAATATACACATATGCGGATCCTCTTATTTTCTAAACAAGCAATACGCAGTGTCATTTGGTTGTCACCACAAGAAAACCAAACGAAGCCGTCCGTAAAATCTAAATTCACCGGACAATTAAATTAATGGACTTTAGTGCTTTGTAGTTAGTTGGTAAGTGTTTTTTGTTAAGATATTTGGTTTATATGTTGAGTAACTTTACACTTTCTAGAACATCTGAAAAACTACAAATTGTTTTGTATGTGTAGTGTAGTTTAACATTGTAGTACTTATAAACTTCCTCATTATATTTGTAGTGAACTAAAGAAGCTTTTGAAAATTAAAAAAAAACGAAACGTTTTCAATAAACCGATGAAGTAGCTGACTTCGCCTGTTTTTCGCCAACATAAATGACCGAAGAAACCTCTGCATTCACTTATTCACGGTTGCTGAAGAATACTATTGATCACGTCACCATCGATGGTATAAATGAACCGTCTGCTGTTCCCAGTGGCAGTAATGCATTAATGAGTGATCAGTGTAGTAGTGTCTGAGGACTCGAGAGAATAAGACCTCGGAAGCTTTGAAGAAGACATTAAAGAGGAAGACTTCAACCCGGAAGTCTGTTTTTAATATTAATTCTTGTAATAGTATTAATCTTAGCTTATTTATATATATATATATATATATATATATATATATATATATATATATATATATATACAATATATATATATATATATATATATATATATATATATATATATATATATATATTCAAATGTATATTATTAGGATATCAGTAGTCTATTTTTAAGTGCATATGTCTATTTTTTGTTATCATATTTGCCAGTTTCTACTAATTTATCTATTATGGACTAATTTAACACTGACAATTATTATTTTATAGTATAAAATCATACTTTGTACTCACCATAACGTAGTGCCTTTGGATTTCTATTTTTTCACTTGCTAATTTCTCGCACTCCAATTTTAAACTAGAAAAAAACCAACAAAATTAATTATGGGAAACAATGAGCTCAAATATTTTGTGAAAATATTCACCACTACAAATATTTATTAGTAATAGTAAAGCAAAGTTTATGCAAAGTTATTATTACATTTTTGAAGAACTTTTATTACCTGCCTAAAACGCAAATAAAATGACTAAATTAATGTGTAATCTAATCCAGAGTATATTTCTCCACGGTTCTTGTCTTGGTAAATGACTATCATTATCAACAAAGTTTTACGGAAGGAAATACTGTTGCCATTTTGAAAATAATAACATACCATCACTAATAGTAGGGAAAATGATTATAATTTGCCGTACCTGGTAATTACAATGCCTTTTTTTCGTTCGTAATAACAGCTATGGGATTCATTCCTCCAGCACATAGGCGTGGGCATCTTCAGATGAATCTACGTGGGATATTAATTTGTTTTCATGACTGGGGAATTTTAATACTTTTCAATAGAATGAGTAATTACATACAGGTAAAAATGGGATTTGCTTGTAATAAATAATATTAATTACATTAAAAAAACTAATGTTATATTATTTGTATTGGCAGGAAAATAAATAAACTGAACTAGGAATGTTGTTTGAAAAATAAAAGCAAAACGATAGTAGGTCAGGATTAAAATATTTAATTAATTAAAGAAAAGTGTGATTTACAGGAATGTGGGAAAGAGAACTAGAGAACGATCTGTGGAATGACAGAACGAGATGTGAGATTGGAAACCGGAGGACATCGAAGAAAATTATGCAAATGATAGAGATTTGTTTTGAGCATTGGGGTGCAAATTTCAAAAACATATCCCAAAAGCGTTTTAATGTTCAGTTTTTTCCTTCAAAGGTATATAACAAACATCCTATGGGTATATGAAAATTTTAAATTTGAACGTTATTTTTATCAGATTTTTGTTCTTGTGATTTCTACTAACAATTTATCAAAAATTTAAGGAAGATATTTGGATAACTTCAAAAGTGACATTTGAACTACGTCTTAAAAAGTTATCCTAAAGAAATCACCTTATAGCATATTTGACCAGTATAGTAAGTTATTTATAGTAAGGTTTAAGACCTTTTTTCAGTGGCATATTCCTTTATATGTAATACGTTTGATAAATAACGACAAAAAAGTGTAGGATTGGCGATTATTTCTCAGATGAAATCAACAAAATGCATCAGCCACACGTATTCATACATACAGTACGTTCAGTTTTAAATTAGATATACACCCTATAAATGGCAACACTGCGCGCCGTCGACTTTCTACGAATCTGCTTCGTTGACCCGTCGTCAGTAATTTATTACAATGGTTGTTTAAAGCGTTAACAGCGTAGATCTTTAATTTATTTTTGTAAACAGCATGTCTGTTTAGACGTTGATACATTTATAAAAGTTCAAATAATAAAATGGTTTCTGGACAAGAGTATGTAAATTTATTGTCTGTGTTTTTTGAGAGGAGACCACTTGCGTGCAGTCCATCATAATATTGTTAAAAATTTTGAGAATTGTTATTGCCACAAAAATTGCAGAAAATGTCACGCTCAAGAAGTGTGACCAGAAAAGTGACAGATTGGGATACTGTTCAGCCGTAGAAGGTCATATTTGAATCATTTCTGTAAGACATAAAGAATTATTTATTATTTTATTAGGAATTGTTTTTTATTTTCAATGAGAGTATATTTTTTTGTTTTATCGTTAAAAAATGCACTTTTCAATTCAACCACAAAAAATTGTTCACGTGATTAAAAACCAATACAAATGCACCGCTTTATGAAGGTTAGTGTATTTTTATCGAGTTTAAGTACTCTAAGAAATGAACCAGGCAATGGCAATGAAAACAAATATCGAATTCGAATGACGGATATGTGAATACCAGCCGTCGTTACGTGCTACTAAGTGATATTCAATGATTTTCTGTCGTAGTGTCGGAAAAGATTGGGAATTACTATTACCTCGTACGAGGCAATGTTGCCGATTTTACCGCTTTATGTAGTGTACAATATCTTATTACAAAATGGTGGGTATTACAAAATTAACTAGATATCTAACAAAAATAACTCACATTATGTTTTCACTGAGTTTACAAAGATCAAAAACATATTTACTATTTACTCCAGTCTGACCCGAGTTTTTCCGATCATAATATGCTGAGTTGCCAAAGGTATGATAATTATCGTTTTAAACGATAATTTTTAACGTTGTCTGGTTTTATGCCGTGTAATACATACAAAAGTTGAAATGAAAAAAAAAATTGTTGAATTAAATAAATTTTTACAAATCAATAAAGTAGTTATCACAAATTTTGCACAGTGAAATAATCACACTGTATAAAAATCTATTGCTTACGTACATGAACCCACGATATATGGGACAAACTAAATGTTGAAACAATTTATCGTCAAGATATTTTGATTTAGATTATGTATTGATACAACATTTTTACGAAAGTTGGACGAGTTTCTTGATTACAGCTTATATGTACGTACAAAAAGAAATGATTTTGCAGGTCAAGTCATGGGCTAAATAAAAATCCAGTCTAAATAAAAAAGTTTTAACAACTGTCAAAGTATTTTACCACGAATATCAAAATTGGCACGAATTTGTAATCCTCAAGACCTACAAACGATGCAAAAGATCGATGACAAATGGAGAAAACTTCAACAATACCAAGATATTCAAATAAAATTCGAAAATCTAAATAACTTCTATTTTAAAGTGGGTCAGAAAAATATTTTGACGGTAATCCTATATTTGCTAATTTAAGTGACTTTGTATTGGCTCCGTTAACTTTGCCAAATTTAATTGCAAGTTGCGGAAGACAATTTTGAAAAGTAAATTTAATAAAGAAGAAGTGTAGAAACTGCTTGATAACAGACGCTTTTGGTATTACGCATTCATTTCAATAAGTTTATCTTCAAAACGGTTGTGTCAATATTACACCGTCAGAAATAATGGTTACAACTATAAATATAACCCGTTGATATAATAAAGATGCTGAGATAAACCGCAAGTAATGGAGTTAACATTAACTGAATATTTTTTTTACTTTAGGTTTTTTTCTTTTAAATAATTTGTTTGTTTATTTGTCTTCGTTTGTTTCTTTTACAAAAATTAAATACGTTATCTTTTCAACTTTGTTAATTTCTTGTTCAATAGAATATCAATAAGTACGATAATCCGTACTACGAGACATGTTTTTTAAGTAAGTACCGTTTTGCGATTCCGCCGCCGCAGCACTACGGTCGGCGTTCCGCGCATGAGCGCTGGTTACCTACATCTCTTGTCTACGCACTGACGCCATTACAGTCTGATTCTTCATTGTATACTTGTTTACTCCAGTGTTTAAGATGCCTCCAACAATCGTGAGTCACGCTGATTGTGAAGTGCGGGCTGTTATACGATTTCTTAGTGCTAAAGGCGTAAAACCGATCGATATTCATCGTGAGATCGTTGAAGTTTACAGAAAAAACATTATGAGTGATGGAATGGTAAGGAAATGGGTGAGAGCATTTAAAGATGGCCGCACAAATGAGCATGATGAAGAACGGAGTGAGCGTCCTTCGGTCGTTAATGAAAATTTGGTGCAGAAAGTGGACGAAAAGGTGAGAGAAAACAGACGCTTTACAATTGCATCATTGTCCGACTGCTTTCCTCAGTATTCTCGTAGTGTTTTGTATCGCATTGTTACCGAGAACTTGAATTACCGGAAATTGTGTTCACGTTGGGTTCCAAAAATGTTGACGGATTTGCACAAAACCCAACGTTTAGGCAGTGCATTGACTTTCCTTGAGCGGTACCACAGTGAAGGTGAAGATTTTTTAGACCAAATTGTTACTGGTGACGAAACGTGGGTGGCCTACGTCACACCAGAATCGAAACAACAATCCATGGAATGGCGACATTCATCATCACCCAAAAGAGTGAAGTTTAAGCAAACAATTTCTGAACGGAAAATCATGTGCACAGTTTTTTGGGACAGAAAGTATTGCTAGTGGAGTTTCTGCCTCCTAATGAGTCAATCAATGCAGCGTCTTATTGTGAGACATTGAAAAATCTGCGTCGTGCAATCCAGAACAAAAGACGTGGCAAGTTGAGTAAGGGTATCGTTTTGCTGCATGATAATGCCCGTCCACATGTGGCTAATCAGACCAAAGATCTCATCAAATCATTTAAATGGAAAACTCTAGATCATACTCCATACAGCCCTGATCTGGCGCCCAGTGACTACCATTTGTTCCAGCACTTGAAGAAACACCTGGGCGGTCAGCGTCTTCAAGACGATAACGAAGTCAAAACATTTATGATGCAGTGGTTAACAAGTCAGGCGGCAGAATTTTATCAGGAGGGTATTCAAAAACTGGTGCCACGTTATGACAAGTGCCTCAATATTCACGGAAATTATGTAGAAAAGTAGATTAAGGTACAGGCTTTCATGTAAAAATAAAATTATTGCCATATCTTTGCACGTCTTTTTTTAATTCCAAAACGGTACTTACTTAAAAAACACGCCTCGTATAAAATACGATAATTTGAACAGGAGCATACGATTTTCTGACTTCTATGACCTGTCAACGCTGCTCTCACAGAAACCTTTGGTGGCCCGAACTAATATATAGCTATACTTATTATTAAGATACGATATATAAAACCGATTGTTTCTCATCCCATTCCACTGTTTCAAGTGAAGTCTCATTTATTTTAGAAGTAACAAGTGATAATCAAAATTCAATATGGTGACTGTTTACCCAACTGCAGAAAGAGTACAAATAATAAAATGGTACTTTAGGAGCCATTTTGCACCAGAAACTATTAATTTAATTATTATTCATCAATTTAAAAAGTCTCGCTGTACTAATGGCAGATGTAAAATCTACTGCCCATCAGATCAACCACGGAAAAAGAAAATTAGAGAAACCCAGGTTTGTGCATTGGCAGAAGCAACATCTTGTTCAAGTTAACAAATTAAAATTGCGAAATCAAATTATTCCTGCACTTCAACTTAAAAATCTTCAAATCAACTAACGAAATTTGGTTTCAACAAGACGGCTGTCCTTCACATAATGCACAGGCCGTTATGGACTATTTAGCTTTAATTTTTCGTAAACGTGTGATTAGTACATAAGCTACAATAAAATGGCGCCCTCGGTCACCCGACTTTGCTTCCCTGGATTTTTGTTTTTGGGGTATGCTAAAGACCAAGTTGTACAGGCATACATTCGAGCGAGCCACAAACTTGGAGCAACTGAGACAAAAGATAATCGAACTTAGCCAAAAGATATCGGCAAGTGAGCTCAACGCCATGAGGAAGGCGGTGTATAACAGATTTGGTTTCTGTTTGGCACAAGGTGATGGTTTGTTTGAAATAAATTTTAATTTAAGCAGAATTTTAAGATGAATTTTTATTTATTTTATTTTTAAAGAACTAATTTTATATTCAGGCCCACTAATTCTAAAATAGCTAAACAAAAATATAGTTTCAAAGATATTATTTGAAAATACTAAATAATATCTTATTTTTAATTAAAAGACGTAATTTTTCGCCCATTTTAATTTGAATTACATGCTCCTATCAGTGATTAAGTAATACTGAATTCTGATATTCTGAATTACAAGAAACAGCAATGATCCATGGCCACGCCTACAAAGCAATATTTACAAGAGACTGAAGCGACGATGCCATTTTTTTAAAACTTTTTTCTTGTGGCATCTAATCTAATTTACTATTTTTATTGGAAATAAGCCACAATTTTACTTAAAAAAAAGTTTATTTTGACGTATCGATTTCCACTTCGAAAAATCCTCAAAATAAAACAAAGCGTTAATATTTTTTTATTATTGTTTTGTATTTTGAAACTGATTTCCGAAGAACAAGCCAAAACTTTAAAATAAACTTCACCCAAATCTGACTGTCTTAGCATATTTAGCATAGAGACAATACAACGTCCTGTACAATAAATTTTTGGGACTCTGCGTTATGTTACCATATTGAGAAATAATACGTATGCGCAACTCTTTATTCAAGGACTTTTTGATAACATTTTGATCTATCGGCTGCAATAAACGTATTCGTGCAGTTTGGTAGAAGAAAGATGGTTTGAATATTCCCATCACTTGATCTTAGTCTTTGTTTATTTGGGTAGCCTGGAGCATTGCCAAGTCCGAGAAAAGCTTTTATGGACAAGTTGAATCTTTTTATAAACTCCTTCACTTTTAGGATAGTCTTTATAGAACCATTCTTTAAATATCTCCCTCGAGATCCAACTTTTAAATTGGTTATTGTAGCAGAGTGAAAGACAAATGTTTTTGAAAGCTTTAGCTTAACCAATCACTAACAAATCCAATTTGTGTGTTATAGTAGCATTTGAACACTTCATAAATGCGATTCTTTACTCACTTTACAACCTGGTGCGCTCGCTTCTTTGGAGGATACGATTGATTGGTTGGGCAACAGGTCCAAAACAGACCACTGTCGTCTGCATTATAGAGTCGATGAGGAAGAGGACCCAGTTCTTCCACCTTTTAATTAAAATGCTGGATAAATAGCTGCACTGTAGATTAATTGCTTGGCAATGTTTCACCCGATATAGTTAACGACGGCGTAATGCACTCGGCGAAAATAACTTAAAAGAGATTGGAACTATGCTTACTGGGTTAGATGTCACCTGTAATGAAGTTGGTTTGAACAGAAATTTTAGAAAGACACAATAAATGAAAAATCTGGTACAAAGCGAAAATTCAAAAGTCGACTGCAACGAAATAGGAATAGTTCATAAATATAAATACTTGGGCCATGAAATCCAAATTGCCAGGGACATCCAAACTGCTGAACTGCAAAGAAGAATGACTCTAGCATGAGCCGCATATGGAGCTCAGTCAGATATCTTCAAGAGCAACATGTCAAATTATTTGAAAAAGAAGACGTTCGACCAATGTGTGCTTCCAGTTATGACTTGACTATGTGGTATGTGCAGCAGGAAGACAAAGGGAAGCGGTGGCCGAAGGTGCCGGATTATTGCACGGGTCGGTTTATTGAAGTGCCGTATTAGTGAGATTCCACTGAGATAGTCTGACTTACGCAGCAGAATTATTTTCTTTTTCGATAACCACAGTAAGGATCTCAAATATATTGCATAAAAATTATGTCAATATCAAAATATTTGAATGGGTATTTATTTTCTATTGTTAATGTCAAAGATTAATAATCAAAAGCAATATCCAATAAAGACACAAAGGCGTCTGTCGTAGTACTTTTAAACATTCTTTATGATTATTAACCGGAATGATTGTGGCGAGGCAATAATGTAAATCACTTAGGACTTGGAGGTTAAATCACTGTAACACGTCTGCCGTAGATAATTGGCTATGCTGTAGAGATGGTGCTGTTATAAATGGAGTAATGTTGCGTTCTGCACATACGATGACCTCAATATAACAATTTTGGTCATCCTGAAGGGGAGAGAAGATATTTTGTTCAATCTAGAACTCGCTGGTTTCCCCCTTTCGGATTGGGTATGTATATTAAAATAAAAGAAATGAAATGAAACCAGTGGACTGTATAAAACTCTATTTTAACACGAAGTAAAAGCAATCATAAATATACATAACCCAATATACCTACAATTATAAATAAAGAAGAATATATTACTTAAAAGAAGAAGAATATATGTAGTACAAACTTAAATATTAATCAATACGTAACGACACACAAAAAGAGAACCATAAACAAACCATAGATAGAAATAATATTATACAAAAAAGAAATATATATGTCATATAAAAAAATTGATATTAAACGTGAAAGAGTGAAAAATATACGCACATATTATAATATACTTAATTCGTAATAAAATGAATAAACCTCGTTAATACAGTTACACAAAATGCAATCAAAAATATCATATATGAATTATATCAAACTCAACTCAAATTATATATTCAAATACAAATATTTAAACTCAATTCAAATTATAATCGGGAATGACATATTACAAAAAATAAGAATAGAGTAAATACTACACAAAACAAAAGCAAAATGTCCAATTGACAACGTTTAATGTTCTGAATAAAGTTCAAAAGTTCAAAATCGCGACACAATATGTAATAATTGGGCACCAAATAAACGTACTTAGCCCATGCAGCAACAAAATTATGGTATTGTTCCTTACCCAATGAGAAGATGGCACTCCGGCCACCTCAAAAAATATGTCTTCACCGACGAATAACAGGAACCACAAAATTCATATTTCAACTTTTCTGCATCAAACCGACTTCCTCGGTCAAAGGACCGATGCCAAGTGGTAAGGTACTCTTCTTAACCCAAACGCACACACATGTGTGTGGTTTGAGAGATAAAACTCGACTCTGATTGTGTAGATGCATCGCTTATCTCGAATACACATCTGTGTCATTTTGCAGATTGCCCGTCTCGTAGCATGTAGTTTTTAACCCAGATGCACCCTTGTACATGAAATCTTGATATACGGGGAGAATCAAAACTACCAGAAAAGACTTAATATTTAATAAATGTTTATTAACAGTTGCGAAACTGCAACATAAATCACTGTAACACGTCTGCCGTAGATAATTGGCTATGCTGTAGAGATGGTGCTGTTATAAATGGAGTAGCTCATTATCTAAACACTAAAAAGTCCATTTCTTGTCAGAACTTACTCTCCCTACTATTAGGACACGCTTATTTATTAATTAATTAATTTAAAAGGAATATTAAAATTAAAAGCAGCATTATGACGCAAGCCTAGATACGAAACATTAAACCTTATTATATTCAAACAGACTATGACAATCAATACATCGCTTTATAGTTTTAAAAATAAAAGCAGTGCTAGAAATATCACGTTGGATATTAAGAGGTCGAACTTTACTAGTTGCTCAATATGGCAGTAAACTTTTTTTGGATCTAAATGATTTGTTTGAAAAGAAAAATATCTTATACTTATAAACAAAATTGTAAAATGGATCGTAACATGGCAACAATAATTTCAGCTTCTTTTGACAAAGCCAAATAATTTTGAAGGAAAATCGAAATCGAAACTTTAACTCGAAACTAGAAAGGTTTTCATCAAATATAATAGTAAGGCCTTTAATACAGGAAACATAGGTTGACCAGTTATAAAATAACTTGTTTTAACTTGTTCTTATTAGCAGAACTAATAAAATAAAAAATTTTAATATTAAATATATCTAATTCATGCTTATAAAAAAAATATATCTTCAGTATCATTCACAATTTTAATTCATCTGGAATAACATTAGTCCAATCGTCAGAGAGTTGACCCCTAAAAATTATACGAACAAACTGAATTTTGCAAAGAATATTAATGTTGCGACCCCAAAAAAGATGCAAAATAATTTACAACTTTTACCCCCGGGTTTCCCCTTACAGAGGGGTAAAAATGCAAAAAAAATTGATTTACCAAGAATCTGTACACCGTAGAAAAAAATGTTTCAAATAAAAACTGGAGCTGAGATAATTTTAAACAAAAATGTTTATAAGCATTGTTTGTGTAGCATGAACTGTTCTCTTAGAAACAACGCTTGAAGCGACCGTCGACTTTGGATGTCAGTTATACGAGCGAAATCAATGTTCAATAAAATTTGTATCAGCGGGACGGTAAAAATTCGATATCTTATGATCCAAATGCCCTATCGACAAAAATCAAAATGCGTTTTAAAGGAAAAGAGTGCAGCTTTCGTATGCAGTTTTTGGATTTTGCCGAGAATAAACTCAGTTTTTATAAAGGTGTTAAATAAATTAACGTGGCTCGATTTCTTTTATCTCGCGATTTTTTTCATTTTTTCCAATTCTCGTGAGATCAATAAAATTGATCACTTCCATTGACCAGTTGTAGTAAAATTTCCATTTTTAGGTGATCAGTCTTTAAAACCTATGACATGAAATTTCAATTTTCAGTTGTAGTAACAAATATGAATCATTTGTAATATGAATAAAAAACGCAGAATTTAATGTTTTACATTACAAATGATCACACGTCACGGGAAATGCATTTAGAAGACTGTTTTGGGTGTAGTTTATTGCAGAAGTTTTGTTCTTTTGAAAAACGTACGAGTGTAATTGAAAAAAAAGTTTTAATTATTTTAGATCGTTTGTTGTGTGAAAGTTTAAATCTGGCGTTTTTTAAGCATATTTCAAATGTCTCACAATTGTTTCCACAACTCAAAATTAAAATTTCATGCTTCATATTCAAATAAAACGGTTTTAAGGGTTAGTTTCTAGTAATCGAAATTTTATAGTGGCAAGTCAATGAAAGGGATATATTGTATTGATCTCATGAGAATAAAAAAATGGCAAAAATCGCGCCACATTTATTTTTTAACACCTGTATAAAATCTGAGTTTATTTGCGGCAAAATACATCTCTGAAAAGATCTACTGAGAGCTGCCACTATACCACTCTCTTAGGTTTTTTAGCCAGGAAATTTTTCGTCTTCCTATGGATCTTTTACCCTTGATTTCACCTTGCATTATGAGCCTTAATATCTCATATTTCGCACCTCTGGTAATGTGACCTAAATATTTCAGCTTTCTTGTTTTGATGTGCTTTATTACCTCTCAATCCTTTTGTAGCCTTCTGCATTTGTAACTCGTTGGGTCCATGGTATTTTCAAAATTCTATAGCACCACATCTCAAATGATTCCAACTTCTTTATATTATCCACTTTTAGTGTCCGGCTTTCCATTCCATACAACAAAGTCGAGAACACGTAGCATTTTAAGGCTCTTATCCTCAGCTCCAGAAGAATGTCTCGATTAACAAACATTGTTTTCATTTTAATAAATGCTTGTCTTGCAATTTCAATGCGTATCCTTATTTCTCTACCTTGGTCAGTGTTTCCATTTACCCAGGTTCTCAGATATTTGTAGTTATTCACTTTTTCTACTTGTTTTCTCTCGATATCTAGCCTTCCTATTGTATGTTGCTTAGAAATAATCATGCACTTAGTTTTCTTAACGTTCATTTGTAGTCCATATTTTATACTGACTTGATGCAATCTATTTACTAAGCGTTGCAGTGCTTCTGGACTGTCTGCAAAAATAGCGGTGTCGTCTGCGAATCTTATGTTGTTCAAGATTTTTCCGTTTATTGATACACCCTGTTGTTCCTCTAATAATGCTTCCTTAAAATAGCTTCGCTGTACAGATTGAATAAAAATGGGGACAGCACGCAACCCTGTCTAACACCTCTTTTGATTTCTATAGTTTCTGTATCGACATTTTCGATTCTAACCTTTGCTTTTTGATTCCAGTACAGATTGAGAATAACCCGTATAGGTCGACTATCCACATTCTTTCCTTTTAACAGTTTTACGAGTTTCTGATGTCGTACTCTATCAAAAGCCTTTTGATAATCTATAAAGCAGACATACAAACAGCAATAATTAAACAATTATTGTTGTCTCACCACAAGCAGTTACAAAATATAAATGACATAAAAATACTATATTAGTAGATACAAAAATTTATACCAAAATAACAAAGAAAACCTTACATGTCCTATCTGTTTACAAACTCTGTTTACAAGTGGGAGATGCTACAAAACTTACAAAAAATTGTTACTAGGTTATAAACTGTGACAGAATATCTGTATATCTTTACTGTATATATCCCTTTATATCTTTACAGACTCCCATAAAAGCAAACCAAAATGTTGATTTTTACTTTTCCTTTAAAATTTAAACACAAAAGTTACCTGGATTGCACTGGGGTTTTACACAAAAATGCTGGGGGTGGAAACTAGACTTCACTGGAATTTCTGGGGGTAGAACTGGGCTTAAACTCTCCGCCACACGAACAAAAACTGCATATCACACTGCGAATTATTGAGGTTGGAAGTTGGGGCACTGGAACACAAAGTTTGGAAACTTTTCTCCTTAAAAAACTGGAATAGGTAGAACTGAACACAATGGCAAAATGTGGTTATCTTTCAAAATCTCGCTTAGACTGCAACTACACATTGAACTGCTACTAAAAACTGCCACAAATCTACTTATTTTCCATAACAAAGAAACGATAAAAAAAACTGCTGCCGGCGGAGACATCAAACGTTGACAGGATCAAGTTAGATAAGTAATGGCATCATTATTTGACGTTTGAAGAAAAAATAACATTTTATGCTGCACCTAAATTTAAAAGCACTTCACTTTTAAGCATAAATCAATATTTTTTATTTTCGCTGTATACCACTTAAAAATTTTTAAATTTGATTATTGATTATTGATTTCTATGCAATGCAGAAATGTTTATGAAGAATAGTTTTTTTCATGAAATTAATAATAAAGAAATTTCCCAACTGTTGCCAACTTTTTCAGACATACTTTATACCTTACTAACAATTGAAAAACTCCTTCCCTTACATGAAGTATAAAATATAATCATATTTAGCTATGTGTATATACCTACATTAATTCATTTTAATTTTCACTTCACCATTTTATTATTTCACTTGCAATTTGTTTAACAAAACAAAAATTGTTTATTACTTTCAAAATTTGGATATATTTAATAAAGAATCGATACAGAAAATATAATAATTAATTAATTGTAATACTCCAGTTTATGTATTTTTTCCCTTAATTATTTAGATATTTATTTAAATTAAATATGTAATGTAAATGACAAATAAAATATAAAATTCGTTAAGCCGACCCTTTTTACTATATACTTTTAAATTCTGCATAAGTCAGTTCTTATAATTATTGTGATTGGAGTTTATTTGGTTTGTCGGGGTGATCATATTAAAGTCGAGTGAAAAATCAGATAAGAAGGTATCAATGAGGACCAACCCTGTATGAGCAACCTTGCTATAAAATTTATACTATCAATCATTTTCATATGTACTATAATCAAGTATAAATATATACATCATGCAATAGTTACTAACAGTTAAAACTAACTATCACTGTCTACATCTCTACAATATACATTTAGTGGTTGTAGCTTATTATAATCTTCTGTAATGATTGTAATAATTTACAATCTATGTATCTTTAACAAAATAGTTGGTTGGTTACGGTCGAGTTGGGAGGCAAACGGCTTAAAAAGTAAATCTCCAATTCCATGTTTTTAGTATTTAAACAATGTAATAGAAACTTACAAGGTGTATCTTGAAAAAGTAATTTCAATAGTAATATACTTAGGTGAACCTAAAATATTATAAGATGTGGAATAAAAGAAAACAAAAATCCAATATTTAAATCCGAAATTACAAGTTTCTTATATGTTCTTTCTTTCTTATTGATCCTGTTACAAGACTACACGAGATATAAAAAATAAAATCTAGAAAAATAATTTACAACTTAAAAATTCTTCAAGGTAATCCTGCAATAGTCTATATACAAAATACAATGGCAATAAGATGTTAAATTTACAAAATAAAAATCAAACAAGAGTTGAATGGTCGGATTCGATATATATCATGTGTTTGAATATATAGCCATCGAAAAAAATTGTAATTAAGGTAGGCCATGAGTTATCTTATTTATACGTATTGTTAGTAGCGTAGTCATCACACTAAATGATGTTACATTTATGGCTCGACACTGTTAATAAAAAGTTCGGTTATACCTATATGTTTAACAATTTTTTTTTTGAGAAAATTAAGTAAAAATCTGTTCGACACAGAAATAATTAATAAATATTACTTCAATATAGATTTAAAAGTAAACAGCGAGTGAATTAGTGTTTAACTAAATAATGTGCAAATTAGAAATGCATAGACAAGTTGTGGGCAGTTTTTAGAGACACTGTGAAATAGACAAATTCTTTAGTCTTTTGAGATTTCTACAGTGAGAATAGAATATACTATATTTCGATCAATTTTAAGATAAACTCGTGGTAAATAGTTTCAGACATGTGATCGGTAGTTGAATCGCGTAGTCGCAGCTTATCTTCTTCTTCTTCCTTTGCCCTATCCGTTTCGGACGTTGGCTATTAACAAGGCTATTTTGACTTTGTTTACGGCACCTCTGAACAGTTCGGTCGATGTTAGTCCGAACCATTGTCGCAGGTTATGCATCCATGAGTGTCGTCTTCTTCCCGGTCCCCTCCTACTGTCGATTCTTCCTTGGACTATTAACTGTAGCAGCCGGTACTTAGTATGCCTCATGACATGTCCGAAGTACTCAAGCTTCCGTTTCTTTAGCTTCAGCTTATCATTGGTTAGAAATTAAGTGCTAAAAAATTACAAGCTGCGACTACCCGACACACCCACCGATCACGTATCTGAAACTGGTTACCTCGAGCTTAAAATCTTGAAATTGAACGAAGTGTAGAATAGAATTTTGATACTTAATTAATTTAAAAATCAACTTGATGATAAGGAATTACAAAATGGGTATTACTAATAATAATTTAACAACTCATATCAAGAAAAATAGGAGACAAAACGAATTTAATGAAATTGACAAACTATATTAAGAGAGAAAAGCAGTAAAAAAGATGCTCTTTGGGAAAAAATATTTTTAACGATGAAAACAGCCACAGGAAAAGTCAGTTTAGGCATTTTATTAAAAGAGCAGAAATAAAATATAGAGTATATACAAATTTAATCAAATAATATGGAGAAGAAATACGTAACAATAATGGAAGAAGATTATTGGACTTCACAACACCCGATATAAGAATAACAAGCAAATTTTATGAACACCAAAATATAAATAAGTTACCCAGAGTAGAGCAAAGCAGACAGGAGAAATCCATAATAGATTATAGAAGCTACAAACGAGAAGATTATGAAAAAATTAGAACTATAAACAACAAACAAGGAGACAACAATATGGCTAGTAGATTTGCTACGATAATAGAAAAAATAATGCTCGATGTACTTTGGGTAATATCTAAAAATATTATTATCCAAACAATGAAAGAAGTATCCGACACTATGTGAAAAAATTACAACTTTTGAGAGAAAAGATTAAATGGAAGATATACAAGATGGGGAGCATACAAGGAACTTAGAGAAATCAGAAATCTTTAACAAAACATAGTAGGAAGGAAATGTACCAAGAAAGAGACTAGTAATTAATCTAGTGGATAATTACCTAATTAAGCCAATTTACAAAAAACGACATAACAAGAACTTTCAACAATCACAAGGGCATTACTCTACTTATAAGGCAGTATAACCGAATTATATGAAGGAATACTGCAAATCTAATTGAGAATTAGTGTTAAACTAGAACTAACACCGTAACAGAGCAGCTTTCGAAGGGAGGATTTCGTATAATAGATCGCATTGACTATAAAGGAAATTAGTACCAAAGTACAAAATACAGATCAATCTCTATTTGAAAGTGTTTTTCTAATACGAATATTGACCATAAACTTCAAATAAACATACAAAACCAAGACAGTAAACTGTATCAGAAGTATAAATATGAGATCAGAACTTTTCACCACCAAAGAATTTAGACGAACTTTTCTTTTATTGTCCTTCCCTTCATGTTCTTTCAGAAAATAAAACTTCCAAAATTTTATATCGCATTTTATTTAAACAAAAATCTGCAAAGGGAAAGACAAATGGAAAAGACGGCATTGCAAATTTTTCGTCTTCACTAAAACAGTGATATTATTATCATTATATATGTTTTGCAAATTGCACCAAAGAAAGTCCTGTTTTTTTTTAATAATTACTGCACCTAACACGCAATTTCTTTATTATTCATTATAACTAAAACATCGGTTTCACTGTCTGAGTTCTCAAACATTAGCAAATACGTCTAGCGTTTAAGCAAGAACGCATACAAGTACTTTGGAATGTCGGTAAGTACCCAGTTCTCATAAGAAACATGTAATTTGTAATACAAATAAACCTGTTCATTAAAAAGATAGCAGAGAAAAAACGACAGTTAAAGAACTCTCTATTGACCCATTTCGGCTCCTCGGAGAACAACAAGAAAGCAAGTCTCTAACAATTAGTCGATGCTATCAACTCAATACTGTTAGTATGGCTTGCCATTAAATGCCAATCTTGCAAAAAAGAGGCGATTGATTCTTCGTATAAAACTGACAATGGCACGCATTCTGGAACTTGATTTTCTTTCTTGTTATTTTATACATTCATCCATATTCCTAATGTCTTATATAGATATATATATATATATATATATATATATATATATATATATATATGTATATATATATATATATATATATATATATAAATATATTGTTATGATTGTTTATTTTGACTTTAATCTTAGTTTATTGAGCCAATAAAAAAATATAACTTATTTGTTATCAAAAGTAAAATAAAATCCTTATATTACCTGTGTTCGATGGATTCAAAAATTTTCTAGTTGTCTTTTATCGGGATAGAGAAGAAGGATAAGAATAAAAAAAAATATTATATTACAAAATTTTACGTTTCTTTATTTTATATGAACGAATAAAACAATTATCAAATTCTGTCGTTATCTTGTCAATCAGCATACAAGAAAATAAATAAATTTTTTATGATAATAAGATTTTAAATCTACATACATTTATATTAAGTGAAAACCAATTTTACTTAAATTTTTCTTTACTTGAAACAAGAAAACAACAAAACTTTAAATTTTTGATTAGCCTAACAAAACCTCAGTTCTTAAATTTGAATGCTAATGACCATGATGTCAAACCGATCCTTCACAGATATAAAATTCAATTGTACAAAACACTTACAGCTTATTTTCTTATTGAGTTGAATGTTGGAACATACCCAGAAAAATCCAGTCTCCTCAACGATGTGATCTCTCCTTTTTGGCACCTAGGCTCCTTCCTAACGTCTCTGCAAACCTGCTGCACTAACCAAAAACACCTGATGCACTTCTCCAAAAACTCAACTACTTATTAATGACACAAGGGTCTCCTTTTGTCAACTTGATGCCGTAAAACTACTTTCACAAATCTTCACAAAATGCCAACAGTAGATACAAGAACTTCTTTCAATCTACTTTCTATCTCCTTCTGCAAAACTATTCAATTCTTTTCACAATGCCGGTATCCAACTCACGAACCACGCCCTCTCTTGAGACAAACGACTGTTTTTCGATGAAAAATTATTACTGACCGTCTCCGATTCTCATGATCGGCTAACAAATTCCCATTTAAAAACGACCGTCCAATCAAAAGCTCAAATTGTGTTTACCATGATTTTGGAAAAGCCTAATTTCGGTTTCAGAGAAAAACTAAATAGCTTACTTTAAAATTGGTTTTGTCAATATACAATTTATACATATTTCAAAAGATTAGAATATGGTCATTTAATACTCGATTATACAAACAATGAAAATATTAACTTACAGGTAAAATGTCTTCTAATTCTAAACAAAGGTTTTTTGATAATTTTGTTTGAAACGGAAAAAGGTCGTTTGCCAAACAAATTTCTATTCTTATCTACACAGAAAAGAGACAGAATTGAAAACGCAGAGATTAAGCGGAGAATGGGAGTGCAATCAGACATAATCGACTATATAGAGGAGAAGAGACTATCCTGGTACGGCCACGTCAGAAGAGCGGACAGAGGACGCTGGATAAACAAAATCACAGAATGGAGCCCGATTGGAAGAAGAAAGAGAGGAAGACCCCGAAGGTCATTCAGAGTTGAAATCGACGAGGCTATGGAGAAAAGAACCCTGCGAGATGGAGACTGGAATGACAGGGAAAATTGGAGAAAACGGTTGAGTGAAGGAAGACAGTGAAAACTGTGGAAATCCTTAGTAGTAGTAGTATCTACACTAAATCTTATCTTAAATTACTATATACAATTTGTTTATATTGATATCTTAAAATTTTATTTCGATGGATTTTTTTATTTATTTTTCTTTGGTTGGGAAAGAAGAAACATAACAATATATATATATATATATATATATATATATATATATATATATATATATATATATATATATATATATATATATATATATATATATCCTTACTCGACGCAATGAGTACAAGAATGATGGTAATTTATATTGTTGATGCATAGTGGAATATAAATATTCTCAGCATCGCTCTGAATGGCTTGATTAAGCTTGGGTATACAGTTTACTTTAATTGCTATCGACACATTTAACTTCATCTTTCCTCACTAGAGGTCTCTAGTAGCATACTCTGCTGCATAGAGCTAAGATTAATACTATTATAAAAATTAATATTAAACTCACCAGTCATCCGGGTTGAACCGCGCCGATATCCATTGGACCGAGCTTTCGACATCCTCTCTGATGTCTTCTTCAGGGCTTTCGAGGTCTCAGTCTCCCGAGCCCCCAGACACTACTACACTCACTAGTGAGTCCAAGTCTGGGGGCTCGGGAGACTGAGACCTCGGAAGCCCTGAAGAAGACATCAGAGAGGAAAATGTCGAAAGCTCGGCCTAATGGATATCGACGCGGTTCAACCCGGAAGACTCGTGAGTTTAATATTAATTTTTATAATAGTATTAATCTTAGCTCTAGGTTTAATATATATATATATATATATATATATATATATATATATATATATATATATATATATATATATATATATTGTTATGATGTGTTTTTTTGTTTGAATGATGAGCAATGAGTATTTTTAATATTATAATATATAGGGTTTTTATCGCGGTTCTCAAAGAATTAGCTTGTAAGTACTTTTTTAAATTATCTTTATTATAACTATTATGAAACACACATATATATCTAACCTAGTCAATGTAAATTTAAAATAAACTATCTTTAAACTGATATTCTTATAAAACTAATTAAATTCTATAGACAATCTAAAATTTAAACAAACTATCTTCAAAATTGAAATTGTTATGACACTAACTAAATTATAGTAACAAATTTTTGTACCTTTCTTTCACTGAATGCCTAAATGAACTGTTTTCCACTAAGTATATAGATTCTAATCACCACTGAATGTCTTCGTACTTCAGTTATCCTTGTTTTTTTTTTTTTGTGAAATTACTTTTTTCAATTATCAGCTTCTACCAATTTAAGATATATTTTTCTTCACCAGCATCTATACACCACCAACCAAACCAGCAAACAGCATTTATATTTATTCTTCTTTTCAATATACCAATATCCAATTATTATAAGTTGATTTATACTAATCTCCAACCATAATATAATTTAATTTCTTCCAATATACCTTTTTTAACTTCAATAATTATTTGTGTATAATTATAAATGTGCATTAAATATATGCATAATTTTTAATCTTCATTTAACTCACTATATTAAACAATTTGACTATTTGTAACTGATTCACTGACTGTCTTGAAAATTCTGAACAATTTACTTCACTCTACTAACTTTCATAATAAACTGGCCTGACTTCTGACTAAAAACTTCCAAAAACTGCCATCTTGAATCCAAATCACGGGTATTTATATGTTTTGGATTTCTAGAACCATCTGGTAAGAGATCATGTTCCAATTTGTTCTCTTTAATACATGTCTGAATTTTCTGGAACAAACCATTTCGCAAACATGGCCATCTCCGGAGATCCAGAGAATTCCATTCTTTTCTATTAATAATTTTGTTGACATTTAGGCTTTTCAGATCAGAATATATAATTAAATTAGTAACTAACACTCTAATTTAATAAAATACACATTTCAAACAATATATTATTATAATAACCCCACTTATATTCGTATTATGATTCTTAATTTGACACTTGGAGTATGTATAGTTGGTTGCCTAGGCACATGGCTCACTTAAATCTATTTACAAAATCATAACTACTAAAATACAACTTTTTTACAATTATTATATGCTAATTTCTTAAAATGCCCTCACATAAATATATTTTTATAAAATTCTCTAGTATATAACTTATTTAAAACAACCAAATATCTAATATTATGTAGTATATAACTTATAAATTATTTTCTATAAACCCTAATCGTATCAATACCCCAAAAATAATATTTAAAATAAATAATTTACTTATTATTTTTTTAAATATTAATTTTCTCATACCTTATTAAATTTAATAAATCAAATTTTTTTTTTTTTATTTATTTAAAATGTGTTAAATACATCCCTGTTCGCTGTCTATGTCAAAACAGAGAACAACGGATCACAGTTCGGCTATTCTATGGTCAAACTGTCATGTCAAATGGAGAATGGATTTTATCAGAGAATAAAATATCACCTTAATTAAAAATATAATCTATATTGTGTTCTGTTTATTTATAGACAAAATCTAGGAAGTATTTCCATTCAAAATAACTTCATCAATATAAATTGGTAAGTTTTTCCACTTTATTATATTAGAAAGACATTTTTATAGCAATTATAGTATCTAACCCCAAATTATGATTTTTAGGGTACCAAACAATTTCCATATGTACAAAATTCAAAAAGTATGATGTCAAATTTATTCACAACAAAGAAATCTACCATCTATCTATGAAATGGATCTATCAGTAAGTTTTTTTTTTTTAAATTCTTTTCTTTGTTTAGTTGACATATTGGGCATTGGTTAGTAATTTCTTTTGCTATACTTATGTCATTCTTTGCAAAATAATTGTCCCTAAATAGCATCCATAACTTTCTTGAACCAATATGCATATAATTGTTATGTAAATTTTTCAATATTTTCTTTGCTAAAGTTCTAGTTATTACATATACTTCTATGCCATTTATTATTTTATAATATACCCCATCTTTCCTAAGGACTTTTTGTTTTTCACTCAAATTGATCTGATCTCTTATAATTTCTTCTTTAGAATATAATCCAGTACTTTCTACTAATTGATTTAATCCAATTTTTATTGTTCGCTGCCCTTTTTGTGGTGTATTTTCTAACCTTGATAAAGCATCTGCCACTATATTGGATTTTCCAGAAATGTATTTGATTTCAAAGCAGTATTCACTAAGTATTAGACTCCACCGATGTATTCTACTGTTTCCATATTTGTTATTTAATATAGATGTTAAAGCTTGGTGATCTGTTTCTATTGTAAATTCATTACCCAACAAATAAAATCTTAATTTTGTGACACAGTGTATTATACTTGCTAGTTCTAATTCTGAAACTGAGTAACCCTTTTCATGTGGCTTTGTAATTCTTGAAATGAATTGTATTGGGTATTCGACCCCATCATGTATTTGTAATAATACCCCTGATAATCTCTCTATTGATGCATCTGTTCTTAATATGAATGGCTGTGTGTAGTCAGGATAGTATATTTTCAAATTTGACAGAAAAATGTTTTTAATTTCTTGGAATGCTAGTTCTCTTCTCTGATCCCATCTCCATTTTACACCTTTTCTCAGTAGTTCAAGTAATGGAATTTCTTTTATACTTAGATCTGGTATCATCTTTTTATAATAATTAATTATTCCAATGAATCCTCTTAAAGTTCTTAAATTGTGTGGTGTTTTATATTTCTGAATGACTTGTGTCCGTTCTGGATCCATTTCGATTCCCTTAGTGTTAAGTTTATAACCTAGATATATTACTTCTTTTTGAAAAAATGTACATTTTTCTTGATTTATTTTTAGTCCAATTTTGTCTAATCTATTTATTATAATTTTTAGGTGTTTCTCATGATCTTCAGCCGTTTTAGAAAAAATTAATATATCATCAATGTAGTGAATTACAAAATGTTCATATTGATCCAAAATATCATGAAGACATCTACATAGAGCACTGCAAGATGATTGAAGTCCAAATGGTACTACTTTGAATTGATATACTACTCCATCTATCTGAAATCCTGTATACTGTCTACTTTTTCTTTCTAGAGGTATTAACCAGAAACTATGCTGTAAATCGATTTTAGTGAAAAATGACATTCCTGTAATTCTTCCTAATATTCCATCTATACTCATTGGTGCTTCAAATTGCTTTTCAGTAATCTTGTTAATATTCCTTGCATCCAAACATAACCTGATTTCACCTGATCTTTTTCGTACTACTACTATGGGGTTAATAAAACGTGTGTCTGCCTTCTCAATGATCCCATCTTCTAACATATTATTAATTGTTTTGTTTACTTCTTCTCTGTATTTATATGGTATTGGGTATGATTTTGTTTTAAAATCTTTTTCTTCTTTAACTTTTATACTATGGATATAATTTTGTGCAATTCTATTTTCTTTATTGACAAATCCCTTGTGTTGCTGCAATATGGAAATGACTATTGATTTATATTCTTCAGGGCAATTTAAAACTTTCATCATATCTTCTTCTTTACAAATAAAATTATTCTTCATTATGTACTCATTATTCCTTGCTTCCAATTTTACGCACTCCGCCTCGTAGGCATCCATCTGCTTAAAATTTCCATTCCTTAAATATTCACTACAATAATTATTCTTTACATTCTTCTGGGACATTTCCCTATCATCAAAATACATTTCTTCTTCATAAACATCATTATTTTCTTTTAATAATATCCTATCAACTCTTATTCCTTCTTCTACCTCATCTTTCTGCATAAATTTAATTATTTGCCCTTCCAAAGTTACCATTTTTTCTTCAAAATCTATCTTTACTTTCTTCTTTTCCAATTCATCATTTCCCATTAATATATCAACACATAAATCCTTGACAATAAATCCTTGCATATTAATTTCTTTATTAAGAATATTAATTTTAAAATTGGCTAGTTTATCAATTTCACCCAACTTCTTATTATTTGCACCAATAATTTTAATTTTTGGAATCTTTATTATATCTGATAGTTTTAATGTATTAAAAATAAAATTCTCCGAGACTAAAGTACTTTCTGACCCAGTATCTATCATAATCTTAATCATTTTATTTTTGGCCAAAGCATTTATATAAATTAAATTAATAGATTCAATAATTTTATCTTCATCTAAAGAAATAAATTCAGAAGGTTTTTCATAATAGCAATGGCCTAACTTGTAATTCAGAAAGTTTACTGCACAAAATTTTGATTATTAGAATTGTCAGATTGTATCTGACCACTTGGATCTGATGTCCTATGTCTTTCCCTACTATGACTTCTACTCACATTTTCTTGCCTTGTACTACTTCGTTCCCTGTCTTCGCAGCTTCTATTCCTTCGAACACAATTTACCTGTCTATTATAGTTAGGTCGCTCTGTATTTCTTCTATTGTTAAAATCTTGTTTATTATTATTAGTACTGTTATTAAAATGTTGTCTATTATAACTAGTATTGTTATTAAAATTCTGTCTATTTTGATTACTATTATTATTATTAATATTTTGTAAACTATCAACATATCTATAATTATTATATGATTGTCTATATTGTTGATTATCATTTCTATTATATTGAAAGTTACTATTGTTTTTTCTGTTATTATTATTACTTGTCATATTGCCTCTTTGTATTCTTTGAATAAAATTAATAAAACTATCTATTGTTTGAATATTTTGTACAGTTACGGTTTGCACAACATCAGCATCAAAATGTCTAGATACATTTAAGACTGTTTCATCCTCTCTAAGTGGTGGTTCTAAATATTTTGCAACTGTTATCAATTTCAATGCATAATCTACCATATTTGATTTTAAATTTTGATTATACTTTCCAAAATATAGAATTTCTCTAAACTTGGCTTGCTCTAATTCACCCCAATAATAATTTAAAAATTTATTTTCAAATGTTTGAAAATTATCTAAATCATTCTCAATACTAGCAAACCAAGTTGCTGCATTGTCATTTAATGTCACTCTAATATAATCTTTAATATCATTAATATTATTCACAAATCTTAATTTATGTTTTAAACTATTTATGTATACTCTAGGATGCAAATTTTTTTTATTACCAGAGAATTTAATCCCAGTCTCATTTGTTAAATTTAAGTAAGGTCTCCCTATGTCTCTCATTTGTGAAATATCATCTATTCTCTGTTCCACATTTCTTATTTGATTACTATTTATTTGGATATTTTGTTGTATATCGTCTAATTTTTCTTCTGTGTTTCTCCTGTCTTCGTTAATTTTTACTTCTAAGTTACATTTCTGTAACTCTATTTTCTGTTCTATATCTATTTTATTATCTTGAATAATCCTCTTTACTTCTGTCCTCTCATTGTCTATCCTTTTCTTGTAGTCATTCCGTATACTTTTTATTTCATTTGCTACTTTTTTCTCTGCAGCTTCAAGTTTTTTATCCATTTGTTTTTCCATTTGTTTTACAATTTTATTATTATTATCTTCTATTTTCTTTTCTAATTTTCTATAATTCTCTTCCAATTTCTGTTCCATTTTTTTCATGTCTTCTTTGACTTCTTGTGAATTCTGTTCCATCTTTTGTTCTATTTTTTTCATGTCTTCTTTGACTTCTTTTGAATTCTCTTCCAATTTTTTTATGTCTTCTTTGACTTCTTTTGAATTCTCTTCCAATTTTTTTATGTCTTCTTTGATTTCTTTTGAATTCTCTTCTATTGTCTTTTTCATCTGCATCATTAATGACATCAAAGCTGCCATATTGACATTTTCCTCTCTTTCTGGATTCATTTCTGCAGTATCTTGTGGAACTTGAACTAAACTCTCCTCTTGTATAGGTTGTGTTTCTACTTCCACATCTTCTTCATTCTTTTTGCTTCTTGTACCTTTCTTTCCTTGAGACATTTTGAGACTTTACTTGTTCAAATATAATTAAAATAAATTCTATAATTTTTCCTTTCTACTGATAATTAATTTAATTATATGAGAGCACTTATCTTCCCAAACTAATTCTTTTAAATAGAGAGCCACCGCGTTGGGTGCCAAATTGTTATGATGTGTTTTTTTGTTTGAATGATGAGCAATGAGTATTTTTAATATTATAATATATAGGGTTTTTATCGCGGTTCTCAAAGAATTAGCTTGTAAGTACTTTTTTAAATTATCTTTATTATAACTATTATGAAACACACATATATATCTAACCTAGTCAATGTAAATTTAAAATAAACTATCTTTAAACTGATATTCTTATAAAACTAATTAAATTCTATAGACAATCTAAAATTTAAACAAACTATCTTCAAAATTGAAATTGTTATGACACTAACTAAATTATAGTAACAAATTTTTGTACCTTTCTTTCACTGAATGCCTAAATGAACTGTTTTCCACTAAGTATATAGATTCTAATCACCACTGAATGTCTTCGTACTTCAGTTATCCTTGTTTTTTTTTTTTGTGAAATTACTTTTTTCAATTATCAGCTTCTACCAATTTAAGATATATTTTTCTTCACCAGCATCTATACACCACCAACCAAACCAGCAAACAGCATTTATATTTATTCTTCTTTTCAATATACCAATATCCAATTATTATAAGTTGATTTATACTAATCTCCAACCATAATATAATTTAATTTCTTCCAATATACCTTTTTTAACTTCAATAATTATTTGTGTATAATTATAAATGTGCATTAAATATATGCATAATTTTTAATCTTCATTGAACTCACTATATTAAACAATTTGACTATTTGTAACTGATTCACTGACTGTCTTGAAAATTCTGAACAATTTACTTCACTCTACTAACTTTCATAATAAACTGGCCTGACTTCTGACTAAAAACTTCCAAAAACTGCCATCTTGAATCCAAATCACGGGTATTTATATGTTTTGGATTTCTAGAACCATCTGGTAAGAGATCATGTTCCAATTTGTTCTCTTTAATACATGTCTGAATTTTCTGGAACAAACCATTTCGCAAACATGGCCATCTCCGGAGATCCAGAGAATTCCATTCTTTTCTATTAATAATTTTGTTGACATTTAGGCTTTTCAGATCAGAATATATAATTAAATTAGTAACTAACACTCTAATTTAATAAAATACACATTTCAAACAATATATTATTATAATAACCCCACTTATATTCGTATTATGATTCTTAATTTGACACTTGGAGTATGTATAGTTGGTTGCCTAGGCACATGGCTCACTTAAATCTATTTACAAAATCATAACTACTAAAATACAACTTTTTTACAATTATTATATGCTAATTTCTTAAAATGCCCTCACATAAATATATTTTTATAAAATTCTCTAGTATATAACTTATTTAAAACAACCAAATATCTAATATTATGTAGTATATAACTTATAAATTATTTTCTATAAACCCTAATCGTATCAATATATATATATATATATATTCCCTGCCCCATTAGACTCACCATAAAAATTTCATTTCTTTTATTTCAATCGCACTGAAAGTATGTTTACTTGGATACTAAGGTGTTGAATGGGTTGCATAACTATTGGGTACATAGTTACGTAGAAAATGGTATAAATTTTTCTTAGAATTGTCAAAAATTTACAGATGGCAGTAGAAGTGTGGAGTAACTAATTGTTTTACAATTTGAGTTTTTTACTTAAAACAAAGATTTGTGGTCAGTTTATTTAAAATTTGCACTATGGATTCAGGATCAGGATATATAGATCAGTAGTGCAAATAATTCTTGTACCCAAACTCGTCCAACGGATTTTTTTTGTGTCAATTAACGGCACTGTTTTGATCCAACAGACCAGACCATTGTAAATATATCCACAATTATTACACAAATCATTTTAATTTATCATTATTTGTTAACGTTTAGTATATAGACCTGATAGATATGCAACCCATACTTTTTTAATTTGTTTTTTTTTATTTTTATTAATTTAAAAAAAATTTGTACTTAACATCTTGTCTATATTTTTCAACTTTTTTTCCCTTTTTAATTTTATTTTTTCTCTCAGCACATAATACAATGATTCGTTTAATTGAATTATGAGGGATATCTGTTATTAAAGAACCAATCATTTTCCAGCGCACATCTCTTCAAAACTCGTAATCTCTTAGACGTAGTGTAAACACCGTTTTTATTTCTTCGCGGTTTTATTATAATAGCTATGCAAATCTGAATTTTTTTTTATTTTAATTACATGGAACTTATCGCACTGTGTTATTTGCCACCGCAAACAAATCGATTAAGTGGAAGAAAGAAATCAAGCATTCATATTTCAATGTCAAGTCGGACACCATGAAAATTTTAACAGAGTCGGCTGTATTTATATAATTGTTTATGGTAATAAATTAAGGTATATATACATAGCAAAATACACTCACCGGCATAAAAAACGGAGAACTTTGATTTTTAAAATAAAAACTAAAAAAAATAAAATAAAAAAATTTTAATTCACATTAAACTTTTATGTGTTTATAGCGTAAACACAAATGAAACAAACTGTTTTAAGAAGTTCTAATAAAAATTTAACTTTTGAACAAATAACTTTCTGTAGATCATAGATAGGACACTTGGATCAAAAGATCGAATTTTTACCGTCGAGCTGATACAAATTTTATGGAACATTGATTCAGCGCGCGTAACTGACGTTCAAAATCGACAATCGCTTCAAGCGTTGTTTTTAAGAGAACGGTTCATTCTACACAAAAAGTGCTTATAAACATTCTTGTTTAAAATTATCTCAGCTACATTTTTTATTTGAAGCATGTTTTTCTAGGGCGTACAGATTCTTGGTAAATTGATGTTTTTGCGTTTTTACCCCCTACGAGGGTGGTTTTAGAGGTAAATCGGAGGTAAAAGTGGTAAACTTTTTTGCATCTTTTTTGGGGTACCAAAATTAATATTCTCGGCAAAATTCAGCTTGTTCGTATAATTTTTACGGGTCAACTCTCTGACGACTGGCCTATATAATTGTCGTTACAATCAATTGTGGCTTATTCCCATATAAACATAGTATTTAATTTTTCTTGAATTTTTCCTCAGAATACGAGTAAATTTTCTATAGATAAAAGATAACTGCCAAAATAAAAAAAATACTTACTTGTGGTATTGTGCCTGAAGAAAGCTAAATTCTTCTTTTATTCTATCACACGATTCTCCAACAGTAAATTTGAACGGTTGACCCGGTTGCGGTGGCCCCTGAAAAACAAAAAGCAGTTCGTTAAATAAATTAAGACAGAAAAAAAATCAGAATTGACAGTGAAAACAAAAATATTTCTGTAACACATGGTGTTACATATTTTTTATTCTTTTTATATATGATACGTGACTGATTTGTACAAATATCAGATAGAAGTATTTTACTGACTTTTTATTATTTTCATTAATTAAATACCAACAATATAGATTATATTCTTATCAACGCGCTCAGCTTGTGGTTTCCATTTCCCTGTTAGTTTATTGTTATTGTTTGTCCGGTTTAGTCGAGAGATTTACAATATGTAATTATTAGTATTGCCGCACTATTGACTGGAGAATTAATTACATATTGTTTGGCTCTTGGATAAGTGGTTTCTGAGGTCCGCCATAGACAGAACTGATCGGACCAGAGCTGGGGCGTATACGGGCTAGTTGAATTTCATATATTTAGTGATTGAAGAATAAAAAATAGAAAAGAGAAAGATTCAGAATAAATTTCACATGTATTTGTTTTTTATCAATGTCACAATTTTTTCACTGTCATCTTAAATAAAAGAAATTGTGTTCATATCTGAAGCCTTCTCCAAAAATACCCATTCTTCGTATAAAACTCCGCAATACTTTATGCTTTGTCATCGGGGTATTATTCGACTTAATACCATCGGTGGTTTATCACTGTTGCAGTTCAAATTCAGTTTTTATAATGATTTTCAGTGCGATCGTCGCATTCTTTGAAATCGTCTTTATGCCGTTGAAATATTGCCCTTACATCAGAATTTTCAGATTATGAAATACGAAAAAAACTAGAGTGTGCTGTCACATTCTTCTGATGAGGAAACCAGTCGTTCATATTCCAAAAATGTCGTTTTCTTCCCACTGCACCACGCAATCTTTTTTTAAGTTGAATTTAAAATTATTAACGTAATTCAAAAAAACAATTAAACATAACCCCTCGGAAGCTTTTATTGTGACTGTTGTTTTGTCTACAAACTCACGGTTTATCACTGGCGAGTTGATAATTTAAAGCATATTTTCATCATTAGCGAACATTTGCACGTTGTGTAGAGCGATTTGATATGATACATAATAGGAATGAGCAAAATGAACAGCAAATAGTAATGTATGAAGTGGTAACTGATCAACTTAACAGAGTACAAATTCTTCACGTTACCTTATATACAGGAGCTCACACATAAAATAATACGGATATTAAGACCATATACGAGTACGAATATTAAAATAGCTAATAAGACTATGTTAACAAATAACTTTATTTTTTCGAAATTAAAATTCAAAACATCTACGGAGTGGTTTCTGATGTGGTATATAGTATCCCTTGTAGAGACTGTAATAAAATCTATATTGGTTAGTCCTCAAGACGTCTGAAAGACCGCATCGTATCTCACAGGAATAATGGTGTTGGGCATTAAAGACAGATGTTGCTTAGCGAAACATGCAAAAAAGTTGAGTCATAGTATGAGTTTTTGGCAATAAAGAGGAAATTGAACAAAAGGCTTTTTCTGGAGATGGCATTCATAGCTAAAACTGAAAATGACGTAAATAAGACACCTGATATACAAAATTCAAGTGAAATGTGAAATCTATTCTTTTTTGTTGTTTTTGGATAAATAAATTAAATTTCTGTGAAAGTCAAATTAAAGGTTAAACATCAGCAGTTTCAGACAGTTTAGTAATTTTATTATCATATACTGAATAAATGACAGCTCAAATCACCAAATAAATGATCACACAGTATAAAGTGAGAAAAAGCATAACAAAAAGAAATTTTCCACAATCAATTTGACAGCGTCACTGATATTTTCAAGATTGTTTCCGGTACCTGTCATCTGGATATTACTATAAACTGGCGTAGACTACATGATCATGTAAAATCAACGATATAATATACTAAGGATAGAAGATGTTGACATTTTTACATGTAGGTGATCAACGACGGAACTGTCGTCACATTATCAGCTGCAATGTCCGACGTGAATTTGACAGGTGATTATTGTGAATATAGTTGTCGATATTTTATTGTTTAACAGGTAGCATTATCTGTTAAGTCAATAATTTAAGGTATTCGTTTTGGTAAATCAATATATTCGTTAAATTTTTAATATTTTGCATCCAGTCACATCAGTGGCGTGCGATGCGCAACTGCGTACCTGTAAAATATATACGTTTTATGTTTTTAGAATGGAGCTGCACGCTTACTGACTTAAACCCTTATTCCTATTCCCCAACCCCTGATCGAACATGGGCGGTATAACCCTAACCGAACACACAACATAACACCATTGGCCTGGAGGAAATGCCTAGCTACTATAACTGGAGTAAACCGGCTGGTTCAAACGCTATAGCCATCAGTCCTAGCACTGGACTCGGGTCGATAGCATATTCACCTTAAACAACGTACAAACCGGACGGGCCAACGGACAACGACCAAAGCTATGGAATAAGGACTTAATGATGGAATTGCGATTGGGAACCTGAAATGTCCAAACCATACTGCAGGCAGGCAAAATGCAAGGTATTGTCCAGAAAATACGAAGTAACATAGCTTCTCTCCCAGAAATCATATTTAAAGGGTATAGATGTATAAATAAAAAAGACTACAGTTTATACTACGGCGGAACAGAAAGACGAGGAAACTTTGCAACTAGCAAAAATGTCTAGGCAGTAAAAACCAGCTAGGCAGAAATGTCTACAAAGAAAGGGCATATGAAGAACTAAGAAGGGATGCAAGGAGAATATATAGAAAGAAAGAGAGAGAAATGCTAAATAGAAAAATACAACAGAAGAATAACAGGAGAAAGAATAGAAAATTTTACAAGGAAACCAAGAGATACACTCAAGGACACATGACAAGAATAGTGTGCAAGAACAAAAACGGGACAATTATCAGCGAGAAAGAGGAACTAATGAAAAGGTGGAAAGAGCATTTTCAAGAGCTCTTAAACCCAGAAAAAGTACAAAACTAAGAAGAAGAAATAATTCATCACGCATCGGAACAACTAGTTGAGGAACCAACATTAAAGGAACCTGTATACGTCATAAAACATCTGAAAAATAACAAAGCGTCTGGAACAGATGGAAAAACTGCAGAACTGATAAGGAATGGTTGACATGTGCTATGGAAACGTATCCATAAACTAATCTGCCGCATATGGACACTAGGCAGGATTGGAAAGTAGAAAGCATATTTCCATTGTTCAAGGGGCGAGACAAACGACTCTGCGAAAATTATAGGGGCATAACAGTGTTAAATGTCACCTACAAGGTATTATCAGGAATTATATAAGCCGCCTTGAATCATTTTCGCCGCCTCGAAATAAATAATTGGTAAATACCAATGTTGTTGGTAAAAACAACTATCCATATTAGAAAAACCGAAAAAGTTAAACTTATAAAAATGACTTTGGAGAATTGAAAAGCCATACCAGAATAGATGGAGATATAACAGAGGCATTTACTATTGAAAATCGAGTTAGACAAGGTGATACCTTATCAACAACACTTTTTAATCTAACTTTTATAAGCTGTTGTCAGAAAACTAGATATGAACTGCTGTATTAATACAAGATCCACTCAAATATGCGCATACGCTGATGTTGCCATAATAAACCACAATAGAAGGGTATTAAGTGAAAAAGCTATAGATTTGAAACGAGAAGCCGCTGCATTTGGTCTAAATATAACTGAAAGGAAATCAAAATATATGGAGTGTACAAGGTCGAATCGACATGAGAATCTGAAGGTAGACAACCTTACTTACGAATATGTCTCAACCTTTCCTTACCTAGGCACAATAATAAATGACAGCTACAACGTCAGTCAAGAAATACAACCACGGATTCTTAGCGGTAGGTAATAAGTGCTTTTCTGCCTACAAATACTTAAGGAAAAGTAAGTTACTGAATCGTACAGTAATTAGACCAGTGGTCATTTATGGACGTGAAACGTGGACCCTTTCAAATACTGATGAAATCAATTGAACATATTTGAGCGCAAAATATTAAAAAAGATATTTGGACCAACACATTGTACACCCCAAGGAAATAGGACAAGAGGAAGGCCCCGTAAAAGGTGGGTAGACGATGTAGAGGAAGATCTTAAAACCATAAACATCGCGCAGTGGCGAAGGAAAGTATCCGACAGGCCAGAATGATGGAAAAACGTTTTTAAGCAGGCCCAAGACCCACAAAGGGTTGTAGCGCCATCAGAAGAAGAAAAGGAAGATTTGTTTTTATATTATAAAAATATTTTTTTTTATTTTACAATGTTATACGTCGTTATATCTTTTATTCAAATGTAAATAACAACAAAGAGGTTCTGAGAAGGATGAATAAACAAATAGAAGTTTTAAATATAATTAAAACAAGAAAATTGGAATATCTTGGACATATTACACGTGGAGAGAAATACACCTTGCTCCAACTGATTATACAGGGAAAGATCCAAGGAAAGAGAAGCATAGGGAGGCGTAGAATGTCATGGCTGCGCAACCTGAGAGAGTGGTACGGATGTACATCAAATGAACTTTTCAGAGCAGCCGTCTCAAAAGTCCGAATAGCTATGATGATTGCTGACCTCTGCCGCGGAGATGGCACTTGAAGAAGAAGAAATAACAACGAAAGTAAATAATTGTTGTACGTATATATGTACCAAAAGAATTTTTTTCGTACAACACTGACATTCCGGAAACAAGAGTCGGCCATTGTTATCAGCTACTTTGGACGCAAATATTTATTCATAGGTTCCATCCTTAGTAGATTACATCGTTGTATGAAATTTTAGTTTTATCAATAAATTGTTAATCGTTGTTCTTAAGCTTTATTTATTGTTGTATAATGAAGTTTTTAATAATGAGGTTCTTAAATAATACCACTGTTACATTAAGATTCAATTACACCTTTGAGACTAGGCATTTTTTTGTCTATGATAAAAAAATGACAAACAATTGTATTAACCTTTCAAATTTATCATAAAGCAAGTTATTAGATTATAAAATATTGACTGTATCTTCAACTGTAATACTTTTTATCCTTGTATCTGAAGATGTATGCGACTATATACTAGTTGGTTCAAAGAAAACGTCTTTTTGTTTTGATTCGACTGTACACCCTGTGACTCTAAACAAATAGTATATAATACATACGAGAATATATATATATATATATATATATATATATATATATATATATATATATATATATATATACATATATATATTCGAACTTGTAAAACAATACTTGATCTCACCCTCAGACATTCTAGGAAGTTTCGATTTTGGTTGCCATGTAATGATTTGATGATCCCTTTTTAATAGTTATATTGTGATTGGAATGGTAGGTATTTCAAATATCTCTTGGTGTGTTATTTTGTTCCTCCTTTGATATTAACATATTTAGAAATGAAAGTGAGCTAGTTTTTTCCTTTGCCATTGTAAAATGGACGGATTCTTGTTTGTAGTTGATATTAAAATAAGTAGATATAAAAAACAAAGTTTAAAGCCATTTACAGGGTGAAATTTTGTTTATTATGTAATAGCTTATTAATTATGAATCCTTCACTCCCACAACTAAATATCACCTGCGATGATAAAAATCTCGTTCACATATATTATAAAAGACATTTAAATAAATAAAGATCTCATTATTTACGCTACATATTTGCAGAAAGGTTAATGTGAAATAAACAGTTAGCTCTAACAAAAGTTCTAGGAAGAAGTTATCTGATTTGAAGAACTAAAAAATGTGTCTTCGCACTGAATGACGGTATTGTTCAAAGAATACGAACAGTTAACGGTCTTGTCGAAGTTCATTCGACGGAAGGAAAGAAAACAATGGCGTAACAGAAAGTATATTGATAGATTTAATAATAAAAATTAGAATTATAAGTTACTGTGTGTTTACTCTAGAACTAAATCAGAACCTTATTTTGAAGTAGTTTTGACTGGCATAATTGAAAATTGTGATGAACAACAAATTACTAAACCAATCTAACCAGTGATTTATAAATTTTAAATTATAGATCAATCCAAAGAACCGCACGCAATAAAAAATTTTAAGAAATGGATAAGTACCCACCAAAAAAAGATATCAAGTCGTCTTATTTTTCTTCTTCCCTCTCTTTCTGTATAGACGTATTTGACTTTTTAACTTTCGGAGTATACCATGGTTTCATAAATTGTCTGACGACCGTTTTCTTGGCATTTCCCTATTTTTATTACTCTGTATGATGTCAAACCGTTGATACATGTGTCTTATTTGTTCTACTGTGGATTTCTTACTAAAGAAAAACTGAAACAAGAAATTAATGCAAACCTAGAATCCACACTGGAATCAATTGATGGTGATGTAGAACAACACTGGCAATTCTTTAAAAATGCAATTATCGAACCAAGTCGCAGAGAACTCACAACAACCAGATGCAAGAAAGGAGATTGGATGACAGAAGAAATCTTGGAAATGATGGAGGACAGAAGAAGGCAAAAGAATATCAACATAACTCAGTATCAACAGCTGCATAATCAAATAAGAAGGAAAATAAGAGAAGCTAAAGAGACTTTTTCGCTGGAAAATGTCAAGAAATAGAAGACTTACAAAACAAATCTGATAACTTCAATCTCCATAAGAAAGTTAAAGAATTAGCTGGGGTAGCAAAACAAAAAACCTCAAGCATACTATTGGACACACAAGAAACCATTTTAGTGGAGACAAAACAAAAATGAGAAAGATGGAAAGAATATATAGAGGAATTATTCCATGATCAGAGACAGGAAAATACATATGAAGATAATCAGAGTAACGACAAGGAAACCGAAATAACAACGTCAGAAGTTATGCATGTAGTAAAGTCCATGAAAAATAATAAAGTTGCTGGTCCAGATGAAATAACAAGTGACTTGCTAAAACTGGTCAATGAAAAAAACATAGATCTTTTAGTCCAACTACTGAACACAATCTATAAAACAGGAATCATTCCACGTGAAATTCTGACATCAACATTTATTTGTCTACCAAAGAAAGTAAATGCCAAAGAATGTAGTGATTATCGAACGATCAGTCTAGTGTCACATACCTTAAAAACCCTGCTAAAAATCATCCATAATAGAATACACGCTAAGCTGGAGATGGATAATAGTGATTTCCAGTTTGGATTTCGGAATGGAGTTGGGCACAAGAGAGGCACTATTTTCTTTTAACGTGCTGACCCAAAGATGTTTGGATGTTAATCGAGATCTTTATGTATGCTTTATAGACTACAACAAGGCATTCGATAAGGTAAAACATGACCGACTCAAAAACAAGAATCTGGATATGAGGGATGTAACATTGATATCAAATTTATACTACAGCCAACCATCAAATGTGAAAATTGAAAGAGAAGTGTCAGAAGAAGTAAGGATAAGGAGAGGGGTCAGGCAAGGTTGCATACTGTCGCCGTTATTGTTTAATGCTTATTCTGAAGAAATCATACAAGAAGTTTTGGTAAACGAGACAGTCGGCATAAAAGTGAACGGAAGTTTAATTAACAACATTAGGTATGCCGACGATACAGTCATAATGGCTGACAACTTGAAAGACTTGAAAGAATAATGAACAAAATATTAAGATATAGTGGAGAATACGGACTCTCTCTTAACATCAAAAAACCAAATTCATGAAAATTAGTAAGAACAACAATACAAACGAAATATTAACGGTAGGCGGCCAGCAGATTGAGAGAGTAAAAAGATATACTTACTTGAGAACGATAATCACAGAAAATACCGATTATACTGCAGAAATAAGAGTCAGAATTGAAAAAGCACGTGCCAACTTCGTGAAAATGAAAAAGATTTTATGCAGCAAAGATCTGACATTGGCCCTCAGAATAAGGATAATTAAATGCTATGTACACAGTGTACTCTACTATGGAGCTGAATCATGGACATTAAACCGGAATACAATAAATCGACTTAACGCGTTTGAAATATGGACATTTAGAAGATTGTTAAGGATTCCATGGGTAGATAGAGTCACGAATACAGAAGTGTTAAGAAGAATAGGCAGAGAGAGGGAAATGGAAAATACAATAAAAAAAGGAAATTGCAATATCTCGGACATGTGATGAAATTCAAAAGATACAACATCTTGAGACTCATAATTCAAGGAAAAGTAGAGGGTAGGAGAAGCGTAGGAAGAAGATGCGTTTCCTTGTTGAAGAACCTGAGAGAGTGGTTTGGTTGCAGCTCAAGGCAATTGTTCAGCGCAGCTGCCTCGAAGGTCAGAATAGCCATGATGATTGCTAACCTTCGTCGAGGAGATGGCACTTAAAGAAGAAGAAGTGGATTACTTTCATTTCTACTGCTTCCAATAACCTTTGTATTATATTCGTGTCTAGTCAGATCTCAGCAGTATTCGATATATCTAATCGGCCAAACCAAAATTTTGTATAATCTTGTTTTTACTTTTGTTGGTACAAACTTATTTGCCAATTGAAGGAATTTAGGCACATAATATTCTGTTTGTCTTGGTTATTTGCTACTTTATTCTTTGTCCTATCATTTCACACCGTATCTTACCAACTACTTTGTTGTTCTTGTATATGTGTTTTACTATTTTGCCGTAATAAAAAAGGTTCTGAAACTGTTTTCTTGTAACATGTTTAATTACTTGGCCTCGTCCTGTAGAAAAATAGCCATAAAATCGTAGATGATGTGTTTTTAACCTTATATTAATCCATTAATGTCGGTATATTTTTATTGCTCATATGCCACATTCTGTTGGTGAGTTTGCTACACAGTTTTCTTCATTAAATAAGATAAGAGCTGCTTCTTTGACTTTTCTCTTTTTGCTGACTGTTTCTTTCATGCTTATTTATTCTAACACTTAGTGGTCTTGAGGTTTCCCCCACATAAAAATTGCTGCAAGTTATTTTATATATGTAGTTCCTTAATCTCTCCCATGTGTTGTTTGGTTTGGTTTTGGACAGAATAGATTCTAGTGTGTTAGTTCTATTGAATATTGTGATGTATTTATTTTCTATTATTCTTAATTTTTATGATAATCCCTATAAAAAGAATCATGATTGTAGCTGTCCGGAAGCGTGGTATTTTTCCATACTGCTTCTGCCTGGTATGAACACTTTATTTTATACATGAAGTTCCTTAATCAATCTCCCTTATGTGTTGTTTGGTTTGGTTTTGGACAGAATAGATTTTAGTGTGTAAGTTCTTTTGAATGTTGTTGTAATGTTGTATTTATTTTCTGTTATTCTTAATTTTTCTGATAATCTCTTTACATACGGTATTGTTACCTTCAAATCCCTTTTTGTGACATTTCTGAATTATCTTTTATGTTTTGTTGTTTCATCATCATAAGTGGCTCGACAATCCGTTGTGGATCTTGGCCTGCTCACAAAGAAGTCGACACTCCTGTCGATTCCTGGCAACTTCCCTCTATCTTCTAACCCTTAGAAACTGTAGGTCTTTGTTTTGTTGTTTCCGTTCTTTAATTTTGTGAAATTTTTTGTTTATAAATGACAATGGATAATCATTTTTTGTTAAGACCTTTGTTAGCTGGTTGTTTTCTTCCTGAAATGCATTTTCATTAGAGCAGGTGTTTTGGGCTATACCATATAATGATTTGATGATTCCCTTTTGGGAATCTGCAACATAATGATAAATATTATTATGTTGCAGTTTGATTGTAAATACCTGTTGGTGAGGGTAAGTTTTCTGTTTTTAGACTTGGTTACATATGCATTCTGTATTCTTCTTTATGGTAACAAATTCAGAAAATGTAGTGAGTTGTTGTTTTCTTTTTCCATGGTGAATTCCATTTATTCTTCTTTACAGTTGATGTCCATCAAAAACATATTCAGTACGTCTGGTGTATGAGGCCAAATATATATATTACAAGAAATTGTGGTTTAATCCCATATAAATACAATATTTAACATATCATGTTTAAGTAAATACAATAGAGAATTTAAAAAAAAGTTTACAAAGAGAACATATTTATTTTATTAATGTATTTCCATCAAATTCTTTTACAATAAATGTTTTAAATGTATTTTTCCAGAAGGTATTACAACTTATCGCAATATTATTAGATACATAATAATAAATTTAGATATCCACCAATTGGAAGAGGATACAAAATGTGTGCTGCTACTTGTTTTGGCTATTTGCCATTGGAGCCTTATCAATTTAACGTGCGGATTTCGTTCATCTCTGTACCGCCACTGTCCGCACAAACCGTATCGATGTCGGTATGCCAGCTGTCACAAGCCGAGCACACATACAGTATTTTCAACGGCCGCCATTCTTCTTGTTATACATATACATTACAAAAACAAACTTAACCTTACGCAAACAAGGAGTATTCTTAACAGTTGGAACGATATATTGACTCACCAAATAACGAATCTTGTTTTATAATCAAAACTCAAACATGGACGCAGGTAAATATTGGCTTTCGGCATGTAGGTACTTTCTACGTGTGTGAATACGAGGATGAGTATTTATTCGGTTTACTGGGGGAATTGTTCTTTGTCTAAATGTCTACAGTCGAACTTGTCATTAACGATACCACACACATTATCAAAAATATAACCAACGTTAATACATACTAGAATATTAACTTCTACAAAAGTTTATAGATTAACATAAGTCCAACGTAGAGCTAACAGAAATAAAGTATTATGCATATATCAGTTCCGCGCCATTTTTCATGTGAATAATAAATCATTTATTAAAAATTGCTGTAGCTGTTGTGGTTTATTTTTGATTTTATAAAAAATAATAACAAAATTAATTGTATCTAAAAATAAAACAAAAGGTTACACTTCGGACATGATTCAAACTTATCCACTTAGTCATCTGGACGTAAGACTTTTTTTCAGAGGTTCTTCTATAAGGTTCTTCTATAATTCGCTCGTATTGCAGCCAACTGGCTTATTGTACATATTTCATTTATTCACGTTATCCATTCCAAAATCCTAGAACCTGTCTAGTAAATGGGTAGCATATATTTTTGGAGTCACTTGGTAATTTCCAAGCGATCAAGTGCCTCAAAGTCAAGGAAAACATGGCTGACTATTCCAGATTCTTTGCTACAGTCTGTAACTTAAGTCTCCATGCCTATTATTATTCTGAGCATATTTTCCTCAGTATTTCTCAGGTTTATCAGCACATGTCCGTCCAATAGACACTTTGTCACGTACTTGACCGGTTATACTTTGCAATTGAGAGACTATGTGTCCAAGTAAGTGAGGACATGCTAAGTTATCTTAGGATCCCAGCTTTTTCCAGTGCGTTTTTTCGGCTCTGGACCGAAGTTAATTGTAGTTGATCCTCTTCTGGCAAATTCATCAGCTCTTTCATTGATTTTATTTTTCGACGATGTGACAGCCATATCAGTGTGACATTGTTATGGTCTGCAAGCCTATCAACGTATGTTGACGTAAAAGGGTGTTTAATACCTTATATCTAGTAGTCATAATTATACGAGTAAATTACAGTTTTGTCTGCACTAATCCTCGAACGGAAAGATGTAAAGATGTAAACGGACAGAATTAAAGAATCATTATTTTCATCAGTGGCTTTCGTCATACAACTCAGTATCATACAACTATTCGTATGAGTCTTGACTTCGTTTACTATTGACTTTCATTCCTGTCGGTCCTATTTCCATATTCCCATCTTTTTCTACGTGGTTCTCCACCTCGTTTTCCAACTAGTCTTTCCCAAAATACATGGTTGATAAGTCGGATGTCTCTTCTACATGTCATAGATCCTATCCATCTTAGTCCTTTGACCTTTCGTATCTCACGAGATTTTTCTTTCTGAAAAGATTATCTTATTTATTGTTGTATCTGCGTTTGTCTTCGTATCTCTGAAAAGTCCATATATCACTCAAAGGGTTTTGTAATCCCTCACCAATTCCTTCATTAATTTCTTTTTTTGTTAGTGTCCATGTTTCGCTTTCGTACGTGGCTGTTCTATTATGGATCCTATTATGGTCTTGTAGATTTTTATTTTGGTACCCCGAGAGAAAAGTTTTGACCACATGTGATATTAAATTGTGAAGAAAGATCTGTTTCCCGCCATTATTCGCATTTCAATTTCCAATTTTAAAAAAGTTTTATTAAAGAACGCTTTATAAAAGGTATATAATTAAAAAACCCTTAACATACATTACAACAGAACGTTTTCTGACTTACTAGTCCATTATCAGTACATTTACCTGGAATAAGTATAACTACTTTAATGAATACAAACGTAAAGATTAAATTTTGACTAAGCTTAAAAAGCAATGTGGTTAAATACTTACCAGGTAAACACAAGACAGGCCACTAAATATGTGGGTAAAAACCCTTAAAATAGTACAACATTTGTTATTTATTACATCTTCGTTAAAAACTTGGTGTGATGTTAAAGTTAAACAGATACCCTGTATGGCAACGTTAGACTCCCAATGGGGTTGCTGATCCTGAGACGATGTGTCTGTATGGGCTCTAGATGGCAACTGTTTAAAATGACATTTTTAGGACAGATGTATGAACAAAGCAGACAATGTAACTTGTAGTATGTGCCTTAATTTTAATGTTTTCCTACTGATTAGTAAATTTTTTGATAACATCGTGGCCCAATAAAGAGATGGCGCGAAGCTCGAGGAATATTTACCTTTTACTTAAATCATCTTGTAATACTTTAAATATGTATATTGAAGCTTTATTGAAGTGCCTTTTCCCGATATTTTTTACTTTTGTAGCATTTTGAAGCATTTTGTTGTAGAAACTCTTAAGGAATTTTGAGGTCAGAGTTCTGGAGATACGTATAATCCATAACTGAATTTAGAATGTCAACACTGGTTTTGGTACGAACTTACATACAAGAAGCTTATTATTCGGTGATAGTTAATAATTTCTTCCTATTATCCACTAGTTTTGCTAAAGTTTTGCCAAGTTCTGTTTTCGTCAATTCTTTTTTAAAAAATAGAAAGACTGATATGTTTTTATACACATTTATTTCCTAGCTGAGCGCTTTCGACTTACAAAGCTATCTTCAGAGCTATGCTACAATAGAACAATCATATAAATAGCTAATTTACAGTTTACAAAATTTTACTTACGTCAAGTATTTAAAGTATCCTAGTAGGAATACTTTATTAATATTCAATCATATTTAATACTCTAATACTTGAAGTATTTAAGGTATTGAATAACTAAAACATTGTGAACTTTAAATTAGCTATTTATACCATTGTTCTATTGTAGCATAGCTCTGAAGATGGCTTTGTACGCCGAAAGCGCTCAGCTAGGAAATAAATATTTCACACTTTAAAAATACTTTTATTTTTTCATTCTTTGACTTCTTTTTTTATGTATGATATTTGATTTAAGTCATGTATAATTGACATATTTAAATGTAACAGTAAGACAGTTTTCATTTTATTCGACATTTTTAAAAACATTAAACAAGAAAATATTAAAATCAAAACAAGAATATAGAAAATCTTCATTCGGCCAATACTTAAAAGAGATGCCGAGACAGCTCGTTATCGGAATGAAGAGGAAGAAGAAAGTTATGGCAACTGATCTGTCCGAACAATGAATTTGTTCAATACTTTGTACTTAAAAGTTAAAAACAAACTTTTAACTAATAATATTTAAAATATTCAGAATTTTTCCATTTACTGCTCTCCTCACTAATTCTATCCACTGTAATCCATCTCATTATAAGGAATTTTTAAACGACTTCAGTATTTCTGTTTAAATTACTATTCGTGATGAAGATAATTATTCGCTTTGCCTCACGACAGAAAATATGAAAAACTCTTTACCCAGATTCCCATTCATCAAAAATGCCTGTAATGAATAATGCACAGCGTTCTTAATTATTAATTTGAGTCTCAAGAAACAACGCAAGAGAGTTTTTAATGAGAAAGCAATACGGCAGGCGGACGATTCCGTGTAACAGTTAAAAATGTATTTAATTTTCAATTCCGAACAGGTGTTCCGAACAGACGACAGGGCTGGCTTCATTCTGATCATCGACCTGTTTATTCGTTCCTCTACGATACGTTTGTTGGATCAAGTTTGACAAAGAACCTAGGACGTAGTGTGTATTGTATACGGTCTCTTACTAACAACGCTTGAACACCATATGTAAAGGGTACATAATTCACTAAGTGTCACTTTGTTATTTTGAATTACTTCTTTGAGTTTTAAGTAGCATTGATATTCTTTTGGTTAAGCCTGTTTAAAGTCTATAAAAAGAATCATGGTTGTAGCTGTCCAGAAGCGTGGTATTTTTCCATACCGCTTCTGCCTGGTATGAACACTTTTCTTTTTAAAGATATATCTCTAAAAATAAAAGTTGATAATTAGTGGGGAACAGAAAAACTACCACGGAACAGAAACACTTATCTTAACAAAAGTTTCAGACACCAAACTGAATGCTATAGAGGAAAATAAAACGATCCATACTGGGAATAATAGTGCGAACAAATTTGCAAACGAAGATACAAGAAAAATTACGAAGGTGGCGGAATTCCTTGAAAAAATAGCCAAATTAAAATAGTGGCAGGCAGGACATGTAACGAGATTGACAAATGGTCTGTGGAAAGGTGCTAGAGAAATGGAGACCAACGCAACAGATATGACCCAAGATGATAAAGAAAATAAATGAAAATTGGATCGGTGCAGCGCATGATAAACAGGATCGGAGAAAAGAGGAGGATGTCTGTGTTGAATAGAAGTAGACGTAGCAGACTGTACGATAATGCTTCTGTCTTTATTATATCAGTCTTTATGCATTTTCTCGTCTTTTTTTAAACGACACAAAGCTGTTCAAATCGACAAATTCCGGCTCTGCTTTTGTATTACCTGCTGTTTCTTTCATTGAATAAATTATTATGACATTCGAATAGTTCCTGATAATTACATCCTGGGCAGGAACTTGCTCGTACATGTTTGTTTTTAAATAAATATCTTATGGACGTGTACATGGAATATACACACCGGCAAAATAAATTGATAAACACATTACCATCGAATAGCAGTATTGAAAAAACGGAAACAAGACATATTTAAAATAAAATACAGGTAAAATAATCATGTCTGTGTAAATTGAGAAATTGGCGTAACTATATACAGGTCATATCAACATAAACATAGTTTCCGTTTAATACTACAAGGGCAGTTCAAGAAAATAGCCGGGTAGTCTGGAATAGTACACTCTGGGACAAAATTTACCGGCCACCTTAAAAGTGGGTAATTTTTGATGTCTTATATCTCCTAAACCTGTTGTCCGATTTAAGTGATTTTTTTAATATGTTATAGCCTTATTCCTTGATAATATCGTTATAATAATATGGTTGCTAAACAGGTAAATTTTCATTGTATACCAGGTGTACGAATTAAACTGTGTTTTTTTCTTAAAGTTTGCATCACCCTGTGGAATATTCTAGCATTTTTAAAATATTGAAATTAAAACCTAACTATAGGCTCATGTTTTTTCAACATTTTGTTTTTTAATTTATTCGCTTATGTTGGATAATACAAAAGTTATGTAGTTTAACAACTAGCCATGTTTTTCATCAATACAGACGATTTAACTCACCAGCAAAATTAACCCCACCACCTTTATTATTGTTTTGTTTACATTACCTGTGACAGTTTGTTTCCTAAATTTGTGTCATCGAAGGATTTTTGACATATAGCCGTTGTACGACATTGTTGCAAATCTGTTTCCGTGTTAGTAATAATTATTGAACAATTTGTAATTAAAATTAAATTTGTAATTAAAATTAACAATTAAAATTGTAATTTTATATCATTGTGAGCGAATATTGTTTAAGTTGAAATTTTAGTGCTTATTTATTGTTTGTGATTTTAAAAATGCCACTCGTTCCAACTGATGCTGCTAGGGCAGTGGCTTTAGTTGATGCTGGTTACAGTCAACGTCATATCGCTGGTATATTCGATGTACCCAGAACTACGGTACAGGATGCCATCAGACGATTTCGGGAGACAGGATCGTACAACCGCGGGCCAGGTCAAGGCCGAAAACGATGCACTTCAGTTCGAGATGACCGCTTCATTGTCACTAAAGTATTGAGAACTCGTTTTTGCACCGCTCCTTAAGCTCGTAGGTCTCTTCTTGAGGTGAGAAAAATTATTGTAAGTAGAAAAACGATTAGAAGAAGACTGTCAGAAATAAACTTGAGGGCTTTTCGTCCAGCTCGCGCACCACAACTGCTTTCACAACACCATAGCGCTAGACTTCATTTTGCCCGAGAAGTTGCTAACTGGACTATGGCGGAATGGAAGAATATACTGTTCTCAGCCGAAACAGAGGCTTACCGAGGAGTGTCAATAATGATTTAGGGAGGTATTTCTTACGAAGCGCGTCCTGATCTTGTTGTGTCCGTTAGAGGCAGTGTGAATGCCCAAGTATACGTGCAAGAAGTTCTCCAAGACCATGTCATGCCTTTTGCACCATTCATTGGTGATAACTTCAGACTAATGCATGACAATGCACGTTGCCATACAGCATGATCTACCCGTGAGTACCTTAATGAGGTCGGGATTCAAGTTCTACTATGGCCAGCACAGAGTCCCGATCTTAACCCAATTGAGCATATCTGGGACAACCTCAAAAGACGGGTAAGAGCAAGAGTACCAGCCCCTGCATTCTTTGAAGAGCTGAAGACAGCTGCGGTAGAGGAGTAGCACAATGGAATGCCAAACCGGCTCCAAGAAGTCCTAAGAGCTAGAGGCGGCAACACCCATTATTGATACCCAATTTTTTTTCAATTAGACTTTGATTTCCAAAATATTGTTAATTTGAATTTTCTTCGAAGATTTTATTCATTGGATTTTTACTGTAACAAATGAGTTTTTTTCAAAAAGATTTTTTTTTAATATATATAGTAACGATTTAATTTCAGTATTCTACAAATGCTAGAATATTCCACAGGGTGATGCAAACTTTAAGAAAAAAACATAGTTTGATTCGTACACCCGGTATACAATGAAAATTTACCTTTTTAGCAACACTATTATTATAAAGATATTGTCAAGGAATAAGGCTATAACATATTAAAAAAATCACTTAAATCGAACAACGGGTTTAGGAGATATAAGAAATCAAAAATTACCCATTTTAATAAATTCGTTATTTCATTAAATTGTGTATATTAAAAAGTCCTGAAACATATTAATTTTACATTTTAAAATTCATCCCTAAATTTAACACCCTTAAGACGGGATCCAACGGAATGTGAAGCGGCATTCTTCGCCGGTTAGAATTTTTCTCATTCTATAAATTACTCAACTTACTGAAATTTTTACCGCCAATGCTAGTGGCGTACAGCAGGCTAAACCTCGATATTCGAGAGGACACGCTCCATCGGAATGGTCCGACCACATTTTGGGGTATGTCGAGTGAATCTATTAAAAAGTAAATATTTATGAATTTTACCGTAACGTGGCGGGCCAGATGTGCTCTCTTTTCTTTTCACTAATAACTATTTTCTATTTCTCCTTAAGTTTTTCTATCGAAACAAACTGCTTTGTTCAGTCTTCCGTCCTAAGGTTATTTTAATCAGTTGCTATCAACAAGTCCTCTCAGACATTTCGTCTAAGAACTAGCAACCCCAGTGGAGTCCTAAGTTGCCATGTGATTAATCCCTTTTAAAATTAAAACATCATTCTTTTTAAATATCAAAGATGTATTTCAAAGTTATTCAAAGTACATTTAAAGGGTTTTTAACCACATATTTAGTAACTTTAAACATGTATATCCATTAAGTAATAATCACACTTTTGTGTAACCTTGGTCAAAAGTTTAACTTTTAACGTTTGCTTTAATTAAGGTGGTTATACTTATTTTAGAATAGCACTGATGATGAAATTGTTATTCCCAAAACGTTTTGTCATGTAGCCTGATAGGGTTTCTTTATTAATATACCTTTTATAAAGGAAATTTTTTAAATAATTTTTTTTTTGTGATACGTGGTATGTAGCTAACTACAGAAATTTAGTTTCTTGTGGATTTTAAAAAGTAAAACATGCTCCTTTTTTCCGTTTAAATATTTAGGAGTAGCCCTCATTCTACATTCAAATTGTACCATACAAACGTTGTAGTGTTGAGAACTCTTTGTCAACCATTTTCCATCCACTCCTGAATGTCCCATCCTCTCCCAATAGTTAAGAACTAAAGAGAACTAAAGTACCTATTCCTAGTTGGAGATTTTGAGATATTTATAAAAAACATTCCTATAATAGCGACCAGCAAATCCAAACTTTATACAGGGTCGAATAAAAGTTACTGAATTGTGAATAAAATCAAATTTAAAAAATTAAAGGATTCTGAAGCGATACAAAAGACAGTCAGATACCAGCTATAAACTTTTAGTATGATTCGCAGCTTTTAATTTTACATTTTAACGGTTAGTTTATTTTTGTACTGTTACAAATACTTTAATGTTGTTTCCATCGTGATTCAAACACTTATATTGATAGTCACAGATTATTGTTTTAGCTACCATGACTTTCACATCAACATGTATATATATATATATATATATATATATATATATATATATATATATATATATATATATATATATATGAGAGTCATTACGAAGGTATGAAAATTTTGTAAGAAAATGGCACGATAAAAATAAAGAACCTGTTTTACAATGGAAAATTATCTTTTAATGACCGATTTTATTATACAGCCCTTTAACAAAAAGAACATAAAAACTAAATTATTTTATTCACAAAACTTTTTAATCTCCGTCTATTGACCTGAAGCACACCCATAAACTTCGCTGACAATCTCTACGGTAACAAAATCTCTTCCATCTGAGATTTTTCGATAAAAATCAGAGAAAACCATCTCCTGCCGTACATATACCGTTTCGGATGTGCAACAAGAAAACAACAACCAGAACCAGACCATCACAAAAGACTTTATCAACTCTTTAATCTCACAGGGAAGATCGATCTATGGCGTTCGATTTTCAAGATGTCTTACATGATATCAAGTAGAGAGTTATATTAGAAATAAAAGCTTCTGTTCGGTCACGATTTCCTTGTTTTTTACATTCTCTGATCGTATACCGACTGTCGCACATAAATTGTGCTGTAAATGGGAGAAACTTAAAAAAAAAACAATACCGTTCGTTTACCAAGAAACAAAAAACCAAAAAAAAGTAATAACCAAAAAAAAGTAATTTTTTTTGGTTATTACTAAAAAAATTATTATAAAAAAGTAATTTTTTTTTGCTTATTTTTTATTAGTCATTAATATAGTATTAATAAAAAAGTAAACAATAAAGATGTCGTGTCAAAAACAACTTTTTGAATTGCAACAACAAAGTGTGGCACAAAGGATTAATATATAAACTCCGCCGCTACATCCCAGAGCAGTGTTCTTTACTATTGAATCATATATAGGGTGGAAATCACTTATTACGTCCTTGTTATTCAAAATTATAAAAAACTCTGAAACCTGTCGACTTTTATATATACATATGCATGTATGCATACTTAGTATACATACAATACATACAAACGCATATAAAAGTACTTACGCGTTTTGTAAACATAAATTTAAATGTACATGGTAGCTCACACAAGCTAATCCTAATCCAAAAGTTTTATTTTTAATGGAACACCCTGTATATTCTTATAATTTCCAAATCTCCTTAACAACCTGATCTCAAAGAACTGTATCATGTAGGGTCTACTAAGTATATTAGGTTAAGTTAGGTACAATACGAGTGGGCGCTTTACTAGCCTTCCACTCGACCTAAGAGATCTGTTTTGGCTCATTCCTACAGTCCATCTAATGCCAAAGTATAAAAAAAATCCTGAATCCATTTTAAATCAAATAGGTCACATAATTATTGCAAAAGTGGTCACATACAAAAAAATAGGTCACATACAACAAAACAAATTAATATTTATTGTAAATAAATAGAAACAAAGCAAGAGTTAAAAAATGATCTTGTTAAAAACAAAATCTTGTAAAATGGAATACTTAAACAAAAACAACACTTTTTTCATTACTTATTAACATTAGTCAACACCGCAACTGTCAAATAAGTGTTACCAAATTTATGCCAAAATATTACCTTCGTTCGATTACAGTCACAGTGTGTTCCATTTATACAAATTAAATGAAACATATTATTGTGTATTTCTTTAAGTTAACATTTCTACGCGTATATAATAAAATATGTCTAGTGGCTATAATGCCAGTGTACTCGGCAAAGTGATTCTAAAAAAGAACACACCTACCGCCTAAATATTTCGTGTTGGTATCATGTGACCTTACGGGCTACGACGAGGATGACGTGCAACGGTAAGTAAATTAGATGAAGTATAGGTTAAAGTAGTCCCTTCAGTACAGACTTTTTAAAAAAACCTATTATGGTTCATAGTGCGTGGTAATTCACGCAACTCTAGCATAGTCCATAATCTTTTTTTAATGGAACACCCAGCATATTTTTATGTTTTTAAAATCACCGTTACAATATGACCTGAATATGACGATGACCCAATGATGACCAGAAAATACTGGTCGAAACCAATCGTCTCAAGATAAATCAAATAGATTGTGAGTAAGTCTGTAATTTATTTCTACAACCTTGTTTGAAAATGGACTCACATGTGCAAGCAATTCATTATTTAGAAATAATAATTTTTGTTTATCACAAGCGAATTTTATTCGCCACCCTGTAGTGGCGTGTTTGTGAAGGTTGAGAAGACATAGCTGCCGGATATTACGTCACTGACGTATTTATTTGTTCCAAGCAAATATTAGTTCTCGGCCATTCAGGAATGTACACAGGCTGCATATCGTTTCCTTACAAATATTCTGTCTCTGGAGGTTCAATATTGATTTTGGAAGTAGTTTACAATGGAGACCGGAGAATGAGTTTATTTGAATATGAAAAAACATCGTCAATTTCGTCTTCTTATTTCTACGAAAATAATAAATTTGGATAAGGTTTTAACGGATTTGAATTTCCCAGCTTATGGAATTTTTTCTAAGATTACAAGATCTTTGTAAAATATATTATAAAGTAAATTAAACCATTTATAAAAAACTATAGCAGTAAATTCATATATGGAGAGTTACTCTAGCTGTGACATTCTTTAATTGGTCAAATTATTTGGAAAAATAAAACGATACGCAAGCAAGGACGGGTGGAAATATATAAATATAATTAAAAATACATGATTGCGCCAAATTAACCGAAAGAAAACCTCTAAATAGATAAGTAAACTCTCGTACTAGGAGGACTGTTCGAAGTACATACACGGTGGTAAAAATAAAACAGTGTTATAGTGGCTGTTCCGTCGCTCCAGAAATTTTTTTTTTTTATTATTTTTTGTAAGTATTTTATTAATTATTTCTTTTCATATTTATATTTAATTAACATGTGTGTCTTTACGTACGTAACCTAATGAGACTATTCCGCTTGCACAGCCACATTAAGTTTTCTTATATCCACCGTGAGAGAGACATCTCAGATTTCGTTTAACCAACGCGTGAGAAAGACTTCGGTTTGTGTGTAACCCGCTACCCAATGTGATTCGACATGGTCCAACCACGAGATACCACAATCTAGCGCCCTGGGGAGATAAAAGAAGCATTCATCACCAACGGTAGCGTACAATCACAATTTACATCATCATCATCGTCATCATCTAGCCTTCAGCGTCCAAAGTTGAACATAAGCCTCCACTAATTTCTTCCAGTTCTGTCGGTCTTGAGCTTTCTGCAGCCAATTCCTAGCGATTCTTTTGATGTCGTCTGTCCATCGTGTAGGTGATCTACCTCTGCTTCTTCTGCCAGCTCGTGGTCCCTATACTGTAATTTTTTGGCTTCACCGCCTGTCATCCATTCTAGCCATATGGATCGACCAGTTCCACTTCAGCCATGCTATGCGCTCTATAACATCTGTGATCACACAATTTACATACACACACATTATTTGAATATTTAATTGATAAATTTACCAACACCGTTAAAATAAACAGATATAACTCTTATAGTGAATGGATACATTTGTACAGTAGCAAAAGGTAATGGAACAGGTCAAAAATAAAGTAAAGGGCATGTCTCAAATAATGGAACAGAAAAATGAGGTAAGGTCGACAAAATAAGAAAATTAGAAAGAAATAAGATAAATGGGAAACCGTAGATGGATGGATAAAAAAATATTAAGATGGTAGTTCCTCTCTGTTGCAGTGAAAATATTTCATGGCTTTTGGATGAAATAATAATTTTTCTTTATGCAAAAGGTAATGAAATGATTTAGCATAATATAAATTTATTTAAAAAATACGAGAGGCGATAAAATGATTTAAAATAAAAATTTGAACAACAATGAAATGTTTGGAATTAAAAATGATAATAAAATAATTAAAAAAGAAATTAGAAATATTTGTGCAAAATGGCGGTACTTACAATGTGTTTTTCAAAACGCACGACAAACGACCTAAACAAGTGAAAGAAATTGTTGGAAAATAACCGAACGAAATTGATCAGTCGTCGTGTTTCGGGGGTTGGGGGATGCGCTGTATCAATCATAATAATTATCTAACTGGCGCCGATCAACGAAAATTTCCCGCTAAAGCGTGTTCTATCAATAACATGCTTTGTTCTAGCACTGGACCTAATAGTTTTTAAAAAACCCGCTAACAATTCAAATTCAATTTAGATTTTATCAATTTAATTTCGATGTTCAGTTTAAACGTTACACAGCCTTCTCTACGATTTCAACCTGGTTACAAGGCTTGGAATCGGACTGAGCAAGGTAATACCATAGATTCTGACGTTCAAACAAGTTTATAAGTAACCGTCTGGTAAGATAATGCTACTAAAACAAACAAGAGCAAAATGTATAAAATTAAATAAGTAAGATCAGTCATTTGGGCTTACGATCACTTAAGACATACTAACACCAAATTTTCACTAGAATTAACATTAAGTAAAGGTAATAAAACATTAACTAAAAATACGTGAAATCTTTCATCCACGACTAGAAGTATGCTGGCTGAGAGAGATGATAAATTACGATAAGTCCAGGAAAGTACTTTACTAGTTTTCAAAAGGGATACTACACTAAGTTACACGGTACAAGCTAGACATAAGGAATTATTGGTTTAGTAATCGGTGGAACGGGGGCATATGTACATATGGTTAATAGTTAGGCAGTTAGCATTTGTGATAACTGTAACAGGGACATAATTGGGAAGGTCAAAATCGGTAAAGGTCACAATCGGTAGGGTCTGAATTTTAGGTGCCATAACTAAATCTTGAGGATGTCTTTAAAAAAGATTCCTTAAACTGTGGACTTTTGAATCGAGATTGTTGCTGGAAAAGACCATATCATGAAAGCTTTTCTTTCCGACGAGTAAACTGTCAGATCCGCTGACATCACTTTCGCCTTCCTCAGTGTCTGGTTATCCATGGTATGGGATGTTCACCAATAACAAAGTAAGGTGTATACGGGGTTTTTAGAACAAAAGAAGTCAAATTCCTAATCTCTCAAATATTTCGATTTCTATTAGATGTTATTGATATAATTTCGATGTTCAGTTTGAACGTTACAAATAAAAAACAATGGTTATGCTTTGATTATATTATTAACTTGCTAGATATACAAGAAAATAAATAAAAAAAAAACAAATATACTGATAGATCTTTTTAACACGTCTACGATCACTGGATACTTTGAAGGGTACATTAAGACAATTTCAGCATTTTTTTTTGTCTTCTTTAGTAGAGAACAATAATAGGTTCCAGACTAAAGCCGCCATGGGAAACCATGGAATTGGATAACAATGTTCCAGCTTCGCTGCTGCAAGGAGACAGCTGAACTTGTTTCATCATATAAATCCCTCAAAAGTATTAACACAAACACTGTCAAAAAAATACGTATGTCGACCAAGATGTGCTAAAGCAAGTGAAGCATCGCTCACACTGAGATTCTGAGCATCCTGGCACGACTCAACTGCCAAAATCAGAATGATCCTATCAAACTTTCCGACACGACACGAGACAACACTTTTTCCGGACAAAATTTACTTGAAACGCAATATTTCTCGACCTTGGACTTTCTCTCGTCTATTTGGATGTTAAAATTCATCCGCAGAAAAGACAATAAAAAGAACCAAGTGGATTGAATCCCTTCAGCAGTCAAACGAGTGGACTTACCAGAAAGCACATAAAGGTATACACAAAAAAGGTAGAAAAAGAAAACAAAACACATATCGAATTACAGGGATTAGCAAAAGACAGGAAAAATATAGAGATAAACTAGCTCAAGGATTACGTGTACTGCACAGGTGTACTAAACCTGTCAGTATTACACAGGATAAAAAGGTAAGCTTGTATCTTCTTGTATTTATTTAGCTGTCTTACTTTTCATTTTCTGTCTAGATGCTTTAGCCATATTTCTGGGTATATAATCTAGTTTTTTCCTTCACATACGATGTTTGTTATCTAAATTTCTCTTTAATTACTGTAATTGCTTATTCTCTTCGATGATTTTAAGAAGCAATTCTCAAAGTGGTAATTAGAAACCTTATGAAATTTATAGGATATACAGAGTGGACGAAAAAATGCTACAACAGCTTTATTATTTATGTATAAGAAATATATCATAAATGCAAAATTATTTTACTAGAATAAGTACCATGTTTTTAGTTTTGTTAACGTTTATTTAGTTTTCATATTAATTCTTGTCTCCAACCATATACATACTAATGTTGCACACTACTACATAACTGGAAAGATATAAAGTTGCAATTAAGAATAAATTTGATACTTATGATAAAATATGTTGAAATAACTAACAGATAGAAATTCAAAGGGTGTGCAACAGATGGAAATTCCTTCAAACAGGGGGAAATAACTATGCATTTTACATTGTCATGGAAAATCTGGTTGGGTAGAATATATATACTACTTTCAGTAAAATCATAAAAAGTGCAGTTTGGACTTTTATCAAGATATAGATAGTACTTCATTTGAGACATGATTGTTGACTCAATTATTGCCAAAACTGAAACATATTGTATTGCAATAGGTGAGCATTGCAGAACAATTTATACTCTAAAAAATATTACACTCAGGAACAATTTTTGCTCTAGGCAAAATTTCAGGATATTTTACAGTTACTTCTTTACTATTTATTTTATTTTAAATACTATTGAACTGCTATAGATACTATCAAAAAATTTTAAACATGACAAACATTTAACTCCCAAGTGAGATACAACAGTTCAGAACTAACTAAAAACTATGGTCCGTGTGAAAATGCCAAGACGAACTCGACAGACTAGCGGAACATAATAGTGTCATTCATACTGGTATGGGTTCACGTTCATGGGGGAATACACTAGTACAAGATAAATGTATTCCTTTTCTCTCTTACTATTTCAGTGTTGGGCTCATTCAATTTGGCCTCAACTGCTAACAAATGTATATGGATAGATTCATGTGCAAATCCATAGCTAAATACAAAAAGTGTAGTATAGAGTTAGATGTATAAAGCAATTAAGTATTATCAGTAAGTCTGCAAAAATTCTTATTTATTTACGTTTATTAACAAAATTTAATACAAGTACATGTACCTGCATTATCGAGATAACATTTACTATATTTGTCGACTCTGCCTACTTTTGAAGAGTTACAAACTTCGGCCATCCCATCTCTTATATTTTGCTACTCGGTGAAAAGGTCATTTTTTGTAGAGGTCAATAGCATCTTTTTCTGAACAACAAAATATCTATATTGCATATTGTGTAATAAACTCTACAGTAATAAATCAACTAATTAAAGCAATTTTTCAGAAATGAGGTCCGCGACACGAAAGGGGAAAGGTTGAGATAAGTCTCCAGTCTGGTTATAAATCAGAAAGAACGTTATCATTAAAGTATATATAAAACAATTAATAACGATGAACAATAATGAAGTTATTCTCGTTAAGGGTATATAAAGTACATTCAGGTGGGGCGTATTAATTTTCTCTTTAACTTTTTCCAGCGAAAAAATTCGCACGGGCCCGGCTGGTTGATAAATACAGCCTTTGCGAGGGTAGATTAGAAGGATTAATTACATGGAGGTTTGTGTTTGCGTTTTGATTAAGTATTTTTATATTTTATAAACCTTTTAGTACAAAACTGAGTTAAACAAAATTTACTCTTTTTAGCGTATTTTTATAATCATTATCATACTGTGTTTTTCATGTGTTTGGGTGTAGTTTTTGGGTATTGGGAAATTCCATTTATATGTTAAAAGTATTCTTATCATCTTTATCTACGATCTCTCATCTTGGTATTAATTGTTGGTATCATTTTAATCATTTTAATTGTACTTTTTTTGCAAATCTTTACTTCCAAAGCATTCTTATTTCTACAGTACGCATTCGTTGGACTTCTTTTCTGTATCCAATATTTAGAGTATTGTAGGTCGTGTTCTGGTGGTTTTCGATAATGTACTTCATCTTTATAGTACGAGATCCCACTGCAAGATCACTAAGTCCGTAACGTAGTTAATCAAGCTCACATTTTTACATACATTTAAGAATTGGAAACTACATTGATAATAGGTTGTCACTCAAAAAGTGGCTGCAATTAGTTTTAATTAAATTAATGGTTATTATTTTTGAACAAAAATTTCGTTTGTTTATTTTTTTAAATAAAATACGCTCCTCATGACGTATATCCATGATTTTAAATTAAATTAACGTTATTTTTTTAATATAATGATATAAGGTTGCCTGTAAAAAAATGTCGCAAATTAAGGCTGCCAGCTGTTAAAAACGCCAAGTATCAAAGACAAAGTAAAAAAGAGCTAGCGATAGTCTTAATTGAAAAGTGTTCACTTAGCTGTGGTCAAGTATGGGCCAATGGTTCTATGAGTAATGACTAAGATGCTGAGAAGAAAACCGGATTTTTGTAATTTTTCCTTTGCTGTAACATTAATCAAACAGTAACGTGTAAAAGAGATGTACATATTTATATGCTAATGTATCTATTAATTATTAAAATACATGCTGCCATCACATTATAACATGAATTTTTAACTAGTTACTTGCATCTGAATGAATAATCGATGCGTATCTGTAATTATTGACCATATTGTATAATGAAAATCTTTTAATCTTCAATTACAAACATATAACACTATTAGCCCCATAAATAATAGTATTCGCTTCTGTTAGTCCAGTTATCCATGTTCATTTTTGTTTGTATAGGATGGTTTAAATGTTTTGCAGACATTGTGGATACTAGAATACGTTTGGCTTTTATTATTTTTTCAAAAGCATCCTCAGTTCTCTACAAAAAGTAATGATCTTAGAATATAAGTAAAAAACTAACAGGGTTCATACTTACAAAACAATTTGTAGGTTTTTTATGATGTTATAAAAACTCTACGATAAGTTAATATTAAAACTTAACAAACTACACGAGAAAAAAAAAAACAAGAAAAAGTGCATGCGAGCACTATTCTTCATTTATTTAATTATTGGTGATTTTTTATTTTGGCCGATGGCTTCATTTGGATGTTATATTTTCAGTTGTTTGCTATCCGTTATTGAATGTCATAGTTCCACATGTGGCTTGCTTTCGTACATGTGTTTGGTACTTGGAATGCAGTGAGATACGATTATCGAGGGAATTGGTAAAAGAAAAAAAAAACCGAATTTTTTTTGAAAAGAATTTAAAAAAATGTTTTTTATATATTATATTCAATGGAGAACGGATTAATTTAGAATATTACTTAAAAAAAAGAGGGAATATATATATATATATATATATATATATATATATATATATATCGTATCTACTTCTATCCACTTTTGAACATAGACCTCCCCTTATCTCTTGCACTGGCATCTATTCAATACTGTGGTCTTCTGGTTTCTTAAAATCGTTACTACATCTCATCTGCCGTCTTACTCTTCCTCTCATATTTCAAGGTGGCCAATATAGTATTTGCATATTCTATTTAAGGTTTATTATTCCGGTAATGTTTCTCTTATTTCAAGCGTTTGACCAATTTCATATATTTCTTTTTCGCTCTTAACTTTTATATATAACAAACATTTCATCTTCAGTTAAAGAATTCCTTATTTCTTAGGTCCATTTTTTTATATATTATATTATTAATATATTATATTTTCAATATTATAAGTATATACACCACATTCAAAATTGTTATTGAGTTCCAGTGCTTCATCGGTTAAAATTTTTCTTTAGGATTCAGAAAATCTAGCTAACGTATTTTTTAGTACCATTAACAGTTTTTTTAAATGAAAATAGCTTTACGATATTTTTAGCAATACTAGCATATACTTGTAGACCACTTAAAGACGAGAAAAGTTGCCAGAATATGAGCCGTTGGGCCTAAAAAAAACATGACAAAATTTGATTATCATCTACTAGTGAAGAAAGAAGAAACTCACAAATTAAATTTAGAAATTGACAAAATCAGGAATGGAAAATATTATTAACCTTAAGGAATAATTCGATCACAAAGTTAATAAGAAATACTTATATCTACTGAATTGAAATTGTTGCACATAGCATGTGATTTGTTATATAGTATGTTTGGACATGTTGAATTTTTGTATAATAGCGTTGTATCATCATGAGATAATGGTAAAATACAACATTGCTATTTTCTTAGGTTCATGCAATGTTAAAAAGCTAGTGAAAAATAAAATGCACATTCACATGGTGATATCAATATGTACGTATTTTTGAAATTCAATGTGAAGAGGTCTATAATCACACAATTGCGTAAAAGCTAATGCTTTCTCAGCAGGAGGATGCCTTTATGACTTTACGTCACCTTACCTTTAAGATAACACAAGAAGCAATTCCCAATAATTTATAATATATATATATATATATATATATATATATATATATATATATATATATATATATATATATATATATATATATATATATTGTGACGATTGGGGTTTATAGAAAATAATTTATAAGTTATATACTACATAATATTAGATATTTGGTTGTTTTAAATAAGTTATATACTAGAGAATTTTATAAAAATTATTTATGTGAGGGCATTTTAAGAAATTAGCATATAATAATTGTAAAAAGTTGTATTTTAGTAGTTATGATTTTGTAGATATTTTTAAGTGAGCCATGTGACTAGGCAACACACTATACCCTCCATTCCTAAGTGTCATTTTAAGAATTTTACGAATATAAGTGGGGTTATATTGTTTGAAATGTGTATTTTATTAAATTAGAGTGTTAGTTACTAATTTGAATGTTTATTCTGATCTGAAAAGCCTAAATGTCAACAAAATTATTAATAGAAAAGAATGGAATTCTCTGGATCACCGGAGATGGCCATGTTTGCGAAATGGTTTGTTCCAGAAAATTCAGACATGTATTAAATAGAACTAAATAGAACATGATATCTTACGAGATGGTTCTAGAATATCCAAAAGATATAAATACCCGTGATTTGGATTCAAGAAGGCAGTTTTTAGTCAGAAGTCAAGCAGTTTATTATGAAAGTTAGTAGATTAGTTAGTGAAGTAAATTGTTCACAGTTTTAGTAAGTCAGTCAAGCAGTTTAATAAGAAATATGAAAGTTAGTTGGAGATAGTCCAATTGTTTAATATAGTGAGTTAAATGAAGATTAAAAATTATGCATATATTTAATGCACATTTATAATTATACACAAATAATTATTGAAGATTATAAAAGTATATTAGAAGAATATTGGATGGACATTGGAAGGAATTAAAATTATATTATGATTGGAGATTAGTTTAAATCAACTTATAATAATTGGATATTGGTATATTGAAAAGAAGAATAAATATAAATGGTGTTTGCTGGTTTGGTTGGTGGTGTATAAATGCTGGTGAAGAAAACTATATCTTAAATTGGTAGAAGCTGATAATTGGAAAAAGTAATTTCACAAAAAACAAGGATAACCGAAGTACGAAGACATTCAGTGGTGATTAGAATATATATATAGTGGAAAACAGTTCATTTAGGCATTCAGTGAAAGAAAGGTACAAAATTTTGTTAATATAATTTAGTTAGTGTCATAACAATTTCAATTTTGAAGATAGTTTGTTTAAATTTAACATTGTCTATAGAATTTAATTAGTTTTATAAGAACATCAATTTAAAGATAGTTTATTTTAAATTTACATTGGCTAAGTTAGATATATATGTGTGTTTCATAATAGTTATAATAAAGATAATTTAAAAAGTACTTACAAGCTAATTCTTTGAGAACCGCGATAAAAACCCTATATTATTAAAAATACTCATTGCTCATCATTCAAACAAAAAACACATCATAACAATATATATATATATATATATATATATATATATATATATATATATATATATATATATATATATAGATATATATATATATATATATATATATATATATATATATATATATAGATATATATATATATATATATATATATATATATATATATATATATATATTATATATTATATATACGTATATATATATTGTTATGATGTGTTTTTTGTTTGAATGATGAGCAATGAGTATTTTTAATAATATAGGGTTTTTATCGCGGTTCTCAAAGAATTAGCTTGTAAGTACTTTTTTAAATTATCTTTATTATAACTATTATGAAACACACATATATATCTAACTTAGCCAATGTAAATTTAAAATAAACTATCTTTAAATTGATGTTCTTATAAAACTAATTAAATTCTATAGACAATGTTAAATTTAAACAAACTATCTTCAAAATTGAAATTGTTATAACACTAACTAAATTATATTAACAAAATTTTGTACCTTTCTTTCACTGAATGCCTAAATGAACTGTTTTCCACTATATATATTCTAATCACCACTGAATGTCTTCGTACTTCGGTTATCCTTGTTTTTGTGAAATTTCTTTTTCCAATTATCAGCTTCTACCAATTTAAGATATATTTTTCTTCACCAGCATTTATATACCACCAAGCAAACCAGCACACATCATTTATATTTATTCTTCTTTTCAATATACCAATATCCACTTATTATAAGTTGATTTATACTAATCTCCAACCATAATATAATTTAATTTCTTCCAATATACTTTTTTTAATCTTCAATAATTATTTGTGTATAATTATAAATGTGCATTAAATTATATGCATAATTTTTAATCTTCATTTAACTCACTATATTAAACAATTGGACTATCTCCAACTAACTTTCATATTTCTTATAAAACTGCTTGACTGATTTACTAAAACTGTGAACAATTGACTTCACTAATTAATTGTGTCTATCTTCTACTAACTTTCATAATAAACTGCTTGACTTCTAACTAAAAACTTCAAAAACTGCCATCTTGAATCCAAATCACGGGTATTTATATCCTTTTTTTTTTCCAGAACCATCTGGTAAGAGATCATGTTCCAATCGTTCTATTAACTTCTATATAGATGTTCTCGAAAAAATATCTGTTCGATCCACCGCCATAATCATTATATCGAGAATGTTCGACTGTAAACAATGGTCATCTCCGCTGATCCAGAGAATTCCATTCTTTTCTATTAATAATTTTGTTTACATTTAGGCTTTTCAGATCAGAATAAACATTCAAATTAGTAACTAACACTCTAATTTAATAAAATACACATTTCAAACAATATAACCCCACTTATATTCGTATTATGATTAATTTCTATCTGTCAATCCACTGTATAGTTGGTTGCCTAAGCACATGGCTCACTTAAATCTATCTACCACATTATAATTACTAAAATACAACTTTTTACAATTATTATATGCTAATTTCTTAAAATGCCCTCACATAAATATATTTTTATAAAATTCTCTAGTATATAACTTATTTAAAACAACCAAATATCTTTTTTATATCTAATATTATGTAGTATATAACTTATAAATTATTTTCTATAAACCCCAATTGTTACAATACCCCAAAAATAATATTTAAAATAAATAATTTACTTATTATTTTTTTAAATATTAATTTTCTCATACCTTATTAAATTTAATAAATCAAATTTTTTTTTATTTAAAATGTGTTAAATACATCCCTGTTCGCTGTCTATGTCAAATGGAGAGAATAAAATATAACCTTAATTAAAAATATAATGGATATTGTGTTCTGTTTATTTATAGACAAAATCTAGGAATTATTTCCATTCAAAATAACTTTCATCAATATAAATTGGTAAGTTTTTTCACTTTATTATATTAGAAAGACATTTTTATAGCAATTATAGTATCAATTTTGTGTCTAACCCCAAATTATGATTTTTAGGGTACAAATTAATTTCCATATATACAGAATTCAACAAGTATGATGTCAAATTGATTCAAAATAATGAAATCTACCATCTACCATTTAACAAATCAAGTCTATTGAATAAAATGGATATATCAGTAAGTTATTAGTGTTATTATATTTGTGTTAAAGGTATAGAAAATATTATTCAATCTCTTCATGATATTGAAAAATGTCGTTGATTTGAAATATGCCTCTTAGTCTGTTCTCTGCATCTATTAACACATAACTATTTAGTCCATTCTGATTTTCAATTGTATATGGACCTTCAAACATTGGTTGTAATTTCTTACAACGGTTTTCTTTAACATTACTTTTTCTAAGTGAACGAATTAACACTTGGTCTCCTTTTTGAAATGTGATTGGTTTTTTTATATTTCGATTTTGTCTTCTGATATATTTTTCAGCTTTCCTCCTAATTCGGTTATTCACTTTCTGCATTACTTGTTCTAACATATCCTGATTATATTCACTAATCCACTTTCTGTTTCCTATATGGCCAAACATTAAATATTCTGGTACTTCCTCTGTATTCAAATTATGTGTATTATTCAAAAAATATTCTACTTGTGGTATATGTTGCTGCCAAGTTTCATGTTGGTTTTGGCACAGTATCCTTAAATATTTTATAACTTCTTTAATATATCTTTCTGCAGGATTTGCCTGAGGATGTCTGATACTTGTAAAATGAATGTTGACTCCCTTTTTCTCACAAAATGTCCGAAATTTTTGGTTGTTAAAATATGTAGCATTATCTATTATGCAATTTCTAAATGGTCCTATTTCTTCGAAAAATTGATTAATATATAATTTTAATGTTTTAACATTTGTTCTAAAGCAGGGATATAGTTTAATAAATTTTGTATATAAATCAACTATCACTAGTATATGCTTTTTTTCTGTTGGACTGAGAACTAAATTTGAAATAAAATCCATGGAAACTGTATTTAGTTTTTCATATACAACATTAGATTTATATGTGTTCTGGTTTTTGAAATTCTTTTCTTTGTTTAGTTGACATATTGGGCATTGGGTAGTAATTTCTTTTGCTATACTTATGTCATTCTTTGCAAAATAATTGTCCCTAAATAGCATCCATAGCTTTCTTGAACCAATATGCATATAATTGTTATGTAAATTTTTCAATATTTTCTTTGCTAAAGTTCTAGTTATTACATATACTTCTATGCCATTTATTATTTTATAATAAACTCCATCTTTCTTAAGGACTTTTTGTTTTTCACTCAAATTGATCTGATCTCTTATAATTTCTTCTTTAGAATATAATCTAGTACTTTCTACTAATTGATTTAATCCAATTTTTATTGTTCGCTGCCCTTTTTGTGATGTATTTTCTAACCTTGATAAAGCATCTGCCACTATATTGGATTTTCCAGAAATGTATTTGATTTCAAAGCAGTATTCACTAAGTATTAGACTCCACCGATGTATTCTACTGTTTCCATATTTGTTATTTAATATAGACGTTAAAGCTTGGTGATCTGTTTCTATTGTAAATTCATTACCCAACAAATAAAATCTTAATTTTGTGACACAGTGTATTATACTTGCTAGTTCTAATTCTGAAACTGAGTAACCCTTTTCATGTGGCTTTGTAATTCTTGAAATGAATTGTATTGGGTATTCGACCCCATCATGTATTTGTAATAATACCCCTGATAATCTCTCTATTGATGCATCTGTTCTTAATATGAATGGCTGTGTATAGTCAGGATAGTATATTTTCAAATTTGACATAAAAATGTTTTTAATTTCTTGGAATGCTAGTTCTCTTCTCTGATCCCATCTCCATTTTACACCTTTTCTCAGTAGTTCAAGTAATGGAATTTCTTTTATACTTAGATCTGGTATCATCCTTTTATAATAATTAATTATTCCAATAAATCCTCTTAAAGTTCTTAAATTGTGTGGTGTTTTATATTCCTGAATGACTTGTGTCCGTTCTGGATCCATTTCGATTCCCTTAGTGTTAAGTTTATAACCTAGATATATGACTTCTTTTTGAAAAAATGTACATTTTTCTTGATTTATTTTTAGTCCAACTTTGTCTAATCTATTTATTATAATTTTTAGGTGTTTCTCATGATCTTCAGCCGTTTTAGAAAAAATTAATATATCATCAATGTAGTGAATTACAAAATGTTCATATTGATCCAAAATATCATGAAGACATCTACATAGAGCACTGCAAGATGATTGAAGTCCAAATGGTACTACTTTGAATTGATATACTACTCCATCTATCTGAAATCCTGTATACTGTCTACTTTTTCTTTCTAGAGGTATTAACCAGAAACTATGCTGTAAATCAATTTTAGTGAAAAATGCCATTCCTGTAATTCTTCCTAATATTCCATCTATACTCATTGGTGCTTCAAATTGCTTTTCAGTAATCTTGTTAATATTCCTTGCATCCAAACATAACCTGATTTCACCTGATCTTTTTCGTACTACTACTATGGGGTTAATAAAACGTGTGTCTGCCTTCTCAATGATCCCATCTTCTAACATATTATTAATTGTTTTGTTTACTTCTTCTCTGTATTTATATGGTATTGGGTATGATTTTGTTTTAAAATCTTTTTCTTCTTTAACTTTTATACTATGGATATAATTTTGTGCAATTCTATTTTCTTTATTGACAAGTCCCTTGTGTTGCTGCAATATGGAAATGACTATTGATTTATATTCTTCAGGGCAATTTAAAACTTTCATCATATCTTCTTCTTTACAAATAACATTATTCTTCATTATGTACTCATTATTCCTTGCTTCCAATTTTACGCACTCCGCCTCGTAGGCATCCATCTGCTTAAAATTTCCATTCCTTAAATATTCACTACAATAATTATTCTTTACATTCTTTTGGGACATTTCCCTATCATCAAAATACATTTCTTCTTCATAAACATCATTATTTTCTTTTAATAATATCCTATCAACTCTTATTCCTTCTTCTACCTCATCTTTCTGCATAAATTTAATTATTTGCCCTTCCAAAGTTACCATTTTTTCTTCAAAATCTATCTTTACTTTCTTCTTTTCCAATTCATCATTTCCCATTAATATATCAACACATAAATCCTTGACAATAAATCCTTGCATATTAATTTCTTTATTAAGAATATTAATTTTAAAATTGGCTAGTTTATCAATTTCACCCAACTTCTTATTATTTGCACCAATAATTTTAATTTTTGGAATCTTTATTATATCTGATAATTTTAATGTATTAAAATAAAATTCTCCGAGACTAAAGTACTTTCTGAACCAGTATCTATCATAATCTTAATCATTTTATTTTTGGCCAAAGCATTTATATAAATTAAATTAATAGATTCAATAATTTTATCTTCATCTAAAGAAATAAATTCAGAAGGTTTTTCATAATAGCAATGGCCTAACTTGTAATTCAGAAAGTTTACTGCACAAAATTTTGATTATTAGAATTGTCAGATTGTATCTGACCACTTGGATCTGATGTCGTATGTCTTTCCCTACTATGGCTTCTACTCACATTTTCTTGCCTTGTACTATTTCGTTCCCTGTCTTCGCAGCTTCTATTCCTTCGAACACAATTTACCTGTCTGTTATAGTTAGGTCGCTCTGTATTTCTTCTATTATTAAAATCTTGTCTATTATTATTAGTACTGTCATTAAAATGTTGTCTATTATAATTAGTATTATTATTAAAATTTTGTCTATTATAACTAGTATTATTATTAAAGTTCTGTCTATTTGGATTACTGTTATTATTATTAAAATTTTGTAAATTATTACCATACCTAGTATTAATGTTATATGATTGTCTATATTGTTGAATATCATTTTTATTATATTGAAAGTTATTATTGTTTTTTCTGTTGTTATTATTACTTGTCATATTGCCTCTTTGTATTCTTTGAATAAAATTAATAAAACTATCTATTGTTTGAATATTTTGTACAGTTACTGTTTGGACAACATCAGCATCAAAATGTCTAGATACATTTAAGACTGTTTCATCCTCTCTAAGTGGTGGTTCTAAATATTTTGCAACTGTTATCAGTTTTAATGCATAATCTACCATATTTGATTTTAAATTGTGATTATATTTTCCAAAATATAGAATTTCTCTAAACTTGGCTTGCTCTAATTCACCCCAATAATAATTTAAAAATTTATTTTCAAATGTTTGAAAATTATCTAAATCATTCTCAATACTAGCAAACCAAGTTGCTGCATTGTCATTTAATGTCACTCTAATATAATCTTTAATATCATTAATATTATTCACAAATCTTAATTTATGTTTCAAACTATTTATGTATACTCTAGGATGCAAATTTTTTTTATTACCAGAGAATTTAATCCCAGTCTCATTTGTTAAATTTAAGTAAGGTCTCCCTATGTCTCTCATTTGTGAAATATCATCTATTCTCTGTTCCACATTTCTTATTTGATTACTATTTATTTGGATATTTTGTTGTATATCGTCTAATTTTTCTTCTGTGTTTCTCCTGTCTTCGTTAATTTTTACTTCTAAGTTACATTTCTGTAACTCTATTTTCTGTTCTATATCTATCTTATTATCTTGAATAATCCTCTTTACTTCTGTCCTCTCATTTTCTATCCTTTTCTTGTAGTCATTCCGTATACTTTTTATTTCATTTGCTACTTTTTTCTCTGCAGCTTCAAGTTTTTTATCCATTTGTTTTTCTATTTGCTTTACAATTTTATTATTATTATCTTCTATTTTCTTTTCTAATTTTCTATAATTCTCTTCCATTTTTTTCGTGTTCTCTTCCATTTTTTTCGTATTCTCTTCCATTTTCTTCGTATTCTCTTCCATTTTCTGTTCCATTTTTTTTATGTCTTCTTTGACTTCTTTTGAATTCTCTTCTATTGTCTTGTTCATCTGCATCATTAATGACATCAAAGCTGCCATATTGACATTTTCCTCTCTTTCTGGATTCATTTCTGCAGTATCTTGTGGAACTTGAACTAAACTCTCCTCTTGTATAGGTTGTGTTTCTACTAACACATCTTCTTCATTCTTTTTGCTTCTTGTACCTTTCTTTCCTTAAGACATTTTGAGACTTTACTTGTTCAAATATAATTAAAATTAAAATCTATACTTTTTCTTTCTACTGATAATTAATTTAATTATATGAGAGCACTTATCTTCCCAAACTAATTCTTTTAAATAGAGAGCCACCGCGTTGGGTGCCAAAATTGTTATGATGTGTTTTTTGTTTGAATGATGAGCAATGAGTATTTTTAATAATATAGGGTTTTTATCGCGGTTCTCAAAGAATTAGCTTGTAAGTACTTTTTTAAATTATCTTTATTATAACTATTATGAAACACACATATATATCTAACTTAGCCAATGTAAATTTAAAATAAACTATCTTTAAATTGATGTTCTTATAAAACTAATTAAATTCTATAGACAATGTTAAATTTAAACAAACTATCTTCAAAATTGAAATTGTTATAACACTAACTAAATTATATTAACAAAATTTTGTACCTTTCTTTCACTGAATGCCTAAATGAACTGTTTTCCACTATATATATTCTAATCACCACTGAATGTCTTCGTACTTCGGTTATCCTTGTTTTTGTGAAATTTCTTTTTCCAATTATCAGCTTCTACCAATTTAAGATATATTTTTCTTCACCAGCATTTATATACCACCAAGCAAACCAGCACACATCATTTATATTTATTCTTCTTTTCAATATACCAATATCCACTTATTATAAGTTGATTTATACTAATCTCCAACCATAATATAATTTAATTTCTTCCAATATACTTTTTTTAATCTTCAATAATTATTTGTGTATAATTATAAATGTGCATTAAATTATATGCATAATTTTTAATCTTCATTTAACTCACTATATTAAACAATTGGACTATCTCCAACTAACTTTCATATTTCTTATAAAACTGCTTGACTGATTTACTAAAACTGTGAACAATTGACTTCACTAATTAATTGTGTCTATCTTCTACTAACTTTCATAATAAACTGCTTGACTTCTAACTAAAAACTTCAAAAACTGCCATCTTGAATCCAAATCACGGGTATTTATATCCTTTTTTTTTTCCAGAACCATCTGGTAAGAGATCATGTTCCAATCGTTCTATTAACTTCTATATAGATGTTCTCGAAAAAATATCTGTTCGATCCACCGCCATAATCATTATATCGAGAATGTTCGACTGTAAACAATGGTCATCTCCGCTGATCCAGAGAATTCCATTCTTTTCTATTAATAATTTTGTTTACATTTAGGCTTTTCAGATCAGAATAAACATTCAAATTAGTAACTAACACTCTAATTTAATAAAATACACATTTCAAACAATATAACCCCACTTATATTCGTATTATGATTAATTTCTATCTGTCAATCCACTGTATAGTTGGTTGCCTAAGCACATGGCTCACTTAAATCTATCTACCACATTATAATTACTAAAATACAACTTTTTACAATTATTATATGCTAATTTCTTAAAATGCCCTCACATAAATATATTTTTATAAAATTCTCTAGTATATAACTTATTTAAAACAACCAAATATCTTTTTTATATCTAATATTATGTAGTATATAACTTATAAATTATTTTCTATAAACCCCAATTGTTACAATATATATATATATATATATATATATATATATATATATATATATATATATATATATATATATATATATATATATATATATATATATATATAATATATATATATATATATATATATTATATATTATATATATATATATATATATATATATATATATATATATATATATATATATATATATATATATATATATATATATATATATATATATGTATATATATATATATATATATATATATATATTATTTATAAAATAATATTTTGGTAAAATCTAAATCTTTCTGGGCATAAAAATCATGCAAAACGCTTAGTGTCACACCTGTCCAAATGATTACCTTAGTTAGTTATCAATTTCTCCTATCATTTTGATATTGTTTTTAATTTGCGACATGGAAGTTGCAATCAGACATTATATAGAAATAAAGTTGAAAATTTAAAAAAAATGCCCTCCCTCTAACTACGACAGTGCTAATTGTCAATTCTCATTAATCTTTTACCGTATCAAATTAATCGACCGAAAACGCAATAATAAATATGTTAAACATTTCAATTAATTTATGTCAAAATGTAATTGCTTTTAGACAATTTAAAAGCTCAATTAACAGCGGACGAAGCGGTGACAATGTCAATTAGCTCAATACCTTTGCAGAATTGAATTTTAATGAGAAGTTTCGGCGATGATCATTGTACCTAATTTACTAGTTCCGGTTAGCAAGAGAGCTCAATCAAATACAAAAAGAGACTTGTGGTCAACCACCTAAAAACAGTTAAAATTAGTCTTTGTTATTGCATTAATGCGAAAAGAGCTCATTTTTAAACCGCACTTGATATAGCGACCATTTCTAATTTAACGGTTTTTTTGGAAATGGATGTTGTGGTCAGTTTTCTAAAATTAGCTCTCAAACTAACTAACTCTAGATTCGTTTATGAATTGATGTGAAAAGCGGCAATACTTTGAGTAGTTGTTAGTTAATGAAACCAGTTAAATTAGGCACAAACATCATATCTCCAAAATTGTTCGATCAATCATTGGAGGATGTCTGTAAAAAACAATTATCAAAAGTGACGATTTTATTTAGATAAATCTATTTTGAAAAACCGAGATTAAATCTATAGAGTGACAAGGTTCTCTTACCTGGGAGCATGGTAAACACCACGAACATAATATCGGAAGAGATAAATTTATCTAGTTACTGCTAACACGCTTAAGGTCGTCAGTCCATCTGGTTGGTGGGTGACCTCTGCTGCGTAGTGCATCTTGTCTTGGCTTCCTCTCGACAATACGTCTGGTCCATCGGTTGTCGGATACTCTGGCGACGTGTCGTGCCCAATTCCATTTTAGTGACGTGATTTTTTCAATCACCTCCGTTGTTTTTGTTCTATGACGTTGTTTGGGAAAGTATGTATTATTTCTTTTATATTTTTACATTTAATATTTTTCTGTTACGGTACTGTAATGTGATCTAATTCAATACTGTATTCTAACGACTTTGGTAAAATATATTGCTTCCTGTACAATTGCTAAATTGGCTATCTCATTTATTATGTTTTAAGTACGGAGAATTTGACTTCCTTTCTTATTTTTGTGTCGCCAATATACACAAGTGTATGGTCACAATTAACTTAAATTATCGCATTCAAAATCACAATACAATAGGGTGATTTATTGATGTACCCTGTTCCACCCAACGGCTAGAAGGTTCTTTTTTGACCTGCAATCTCAAGACACTTCATCCCCAGACAGCGAACCAAACGGACCTAGTGTGTTATAGGTTCTCGCCATCGAGCGTCGGCGGGCGCCCCGACGCGGTATCAACGAGATTTCCCTGGCTAAGAACACATCAATATTTCAAGGGGTAAGTCTATATTCTTTGTACAAACATCAATAATGAGTAAGACCAGTTAATTTCTTAATTTACTGACAGTTGTGTTTGCTATTTGTCGCTAATTTATTCACAAATAAAATATCGCATTTTTACTTTATAATTATTTATCTAATATCATTTAACCAGCGACCTCTTAAGTTTTATACAAAACAGACGTATTTCTTCGTTTGGGATTCGGTCTGTCAGAGAGACATCTAACATCTGGCGTCCCATAGCCCTCTGAATAAAGAATCTGGTTTACTACCCTTTTTGTGTGTAAGTTAGTACAGGTAATTACAGTACAGTAGTCAAAGATTTCCTTTTGAGGCATATGGGTAGGTCCGATTTAAATAGTTACATAGTTTAATTTACCAAACGGTACCCAGGTTAATCCTATGCGTATAGGAACCTAGATCCGGTAAAAGGTTTCCATCTTTTCTATGTACCCGACGTGGTTCTTATTGCAAATTCAAAAAATAAAATGCATAAATTGATTAACGTATGGACGGAGGAAACAAACAAAAAAGGTAAAAATGGAATTATGAAAAAAAAGTAATGATAATGAGTAATGAAAGGGAAGGCATTTAGAAAAGGTAACAACAATTGAATACCTATTTAGGTTAGGTTATGAAATGACGGAAAAATGGATTCCGAAATGGCAAACAGAGGAAACAATACTGTTACAATATATTATGCACTAAACGAAAAAAGAAAAAGCGAGAGAACACAACATACCAATGCTGCTCTGTTTCTAAAATAACACAAAGGAATTTTCACGACTATCAAAAAAATCGATAGGAATAAGATCAGGACCTTCAAAATGTGGGTCTATAGAAGAATTCCTCGTGTGTCCTCGACAGAATATAGAACAAACCTGTCAATTCTGGAAGAGCTTCATATAAAAGATTGGCTATCAAAAAAAGTAAACCGAGCATACCTAATTTACTTCGGCCACATAACTAGAAGAACGGGGACCATGGAACTATTGGTAGTAGAAGGAAAGGTAGAAGGCCCAAGACCAAGAGGAAGATCTCCAACACGATGGGCAGACCACATGAAGTCTCTGGTGGGAAAATCCCTACATGAAGCCGTCCATATGGCACAGGAGGCAAGCTAATAATAGTAAGAGCAACACCATGCCCTGGAAAGGGCTCAAGGAATGAGAAGAAGGAGGATGCACTAAGCAAAACAATACCAGGACATATGGAAATTCGATGCTGTATACTTAACAAGAAGCAGGAAACAAAGATAATTGCAAAAGAAATTAAGCATACTAGAAAACTAGAAAGCAAGACTACGTGGGACAGAGTGAGAAGTGAAGGTATAAGAAATAGCATTGGTCAAGAACCAATATTGGCAAAAATAAAAAAAATAAATGAAGTGGTTCGGTCACGTGGTAAGAATGGATAAAACTAGACTTAAAGAGAATAATGGAAACGAAAAGGTCAACGACAAGAAGCAGAGGCAGACCAAGAAATTAAGTCAATCAAACACAAAAGGTTGATGATTGATGAGTTATAACACGTTTGAATCTACTATTTTAATTTAAATTTAGGTGAAAATACTCTAGACTCTAATCAGTAGTTACGATTATGACTATGAGGAGGTACAAATACAAACAAACGTTCAAAATTGACTAAACATCCAAAAACCAGTTTAAATATAGGTATTTGGAAACGATTACAAGAAATCAGAGATACAAAACTCATTCATGAATTTTTGCCAATACAATAGAAGACTTGTGCGTAGGTATGTTGTCTTGATACATAACTTATAAAAATTTAAAACATGGGGCCGTTTGAATTTAATATTACCGTTTCTTCTTTTATATTAGGCTTCTATCGTCCATTTTTGGACATATGCCTCTCCCAACTCCTTCCATCTATCTCTATCCTAAGCAACATATTTCCAATGTCTTCTGTCTATTTTTTTGATGTTATCTACTCATCTCATATTATCGCTTAGCTTACCTATTAACATAACTATAATTCTAATAACATGCTATAAGCGCGAAACGCGTTCAACAATATGAAAAAGTGGTTCACAAGCAAAATCTCAATGGAACTAAAATTAAGACTGGTCAAGTGTTATGTCTTCCCGGTCTTGTTCTATGGAGCAGAGGCATGGACCACAACGGAAGCCACCCTGAAGAAACTAGAATCCTTTGAGCTGTGGATATATCGCCGTATTCTTCGGATATCCTGGACAGACCACATCACTAACGTGGAAGTAATGCAGAGAATAGGCAAAAGCAAAGAAATAATCTTCACCGTAAAGAAACGGAAGCTTGAGTACTTCGGACATGTCATGAGACATACTAAGTACCGGCTGCTACAGTTAATAGTCCAAGGAAGAATCGACAGTAGGAGGGGACCGGGAAGAAGACGACACTCATGGATGCATAACCTGCGACAATGGTTCGGACTAACATCGACCGAACTGTTTAGAGGTGCCGTAAACAAAGTCAAAATAGCCTTGTTAATAGCCAACGTCCGAAACGGATAGGGCAAAGGAAGAAGAAGAAGATAATTCTAATAATTCTAATTATTTGATACAATTATAAATTGATAAAACTATGTTTGCGTTTGGTGTCAGGAACCTCTGCCTCTCCACATGTGGCACCCAACGCGCCGAGTATTTTTTTATATCCAAACTTTACATTAAAATTCTATGCACACTGTTATTTGATATAACCACTATGTAAGCATCTCACGTACGTTAACTCGAACGTCATCTAATACGACACAATGTATTTTTTAATCACTTTCAGGACAGTACCCGTTTTTGGAATTGTCTACGTGATTTATCATTTGTGCTCATTATGATACGCTTAAATTCCGCAAACTAATTTTTAATCTTTAGAAAGGACGAATTCCAACAGTGCTGAATCCAGCTCTGTTTTGATCTGGGTGTGTCAGGTCTTTCAAATGAAAGTACTTAATGATTGTTATCAACTCAGCTTTTCCATTCTTTACAAAACCATATTAGATGTTAACACGATTCTATTAATTAGTAAATATTTTTACGAATTCACGTTGTCCGTTTCGGCAACGTATAAACAATGTACAACATATTTCATAACACGTATAAAACAACATTCGTTCATATGTGGTGTTGCCTAAATTGTCTGCCTTTAAATTTTAAATTTAAGAGCTTTTAAGATACCTCATTGAATATGACGCTGAACAACATAGACTTAATGGGCTAGCCTCACATCTTTTAGTAGCCAATTCTAAACCACAACTTGACATAATTTTAATGCCAATTAATGGTGTTGTTTTAGCTGTCAAGTAGAATGTAGTTTTTATAGATCCAGCATTTTGTTTTCAGTAGTAATATCCCTAGGACATTGATAACTTCTTCTTCTTCTTCTTTTGTTTCTATGGCTTTCACATCATGGTGATACGCCAGCTCAATTTGCTGGTGACCCCGATAAAGTCTGGCTCTAAACCAACTCGAGGCCACTTACTTGTGACTGTGCCAAATAATTTTGTAGGAAAAAAAATTCATTAATAGTTAATTAATAGGTTATGTTAGTAAACACTACAAAAAGTATTGAGCATTGTCGATTACAAATTTAATTTATTAATTGAAAGGAATTTTATCAAAATGCTGACTGATTCTTCAGTAAGTTTATTTAATATAGAATATATAGTAATTGGTGAATTATAATTCATATAAATGAATTTTGTGTATAGGTCAAAACTCGGAATGATCCTTATCGGGCATTCAAAAAATATATGATTTAGGTTCTCTATTAGGCCACACTCACAGTAAGGGTTGTCCACCAAATTCAGTTTGAAAAGATGTTGACTTGTTAAACAATGACCGGTCCGCATTCTTATAATAGTTGTAATGTGTCTCCTATCTTTATATGAAAAGTTTTGAAACCATGTCTTATTAGAAAAAATATTTTGTACTCTGTAATACTGATACGATTTTTTGCTAATTAAAGTTTTCCAAGTGTTTTTAAATTTGTTTTTAATTTTATTCTTAATTATGGGTAACACGTCTTGAGAATCTAATTTCATATTTAAAGGAACATTAAGATCTCTCCCTATTTTGGCCAGTGTGTCAGCTTGTAGGTTGCCCGGTATATCGCAATGACCCGGTATCCATGAGATAAGTATTTCAAATCCGTTTCTATTTGCAGATGTAATAAGATTTTTTGTTTTAAGGCACCAATAATCTACCGAAGCAGAAATATTGCTATTAATAATTTTAGAAATTGCACTAAGAGAATCAGAAAATATAATAACTTTATTGATCTGTCTATTAATGGATAAATTAACTGCTTGGTATATAGCCATGTTTTCTGCTTTGCAAATGCACAGTTCATCAGGTAGTCTGGATGAAAATTTGTAATTGATACTAGGAATATAAATGCCAAAACCTACTTTGTTACAATTTTTTGAGGCATCTGTATAAATGAACGTGAAATCATTGATATATTTTTCAGTAAATATTGCAAATTTTTCTCTAATCATATATTCATTCTTTGTTATTTCGCAATTTAGTGTTTTTACTGGACTGACTAATGTATCAAAATCCATCTCATAACATGGAAAATTATTACCTTTATATATTTTGTTAAAATATGGAAAAAAGTATTCTAGTGTTAAAACTAAGTAAGGACAGTTATCTTCATTATAAAAATTAGGTTTGATTATAAGTTTATTCCGTAAGTTAACAAGAGACAAAATCAAAGGATGGTTTTTGATATTAACGATCTTACTTAAAAATTTAGTAGCTAATATTAAACTTCTATGTTTTAAATCAAATTGCGCCGATTCTGCTAGCAAGGCCAAGTGAGGGGTAGATTTCATACAACCTAAAGAAATTCTTAGCCCTTCAAAAAATATTGTGTTAAGTTTATTAATACATTTCTGAGATATAGGTCTGAATAAGAATGAACCATAGTCTAAGTGAGATCTTATTAAAGCATTAAAGACTATTAAAAGAGTCCTAGGGTCTGCCCCCCACCACACTCTGCAAATTGCACGTAAAATATTAATATTTTTCTTTGTTTTAACTAATATATTATCAACATGTTTGTCCCACTTGAGATGATTTTGAAAAATTATGCCTAAAAATTTAACTTGATCTTTTAATGGTATAATTGTGTTACTAAGTTTGATTTCTGGGGTAAAATTTTTGCGTTTTCCCTTCGAAAACCATACAGCTTCACATTTGTCTATAGAAAGAGATAGATCATGTTCTAACAACCATTCTTGTACATTGTACAATGCCATATTGACTTTATTAACCATTTGTTGGATAACTGATCCTTTAACATATAAAACCAAATCGTCAGCATACCCATTAATATTTATATCTTCAGGAAGAATGGAAAATAGATCCAATATGTATATATTAAATAAAATTGTGCTTAAAGGTGAACCCTGGGGTAAACCTTTAGTTACTACAGACGGGCCCAAAAAGTCACCGTTATTGGATCTAGTATATAAAAGCCTGTTTTGCAAAATTTTAAAAATAATATTAATTATAGGACAAGGGACATTTAAATTTTGTAATTTATTGTAAAGTTTATATATATTCACATTATCATATGCTGATTTAATATCAATGAAGACGGCAAGGACTGAATGGGAAGATTCAAAGGCTTCTAAAATGAAGGTATGAAGGAGCGCTAAGTTGTTGGCAGTTCCTCTACCTCTTCTGAAACCTGCTTGAGTATTTTTAAAAACGAGATTATGTTCTAAAAACCAATCTAATCTATTTTTTAAAATGATTTCTAAAGTTTTTAGTATGCAAGAGGATAAAACAATTGGTCTAAAACTAGTTGGAAGAAGTGGGTCCTTTAAGGGTTTTAAGATGTTAAGAATATTAAATTTTTTCCAATCGCTAGGTAAGGGTTCTCCTTTAAGACATTCATTGTATATATTTAGGAGGATTTTTTTGGCTTTTAGAGGGAGATGTTTTATCATTGAGTAAGAAATATCATCAATTCCCGGGGCAGAATTTCTTTTATTGAACAATGCAGTGTCAATTTCTGAAATTGAAATAAGTTCAAATTCTTGGTTAGCGTGAAGTAAACGGAATTCAGGATCAATAGAAATTGATGACATATTATATAATATTTCTCTTTTAATGTTATCTGAAGGATTATAAAAATTTTTGCAATTATTATGGTTTGAAAATTTTTTTACTTTATTCCATACGTATGTTATATTGGATCCTCTATTTAATGTTTCACAAAATTGTTTAAATTTATTTTTCTTTTTTAATCTAAGGTTACGCTTGGTTTGTGCAACTATATGTTTAACATACAAATAATTTTCTAGTGATGGTGACGAGTCAAATATGTGCAAAGCTTCCTTACGTTTCTTTACCCATAATGTACATTCATCATCCCACCAAGGATTGAATGGTTTACCCTGTATCCTACAATTTTTATAAGGAATCGAAACATCTGCTGCTTTATTGATAACTGACATGAATTGTTTGTAATTTATTTTATTTATTGAGAAATTTACTAGGTTGTTCAATATTTCATCATAAAAAAGATCCCAATCAGCTCTTGAAGAATTTCTTATTTTATAATTTTTAACAAAAGTTGTATCTGATAGTTCAATGTCGTTGATTTTTATGTATGTGGGAAAATGGTTACTATTGCCGCAGTCTTTAATAATTCCCCATTTGGTACATAAAGCCAAATTACTACTCACGATTGTTAAATCAACAGCACTGATATTATTGTTGGGAAGCTGAAACAAGGTTGCTGAACCATCATTTAGGATGGTCAACTCGTTATCAAATATAAAGTCAACTATTTTTTTACCACCTTTATTAATTAAACATTTATCCCAAATTGGATGATGAGAATTCATATCGCCCATAATGATTAATTTTTTTATATCTAGGTTTTCTAACATGGAATTTAAAAAAGGCACTGATATTTCATTATTTGAACTTGAATAGATATTTATTAGGAATATGTCATCAATTTTTGTTATAATATATTGGACTTTGTCCGAATTATATTTTTTAATAGTCTGAAATGAAATAGAATTTTTAATACAGGTAGCTACCCCACCATAGCCATCATCCCTATCTTGTCTAATAATGTGATAAAATTTTAGAGTAAAATTGAAATCTTCTTTAAGCCAAGTTTCATTAATAACTACTATATCTGGGTCCTCTTTAGAGACTAAATCAGTCAGAGTATCCCTATTTGAATTGATACTTCTGATGTTCCATTGAATGATTTTTATTTTTGTTTTTAGGATCATTCTAAGTTTTAACCTATTAATCACTATCTGAATAATTGTCTAAGTCCATATAGGACTTAAGGTTAGAATGGGAAAGAACAAGTTTTTTAACCATATTTAAATTATCTGGTGAAATATTAATAAAGTTCATACATGATTTTAGGAAATCTTGTGAAGGTATTGTATCGAAATTATAATTACTATGCGATGCACTGGCATTCCAGGCTGAATTTGGATTTACGTTATATGAATTAGAAGATTTTGGTTCCGATTGGGAGGGTATTGGAGATTTAGATTGAGATAAGGCAGTTAAAGAGGAGTAATTCTCTGGTCTACCATTTGGAACATAAAGACATTCATCATGTGCATTTCTATCATAAGTTTGTTGGATTACTCTTCTTTTATTATTTGTATTTGATACTACTTGCTGAAATGTCCTTTTCGAAGATTTGAAATTGTGTGTTCTTCTTTCTGATGGTGAAACGGTATTGTGCTGAATCGTTTTATTATTAAGGGGTTTTACTTTAGTACTATTACTCGGAAGGGACGGAAAATCTTTTGAATTGAAAATAAATTTGTCTTTTTCTATGTAATTTTTGGGAATGTATTCACTAGCTTCAAAAAAAGTTAAATTTTCGTAAGACATGAGTTCTTTAATATTTTTTTGACGTAAATATTCCGGACACGTACGCGCTGTTGAAACATGTGGACCTTTGCAAAAGAAACATTTCATAGTACAATCATCGGTATGTTTAAGTTCACCACAATTCATACATTTTTCTTTTGCTTTACAATTTGTTTTGGTGTGTCCAAATCTTAAACAATTGTAACATTGTGTTACTGGGGGAATGTACACATTAACCAATTTTGGTAGATCGTAAAAATTTATTGTTTTAGGCATTAAAACACCACTGAATGTGAACAAAACTGTACCTGTAGGTTCGTATGTAGTTGTATCCCCTTTGACTACTCTCCTGTTTAGCCTTTTAGCATTCAAAATTTTAATATCGCTGTTAGTAGAACAACATTCAATAAGTTCATTTTCATTTATTTCAACATCTATTTGACGTACAATACCTTTACAAGATATATAATTAAAAGGTATATAAATTTTATAACCTTGATCTAATAAATTTTTGTTATTTAGGAATGTATTTGCAGATTGATAATTATTAAACTCTACAGAAATTCTGTTTGAACCTTTGCTTCTAATTTTATTAATATTATTTAATTTTAAATTAAAAATATCTCTTGCAATTTTTATATTATTAAAAGAACCAACTCTAATATTATTTATATTTGTTGACTCTATAAATACAAAAAACGGACCAACATCTTTTTCAGAATACATATTGACAGTGACAGTTGAATTTAATTTTTTATTTACATTGGGATCAGGGGGGGTAACCCCCCCCCCCCTCCACCTTATTCTTAAAGAATCAGTCAGAAATGTCAAATTTTTGGTCACAAAAAATGAATAAAAAATTATTTTGATCAAACTAAAATTTAAAATAATATTACAGCAAAGTACAATGCTCAAAATACCTGTTCAATTTACAAGGATAGGTTTGATTCTGTTCTATTTGGCACAAACACGCACCTCTTTTCTTCGTTGACAGTAAGTAGCTCTTTACTGCACGAACGACGACAGGGGAATATACATTGATAACAGACGAGATAATTTCATGACAATCGAAAGCTCGTTCCTTGGTAACAGCACGAAGCCGAAGGCTGAGTGCTGTTACCAAGCAACGAGCTTGAGAAATTTGTCTTGAAATTATGAGGCATTCATCAATGTCCGAGGGATATTCGGCGGATAATTTTTCGAAAAAGAAAATCATAACTCAACATAACGAAACATTTATTTATAAGTACAGTTAGTGAAAGTACAATTATTAAAATTTAAGTCAACATTAGATTCGTTGCTGTTCTCTACTATAGAAGATCTATTACCACGCATAATATTTATAATCTTGTTGTGGTGTTCTTGATCGAGATTCAAGGAATTTTTTCTTTGATTAGCGCATTTATACTTTGAACATTCTCATTGCCGAAACGTGACATTTTGAAATTTATTTGGATGAAGTTGTCAAACTCGATCGTGTTGTCATTCATAGGGATTGAAAATTGCACTGAATGCAATTATCAGTGTAATGTTGACATGATTGGGTGAAATTGTTCCACATGACACAAAATGACGAAATTTGAATGGTTGTTATAACAGTCCTGAAATTATCCTGGTAAATATGTCTGATTTTAGATGTGCTAAAGATGGTAACTTTGGATGATAAAAAATAATGTGAAGAGTGATAGTTGTAAATTATTCAGTATCGGTATTAGAAAGAAGCGGTGAACTGCAAGGATCATATATGCGTTCAAGATGTTCTGTTGAAAATAATTAGTCCATATTTAGAAAAATAAACGTTAAGAAAAAGAAAAGACCAATAGAGCAAGTAACAGTATCTATGGTAAATAATCGGCTATCTCGGGCACGTTTCTCGAAGAGATGGTCTCGAGAAGTGAAAAAAATTAATTGTCTTTAATTTACTAAATAAATTTTTTTTAATTTAACTAAATTAAACACCTACGATCAGCATGGCATGCCTTCTTCCTGCTGTATCGTATCCTATGCCTGTCAGTTTTTCACAACTAAATTTTTTTGCTTTACACCCATTTATTTAATTTTAAGAACAATATTAATACAATCATTTGTGTATTTTAAGAACATTTTATTTGAAAATTTATGTTTTTATTATCATTCAAACGGGTGATTTGTTGGCAATTCTCATACTGCTATTTATTTATGTAAATCATAAAATAAAAATATTTCTACTACAAATCTCATTTTAATTATTCCATTTTCAATTTTACTACACTATTACTAATCCGCAATTTTGTGACCTATTGGTCGCTGGTCCTTCGAGATTTATATTTATTTTTTATCTACCAAATGTAGGAAGGTGAGAATATAGTTTTACAAATATTTCTACCTCATCTTTTCGATATGTAGTTTTACAAATACTTTTACCTCATCCTTTCCCCTACAAGAACTTTACCATATATGGAAAGGTTGAAGCAAAAAGACGAAGAGGCAAATTCTTACATAGGTGTATTCTTACATTAAAACATAGGTGTTCGACTGTCCGAATGTGCGAGAATGACACGAGGTAGCGAGAAATGGAGTAACATCGGAAAGATAAACTCATGAAGTTATATGCCGATATCTGTAACAGGTTAATCACTAAGAAAGAGTATTTCTAGTCTAATAAAGATAGTTTGTTTTGTTTTGTTTTTCTTTCTTTGCATATACAAAACATAAATATGTTATCATCAGGTGCGGGGCAACCGCTCTGACCACAGACAAGAAATTTCCAACCTATAATCAAATTCGTCATGTTAATAGTGATTTAAAATTCATTCGCATGCATTTTAATCGTGTGCTCATTATTCGCTGTGTGGTTTGTGTGCTGCAAAATGCAATCGTATAAATTTATTAAAATAATATAAACTAATTTTCGCCGGCCTAAAATTGACGGCGAGTCACATATTTGTTTGGAAATTATTTATGCGCTCTTTGCAAATTAACAGGGAATATATAATTTAATTTTAATTGCATCATAAATATGGCAATTTGTATAAATTGCGAATTCCGTAGCCAACTATAGGCGCAGTTATTATTATTTACAGATATAATTTAGTTATTTATTATAATACAGTGTTTAAAACGACAGAATAGACAACTAATTTACAAATATAGCATATTTCGCATTAATATATTTCAATATTTACATGTTAATAAATAGGAGTAAGGTCTAGCAATCTTGGAAGTGTATCAGATCAGAGTACGGAGTTAACACATGCGCTTAAAACAAGAAAAATATAAAATGCTTGTAAACAAAAGACTTGTAATCTCACATTAATCTTAACTTCTTGATTTTACTGTATATAATTGTAATATATATCAATAATATACTTTAATTGCGAGATTATTTACCCTCCAGTAGAATTTGATCAATTCCTAAATTCTATTGCAATAACTTCTTTGTTCGAATTATATTTGTTTAAGCGTCTAGGTTGAAATAATATATTGGAATACCTTCCTAGTTCAAATTATATTTATGTAAGCGTCTAGATTCAAAGGTATGTTACAAAGTGCAATGCACTTGACTTTTTGATAAATTGATGTTTTATTTGTGAGATTATAAACTCTGATTGAACGCTTTTGAGCACGTAGTCTAATTAGAATATTTACCTCATCAAGTAGTACGTAAGTCATTGTTTGAAGTTACGTTAAGTGTACGTATTTATTAGGTACCAACAAAACTGTATTCCACGACTTCCAATTTTTTTTATATCAACGATCGAAAAGTTAGGACATAAGGACATTCGCCATTATATTCGAATTTATATACCAATTTTATACAACTAGAGATTGAGATTTATATGGGGTTGAAGCCTGGACAATTACTGACTTAAAAAAGACTTGCCAGCTTTGAAAAGTGTTGTTATTGAAGAATGCGGAAAATATGACGGAATACACAACACGTAACAAACACAGAAACATTAGGAAATATCCACGGATATCCACTGTGGTAACTCTTTCTCGACGTGATCTTCCAACTGACCTCTTCCAGAAGACCATTCCCGTAGCTAAAAATGTTTTTTATGTTTTGATTTGTAGTGACCAACTTTGAAACCATATGTGACAGTACGTTGTACAATGGTATGGCATATTCTCCTCTTCTCCCCTTTTGTTTTCATTGGAGATACTTTTGTCCCACAGAACTCGGTTCATCATTTTTATGGCTTTTCTTCTATACACATTTCTGTCTTTTACTGCTTTATTCAGAGTCCCATCATCTGACAATTTCATGCCCAAATATTTGTCGTCTTCATATTTACTTCTAGGTTCCATTTTTGTATTCTTCGACTAGTTTGTGAGTAACATATTCCAGATCCTCATATTCTTCTGTTAATACGGCTTGATAATCCACAAATCATAGTGTACAGAGTACGTTGTTTATTGTTAATTTCTCTCTTTCTCTTTCTCTCTCTCTTTCTTTCTCTCTCTCTCTCTTTCTCTCTCTCTTTCTATCTTTCTCTTCCTCTATTGTCGTTTCTTTATTACTGAGGATTGTGATTTCCTCCAATACTCCTAACAAATTTTCTGTTAGACTGTAGCAGAATGAGTGGCCGATGAATTCGGATATTAGTCGAACCATCTGGTTGGTGACCAACCTCTTGGTCTTCTTATCGAAACGTTTCCAAAAACAATTAATAATGGTGTTTCTATATAATTCTTTCACAGAATTTATAGGACTTTCCACAGTTTTGTTTTAGGTTTACTGTTATACGATTTCTTGAGATCAATAAATAAAATGTCTATTTCTTGATTAAATGACCGTTTCTTCTCCACTGTTTGGGTAATAGTAAAAAGGTGATGGACAGTATGCTTGTTCTTCTGCTTCCATGTTCTTATATTCTGCTTCAATTTTATTTTTCAAAAGTTTACTATATATTCTGCTGATACTGTAATTCCTCGATAGCTCTAACAATTTTCTTTGGTTCCCCTTTTATAAATGGTTGATAGATGCGAAAATTTCCATTCTTTCGGAATGGAAAGTCTTTGAATTTGAACAATCTTTGGACGGAAAATAACTACACTTGAAAATTTAAGTATATTTATATTAAAAAATATTATCTAGATGAATTAACGTTTTTAAGAATTACATTTAACAAAGATTGAATTCAGAGCGGAATAACGGTGCTCTTTGAAGGCATTAGGCGGCATCTTAAAAACGGATATTTTGAATGTTTGTTATTAGCGATCTCTATGTGATGAAACACGAAGCCAGGAGACATGAAAGATAATATTCCAACTGAGAATGTAGTCATCAAAGCCACAAAAAAAAATAAAGAAAACAAATCTTCTGGAGCAGATGGCATTCCCTCCGAGCTTCTAAAACATGGCGCAAAAAATCTGACGTATCGTATATGTAGGTTGGTAGAACTAATTTGGAAACAAGTAAAACTACTAGAAAGCCGAGATCTAACAGGACGTAGAGCAACGTTCTTCATTGGCGAAGATAAATAGAAAATGCATAATAGAAAAAAAAAAACAAAATATAAAGACGGGAACCAACGCAACGTAGAGCACCGTTTTTCCCCTCAATATTTGTGAATGACCTGTGATAGGGCAAAACTGTCTATTTATGGTTGACGCGTGCAGTCCGGTCATTTGTAGGTAAATGAACGTGGTTCAAAAGACGGTGGGAAGCTCATGCATCGCATGTACGTATCCTTCCAACTATTCCGACGCGGCTAGAGGCAGGTACGGTCAGTGTCGTAATAATTTTACTACGGAATAGTCTAACGAATTTGTGTTGGAATTTTTATCATTATATAAATTACCAAATTTACTAAAATTTTTACCACCAACATTGGTGGCGTACAACCGGCGAAGAGCGCCTCTTCACGTTCTGTCAGATCCCGGCTGAAGACGTTCTTCGGCGCCACTCGATATTCGTGTTGGCCTCCTTGACAGGATGCTGGACAACATCTTAACACAGTATCTGAACTACTGTGTACCCTATTCGCAATTTACTGAAAAGAAGTATCTCCTAGACCAACTATCCGCCTCCTATCAAACTCGTTGAGTTGATGGATATTTGCGCTTCTAAATTACTCTAAGCATTGTTAACGACTTTCAAAAACCAAAACTGCATTTTTAAATTTTGATCGGTACTAAACTTAAAAGTTAAAAATTTTTCTGCTTAGCAAATTTAACAAAATGAATAAAAAACGAAAACCTAAACTAATATGGCTGAAATTCTCATCACTTATTGTTTTTGCCAAGATAAGCATGTATACCAAAATAGAATAATTTAAAATTAATGAGATTTCTCTGTCAAAGTTGTCGACATAGAAAATTTTCTTTTCTATTAGTTTTGATAAGATCTTACATCGAAACAATCTCAAGGAAACAAGCAACTTTGTGGAAATTAAAAACAATGTTTGTTCCATGTTCACATACTTGGTGAGCTTTTGTTAGTGAGCCATGTTAAAAAAAGTAACACATTTTTTTTACATCCAACAAAACCAAAAGGGTTGAGTCAAGATCGGTTTAATCCAAACGCTCCGACACATGATAAAGCGACAAGAAGGCAAGAGAGTCGGTCCCTCAGTCGCTTAAAGGCAATTAAGTGCTGAAACGTAGTAATTAGGGGATACAGAGTGCAGTTTAGAAGCGTGTGGGTGTGTTGAAAGTCGGCCACCTGCCGTTTAATTTTGTACTTACACGTTATTCTGGATTCTCGACAGCAGCGCCGCTAGTTTATAGATAATACTAATACTGTTCCCGCCTTTACTGTTTCTCTTTGTTTGGTTACGAGAAGTACACTGCGGATATAGAGGAAAGATTATTCTGCCTCTCTCCTGCGCTGATAAAATAGTTTGTGAATGTATATACTAATAATAATAGTATATTAGTAATTTATTTAGTTTTTTCTATAGAATATGTATTAGATTCCTAGAGCGACTTACTAATATTTGTATGTCATCCAGTCATAAAAAAATATGCAAATATTATAGCATAATTCCCCTAGCTTAATATAATCATATTTAAGAGATATTCATAAAAACACCAATGACAAACTGAAGTATAACATATTTTACATATGAAGTCTGTTCATAAAGATTTGATTCATGCAAATCACTATTCAGTTTTAACGTACAATTTCAATAGAGCCATGATGTCATATCCGGGGTTTATGCTTCTTTCATTGAGTACAAAAAACTTGTGAGAAAGTACAAGTAACATGTTTATAACTACTTTAAAGAAAATAACTAATTCGCAAAATCGGCAGAATATCAATATATTCTAAATAAACATCATTTAAAATAGAATGACATTAAAGAAGATAGACGTTTTACAATGGTGTATTTTGTCTTCTCTGTTATTTAAGATATAGGTGGAAGTTATAAAACAGGAAACACCAATGAAAATTGAATATATATACAGTAAAACCTTCGTTAACCGAAATAATTGGGGGGAGGCCGTTTCGGATAACAAGAATTTCGGTTAAAAATAACATTGTTTTTTATAATATTCTTGATCAAAGTATTGGTATTAAAAATACTATGAGTTGATTTCGTAATGTTTTCTAATAAGTAAATCCAAAATAAAGTAATAAAATTAAGGAAAATGAACAAGTTTAACATGCTTTTTTAAAGAAATCTGCTATTTTTTTTTGCGTTTTCGTTTGACAACGATGTTTCCCTCTCCCTCCATCGTTAATTTGCAGAACCTCATGAGTTTGCCTCATTCGATTGTTCGACGAAACGTAAAGTAATCTGAAAAGGACAAAACTTTATGTAATGACAACAAAAATTAAGAATCTAGTCGTGTCCCTAACTAATTAGGCCTACTGTATAAAATTCTTTCCTCTAAAGCATTGAAAATCTCGTCGACGGTCTTGTGCTGCCTGTTGCCTCTTGGGTCGTCATCTGATATGCTCAGGTTGTCTTGATAAAGAACCATATCAATGATGTCCTGGTCGATGAATTCACGTTCTGAGTCATCAGCTGCTAACTAGTCACGTATCTCTTCTTAGTTAATTTCGTCATGTCCCGGCAAATTTTTAATGAAAGGTTTAATTTCTTCTGTCGTTTTCTTACCATTTTCTTCTTCGGGATCGTCAATCAAAATCTTATAAAAAGGTTTGTTCCAGCATTTTTCCAAAGTTGAAGATTTGATCTTGGCCCACGACTCAGCTCACCAATAAAAATGTTTTATTGTTAAAGATTTGAGAATTTCGGGAACACTTTTGGATTAATTCGTCTCCTGTAATAACAGATGTCTTAAGAATGCTTCTCTATAATGTCTCTTGAATGTCTCTATGACTCCCTGGTCTAACGGCTGGATTAAGCTTGTGATATTCGGTGGCAAAAATCTGACAATTGTCACCATTTTGTAGATTTTGAGGGTGAGGGCGCATTGTCAACAAGCAACAATGCTTTGATGAGAAGGTTTTTGATTTTAAAAACCATGCCAAACCATTTTCAAACCATGCTAAAAATAAAGTGGTTGACATCCATGAACTTTTTTGGCTTCTATACCTTAAAATGCCTTTTCGGAAATATCTTTTAGAGCTCTTGGTTTTTGTGATTTCCCAACACACAGAGACATCAATTGGTGAGTGAAACTAACGGAATTGTTTACGTTTTGCGACAAACATTTACTTTTTATTGACGAAATTATTGAAACTGTCAGCCATTTCGGTTAAACGATGTTTCGGTTAAAAAGGTTTCGGTTAAGGGAGGTTTTACTGTATATATATATATATATATATATATATATATATATATATATATATATACATATATATATATATATATATATATATATATATATATATATATATGAGCCCCTTTCCATATCAGTTGGCCAACCTGTGGAATTTGCAGTTTAAGTCGAATACCATAAATGAATTATTTTATTAATATTTATTAAAAACACTACCCTTATGGTTTTTATTTAATTTCAACAATAAAAAAAATTTCACTAAACCCTGGCTATACATTCACTTATGTCAACATACATTGATTTTTTCATAATTACGTTCAATTCAGAGGTAGCTATGGAAAAATGACATCAAAACAATAATATTGTCAGTTAATGTCAAATGTATTTTGTAGTATTGTAAAGCTTGTGGATTGTACAATGAAATGAAATGTACAAATGATTGTACAATGATTGGTCGAGGTAACGTTATCGATGAGAAAATTTGTTCAATCATTATTAGATTTTTTAATTCTGGAAAATCCAATTCGAAAATCGCGAATATGTTGCAATTGTCACGGTATAGTGTAGGAAATATAGTCAGAAGATACAAAACTACAGGTTCGGTTTTCACAAAACCTAGAAATGTACGAAAAAGTAAAATAATCGAAGCAGGCCGAAGGGTATTAAGACGCATTTTAATGAAAAATCGACGAGCAAATTATATATTATATGGAGTTAAGCGTTTTATTGAGTGACGCTATTGGAAGACACGTTTCTAGTTCAACATGTCACCGAGATTACCACAAATTAAGATTTGGTACTTACAAAGTAAGTTTTATAGTTGAAAAAATTAGTAAGAATTGTTTTTAATTAATTTCATTTTATTTTAGGCTCAACAAAATCCACTTTTAACATTACAACAAAAGAAAAATAAACTAAGCTGGTCAAAAGAGCATAAAGATTGGACTCAGTCGCAATGAGATTCAATACAATGGAGTGATGAGTCCAGATTTGAAGTATATGTTGAAGACAGTGGGAGTCGCGTCATTCGCAGGAAAAATGTAACACGTGATGGGATTGTAAACACGGACAAATATTTGAATATTTTAGAAGAATCTCTTTTACCGATTATGGAACACTGTTTAACATCAGAGGAAGATTTTGTCTTCCAACAGGACGGCGCAGGTTGTCATACCTCAAAAAAGAGTTTAAAATGGATTGAAGACCATGACATACCACTTCTGGAATGGGTTTCTAACCGTCCCGACTTGTCCCCGATAGAGACTTTTGCGGCGCGAAATGAAAAAAGCTTTGAGAAAACATCCCGCCAGGTCCGTCAACATTTTGGAATCAGAAATTCCAAAATGTTTTCCAAACATTAAAACTTATGGGAAGGGGCTGATATACACATATACACTGAAACAATGGTGTATTCTCCAAAACCAAAAGCTTTTCCTACAGTAGTTCTCAAGTTATCTTTTTTTTTTCTTCAAGGGTAGTAATTTCGTCCATAATCAGATAACACTGTCGGTTTACAACGTTGTAGTAAACAAGTTCGAGTATTATCGAAGTTGTGTGAGAAATTACTAAAAATAGCATATTTTCAAATTCTTATACAGCTTTAAGCAAGATTTGCTATTGAAATTATTTTTTTATGTATAATAAATATGTTTAGTTAGTACATATAATCGTTTATTTGTCAATGCCAAACTTATTGTTCAGATTTGTATTTAAGATTAGACGTACCTACATCTGAGAGAGAGCTAATTGCCATCTTAAATGTCGTTTTATAGTTACACCACTCAGGTATCATTTTGTTGTTAAACAATTAGATTCCAATGATATAGCTAGTATAGATTATTATAGGTAATTGATTTTGACAACAGCTATGACCTTGTAAATAACAGGTAAACTTGTGTACTGCATCGGCATAACTCATAGCTCTTGTCAAAATCCATTACGTCTATATTCTTATAAGACGCTGTGAAAAATATCAAATTGCCAATGATCATGAATATATAAACTGCCTTATAATTTTTACATCCTAAGAAGGGAGATAAAGCAGTGTGCGAAAACTAAATTAGTATCACTCTTCTGGGTGTAACATATAAGGTACTCAACAGAGTCATAAGAAGTAGATTATAAAAGGCACTTGCTGGTTGGTGAATATCAGGGAGGATTCAAAAAGGGCAGATCTACCATAGATCAAATATTCGTGTTAAAAATGATTTACAGCATTACGCACGAGCAACAGTTAAAGCTAAACACCTTCTTTATAAATTTCAAACAAGCTTACCATTCTGTGATAAGAAGGCATCTGTACCATGCGCTAAGAGTACTTGAAATTTTGGAAAAGATGATCAGACTATTAAAAATGACCTTATGAAGATATACAATAGAGTAAGGATAGAAGGAAGCCTAACAGGAAAAATTGTAGTAAGAAGGGGACTAAAGCAGGGAGATCCGCTGTCTGCAATACTCTAATTTCTTGTTGAAGGCAATTAAGAGAGAAAGTTGAATAAGATCGAAAGGTAGGATTTATGACAACATAAGCCAGATCCTGACCTTTACGGACGATGTGTTAATGGCAATAACTGCTGAGGATTTTCAAACTCTTTAAAGCGAAGGCTAAACAGTATGGACTGATTATTAATGGTCAAAAAACAAAGTATATGAAAATGGGGCAGACCACATATAAAGACACACAACTAAAGACTATCACAAACAATGAGAGTAAGAGTAATTGCTTCAAAAAGGTGATGGAGTTTGAGTATCTAGGAGTAACCCTAACAAGTAAAAGGGAAGAAAGCCAAGAAATCGAGAAGCGGATTTCGAGAGGAAGGAAGACGGTCAGAGCTCTACACAAACTACTAAGTGCAAAAACATCTCCAAAATTGAGACTATACCGAACAGTGATCCAACCCCCTATTACTGTACGGAGGCGGAACATGGATTGTGAACAAAAATCAAGAAAATATGCTGAACAACTGGGAACGGAGTTTTTTAAGAAATATATTCGGGGGAGTAAAAGGTTATGAAGACTTTTGGAGGAGGCGAATAAATGCAGAGATCGGAGAGCTGTACGGGAAACCAGAAATTGGCCAGATCGTCAGGACAAAGAGACTTAGATGGTTAGGTCATATTGCGAGAAAGGCAGATGGAAGATGGGCAAAGGACCCGCTGCTGAGAGGGGAGAAGGGGAGAGAGGGGAAGATGGCGACCACGAAAAAAAGGGCTAGAAGCGTGTAAGGAAGACCTACAAACAATCAGGTTAACAAATTGGAGAACCGCGGCCATGGACAGAAACAATTGAGAAAAACAGTGGAAAAATTCAAATTAAGGGCCTGTTGAGCTATACTTATATATACTCTTATTACGTCTGATTGGAAAATAAAAAGTGGACAACCCGAAAAATGCAAAAACATGAATGTTTCATAAAAGGCATTAAAACGTTTGACTATTCTTAACGGACAAAACAGGGGGGAGTTTTTGCAGTCGGCGACTGCGAATTTTTCGATTTCCAATAATATCTTCAAATACGATAGGTCCATAGTAAGCTAACTACAGATTAATCATTAAGAATAAAGCGGTAAACAACCTGAAACGTGAACGGAAATCGTTAATTGTACAAAAAAGTGGTTTAAAAATCAGTACTAGATACGACTAATAATAACACTCTATTTCTAAACATAAGTTTAATAAAAACGTTCTATTTTAACTTACTATAATAGCTACTTGAATAATCTTAGCCCTGTTTTAACATTCTAGTAGCAACATTTAAAGTAATTAATATTTATGACGAATCAGCTCTCGGACTCATTTATAAAACTATTAGTAAGCCATTGCGTCGCTTTATGAGCACTAAAAATTCTATTCAGGTCCACGATCGTTTCGTTTCTAACGACAATAAAATAAATTTTATCAGTCTTTACGTTAACTACTACAATTTTATTTCTGTAAAAATCCTTGACCGAAAAAGCCACTGGCACTTTTATTTATGGGTGTTTGGAAAAGCGTGAGATTCTGTAACGAGATGTTGGATGTAAAGGAAATGGCCATACAAATAGCATGTAGTGAACAAAAGGTAATGTATATTAAAGGTTTCTATTTAAACTTTCTTAGTAATTTAGTCCTGGGAATAAAAACCTGATAATAAAACGTTATAGACAGAGGGGAAATTGTTAACTAAACAATAAAATAAAAAGAAAAACATTTCTATTATGTCTTTAAGTGATTTTAAAAATTTAAACATCAACTATCAAATGTGTTATAATGATCTGGGCCGAATTGTACTTTTTTTTTAATTTGTGGCCTAAAAAATAAACAGCACTTTGACAAACTGCTTTTTAATTTTGAATAGCTGGCGACTAGTCGAATGGAGCATTGCTTCAAAACCCAATGCATGAATTTTGGTGATTAAAATTGCGGACTTTTGGGCTTATTTAGCGGCAGAGAACTTTATGTGTTCGGTTTGGACAGTTTTTTGGTTTAAGGAGTAAAAGCAGAAGGTTTTATCCAAGGTTGTGAAACGAAGCCACCAGCATTTCTTTTAACGCAAACCAAACGATTTAGTTTTTGCTCTGCTTTGGGCAACTGCTCAATCATTTTTTTTTTCATTTCCGTTTCTTCAGTTATTCTGGTATGCAATATTGTGCACTCTGTAATTTTAGATAATAATTACGACCGGAGTCTCAACGCACTTTTACTTGACGACACGATAACGAGGGTTATTTTAATCTTTTATGGGCAGTAGCAGTGTTTGAATATCTACTACAGGGTTATCGTTTTGGGCTATACGAAGGATGCCCGAAGGGGTTAGACCTTTGACACTTCGTCCTGTCATCACTTCTAGATGGTCGGCGTTCAATTAAAAACCTCTCCTCTGTCACTCCAGACATCAGGATGGAAGGTCCGGTTAAGGCAAAACATCTCTCCTGATACCCTGCTATCACCCAATTCCCATTCTTTCTCCCACACATTCATCGGGAAAACCACACCCACACGAACCACCAAAGATTCTCAATCCCCTGCCTTAGCGAGGCAGCCATCCGTCGTTTGTCTCACATTCTCTCCGATTTCGGCATACCACAGGCCAAACTCTACCGAGGTGCTACTCGCTAGTTTCAGAATTCTGTTCCGAGTTCCCTCTCCACTCGATTCTTTGAGGAGAGCAGCTCCCTGAGTTCGAGATTCGTCCACTCTGCCACATCACGTGTTGCCTTCCACTTTTTCTGCCACTGGCCGATTGAAACTAATCTCTCGGTTAGCCTTATCTGACTTACCTCTCGTTTTCCAATATTGCGACCCATACGACCATGACTCCTGACCCTTTCACCTGCCAGCACATGTAAAGAAACACAGTCGATGATCACCCACATAGCAGCAGCTGACACGGTCCTGTAGGCACATGCTAACCGTAGCAGGCTAGTTACTATAAACTATAGACTATAAACAACACTACACTACTAGTTAGTAACCTTGTTAAATTCACTGTTCACACTTAATTCAACTAGTTAAATTCATCTGGGAATTCACTAGAACAGTATACTTATTTGGAGGATCTACAACGCTTGCAACTCAGTCTACTCTACATGAATGTGAATTACTAAATAAACTGCTTACTTGTTTTTACAGAAAGTAATACAAACACCCAAAAATTTAATTATTTCAATTTATGTATCTGCTTTATGTTAAGAATCATATTTTACACCAAGACGTATAAACATCAACTGCCAGCAAAGTGATTGCTAAAGTAAGTTCAGAGTGTCTTTTTATCCAAATCCCTATAATGCCATGAATCTGCTCAACAGTTAAAATAAAAAAAGATAGAAAAGACTTATCCTTTGAATTTTTAGTAAACCTGAATAAACAAGTAGTGTAATCTTCTTCTTCTACGACACTACAGACCAAATTGAGCCTTGGCCTCCTTTACTTTTTGCCTCCACCATTGCTTGTCTGTGGCTGATCTTCTCCATACACGGACTCTAAAAGGGCTTGCGCGTCGCTGTTTACTGTGTCTTCCCAGCGCTTCCTTGGCTTTTCAACCGGTCTCTTTCCATACATTCTAGCATTTAGTGCTCTTTTTGGTAGCTTATCCTCTCCCATTCTTATCACATGCCAGACCCATTGCAATCTTTGTATTCTAATAAAGTCTGACAGTGGTGCTTCCTTATAAAGTTGATAAACCTCGTCGTTGTATCGACTTCTGAAGATTCCGTTTTCCCTTACAGGTCCTAGTATTCTCCTCAGTACTTTCCTTTCAAGCAGTATCATACTGCGGCGATATGTTTATAATAACTTTTAATTTTTAAAATCTTTATACTTTTTCTTTACTTTTTACAGCTATAATATTTTTCTGTGTTTACTTTTATTTGTTCTGTTTATAAATTATAAATTTTCTTGTTTTTAGTTATATTAATATATGTCTTACTTCACCACCCGGCCGCTGCCGCACATGTTATTTAACATGGATTATATATCTTCCTTTGTATTGAAGGAGATTGCAACAGAACTTTGTGATGGATGTGAATTATTCTACGTCAATGTCATGGTCAAACTATACTTGTCAGGTCATGATTGTTCAGAATATTTTCACATAATTGATAACTTGTTTGATTTATTTGTTTGCTATTCGGTTTCGTGTGCAGTATATACTTTGTAATGCAGTATATTAAAATATGTAAATAATCTAATCTAAATCTACTTACTCCTTTATTTAGGTTCCTGTAATCAACGGGACTCACCTGAAACAAAAGGATAATAATTTAAAAAAAAATCAACATTATATTCTTATTGAGAGTATTAATTTTTTTTCTGTTAATGTCGGTAAATCGTTTGATGACCAATGTAATTTATACTAGTCCAAAATCTCGTATTTTTATATTGTACTAATCGTGAGTAACCGTGCCAGTCTCAAATTTTGTGGACGAGAAGTTCTGAACTGAGTAGGGACTCCTCACCAATCCGCAAAAGATAGACTGGATGGGGAAGTATTCAACCCAGACACGGCACGTCCCAATGGCTGATAGGGAACGTCCAGTATATTATATGCAGGATACGTGCATAAGGTTCACGAAATATTCACTGGCAGATCAACTGAGAATATTAGGGCAGCAGATATGCCATTATTGATTTTAAGGCTAGATAAAAATTAATTCTTAATAGACAACTTCTTAATATACTTATCCACCCTATCCCCTATCGCGCATCAGAGTGCCATAGGGAGGAAAGAGATGGCCTGGAGCATTGGAGCGCGGTAGAGTGACTCTTGTTTTTAACTCGAGTTAATACACCTCGCTCCAATGAATTGTTACACCCAAACGTAATTCTTAGGGGTGAACATGTCTCACAGGCTGGGTTTACTTAAACTGCTTGCTTGCTTCTTAATATACTTATAGGTGACAATCAGATATTGGTGTTATCGGCTATAATACTGCATTGTGTAAGGCAAGGAGTAGACCTTAAATGGTCAAGGGGAGCTAAGAATCCCAAACTTGCAAGAATGCAAATAACCCGAAATTGGAACAAAACAAGACTGACTAATTGAAAATTGGAGACTCCAATGTAAAATCTTTAATATCTTATAATAATAATAGTCTCCCGTTTTATACCGCTGTCGCGGCTTTGGGAGTATAGCAGGGTAGTCTGCTATATCTAGGGCCTACGGTATACAAGGAAGGTAACATGGCCAGTGCTATGCTTCAACCGTCTCTTATTACCCCTGGTTTTACCCAAGGTACTCATTTTTATTCAGGCTGAGTCGACCTGGGGCCTATAGACATTCTTAAAATGTCTAGATGTTCTTGCCGGCGGTAGGATTCGAACTCCGGACCACCGGCTTGCGAGGCAAGCATCCTACCGCTTGCGCTACGCAGGCCCTTTTAATATCTTTAATAATATTTTTTTATCTTTAATAATAAAATCTTAAAATTCTTTATGCCTGAAAAATTTCATAACATCGTGAGAGAAATGAAAATAATGGAAGTCAACATTCTGCGAGTCAGTGAAATAATATGACCTGGATCTGGACAGACAAATATTGATAAACATAAGGTATTATGCTCACAATGACGATCCCCATCACTACAACCGAGTGGCATTTATAGTTAACGAAAACTGTAAAGAACTTTATACCTATATCTGAGATGGTGTGCTGCAAATTAATACCACTCCACGAAATAAACTTTATTCAAGTATATGCTCCTAGAGAAGAAAACCTAGAAAGAGAAATACGAGAATTTTACCAGAGATCAAACAGACAATGAGGATAACAAAAAAAAAATATGTAAACATTATTATGGGAGATTTTAATACCAAAGTAGGTAAAGGGTGAACCGAAGACATAGTCAAAAACCTTGGTTTGGTAAAAGAAATGATTAGAGGAGAAACACTATTTCAGTTTGGTCAAGAACGATTGCAAACACCTGGTTTCACCTACCAAAAAGAAAAATATATACATGGAAAGTACCTGGAGATCATGAAAGTAACTTAATAAGAAACCAAATTGATTATATACTAATTGACAAGCGTTATAGAAGTGGAATCAGTGAAGTTAAAAACATATCCTCGGGCTTACATCGGTTGCGACTACAACTTTGTTGTCAGTAAAATCTTGTCTCGAAAAACCTAAACATTCAGAAGTACGAGCAAGGATAGAGAAAATAAACAATGATGCTCTTAAAGAAAAATTCAGTGAAACATCCACGGAATTAAAAAAGACAGTTGAAAGTATTTGGCTCACATTCAAAATAACAATCAAAAAAATTCAAACAGAAAAGGCTGTATACTTTCTCCACTATTATTCAATACATATCTCCAAAAGATCTTTCAAAATGTCCTCTAAAATAATGAAGGAGGAATAAAAATTAACGGGGATACGTCAATAACTTAAGATACGATGACGACATCGCCATTATTGTGGGCAGTGCTGAGGGCTTTCAACGACTTCTGAATGTCATAACCAGGAAAGGAGATACTTTAGTGCTAAAAATAAATATCTACAAATCAGACAAAAGTATTGGCTGTTGCATGTATACCAAATGGCGACATTAATGTTCGTATTAATATAACAAATAGATATAGCCCCTACAAAGATTCCAGTATCTCGTCTACAGATCTTTTGCCTTTGAAGACTTTGAGATGCGGGTTTTTAGAAGGATGCTGAAGATCTCTTGAAAAGAGTACGTGACCAACAATGAGGTGCTGGGAGGGATGGGGTCAGAGGGAACTCCTAAACATTGTAAAAAACATAAAAAAGATTTATCTAGGACTGATTTATAGAGGAGAAAAACACAACTTTCTACGACTCGTAAAGGAAGGTGGAAGGAAAACACGTCTAGGAAGAAGAAATTGCTCGTTGCTGAAAAATGGACAGGCATGGACACCCATTCATTATTAAGAACAGCTTAAGATAGAGAGCAATTTGCTGTAATTATCTCCAACCGACAGGAGTGGAGAAGTTACCTTATAAAAGAAAAATAATTATGCAATGGAGATCATCTTCAACTTCACCAATGTTGTTGGTGTTACACCTATATCTGATAGAGTAGCTATGCTGTAGCTATGATTTAGATACAGTTAGCCATTATAAATTCTGTGTCTTATTCGTTATAGAAAAAACACTTTTTCTGAAACCAAAAGTGGAGGAAATTTTTGCCTAAAAACATGATTATCATTTGTTTGTGTGCATGTTTCTATTGACTGACTTGAGCTGACTTTACATAATAATAAGGCATTTACTCAACATATCCACACTACACAAGACACAAAAACAATTATGTCAAAAGATCTGTTTAAGTGGTGCAGTTGCTATAAAGCAGTTGCTAAAATAACCTAGGATCGTACTATTATCTATAATCGAGAAAAACTTTCAATATTTAGATTTTCGTATTTCTAAGTTTAATATTTGAGATTCACAGAGGACAGACTGTACATACATTCTACTTTCACATACCTGAAGCCAGCCATCCCATTAAAGCCTTCTACGCGTCTTACCATGATGAATATTTATGCTACACGAACATACAAAATCAACACATAGAGGAGTAATAAACTCAACAAATATTTGATACAAATATTAGCCGGCGGCAAACAAAAAATATATAAATATTTGTGTCTCCGTGGAGCAATATTTGACAACCCTAAATTAAATATGTCAATTATTGTGATACGAGCTAGCGAAGAACAATATTAAGGACATAACTTTGTTATTAGTGTTCTTTGCGTTTGTGTTAGTCTGTTTACACTTCGGTTTTCTAATTTATTTGATATTAAAAAAATTTTCAGAAAACAAAAATCTAGATCTTAGTTCACTACGAAAACCAGACTAAAGCAAAATTGAGCAATACTGTGAGTTCCATTACTAATCAAATAGTAAATGAAAGATTCTTTTCTCTTATTAACAAATAGGCGAGGAAACGACTACAACATAGCTACCAATTTTCCGCAGCAAGATGAATCGCTGGCGCTGTAAAACTTTTTGCATTCAATTCGGGAAAGTGTGAAAATTGCATTTTGTGCATAAGAAATATGCATTTCCAAAGTGCATAGAAAATCAAAAATTTACAACTAAGAAATTATTGACCCTAATTGACAGAAGTGTGTTTAATTTGGATACTAGTGGGTTATCGAGGTCGCTGAATACGAATATGATAACTACGATGGCCCTCGAGCTACCTGGTGCCCAGGGTGGACTTTGTCTCCTGAAGTTTTATGTTATTTTCATTCGAAATCAGTCAAAAGTCATTACTTGAAAGGTTTTCGAGGTCGCTGAACACGAATATTATGACGGTGATATTCCTTGAGCTACCTGGGGCCCAGGGTGAACCTTGTGTTCTGAAGTTTTATGCTATTTTTATTCGAAATCGGTCAAAAGTCATTACTCGGGGGTTTTAGAGGTCGATGAACACGATTTAGAATGAAATTAAATACTCCAGGAGACGTGGTCCATCATGGGCACCAGGTAGCTCGAGGACATTCGTCGTTATAATATTCGTATTCAATGACCTTCGAGGTCATTTAATACGAACTTTCGAGTTTTCTATGTACAAAAAAAAATAAAAAAATAATGTAGAAGAAAGAATACAAAAAAGCACTTAGGTCTCAATCTGCCTACTCCTCAGTGTCGGGTTACGACCGGTCTTACACTGTATGGCTGCTTTTATACTACCAGTATGCGCGGGAACGGTATGCGCTGAAGCACCGAACAACCGTTGTTCGGTGGCTGAAGTGGTCTGAGCTGACGTGGTCTGAGATGACGCGGCCTGAGCGGTGTGGGTTGGGGTGGGGGGTCGTTAAAGTAACGGTTGCCATGTTGCCGACAGTCGTTTAGCGCCATCGCGCGTATTTAAGCTGTTGGGCCGTTTTTCAATTTCGATGGCTTCACGAATGATTCTCGATTTTAAGGAGCGGATGGGAGCGATGGTTTTTGCTTTTTCAAAATCTACTTTGTGGCTTGTCTGAATATGATGTTGGGCTAGAAAATGGCTTCAAAATGTGTGACAAAACGTCGAGCATTAAATTCTCAACGCGGTTCTTCCCGAGAATTTAGTGATTATCATATAGTGTGCTGAACGAGTCACCCTGTCTGACTTCGTTTTATATGCTGTACTGGTATACACTGTGTTAGTTTTCCATTAATATTAATATTGATTGGTATATTTCTTTTATACAGTAGGTGTAGGACGTATTAGACTTGGATGCGATCGAAAGCCTTTGTCAGGTCTATAAAACATAGATATGCTGGTTTATTGTACTGGATGGCCTTTTATTTGATTTAAATCTGTAATAATTGTTTGAATAGTTTTCTTATCTATTCAACAATTATATATATAGTCAGGGATTCTACAGTATTCACTGCCTTTCCTCGCTCAACCGTTTCCATCTCTCTCTGTTGCTCCATTCTCAATTGTTTAGGCCTCTCTTACTCATGGCGTTGTCTACTTCGTTCCTCCAGGATTTTTGGAATCGTCCTCTTTTCCTCCTTCCTATAGGACTCCATTCGGTTATTCTCTTTATCCATCTGATGTCGCCAGTTCTCCTTACATATCCATATCACTTTAGTCTTTTTTGTTCTATATATGTTAGTATGTCTGTTTCTATTAATGTTCTTTGCTATATTTCGTCATTACTTCTCCTATCCATTCTTGTTACTCTGCAGCATCTTCGTAGCCATTCCATCTCTGTTGCTACTATCTTACTGCTGTTTTTCTTGTTTATGATCCAATTTTCAGCCTCATATGTCATAATACTTTGTACCTACTAATGTTTTATAAATCTGTGTTTTTGTTTTCATATTTAGGTGTCTATCCCACCATACTGAGTGAAGTTGTCGGATTGCTGTTCTTGTTTATCCTAATCTTTATGTAATTTCTTTCTCTGTTGTTGCCTTTTTTGTGATTATAAACCCCAAGTATTTGAATTTATCCTTTCCTTTGATTGTTACGTTGTCATCAACCTGCAGATCTTCTATGTCTTCTTCACTTGTAGATAGGTACTCTGTTTTCGCGAGGTTAATATCTAGGCCAGCCTTGGTATATTCTTCTTGTAGTTTCTTCATCATGTAGCTGAGGTCGTCTTGGTCTTGTGCAATCACTACTTGATCTTCTGCAAAGCTTAACGTATATAGGTTATTAGCTACATCAATTATTAGCTATTATAGTAAAATTAGCGAATTTTGTGAGAATTTTTGTTAATTTTAATCTTTGCTATGTCTAGTTTTACACCTAATATACCTCTTGATAGTAGATGATGGTCTCCTGCTTGTATATACCTTTTATAATTCTCTTTGTCGATTTGTTCAAATCTTTGGCCAGTATTTACATTCATGATACGATATGATACGATAAATTTTTCAATAAAATCGATTGTACTTTTACATTTTACGATATACATAGGAAACCATAATCTCAATCCAGCAAGTACCCAGTGTTAACTCCTCAATGGCTCACTCTATACATTTTTTTATATTGAAACCATAATCTTAATCCAGCAAGTACTCAGTGTTAACTCCTCGATGGCTCACTCTATACATTTTTTTATATTATATACAAAGTAATTGATATCAAACATCAAGAACTTAAATGTAACTTCCATGAAATTCTCGTCAGCCGTGATACGCAGCATTTACATCTTTATATGAAACACTTCGATAAATACCTAATGAAACCATGCATGACCAGCGTATTACAAAAAGGAAATCTTTAATCTGATTATTGCTGCAAACGACTGCATATCAGATAATTACAGTATTAGTCGGCGGTAATTGGATTTTCAGTCTTCTATGTAATCAGGTTAAAACTCATTTAGATTTTTTTATTTAATAGTGTACAATAATTTACCGAATAATTCCACCACAAAACAAATTTGGACGTATACTTTTTCTTTGTATAGTTTCGTATATAATAATATTTTGGTATTACTTTTACCGACAGAACCTTCTACCATTCACTCTTGTTGTTGTGATCCGCCTATCAAAAATTGGAAATCATCAAGATTATCCCAATCTCATGATGTAAAAAGCTTATTTGGTTCTAGCGAAATCATTATCTCAAATTTAATATCCAAGATATTCTTCCTCGGCTTAAATTTCTACTTCCTTACAAATAGATTCGGAATTGTTAGTAGATCTTTATTATCTACGAATTTACTTTAAAGAATGTGTCAGTGACTATTTATTGAGTAGTTTTACAAAAAAAAAGTGATATAGTAGGCGGTACTGTAGATTAACGCGAAGGTGCATATAGTATTTTTCATATAAAAATGCTTGCACGTCATTCTAGATTTACGACCCCACAGCGTTACCAAAACATCAGAATATTTAGTAAGTGCGGAATTTGTAAAATGTCAAACTATAAATAAATACAATTAGTTTTAAGACTACTTTAACACACTAAAATACATAAGAAAACATTTGAATACAAAATTATATATTCTAAATTTTAAACTTACCTCTTTTAGAGCATTAATAGTAAAAACGTCCTGCCATTATTTCTTGTTCAAAATAATCTACTTTATGTGAAAGCTTATCAGCTTTCTACAGACTATTTAGTTGTTTTGGCATAGCACAATCCCAATACACAATATTAATTAGTTTTTAAAGCTATTAATCTAAATTTAATATGTATATATAAATACAACTATAATCAAATTGTGTAAGAAATCAAAACATAAACAAAATTCTTACTCTAAAAAAGCGGCAACACTTTAAACAATTTTGTCACACGCTGAACTGTCAAAAAATTTGAAGTATTCCCGTATCAGTTGCGTACAATAATTGTCTAATATATTTAATTAAAATTATTATTTTGTGGAATATTAGACTTAAAGAGGTATTTTATCAAATTTATATTATTAATAATAACAAATATTTTTGGTTATTTAATCAATATAATTCTAAAACTCTCAATATAATGATGATTACATTTTTCTGATTATTATACCATGTTGACGCCTATGAAAGATCGAGCAGTTCCGTACGGGTTTCGTATTATTAGCTGTGTTAGAAAAATTTGAATTCTAAGGTTGATGTTCTGGAAATTTTAAATATAAGTGACGTCACTTTATATAAATTGTGACGTGCAAGCATTTTTATATGAAAAAGACTATACTATTTTTTTGTATTTTTAAATTTTAAATAACATTAAAACTGAATAAAGTAACATTATTATTTATTTATACGTAAAATTTTAATAAACACGTGGTGAACGTGAAACAAAAAATAATAATATTTAAGGATTATACATATAACCGCTGTTAGGTAATATAATGGTTATAGATTTTAATAAAATTGAAAAAGTTTACATGTTGTATAACGGACTCCACTCGTCGCGCAAATTGACTCTTCCAACTGTAGTAGCGCCACGAAATACGCTATATCGTAATACTCATTTCCCAGAATTTAGTGCCTACTATTCTGAAACTTTACTATAGTCGATTTACATCTAATCTGTTTAGTGTTGTTCCTATTTTGTTCTACATTCTTTTGTTTTCTCAAAACTTGTAGAACACCCTAAATACCTAATTAAAATGACTCAGTTGTTCTTAAAATCTGATGTCTTATTTTACGTCTCTAAAGATGAAACAATCTCGCAAAAACGTTGTTCAAGCACAAATTAGTCCATTAATTTGTAATCTCACATTAATCTTAATTTCCTAAATTTGTATAGTTTCACCGTGTATAATTGTGAAACATATCCATTAGTAGGTTAATTACAGTTTGATCAAATAAAAGGCATATATCGAGCACAGTTTAATTTAATCTTGCCCAAGTACTTTCGATCCCTTGATCATCTTCAGGTGCATCTGAAATAAGCCAAGAAACGTTTTTTTATAACTAAAGAAATTGATTAACTTCGATAAAAACTCGAAGTTTATGGTTGAAAAAGAGTTTTTATGTGATTAACGTTTATAGACTTACTTCGTCAATTGCGGCCTATCTGACAAGAAAAAAATGTCATAAACATATAATTGTACATCACACTACACATTATATGTTTATGACAATTATTTGTTTATGACATTTTGTTTTTGTCAGATAGGCCGCAATTGACGAAGTAAGTCTATAAACGTTAATCACATAAAAACTCTTTATCAACCATAAACTTCGAGTTTTTATCGAAGTTAATCAATTTCTTTAGTTATAAAAAAACGTTTCTTGGCTTATTTCAGATGCCCCTGAAGATGATCTAGGGATCGAAAGTACTTGGGCAAGATTAAAATAAACTGTGCTCGATATATGCCTTTTATTTGATCAAAGTTCATTTATTCGAGCATTCAACCTTATATTTAATTACAGTTTGTTCAACTTCCTGCAAACTATTGCCCAATATTATTAAGGAAATTCCTGCAATCATTTCCTCGGTTCAAATTATATTAGCTAGCTTTCAAAAGTCCAAGGTTTTTATTCTATGCAGAGGACAATACACTTATTTGATGAATCGCAACATTTTAGTGAGATTATAAATATAGCTTCAGGACTAGTTTGGGACGCAGTCTATTATAAATTTTTACCTCAACAACAACTGTAGTGTAATAATTCAGTAGCTGTCAATAAAACTATGTTTTACTCCACGACTTCAACATTTTATTTTATCATCGTCGATCAAGAAGAATCGGACACAGTTAATTAGAAACAATTCGAACTTATAATTATTATTACATTCGAATTTGTCCAACGTATATGCATGTTTTTGATATCAAATTAAAGCTACTTTTTTGTTAATATGATAATATAAGGTTGCCTTAGAAAAGTAGGCGAAAATTAGAGTTTCCAGCCGTTAAAAACGCAAGGTATCAGAGATAAAGTAAAATAGAGCTAGCGCGCAACGCCACTGGTTTGAAGTGTCTGATTTGTGTGAGTTTTTAAAGAAGCAGCGTATTTTATTTAAAATATAAATGAACGAAATAAAATTTTTGTTCAAAAAGTCATTACTATTAATTGATTTAAAAATATTTGCGGCTACTTTTGACTGGCAACCTATTATCAATGTATTCTTCTAAATGTGAGTTTAATTAACTACATACATTATGAAGGCAGTGATCTTGCAGTGGAAGCTTGTACTATATGTGAGTATACGTAAAATGATTTAAAAAAATTAAAGATTTCTTAAGGAGTTCTAAAACTAAAAAAAATAATCACATAAAGAGATTAAAAACATTATTAAGCGGAAGCTTCAAGAATTTTATTAAGAAAACATCTAATTTATTTAATCACCGCTTAGGCAGTAATGAAAAACAACATCAAAAGTAAATTCGGCAAAAAAATATCCTCGCCGATTTATTCTCCTTTTGGTGGAAATACTAGGTAATATTTTTAACTATCGTCGAAGAATTTCCTAATTATATAAGCTGTTAACAGACCAATATCTATAATTTAATCACCAACGACCAATTTGCAAATTTTCTAAACGATGTCGAAAGTAACAGCGAACAGGAAGTCATTAATCTACACATTAGGATCCTTAATAGCTCTCGATTTAATTATCTCGAAGCGAAGGAACGGTCTTTTATCATAAAAATATTCTCTATAATGGTTTAATCATTATATAGAAGGATCCAATAGATAACTATTTTGTAAAATATTAGATATGATGATAGACCTCAAAGATGTACTTATATCTAATGGTGATTACTATGCTGTAGAATATATCTAATCCCCACAATATTGCAAATTAGTTTTATTGTAACGTTCTCTCCATGTGACTTTTATTACATTTGGAAACTAATAATAATAGCTAGGAACTAAATATGGAAAATATAGCGAATGAGACACCGATTCAAAACCTTATTTTGGCCATTGTAGTAGTAAACCTGCGGAAAAGTGTGCTATCTGGATAAAGTAGTATCTCTTTCAGTACCAAATAACAGTTTCTATTTTTCTGTTTATAAAACAGTTTTTGACTTTACTAACGGAGAATCTTTGTGTCTTCATTTGATTTCGAGAGTATAATCGCAGTCATATGTATATATAAAGGTCTCGATAAACGATTCAGTTTTTCCTTAATTGAAGGTTATTATCGTTGTTAGAGGTATATGTAAAACGGATTTCATTAAAGACATTTAAAAAAATTGATTAAATTGAGGAGTTTCACTTGATTTTAAAATTTATGAAAACTTTAAACTACCTTAAAATATAATTCCTGTACAAAATTAAGAGAGATGACACAAGACAAGAGGATTTTCCAGAAATAGGTACAGTATTTTTATGTCTTCTCTAAGTGTGCTAGTTTCTCTTAATCTGTTGTTTTATATCCTATGATCATTTGTATTTTGGTTTTACCATTATCAAAAATATTGATCTGTGGCTCTCAATTGGTGTCACTTAATTGTTCCTGATCAACGAAACAAGCAATGGGGAGCTTTACCAAATATAACGTCAAACTAGTAACATATAATACGAAACATACCACATTACTCAATAAACCCCGGGACTAATGCATTATGGTACCACTAATAACAAATCTATATGATTTAGGAAGTACCAATCTTGTTGAACTGAAGGTAATTTGTACAATTTTTAAAACAATCGGAAAATGTAAATTTCACGTGTTAATATATTATTGCTTCTTGATGTAGTAAGTTTTATGTAAAAAAGACTGTTCAAGCAAAGGAATATCTGATTTAGACTTAAAAGTTTTATTTAGACTCTGCTCTGTCGGAAACGATTAAATTATTTAAACATAGTACTAACATTCATGATGTTAAATGTTCCTGTCGTCCAAATTAGTAAATTTTAAAAAACTCCACAAGATCGGTTTGACTCATCTTAAATTGAAGTTACATGAGATATGTAGGAGAAGAGTGAAAATATCAGAAGGCAGGAAGTGTATTCACCATTTAGGATGAACTTTTGGCAAGGAAAAAATGTACAGTCGTGCTTGCTCACAGTCGATAAAAACAATGCATCGACGATTTATAGCATTATTTTTAGAACAATATATAGCAGTTTTTGAATGAAAGCAAAAAAGCATAAATTACCATACGCAAGATCTTTTGTTCATCAATTTCTTGGAGGGGCCGCCAATACTATGTAGCATTATTGCGTCAATAAGTCGATCGCAACGATGACCAAAGTCCTGAAAATTCTTCATTAGTTATGTTCGGGACTTATGTAACGTGTCAAAATTCCGATACGTTACATCTGGTCAAATTTTCGCTATTTTATTAAATTTTAAATCACCTTGTACATCATTTTAAAGTTCAGTAAACATTTTTTACTGAGATCCTTTCGTAAGTCATCCAGTTATCTCTGTCTTACAGTTAGGCTAAATAGTACTTACTGTAATACCGCAATAGACTTTTAAAAGTTACCGCCGGGCTGCCATAATTTAATTTCCCGTTTAAACAACCCTCGCTGTTTTGACTAACGTTGTCGGTATTTTTTTTGTAAATATAGTGCCGTCGGTCTGTTTCAATCTTTTATTGTCCCTTAGACGGTCTGAACGAAAATATCCCATTATCGACTACACATTTCCGTCCATTTTAGACTTTTAGACCATACACCAAAAGCATGGTATTGCCGTTTGAATATATTCTCTATAAAAAGGAATATTTTTTAATCTTAACTTATTTTCCCCTAAGCCAGTATGCAGTGAAGCTCAATATTGTCTGTTGGAAGACCCTTGTCAAAGGGTAAGCTATTTTTGATACTTTTCGTATTTCTTTATAATTTGATCTTCTTTTATTTCGCCTATTTGACATAGTTATTTTCCCATTTAATTAGGGTAAAATTTCCAAATGTAATTCCTATCTTTAGTCTGACATAATCCTAAGTAAATCCACGGTTAGTCCAAGTTTAGTCCCAAGTTAGTCCCAGTTAATCCCACGTTATGCCCTGATTGGGAACGCATTTTTATCTCGTTGTGAGTCCCAAGTTATTCCATTGGGAATCCATTTTTATCCTGATTAGGAGTTCAGTTCTCTCCAGCTGAGTATTGAACCCACCGTATGTTCAGGAGTTGACTACACAGGAGGCCAACGTCCAGGTAACCTGCTTTCTAGCTGAAAGATTGTTAGCATTTTTTTCTTATATGCATTTATCAGCCGATTCAAGTGGTGGCACTTTCAAGTTAAGAAAGTTACACAATACAAGAGACTTGATAAAGACATTTTTGAAATTGCCTCTTCTATGTGTTAACCTATATCATGATTTTCTGTTACATATGTAATTTTAATTAATAATTTTGGATTATAAAAACATGTTTACGCGGAATTGATTAACGAAATAGTTAAGTTTTTAATCTTTCTTTTCTATCGTATCTATGATTTAACACGTTTTATTTTATTTACACAGTTAATCCATTGTAAAGAGCACCTAGGCTATTTCTCACGTTTCCTTATGATATTTGACATACATTTTTGATACGTATTATATTTGAATATTTCATTTGATTATTGAATTTGATTAGTTTGCATAGTTCTGATATTTGATATAATTGATATTATATTTAACTGCTTTATTTAAAATGTTGTCTAAATAGGAACTTTATTTAATTATTTTGTGTTATGTGTGATTTTGTTATTTTTGAATATATTTTGATTGGCATAAAAGAAAACAGCGTGAAACTCTAAATCAAAGGTTTAAAATCACTGAATACTAAACAAAGAAATTTATTTAGAATCAATACTTTGAATTTGAGATGATAATATTAAATTTTATTCGTTACTTTAAGGAAATATTAAGGGAGCGATTTCTCAGCGTTCCTTACAATAATTGTAAGTTGCCTACATTTGGCGTAACTCAACGACTGTAAATTATTATCATTTTAGTAGATTTTAATATTTTTAATTTTACTCTCGAGTAAAAATCACATGTTGAAAAACACTTCATATACAACTAATAAAAGTTGATATCAGATGGTATATGGTATAAATCAGTATATCTAACTGTTTGCATGGGAAAATTAAACTGGTTTTACTATTTTCTTTACAATTTCATAATATTTTCTTAAGTTTAAGCAAAACGAAAAAAGTAAATAGACTTCACTTTGAAGTTTGTTAAACGTCACTTGATGTTTAAATGAACTACTGTAGAGGTACATCGTATACAATATTTTGTAGAAGAGTATAATGTAACTGTTTGTATGGGAAAATAAAGCCGTTGCTTCTACTATTTTTCTTATAATTTCATTATATTTTCTCACATATTAGACCCTCCTAGGATTTTAAATATTTCAAAACCAAAATTGACCAAATCAATCTAGTCGTTCTCGATTTATTATAAAAATGTTATAAAAACATAAAATGATGTTTGGTAAACGTCATTTTATGATATTTTATAACTACATGGATCAAATGAATTAAAACTGTAGAGGTGAGGTCGTATAAAACATTTTAGAATTACAATTAAAAAAAATAATGGTCATTTATCGAGATAAAAAATATCCTATCTCCTAAGTTGGAACAACAAATACACTTTCACAAAATTTATTTTCAATCTGTTCAGTGGTTTTTCAAATATGAGCTTGGACAAACACCGTGCCACGAGATTTTTATATATAAGATATACAAAACTTTAACTTCAGATGAACGAGTCACCACTGAAGATTTCGTGATTTCTTAAATTGTCCGGTAAACAAACTGCACCATACCCAACAAGCAACTAATTATATCTCGACCAATAGCCTACTTTAATAATTAAGATACATGACACGCCTCGTTGCTTCACCTCGAAAAAGTAGTTCTGCAAATCTAGTAATATAGCGCAAGAGAACACACATATCGCGTCTAGAACATACAAAATGGCTACTTAAAAGCCGATCAATTATGAAGGAACAACGGCCGAGCGTTTTAACACAATCACCACTTGATCTTTCCTTTTAGAGAAGGTCGTGTGTGTTATTTACCTTAGTTATTAGGCACTACTTTACCTCGTTTAGGTGCTCGCTCACTTAGTTACTCTCGAATGAGTCGAGAAAGATGGTGGGTTAAACCACAGAAAGCGGTTCAAGAAATAATTCGAATAAAACATAAACTGGGACGTACTTGTGACTGACACTATTGTGTGCTAATAGGAATACAGTGTCGGATCTTACATATGAGTGAAGTAAAGATCACCAACGTGAAAAACTAAGAAGCATGTTTTAATAGAAATTCCTGTTTTGAACTAAAAAATAAATCGGTATAAGCTATATATTGCAAAATATTACTATGAGTTAATGTAGGTGTATGTGAAGATTGTAGGTGTGATAAAAGCTGAAAGTAGGATTGCATTAGGACTCGAAGCTTAGTTCGTATTTATTCGCTAGACTGTTGGATCAGATAGGGTAACATTCCGTAAAAAATGTAAATCTTAGGAAAAATAATAATTTTAAGTATCTAAGATAAAAGGTGGCGGAAATGGAGATGCTTAGATGGATGGGCAAAAAAGGATGAACTTAAGAAGGTATGTATGGAAGTCTAATGGTGGCACCAATTGATGCCAACATGAGATAGCATAGGTTAAGATGATTAGGACATTTTTAAACTCGAAGTGATATTCACCCAATCTGAAGAATTAGTTAATATGCTTAGGACTTGTAGGGAGTAAGACCAAAGAAGATGCTTAGGCAGGCCATGCCTGAGAAAGGAATTGATATTGGCCCAAGGTAGAAACTTAGGAATAATTCTAATGGGGGAAGCCAGTCCGCTCAGGAACAATGAAACGATACTTACGACGATTGAAAAATGTTAAAATGAAAAAGATCAAACAAGTCATACTCACTGTTTTAACTTAAGATTCTGAAGCCTGCACACATATTACAAAAGTACTGAAATATGAACAAAATCGTAAAAATGCACAGAGTAATGGAAAGGTAAATTGCACCATCTTGCAGTGTTAGATGGATTGCGATCTATTATCATGATTTGAGTTTTCTTTTTGTTTAGCATATGATCCTCCATCATCGGCATATCTAATATTCGTGATTCTTTTGTCAGCTATCGTTACTCCACTTTTCCACTCTTGCCTTTCCAATAATATATTCTCCATATAAAATATATTGAATAATATGGGTAATATAATACAGCCCTGTTTACACCAAATGTTGATCTAAAGGTTTTGAAAACAATTATTTTCTTTTCCTAAAAAGTTTTCACATAGGATTTTAAGCAGATGAAATAGATGTTTTTGAACTTTCATATTTTCCAAAATTAACCATAACCCATTTTATGTTATCGAATGCCTTAGTGCAGAGTTTCCCACACATGGTAGGTCGCGACCCGGTACCGGGCCATGAAAGCAATATGCCGGGTCGCCTCGCCTCGCTGTTTCACATTTTGCTTTTCAAGGCCGCGCTCTGACTGACGCCACCGATTTTCTTTTAACCTCCCACTACCACATCCACAAAATTACAAATTTTCGTCCGCTGGACCCCTGCTTCTAATATTCCATTCAATTTAAGCTTAGTGTCAAACCAAAGAGCGCTTATTTTTCGTGCATATTGATTACGTTGAATTTGACGATGGATAAATTTGTTATAAAACAAAGTACAAGTTCTAACACTTGCACAAACAGACCGTCGAGTGATCTGCAGCCGGGTACAAGTTCTAAGAGCGACAATAGTAATATATAGTCGAGTAATGTCCATCCAGATTCAGGTACCACTGGTAATTACAAATGGCCGCTCAATGCGCAGTCTACAACTGTCACAAAATAGAAGGAGTCCTGGACTCGACAATATTCTGAAAATTACTTACAATTCGGTTTTATAAAGGGTATTGATGACAAACCATAATGTGTTATTTGTTATGCTGCACTGTCAAATGAGTCCATGAAACCTTCAAAATTGTAGCGGCACTTGGAATTGAAGCACCAGGAATATAGTGGTAAGCTAATAGATTTTTTTATAAATAAAAAGAGAATTAATAGCTATAAAAAAGACTATGTCTTTGAATGTTTCTCAAAACACTCAATCTGAAAACCCTGTACTGGCTTCTTATGAAATATTAAAATTAATTATTGAAACCGGTTATCCTCACACAATTGAGGAGAAATTAATAGTTCCGGTAATGAAAATAGTAGCATCTCGGATATGTGATAAAAACCAGGAAAAGAAAGTGAATTTGCTGGCTCTATCAAATAACACAGTGAGGATTGTGGAGATTGCAGATAATATTGAACAAACTATTATAGGTCACTTAAAGGAGCGTAACTATTTTTCCTTGCTTATAACAAGTTGATGAAAGTACAGACATACCAGATAATGCTAATCTAATGTGATTTGTAAGATACGATTTTGAAAATACTTTTCACGAAGAATTTCTATTTTGTAAAACTTTGTCAACAAGAACAACGGCTGAATAAATATTAAATCTGAATGATAGCTACATTAATGACAATGGAATTGAATAGAATAAATGTGTGTATCTAAGTAGCGACTAAGCACGGGCAATGACGGGCGCTCGTACTGGACATTTTCTGAGGATCAAAATCGTAGCACCAGAATGTGTTTGGGATCATTGTAGCATCCAGAGAGGCATTAGCTATCAAAAAAATGCCACTGCTTTTAACCAAATCTATGCAAGAATGTGTAAAATTTATAAACTTTATAAAATCTCGCCCACTTAACTTAAGAGGAAAGTAAACGGGAAGGAAATGGGAGGTAAACATCTTCTTTTACACTGAGAAGTGCGTTGGCTATCAAAAGGGGATGTTTTAAAAAGACTTATTGAATTGAAGGAAGAAATTTCAATATTCTTAGAACATTAAATTCATATGCCTTTTCTATTATTTGTCGGACATTTAAAATTTGCTCCCTCATTCCTTTTGCAGAAACGGGAAATTCCTAAATTGCATACAAAACTTAAATGTTGAAAAATAAATCTATTAAAGAACTAGCACAGTGAGAGAAATTAAATAAAACATGGTGAAATTTAAATAATGGAAATTGGCAGCTTGTAGCATGCAGCTGAAATAAAAAAATTAGATAATATAATGGCTACCTTGCAAACAGAGCAAAAAAGGAAACACCTCATATAAGATGAAATGATGACCTACAGAAATATACTGGAATAAGATAATGATAACAACGCGGAACACAGACAAATGGAAGAGAAAGACATAGAGAGAGCTTGTGTTCTTATATGTAAAAAATTAGAAAGATAAGACAAAATATACTCCCAGATTAATCTGTTAGCACAAAGGTATTATAGAAGGAAGCTATTCAATGATCTTAGATCATGACATATAAAATGACTTAAAAACTCTAACCAGTTAAAGAAGCTTATTAAAACAGTAAATCTTCTTGCAAGCCGACTAATAATCCTACGAACAACCCTCGATCGTCCCAATTGTCCGAATGTCGAAATCGCAAACCCGTGATGCCATTTGACATGGCTTTAGTACAACAACATGGCAAATACCCCATCTATCCAGTATGAAAGTTATATAGCTTCGCTAATGACAAAACGAAGAGAGCGATCCGATTACATCCTAGAGGTCGTGCAAGTTGAAACTGGCGGCGGCGGCGTAGCGGCTGCGGTGGAGGCGGCAGTGAGCACGGGCCGGTGGTTTTGTGGTTTTCACTGACTCCCGTCCAAAATGCCCCCGCAACGTTGCCAAAGTGTTATGGATTTTAGTTGGAAATTTACGAGAAAGTGATGTGCAGTTTGGTTTTGGGTTAAAGATAATGGATAGTGCCGCTAAGAGGTGGTGCACACGAGGCAGTTTTCAATTTAATCTTTTATTTGTATCATCCATCCATTGTAGAACATGAACATGAATTATACATTACATGACGTGATTGATTTGATTAAATCAAAATAAATTTGACTGCAAGTTAAATAAACCAGAATCATTTTATATTTATGCAATGACAGGCCAATAACAGATTCAATTTTTACTATAAAGCAAGTAATAGCAATTAAAGTTCATATGGTATTCACTGATCTGGAAAAAGCATAGAGTACCTAGAAAGATAGATTAGTAGAGTACAGATTCTTAGAAAATCGTTGTTTTCCGTTTTTTCCATCTACGAGAGGGGGTTTTAGGAGGAAGCATGGGGGAAGAGTGGTAAACTTTTTACATCTTTTTTGGTATCCCAAAATTGACATTCACAGCAAAATTTAGCTTGTTCGTATGATTTTTAGAGATTGAGTGGCATTTTGATCTCCGACGACTGGAGTATCGAGTTACAAGCGTACAAAGGTGTCATCTCCTTTAATGGCCATGAACGAAAACAACTAATATTGTTGTCTGTCCTTTACACATCACGAAATGTGTAAAAGTTTACCCCTTTTAGCGAAAGCTTGCTATCGCTTTGCTGTATTTAAGACAGTATATGTCGTGGAGCACGATTTGTGAGTGAGAAACAGTTAGAAGCCGTTTGTTGATCTTTCGTGTTTGATTTTATATTCAACATTCGCGTCTGATAAGGCCATGGGAGGCCGAAATGACGTCATAACGCTGTGTTGTTTGCCAATTCAAACACAGAGACTGAATATTGTTCTGAAGCTATTTTCTTGTGACATTTTAAATTAATTACTATTTAAATGGGAATAAGCCACAATTAAAGGTTAAAATACGTTTATTTTAAAATACCATTTATAAAATACCTTGTGAATGCGATCAGTTTTATTTAGGTGAAACATCAAGGCCATTAAATGTTAGAATAAGTGAACATCAATCCTATATTAAAAATAGAGAATTTGATAGATCTCAAATATGTAAACACGCATGGGATACTGAACATAGGGTTCAATGGATTCAAATATAGTCCTAAAAGAAAAGGGATAGTAAAAAGAGAAAAATCAAAGAAGCGGCTCTAATTATGCTAAATGAGACCAATTGTGTCGCGAATTCCTCGGCAGAATGTAGTAGGATCTGGTTACCCATATTGAAAGAGGAAGTTATTAAAAGGAAAATACCAGTATTGGTAAGTCAGTAACATATAGAGAATATACATCATTTATGTTTTTTAAATAACAAACATATAAAATCGGAATTTGGTGTTTATTGAAGGTAAACTAAATGCACGATCAAATACTTACCATGTCGGGATAGTATTATGAGGTTTTTTTCCTGGTTTTCCCTCATAATTTACTATGGAATCACTAACAGGAGAATTTTACTGTCATCATGGCATGTATTTGTCTTTTTAAAGACGAATTACATGTTATGATCTTTTCTGACGGATATTGTCAAGTTAAAGATGATTTCATGTAATCGAATGAACTATCTTATAAGTAAAGTCGTTCCAGGAACGCAACTCAACAATATTGGCAATATCATTTTAAAGTCGTCTACTTTAAAATGTATAATGTATGTCTGAATTGTCAATATAGATGATTCAGATAAAATTAAATTATTAGAAGAATTTTTCACTAAGTAACAAAAAACAAAATTTGTTTAATTTACTAATTTTTGTATTTTGAGAACGATTTCCGAAGTGGAAATTGAAACCTCAATAAACGTATTTTAAGCTTTAATTGTGGCTTATTCCCATTTAAATAGTAATTAAGAGAGACTAAACATCCAAACTCAGATATACGGAAAAAGTAGAAGAAGATCTGAAAATCTTCAAAATTATCAACCGAAAATACAATGCAAAGAACAGATTAGAAGAGTTGTCGAGCTAATGGTAGGGATTAGGGATTACTGTATAAACAAATGTTGAAACTTGCAAAACCTCGAAATTTTAAATCATACAATAAAGAAGTTTGCAAAGAGTGATAAATCTAGATTCCACCAATATTTTAATTCTGACAACTCAATACATACAAAATTTGATACTAACACCAATGCATTAAATTCGTTATTTAATTGGACTCACGTTTTACTCTCCACAATTCTTTGATTTTTGGATGTAAATTCTTTTTTTATGAGGCTGGAAATTAGTTAGTTATAAAGTGTTCTTACCGCAATCAGTGAATTTTAAATGGAAATGCTATAAACCAGTAGTCACATAGTAAATATATAAATATATCTTCATATACCAGTAACATAATTAAAATTAAATAAAACATGCTCAAAAAATTTGGTAATAAACCTAAAAGCGTTCTTAATTCAGCATAAAATCATGTTTGAAACTTAATTTGATGGCCAATACTAAACCAACTATAAAGATTAGGAATATGCCGAGATTCTCAAGAAGCTTTTTAAAGACCACACCTTATGTTAGACCGTTGGTAAAGCTATTAAATTCGAAGAGTCGAGAAATTCTATACGCTAGCAGTTCATCGTGCCTCATGTTCACATGCATTTTAATGTTTTGTACTCGGAAAAAATTACATGAACAATGCGTTTTTACAATCCGATCTGAAGCGGGTTATTAGTAGAATAAAACAAATGATGTTGACAATAACAGTGTGTAATAAGTTTAATAAGTATTCCTGTTCAATATTGTATTTAAATAAGTATAACTTTCAGACATATAAATCTTGTAATGGACATATATACACACATCGGAAATGTCTAGGGATATTTTATTGCAAATAAAATTAATAAAAATGAATTTATACAGTCGTTTAACTTCAATTGAATTTGTACAGTTGCTCACCCTGTAGATTATTGTGATTGAAACAAAACGTCAAAAGTGATAACGAATATTTGACAAAGTTTTAACAGCAGCGAAAAAAACTATAGATTTTATAGGTACTGCAGTAAATATTCGTCTGTATAAAGTTCTTGTTTAGTTAGTGCACTGAAAATATTGTTTTTTATGACGGAACGACGTGATTTAACTTTCGATGAGATGAATAGGGCTGCAGGCTTTCTTCAAGGTGGCATGCGGCAAAATAATATAGCTGAATGCATGGGAGACTCCCAAAATGTTAGAAGGCGATTGTGGCGGCGTTTTCGAGACACTGGAAGTCCAGCCGAACGTCATCCAGGACGTGAGCGCGCTACAAGACGCGCAAAATTGTCTCCCTTATGCCATTTTACGAATCGATAGAGGAGTACTGATTACATTTTTAAAAATGTTGGCATAAGGACTGCTGGTGACCTAAGGGTGTTAATAATTATGAGCTAAACATGTAATGTAAATAGGTCAACAACCGTGATTTGCTCCTTTACGAACTTAAAAGTTTATAAGTTTTCACGATAAGGAGCCTGCAAAAAAAATTGAATATCTTGAAGTTTCAGAAAATTAGGAAAATTCGATTAATTGAAATTTCCTTTTTTTTGCTTATATTATATGAAATTTGCAGTACACAAAAAGGCATCAGAAATAAAATCGTGTTTGAACTTCGTAATGAAATCTGACGGTCTATAAGGTGGAAGTATCATCAGCCAAGAAAAAATTGATTAAGAACCATTAAGAAAGGAAATCTTAGTTCCAACAGTAATATTCAGAAGTATAGTAAGCAAAAGGGAGAGTAAGGTTCTTATTTACTTACTGTTTCCTTGTGGCATGTCTAAGTCAAATATTGTGTTTATATGGGATTAAGCCATAATTGATTGTAATGATAATTACATTTTTAACTACAAAAATTTGACGTTTCAATTTCCACTCCAGAAGAGACTTTTTTAAATGGAACCCCCTGTATTTTATAATTGTAATGTAATGATATTTTATGGTACTTTATTATTCATTAAGCATTAACTATATCTAACTGCTTTAATTTGCGAATTATTCGTAATTCTTTTAGCCAAACATTAATTGCAACAACAACTAGGTGAAATTTTATTAAGTTGGCCGTGAAAATATTCAATCAGAAATAATTTTTCTAGACTGGTCGTTAATTTGTTAATATAGGATGAGATATGAAAATAGCTAAGTAGTTAAGATTGTTGGTGTGTAAAATATTAATAAAAATACACATTAGCTAAAACATTGACAATTAGACTGTGAAGATAATAGGTATTCGCATCACAATCCTTATACAAAATTTACATTTTGCACCCATTAACAAATCAACATAGTGAAGTAACAGTTATATATAAATAAAATTAAATGTAAAACAAAATATTTATTTAAAAAAATAATAATAAAATCGTTGAATTTATAATAAATGTTCAAAATGGCCTCCGTCAACGTTACTTACACTAATTAATGCAGTTAGTTCTGTTTAATCTCATACATTCATTTCTACTTCTCTCTTTTATTTCTTCTACTCCAGTCGCCAGAGGAGAAAATGCCACTGAACCTCTAAAAATCATACGAACAAGCTGAATTTTGCCGAGAATATTAATTTTGGGACCCCAAAAAAGATGCAAAAAAGATTACCACTTTTACCTCCTGCTTTTCCTTAAAATCCCCCACCTAGGGGGGTGCAAAAAATCGATTTACCAAGAATCTGTACGCCGTAGAAAAAAATGTTTTAAATAAAAAATGTAGCTGAGATAATTTTAAACAAACATGTTTATTAGTACTTTTCGTGTAGAACGAACCGTTCTCTCACAAACAACGCTTGAAAAGACCGTCGATTTTGTTTGTCAGTTACGCGCGCGAAATTAATGTTCAATAAAATTGTTATCCGCAAAATGCATTGTAAAGGTAAAGAGTTTAGCTTTTGTATGCAATTTTTGTATTTTGTCGCAAATAAACTCAGATTTTATAAAGGTGTTAAATAAATAAACGTTGCGTGATTTTTCCATTTTATATGATTCTCATGAGATCAATACAATCTAGTCCTTTCATTGACTGGCCACTATGAAGTTTCGATAACTAGAGCCTAACCTTCGAAGCCTATGGCATAAAATTTTAGTTTTAAGTTTTGACAACAGATGTGAGTATTTGAAATATGCCTAAAAAACGCTGGATTTAAACTTTCACATAACAAACGATCTAAAACGTTTAAAACTTTATTTATTTTTTAATTACTCTAGTACGTTTTTCAAATATAGCCTTCTGCTATAAACTACACCCAAAATCGTCTTCTTGGAGGCATTTCCCGTATTATAGTGAAAAACATTAAATTCTGCGTTTTTTATTCATATTTCAAATGCCTCTTATTTGTTGCCACAAATCAAAATTGAAATTTCATGTCATAGGTTTTAAAGATTGATTTTTAAAAAGGGAAATTTTACAACTGGTCAATGAAAGTAATCAATTCTAGTGATCCCACGAGAATCGTAAAAAATGGCAAAAATCGTGCCACGTTTATTTACATAACACCTTAAAAAACCTGCGTTTATTCGCAGCAAAATACAACAACTGTATAAGAAAGCACTCTTTACCTTTAAAACGCATCTTGACTTTTGTCGATAGGATACTTGGATCAAAGAACAGTTAATTCTACACAAAAAGCGCTAATAAACATTTTTGTTTAGAATTATCTCAACTACATTTTTTACTTGAAACATTTTTTTCTAGGACACACAGATTCTTGGTAAGGTAAACGTACTGGTAATTGACACAGTACCGGTAGTTGACACATATGACTTTACATCCTAAAAATAAGAAAATCCTTTTGTGTAAACCTTTTCAAAATAAAAGAGTGATTGATTATGCCATCTATGATTCAGTGGCAAAGTTATTAGTTTCAGGTTTCAAATTTCACAATATGGCAACCATCGTTTACAGACGTGTACATGCTGATCTGTGTTTTACTGAATTTCTTGTTAAAAGTGGTGAGAAGGTAAGCTTTAAAAATATATTTTTCTTTATTTACGTAGTACTTTTTATTAAACTAATAGATGTGTGCAGGCTAAAAATACCTAAATAATAGCGCATTTAATACTGTAGCTTAATTACTGATGTATAACCAACTTTATTTTTTAGTGTCAATTACTGGTACAACTATTTTGAAAATGTACCGGTAGTTGACATTTGTGTCATCTACTGGGACAAGGGCGGTTTACTCCGTATCATGCATATTATTTGAAATCTTTAAAATGACTCCCACTAGTAGTTGACACGTATGAACTACTGCATCAAATGAGTGTCAATTATTGGTTCTTTCTAGGTTTTATTATGCCGCCAATCAAGGGTCAGATGTTGTCTTACTCTGCAGAACAAATGGAAGCCGCTATAGCAGCTGTATTGTTCGGCGAGGTCGTTGCAAGGGCAGCAAAGAAGTTTAAAGTTCCTCGTGCCACTCTGACATATAAGATTAAAGAAATTACGCTACGATGTCGAAGAATGGGACCGGATCCAATTTTAACACATGATGAAGAAAAAATTGTAGTCCAATGGATATTTTCGATGGCTAAAGCCGGATTTCCTCTTGGAAAAGATACTTTACTGGACAGTTTTCAACATCTAATCTTACAGTTAAAACGTATAAATCCATTTACAAAAAATAGACCCGGAAGGACATAGTATGGACAGGAAGGACACATATGAAAGCTTTCTAAAACGAAATAAAGAAGTAGCGAAGCGAATAGCTCAAAATCTTACTGTAAGCAGATCTTCAGTAGCAAAAGAAAATATCCAAACATAGTTTGGATACAAAGAAGGACAAAGAAGTACGCGAATACTTAGATAAAAATGAACATGGGTCCATTCTAGAGGATCCTTTCAGAATTTTTAATAGTGATGAATCTGCATTTTTTTTAAACCCGAAAGAAGGGAAAGTCCTAGCACGGAAAGGAGACAAAACTGTACCAGCACGTTAACAGTAAAGAGAAGGAATGCCTGACCGTCTTGGTTACCGGTAACGCATCTGGTCAGGTACCATCACATATTAGTAGGTAGTGTTTAGGTACAACAGGATTCCGAAGGAAATTACTATGAGTATTCCCCCGAACTGGGGAATAGGAAAATCGGATTCTGGGTGGATGTCTGGTGAAATTTTTTTTGAGTTTATAGCGAATATTTTTCATCCCTTGCTAGTGGACAACAACATCAAGTTTCATGTTATACTTTTTATTGACGGACAAGCTTCACATCTCAAACTTTTTCCCTGGCCCTTTTTCCAAATGCAACCCATTTGATACAGCCCATGGACGTTGCCGTTTTTCGCACTCTGAAAGAAGGATGGAAAACTAAAGTACAGCGATGGCGAATTGACAACCACGAGCCTCCAATTTTAAAAAAAGTCCATTTTTGTCCTTTACTAAATACGTTGTAACATAAGAGACTAACTCCTTCCATACTCCAAAACGGATTTAAAAAATGTAGGTTAGTGCCTTCGAATTATCAGGAGATAACCATACCAGGTAAGATAAAATCAAAGAGTAACTCTCAGTTGACACTTCATGTCGAGCTTCAAAAAATATTGAAGAGCTGGGATTGAAATGTTTGGAAAAATATATTCAACCTGAAAAACTTTTACAGTTTAGAAAGATTGAAGAATGGAATGCAGATAAAAAAGATGTGTCACTTTTTTGTCTTGATAAAACAATTACCTATGATTATCAGGCAAAATGTGCTACATTACAAAACAAGAAAACGAAAGAGGTGAGAGCAGAATCTGAACAAGATAATGACTGTAAGAGTAAAGAAAATAATAAACAGAAAAAACAGCTAGAAGAAATCCCCAACAATTCTTCAGATGAAATATATGACGTGACGACCACACCAGATGTACATCACACCTGTCAAAAAATTACAGACACAAGCGCCGATCCCTTTAACTTCACATGATAGCATTATAAATAATAATGTGATTCAGTCAACGCTTTACTTTCAAGGTCCCTCGAGTCCACGTGACATTGATCCACCTAGTACTTCAGAAATTGAGAACCCGTCAGTAACAGAGGAACAGTAACAAAAAAAAACAGAAGAGGGAAAAAATGCCATCAGTGGCCTCCTCCAGACAGTGGCAGGAGTATCATGAGAAAAAGGAAAAAGCTAAAGTAGAACCTGAAGAGAACAAGCAAAAAAGAGCCAAAAAAAGGGTCGTTAAATAAGAAGAACGTGGACTAATAAAAATAAACACAATAGAATAAAAGAAAAGCACAAAAAGAAAAAAAACAACATACGATATTTCCTCTGATTCAGAGTCTGATGAGGAATGGGTTAAATCAGGTAACAGCATAGACGATATTAGCGATATAAGTTTTAATTTGACAAACGCAGTGGATAAATCTGAAAAAACCAATGGTACTTATAAAGAAGGCGACTATGTATTAGTTGAGTTTCCAGGAGAACAAATAGTTCATAAATTCGTTTGTGTTATTCAGGAAGTTATTTCAAAAATTAAGCTGAAGTAGTAGCAATGATTTGCTGTAATATGGAAAAAACTTACTTCAAACTAAATTCAGATGATGTAAGTGTCATTGATTTTAAACAAATAAGAGAAAAGCTTGAATTCCCAAATATGACAGCAGCAGGTGATCGACTAAAATATGAATTTAGCAAGTCATTAGATGTTAGTGGATAAAAATGTTTCAGTGTCAACTACTAGATCATTATTGTGACAAGCACTGGTCAAAACAACTTTTTTTAGTGTCAACAATAAGTACAGGGATATTTGCAGCCCCAAAATTTTGTTTATTTTTCTGAATAATTTTGGTGTTTTCATTATCCAAATTATAAACACATTATTTTAGAAGCATCATATTACCTAAGTTGTATTAAAGTTTTAGTTTTTTCAAATAAATGCGTCGTTTATATCCAAAATTTGTATTTTTGATTCTTAAGGTGTCAAATACTGGTACATTTACCTTAAATAGATTTTTTCGCTTTTTTAATTTAAAGAGCACAAATACCATAATGATTAAGTCAAGTGCAGCAGAGAAGTACAATGAAGTAAAACACAATTTGGTTTCAGAAACAACCTCGGAACCAGAGAAGCACTCTTCAGTTTGCAGGTCATGGTTCAAAGATGTAGGGATATAGAACAATCAGTATATATGTGTTATCGACTTCGAAAAGGCCTTTGACCGAGTAAACCATGACAAACTTATAGGTGTCTTGCAATAGGTGGGAATGAATGACCGAGACCTCCGTAGTATCAAAAATTTGTATTGGCATCAATGTGCAAACATACGAGCTGGACACAACACGATGGAATCAGTGGAAATACGACGTGGAGTGAGGCAAGGATGTATTCTATCGCCTCTACTTTTTAATATCTACTTCGAATTTATTTTCAAAGAAGCCTTAGTTGAAGATACAGGCATTAAAATCAACGGAATTAATGTCAACAGTCTCAGATATGTAGACGACACGGTACTTTTTACCTCCAATGAAGAAGACCTGCAACGACTTATAAACAGGGTAACCGAAGCATGTGATGAATATGGGCTAAAACTTAATACTTCTAAGACAAAACTTATGGTTGTCAGCAAAACGGAGTTGCAACCAACGAACATCAGAGCGTATGGAATAGAGTTAGAAAGAGTCCACAATATTACCTACTTGGGTGCAAACGTTAACGATAACTGAGATATAAATAAAGAAATAAGAATACGCATTGAAAAAGCCAGAGCCGCCTTCTATAAATTAAAGAAAATTCTAATCCATTAATAGAGATATTACGTTAAACCTTAAAGTCAGATTAATACGCTGCTACATATTCTCCACATTGCTGTATGGTATGGAGAGTTGGACCCTTACAGAGACATTAATGAAAAAATTAGAGGCCTTTGAGATGTGGATTTATCGACGAGTATTGCGGATAAGTTGGGTTGATCGAAGAAGAAATGAAATCCGAGAATGGTATCCATCCATCCGAGAATGGTATCAAGATACCACCGCTAATTTATTTAGAGCCGCCGTAAACAAAGTTATTATTGCCAATATGATCGCCAAAGTTCGAAAATCGGACAGGGTACTGAAAGAAGAAGAAGCAGCAGAGAGCAGGAATTAAGTATCCAAAATTGTTTAGAGTAGAAGCCCAATAGGAAACAAAACGGCGCCTAAAGAAAAGATGGTATGAACTTTTTTAGATGGCCTTCGAAGTATTAGCATTCTTGCATAAAAAACAGTGCAAACAAAGGTGAATGCAGGAAAATAATATACAAATACGTCGGAAGCTATTATGATAAGAAGATAAATGAAATTATTAAGGTGAAAGTCACATTTAATTTGTCATCTAGAATTTGATCGTTAATTCTATCGTACTAAGTGTATCCGACAGCCAATTAATTTCCAATAAAAAGAAGGACGAAGACACAACGTCACGAAATAAAAAGGAGCAGCTCGATTTCACACCATACAACTAGTTTTCGTTTTTACTTCCAAACTCAGAGCCAACTGAGATTCCGTCCGGCACACCTCTTTGTTTAACCTTGTTTCAGTCTTGTTGCACGAGTAGCACTTGGCAGTTTTTTATGTTTCTTCGTTTTTTATTTGAGGAACAATACTTAATGTGGCGTGAAGAGTAAATTAACAGCGCTTATATGGATTCTTTTTGTTATTAATGCTTTTTCGAGGATGGATTTTCGCTTGAGAAGTTGGTAATTTTTTGTTCGTTTTTAAAGAGACCACAGGGAAGGAGAAAAAAACTCAGAATAAATAAAATCTTCAAGTAAAAAATCTTAAAAGGGAATATTGATACTTTTAAAATATAAGGGTTTTGGTTTGCATAAGAAACATTAATAAATGGCGAGAGGAAATAATTGCAGTATAATATAAAAGTATATAATAAACCAATAAAAGAAAGATATATTAATATAAATACCTCAATATCACCGTCACAGCAGCGGTCATAGTAGCAATGAAAACAATAGCAAAAAAACATAGAGAAACAATGGAACACAATTCTAAGGAACACGGAAGGTAAGGTGTCATGTAAAATTAAAACTTAGTCCATTAGCTGCACTGAATTTCAGATAGATGATTTTGATTTCAGTAACAATACAGACGAAAACTACTTTTCAAAAACGCCTGATTTCATATGATCATATTAAAAAATCCGGTATCACTAGCTATAATATATACCTAACACAGTCTCAAAAAATATGAACTATACTCATTTATATTGGGTACTTTATACTCAATATACACACTTAATATAAATATTTCTCCCTGCTCTTCATTCTTCATGTTCTTTGCTGAAGTCACCCAACTTTTCTGGAAATGGATCTAAGTGACTGTGAAGGTAGTGAATTTGAATGCTTATTGTACAACCAATCCAAAGATCCAACAGATCCAAAGATCCAACAGATCCAAAGATTAAAAAATTTTACTTAATGTTCGAAGAAATGATTTCTATTTCAAAGCTAACGTTGAACAAATTGTTTATTTTCATTTTATAATTTTTCGTATTTTTGTTTGATTTATATTCATATGATTTGTTTACTCTGAACTGAATTCAGATTTTTATGTAGCTTCATTAGTAGATAGTAAGTCACTTTTGTCCACTTTGACCTTTGATCCCATTTTTTTGGTGGAAGCATACATTATGTCACGTTAGGTGTACGTCAGATCACGTTAGGTGTACGTCAAATAACGTTAGGTGTACGTCAGGTCACATCAGGTGTACGCCGGGTCACATTTTATGTCGAATTACGTGATATTTAACATCCTACGTGACCTGATGTACACCTGACGTGACATGATATACACCTGACGTGACATGATGTACACCTGCCGTGACCTGATTTACATTTAATGTCATCTGAAGCACACCTAATGTGATCTGATGTACACCTAACGTGAAATAATACACGCCTCCACCAAAAAATGGGATCAAATGTCAAAGTGGGCCAAAGTGACCTACTATCTACTTTCATTATTCTTGTTCATATTGTGTCTTCAGTGACTGAAATTTCTTCACTTCTTGTAACGATATTCAAGAGAGGAAAGTCCTTTTTATGATAATACAATCATTTTATTATAATAAACAACGATGACAACACTGAAATGAGACAAGATTCTGTTTTATCTAACATCAATAATATATGTAAACTTATTCTGCATTAAGAAATGCGTCACTTAAGTTCATCGAATAATTAATTTTAGTAGCAAGGAAGCGAATAAAAAAGAGTTTTGAATTAAAAGTGTTTATAATGAGCTTTTAACAGTTAATTATGAACTTCCTACAAATGTCAATGGCTATTTGATTAATAAAAAGCAACAAGACATCGACTATACCAAAAAACATTTAATATAGTATCTTAACGTTTATTATAAGTAATTTAAAAAATATATGCATATTTAGTTAGTTTGAATACATTAGTAATTCTGATGGATAAAAAATAAATACGGCTTCAATATGTTAATTACAGATGTTTCAGTAGCAGTAAATTTATGGACTCAACAACTTTTTTTTTCGTTTTTAGATATAACGGATATTATTAGTCCGTCACCACATCTCCATCCAAATTTTTCATATTTTTCTATAAAATTCTGTTATCTCTTAAAGTTTTCTACAGTCATTGACGTTTCGTTTGTTGATATCGTCACTTCAATATTTCCAAGTCTATCGTCTCCTTTTTGGGTAGAATATACTCTAATATTTTTCGGGACCATGTATTTTTTCTTGGCCGTGTATACCAAACAGTCAGTTGAATATATATGTCAACTAAATGTTTGTAAAAATTATTTATGGTTATTTACTGTTTGTAATTTATTGGTTATCCGCTATGCTTATACACAAAATTCAACCGTGATGTAGCCATTCGATAAATAAATGTCCTTATAAATATCTTCAAACTCGTAAAACAATGTTTTTGTTGTATTATTTACAAATAAAACTACCTACTCAAAAAAGAACTGTACAGAAGGACAGAAAAAAAGAAAGAACACTGGCTGCACAAATACTCAGTTCGCTTATTTCCAGTAGAGCCTGAAACCGACGAAAAAGAAGTACAAGTTCGTACTGATTATTTTTTTGTAGATTAGAATCTTCCTGTCTTACGTGTTGTTTTCTAAAAAGATCTTATTCTATTCTCCAATAATCTCTATTGCTTGGCCGCAATCTCGTACGAATATTCAATCAGTTAATTTTCGCCGTTTGAGCATTAAGTAGTGGAATTTGAGAAGCAACTAATTGCTTCGCATACCGCAGAATTGTAGACCGAAGGCACGTTACGGTAAACCGAACACACTAGGGACGTAATTTATGTGAAATGAACAAGAAAACGGAAAGCTTACCACAGGCTATTGTGTTAGATAGAGAGATCGGAAGTAAGGACTATACGGGATAAGTTCTAAATGACATTAAAGGAATTATGGATGGAATGTATTATGATGTGATATAAATTTATTGAAGAATTATTGTGATGTTAATCAGTAGGGTAGGTTATCATTGGAACACTCATTTCACAAGGTATTTTTTGTCCACTTAAGCAGGAAAATAATAGAATCACAAATGCCTCTATTATGCTAAAATATTTATTGCCTGACGGTCTAGCAGCACTAAAGACTCTTCAGTATTTTCTGCTCTCATAGTCATTTCTAAGCTGTTACCAACTCATAAGTCTACAACTTATGAACTGCAAACAGTCATATAAGCAACTGGCTAAGCATAAGAAAGTAACTTTTTTATAGGGCATAAAGGCATTGCTGGGCACTTGATTGCTGATAATGTTGCATACTTATTATATACTATACTATATCTATTTTATTTGACAAGAACTATTGTCCAGCGAGCACTTGCTCGGTTGAAGAAGGAATGTTTGCAGTTCTAATACGGGGAAAATTCGAGGAGTCTAACGAATTTTCTGAATTTGAGAACTACTTTTTGCCTGACTTCGATTCGATCTTAGCGATCGAGACTCCATAGTGAAATTTGGTGTTTTGGAAGAGAAATGATCCTTGTTTCGCCTTTTCTCATCTGTATTTTTATTGTTGTTGCTTTCATAGTGTCTAGTGCTGGTGTTTGTTGCATTGTTCGAATTATTGCTTTTCTCACTAGGATAGCAGTTCCTTCTGAATTTGCTCTGTGATCATTTCTGTATATGTCGTATCCCGGAAACTTGATGTTGATGTTACGTGTTAGTTTAATTTCTGGTATTGCTTATAATCCAATACATCCATTTCATATGTTTATTAGTTGATCCAGCAACTTAATGGTTGTCACCTCCGAGGGTATTTTTTAAAAAGACCCTTTTAAAAATACAACTAGCAGAGTAACTGCAGTTTTATAAATTAAATTATAACTGACTTGAAAACAGAAATTTTTGCTAACCTGTCTGCGAACCTGCTTATCGGCAGGGTTGTTGGACTTGGGGTACTGCTGATGCCTGCGAGTTCCAGGAGCCTATCTTCAGGTATCCCCTTGGTTCGCACCTTAATTCAGTGCTATCGTTAAATTACATTACATTATCGCTTAATTGACCATTTTAGTAAATAGCTCCTCTATCAGCATAGCTAGTCCTTTTTGTTGCTCTTTAGATATGAATACTGTGGAATCTGCTATTGAGCTTTGCGTAGGCTTTTGATTTGGGCGTATGATTACCCATCTGTTCTTCTTGTTGGTTGTGTTCTTCTATTTTCTTGAAATACTTGTTGGTATGCCCTAGGCAGGTACTCTTGGGCATCCCCTGTAGCGTGCTGCGTGTTACTTTGTACAATATCCACCACATTTTATTTTTTGTTATTGCGGTATTTTGCAAAATTTCGTTTTGTGTTCTTCACTGCACTTTACACATCTAGCATATTTCTAGCATTTTGGGCATGATGAAAGCCCCGGCAATTGTAACACTGTATTGGGCCGTTACTTTTTCTTAGGTCTTTGATCTTGACTTTTATGTATATTAGATTTGCTATTTTCTTAGCTTTTGGCACATCTTCTTTTTCAAGTATCATAATGAACATTGGCTGTGCCTTTTTGTCTTTCTTGACATCATGTTTGTTATTTTAATGGTATTTATTTCATGTACTCTTTCCAATTCTGCTTTAATTTCTTCGGTCTTTGTGTTGTGGGGAAGACCTCTTATTACCATTTTTGGTTTTGTGTCTTCCATCTAGATCCATTGAATTTTTGTGGTTTTGTGTATTTTGTAATAGTCGAGAATGCGTTTTATTTTCCTCTAGTCCTCTGGACTTTTGGTTTAAATGAGAGTTTCTCTCCCATTCCTCGATATTTATGTGGTGGTGTAAACTCTTTGAGTTTCACTTCGCTTGCAAGCAACACCAATACGAAAGTCTACGAAATTTAAGGGAGTTAAAACGTTAGCAGGACTAAAGCGCCTCTGTTGTCTCACATTACCCGTTAAAGATTTTCATCATATGAGGGAGGGTCCTTTTTCTCGGAACTCTCATATCTCTCGCCCAGAGCCTGGGCGTTCAGATGATTCGTCTCTCATTGACTCGGACCAATTCTCCTCACCCCAACGAATTGTTTACAAGAATGTCCATTGGGAAATACAAGTCTCTACAGGTTGAGATTACTACTTTTGCTTGCTTGTGTGGGCTATGTAAGGTCGTGGCCATCTGGCTCGTGGATACAAGGAATTCAACATCTAGCTGACACTCATTCATTAATCCCTACCGGAAGGCGTGCAAATAATAGAAAACCGTAACATGCACACATAAAAAATACTTTATAAGTACTCCAATAATCCTGTTACTAGATAAAATTGTAATATAATACGATCACAAAAAGTAAACAATTATCTAATAATATCAATAGTGACCTACTAATTAATTTTTAAATGTTCAAAGTAAAATAACAAACATAAACTCACTATGATGTTCACAGTTTAATTTAACACCAAAGGCGATTCCAAATCGCAAACTGAAATATTTTGGCCATGGTATGCGTGACCCAGATCGATTTAATATACTTTATTTAATAATACAAGGCAAGACCGATGGAAGAAGAGTGCCAGCTCGAAGATGAAAGTCATGGCTTAAAAACCTGAGAGAATGGTTTAACAGATCCTCGGCATCCCTTTTTCGAGCTGTCGTCAACAAAATTAGTATAGCCAATTTGATAGCAAACGCAGGATAATCGAGCAGGCAATGAAAAGAAGAAGAAGAGCGATTACACTCATCTCTGAAACCTAAAAAATTTGGGAAATTATCTAACTATAACAAAAGATTTGATCATTTAATTCTATACATAGACATACTAATTAATTTTTAAATGTTCAAAGTAAAATAACGAACATAAACTCCACATTTAGCTTAAAATCAGCCATGTAAATATGCCGAACAATGATAGCTTTTATTACTTTTTACTTAATGATTATCAATTTATTTAATGATAAAACATAATGCGACTGTATAAAACCCCGATGCATAATTTCAACGTTATGCCGCATCACTAAATAATATTATTTTCATTGAATTTATGAATTATTTTATATATCTGACACGATGTGTATAATTACCGAGTCGAACTACTCGTATAAACGTTTTCACATTAGTGAAGAGAACTAAATAAAATTTAATATGCAACGTATACAGTATGAGTGACCCAACTATTTAGAGATCAGTTTTTAGGCCTGTGTGATTCTAGATACACAACATTTATCTAATAAAAATAGTGTCATCTGTAATAACCACAACGAATCATAGGTAACCCTACTTTTAGATTTATACTAGACGTTTGGTTGGATTCTGTTAAAGTATCTACAAGTGTTTTGTAAAAAATCATAGCCATTATTTTCTTACCAATAATGTAACAGCAATTAGGGTCAGAACAAAACAATATTTACTCATTAAGACAACTAAAATAGCAATCATATTTTGAAGATTTTACACAAATAAGCACAATAGGAAGACCATCAGTGGGAAGACCATGAGATAGAACGACAACTTACTAGAGGCACATTGAAAAACAGACATAGTCATGTCTCCACAAAACGAAGAAGATACAAACATCAGGCCTTATGTTAAATATATAAAGATATAGAAAAATGTGCACTAGAAAACATAATTATTAACGATAAGCTATTATAAACCTTTATGGGACATACTTTTCGTTGAAATAGCTCTCTATTCAATTCTATCCCTCGCAAGTCTCCTCTATCGTCAATTGCCAATTTTGTTATTGTATTCTTCACAATTGTTTAATTATCTAAATGCTGATCTTCTTTTGTTTAGTAACAAAAATGCTCAGTTTGGTCAAACCACGTTCTACTCTCACTATATTACATAAACTATCAATCATATCACGGGATCTAACAACATTCCCGGCACGCGAGTCTATCAAAAGTGACCATCCATTCCCTACTTTCTTTTGGAGCAAGAATGAATCAGGAGTTAGGTTAGGTTAGGTTCAATATGAATGGAATTGGCACTTAACCACCCTTCCACTAAACCAGTAGAAAAACACAACAAAAACCGAATTAAACTCAACAAGGAGCGAAAAATCAAGCAAGAGAACACATCCCAACGCCTTTGTGAAAGCGACATACAGCAGTATAACTACGTAGCAAAGTATGTACAAAAGATTTTTCAGGTTACAGTGTGGAAAGGTTTCTTCTTCTTAATATTGAATAACCAAATTTGAGCGTAGGCAACTCCTCTGCAGATGTCTGTGTTGTGTATCATTCAGTGTACACAGATATAGGGGACCTACAGTTTACCGCCGGCGTCGATTCTGAACGACTAAGTGTATGATGTTCACAGTTTCATTTAGCACCAAAGGCGATTACAAATCGCAAACTGAAATATTTTGGCCATGGTATGCGTGACCCAGAGCGATATAATATACTTTATTTAATAATACAAGACAAGATCGATGGAAGGAGAGGGCCAGCTCGAAGATGAACGTCATGGCTTAAAAACCTGAGAGAATGGTTTAACAGATCCTCGGCATCCCTTTTTCGAGCTGTCGTCAACAAAATTAGTATAGCCAATTCGATAGCAAACGCAGGATAATCGAGCAGGCCATGAAAAGAAGAAGAGCGATTACACCTCATCTCTGAAACCTAAAAAATTTGAGAAATTATCTAACTATAACAAAAGATTTGATCATTTAATTCAAGCACTTACCATTTACATATTTTTCCAATACGAAAACTGAATTGAAACTTACCTGAAAAAATAAAAAAATTAAAATAACAAATGTGAAGGATATGGGAAATATATTTTATTCATAGATATTGTTATCAAAGTAATTTTTTAAGTTTATCGTGTACATAGCACATTTAAATTTATTATAATGAATGAAAATATTAAACCTCTGACGTCAGACAGTTTTAATTAGGTTGTTTAAGCAATAGGAACTTACGGACAAAGGCATAAAATATTTTGTAAGATATCCATTGTGGTAATATTTATTAACAAAATGCATAAATATATATATATATATATATATATATATATATATATATATATATATATATATATATATATATATATATCGGTTGTAACACATCAAACGATGGACAGTGCAAACACAAAGAACGGGCCACGTTGCTCAGAATGAGGCGAGATGTAAGTGTGGTTCGATATATATAAGTATATATATATATATATATATATATATATATATATATATATATATATACACCGGTATATTAAGCGCCCCGCCCTTCTGGTAGGAGAAGTATCAACGAGCCGCAAGCCCTTATCTGTTGTCGTACTGCTGCACCATAGGTCGGTCATTGCAACGTCCTCCGGTGTTTTCAATTTACCATCTCCACCGCGATCGCCCATTTCAAAGAATCTTTTGCTCATCTCTTTATCAATTCCTTCTCATTTGAAGACTCAGAAGACTCATTTTGAGTCTTTCTGGTATTTTTCTCCAGAAAAAGGGATTAGAGGGATTAGATGCTATAAAACTGAATGGTACAAAACTAAATATAGTGAGTGAAGTAACGTGCTTTGAGATACTGGGAATCAGCAGATAGGACAAATAACCAGGTTACACATGTACACGGATGGATCTAGAACTGCAGAAGGATCGAGTGTAGTAATATATAGTATTTTTAGAAATGTCAGTTCCCACCACTACTGTAAATTTTTATTCGACTAGGAGAATCTACCTCGATGGTTTGTTGTAGGTTTCAGGCAGAGACTTATGCAATCTTGCATTGTACAAGATAAATAAATATGAAGACTCTCGAGCATAACGATAAATTTATGCACAGACAAAGTAGACTCTAGGCTAGTATGGGAATGCCGAGAAGAACTTAATGAACAGGTGCCATGGTGCCAGGTTATCGGGGAATATATGGCAATAAAAGAGCTAATCACCTTGCCAGAAGAGGATCATCTACAAAATACTTCGGTCCAAAGTCGAAAAAAAAGCATGGGTCCGAACACAACATAACTATTAATGGGAAAGAAAGAAATACCTGATCAAGCACATGGTAAAATCTATCTTGAACAGATATTGAATGGGAAAGAGCTAAGATACTGCGGAAAACAAGCATAAATCACCTTGGAAGTATAACAAGCTTCCTTGTTGGACATGCACTAGTCAAGGGGCACCTTCATACAATGGAGCTGTTTCATGGAGACATACTGCGTGACTGCATGACTGCGAGGCACTAGAGCGTACGCGGCAAACACTTTTGGAGACTATATATGGTACAAACCTACTGGACCTGTACAAGCTGTGAACAGACTCTAGAATTCTTTGTTTTAGTATTTCTTCTACTTGGGTGTTCTTGTACATTCATATTCTTGTATTTTGATAACAGCATAAACCAAGTGTCATTCTTTGGTATTCTATTCTTCACTTTATATTTGTAAGCTGATGAGCCACAACCGTCTTGACTGCAGTGAACAAGAGCCAAAACCCGTTCAGATAACCGCCCTAATATCGTGCAAGTTTAGGTTAACATATTCATTCATTTTGTTGTTCATGTTATTAATTTGACACCCGATTTTTGGTCTTTATAACCTTAATATATACTGTATTTTTTGTTTTATAAGGAAATACATGTATCCTATCAGGAAACAACCTTGTGTTAGTCCAAAATGGAAACTAATTTGTCAATAATGGTCGCCAACCTCAACAGAAATGCCACCGAAGATGTCCTCTTCTTTTTAATTATAAATAATCCTCATCTTTTCTTAAGTATTACATTTTAGTATAGGTATAACTGTCTCAGATAACATGGGACATATAGCATGTAACATACAGTAAAGTCTAGTTATCCATTCATTTATCAGTCATTAACTGTAATGACACAATTAAAAAGGTCTAATGAAAATTTAATAATACCTAATGAAGGAATAGCTCGTTAGTGGAGTATGAATAATTTACTCACGAACTTAGTCTAATATATTTTTTGTTTTATCTAAACGACGCTACTGATATTTATAACGACATAATGGAATTCATTATATCGAAAATTACCGAGTAGTCAACAGTTTTACTTACGATATCTGGTATTATACACCCGATATATAGGTCGATAAGCAACGAGCTGGGAAATGATAGGTTGTTTCGGAAAATACGTTTTAATTTGGTGTAATAATCATTATACTTGTCTAACTTTATCGTATAATAACTCATGATTGACACAGGCGTGTCTATTTCTTATTTAACATAATACACCCAAATACTGGAAATGAGTTTACCGATAACCCGAAAAGCGAAACACAGTTGTCATGTTTGTTCTAAGATAGTTGCTACAAATCAGTGGCAACTTGTGACATGTGTGGTTGGAGAACTAAAAACTAATACAAAAATTAATTTCTTGCAAATTCAAAAATAATAATAAGTAATTACCACAACATTTTTCTTTAGGAGTTAAATTTTTGCACTTTGTTTTAAATTAGTTGGAATAACGTACTTTCAGGTTTCACTGATAATGGTTTGTAAAGACCGAAACCGTTTTAAATTTTAAGTAATCCATTACGAAATATAAAATTCTTACTTCAAAACAAATCCTATTACCTATTACTGATGTAAGTTTTTTCTAACCGAATCTACACTCCAAAGAACATGAATCGAAAATTGTATATTTCTCAATTAATTTTGCAACTTAATAAATCCATTCAAACCCATGAGCATATAATTCAAAACCACATTGTATACCATTCCCACATATTAGTTACGCCCGCAATTTCACTTAATTATAATCTCAGTTTTTTCCACGAAAACAAGAAAAAAATTCATTACTTTTAAGAAATCTACACACAGACGTGTCGGTTATTTCAACACACGCGTTTGAACAATGTCTTCTCGAGTGGAAAAGTTTAATACATAGTTGTAAAATGTTTTGCCGGTTTTATAGTTAACCCAGTTGCTTATTTGCTACGCAATGTTTCAGTTGTGTAAGGAGTGACTACTGGTTAGAGATGAGTTACATCGTGTGTTGCATTTAAGATCCATAATTCTGTTTTGAAAAAATAAAGTTTACAATTTTTGAATAATAAATTAAAATCTCTAAAAACGCCAAAAAATTTGTCTTCTAAGGACTCTAAATAACTTCTAAATGCTTCTATTCTTACTAATACCTTTAGTTAATGACAACAAAAAATATTGAGTGTCGATGATTATTTCTTAGAGAAAATCATGCAACATTCACTTATAATTTGTTTGTTTAAACGATTAAAATATTTTAATTACGCCAATGTATCCTGAAAAAAAAAATACAATTTATTTTAAGGGTGCTTAAGTATTTTGAGATTGTAGTATTGAGAAACTTTATAACTAGTGATAAAATGAGTTAAAAAATAATTCTAAATATAAAAAATATAAAACATAACGTGCATAATTGTTGTATAATAAATAATAGCGACAACAAGCATTATTAAGTAAACTTGTGCAATAAAAATAGGACAAACGGCTACTTTTAGTCCTGTTAAATGAGAGTAGTAAAGTTAAGAAGAAGAGTCTGAAGATTATAGTATTAAATGTGCATGACACTATTGTACATGAATACACCCTAATACTGTTCGGAGTATAGTATAGTTTCTAAGTGTTCAACCATGAATGGAGTTAGAGAAGCAAACATTTATACATCTTTGCAACAACGAAAACAAGAGACAGAACATTAGAGAAGCACCGAAATCTTCAACAGTGTGACGGGTCAATTTCCAGATCGCTACTCTCGCTTGAACTTTTTCTGTTGAGCCACCACGCCAAATTGTGATGTTTACTTCTGCTCGGCTGATAATTTGTGCATTTTACTTCTGCTCGGGCGCCAATTTGTGACGGATAGAACAATTCAGCCTTATATCAATGCTCCAAGACCCGGGTTAAGAGCTCTTATCAGATCATTACTCCAGCTTGACTCGGTTCTCTATTGCGGTGGACGTCGTTTTATATCATTGCCGCATGCCATCGTTACAACAAAAACAAAAGCCCAACATATGGTAAAACATTATTCGAAGAAAGGTGCATTCATTTTATTTTTAAAACAAAAATACCTACTGTGGACAGTAACTTTTAGCCGACATTAATAATAACGAAACTTTGTTATACATAACACCAGATATATTATATAGATTTTGCACGAATTAGACTTCGTTTGGGAGAAGCATGAGTGATCAGGAGTTGTAGAGAAAAAAGTAACACTGAAGTGAAACTAGGCAGATCACATGGCTCGAATGAGAGACAACAGACGGACAAACCGGATACTGGAATGGAGAACAAGAAATGATACCTACCGAAGCAGATGTCGTCCACCGACACGTTGGACTGACGATATAAAACGTTGCCATAAGAATTGGATGCAAGAGGCACAATATCGAAATAGAAGATTGATTGATGATTTCTTAAGAGAAGGTTTGTGTATTGGATTAAAATTTTCAACTGGTAAACGTCGTCGTTTGATTATCATTCATATCGAGGAAGATATCGAATTTGTTGATCAAGGTTTGTTAGAATTTGTTTAACGAAAGATTACCGTGAAGAAATGACTTCTTATGTTTTGGAAGATTATTTTGGATAAATGATACATTTCCTGTCAATCAATTCTATTGTAGTTATGGCCAATACCAGCTACTATTCAAGATTAAGGAAACTATTACCTAACAGTAACTGTAAAAAGAAAGAACTCTTAGATTGGCTTAAAAGCAATTAAATAAGGGCAGAAGAAGAAATATCCAGAAAAAGAGCTTTTACAATTATGTAAATTACATTCACCAAAATTTAGGAAGTCTGCTGTATATATGATGAAATAGCAAACGAACGTAGAGTTCCGGTGTTACGATTACCAGCTTATTACAAAAGTATCGATATTTATAATTGCTTTGAACAGTCTTGTATAAAGACCGTTGTAATGTTCTGCTATGTGCTATATATCGTAACAAATGCGATCCATAAAACTGTATGACTGTCCAAAAATTGAAATACTTAATTCTTCAAATATCAACAATAAAGAGGTGTCTTCATCTTAAATGCGACAATGTATATATCACATATTGAGACCGTTCAGCAATCATCGACTGCTTCAGTTTGAAACTTGAGCTTTAAAGATGGTTTATTTTACTACAAGCTCTAAATAATAAAAATGCTGAGCATTTAAAATACAATTGGTCGTAAAAGTGCGACTACTTGGGACATGGGACATTATAAGCAGTAATAGTGGGCAATGAAACTGAAGGGTAAGTGTAACAAGACCCCCTAAGACCAGCTCATGCAGTGCGCTGAATGTTGAATAGTTAAAAACGAAGGAAAACAATGAACGAAATATAGTAAAGGAAGACAGAGCACATTTAAATATGTTTTCTTTGAACATGTTTCATTTATTGACGACCAACATTACGCTTTCATACGGTTGTTCATAAAGTTATTTATATATTTTCTTTAGTACTTCTAAATCAACTTTTATAATTACGACTATTATGTTCAAGTCTTTTTATTAGAATCTTAACATTTTATCTTTGTTTCGAAAATTCAGAAAATTTCATTCCTTTAATATTCTTCTGTTTTTATTGTCATGGACACTAACCGAAAAACAACACGCATCTTATCTTCATGAGCATCTCTAGCACCGAAAAAATCCGTTTCCTCGACACCGAACACATTTTCAGTAGGAGATGTTTAAATAAGATAAACTAAATAACCAATATATATGGAAATTTGACCAAACAAAAGGTTGTTAAATGTTATTTTTCACGCTTCTTTATTCGACGCCTCTGATTTTACTACTATGGTCAGATTGTGGTGCGTAAGGTCCTTTTATGGCAGTCATTTTCTTTTTGTTTATGTATCATGGAATTAGATCAACTGTGAAACGTCTTCAAAACATAAGATGGAATAATTAGGAAAATAAAAAAAAACAAAAGTGAGCTTCTCCCGAAACAATAAATACAATATTTCCTTAATGTATAAGGATAGAAGAGGTTAAGGGAAATCGAGAAGATTAAAAGGTAAAAACTTTTCAGTCCAAAATAAAATTTTCTTTTCTTAACTACCAAGGGAAAAGGATTGACAAAGATCCTAGGCAACTTAATATTTTGTTAAGTAAGTTGTTAAGTTTTGTTTGTAACCTTATAATTTATTATCACTACAGCTGTTTCGAGAGAGAACCTTTCTCAAGTGATGTATTTTTAGCACGCGTCTATACGTTATAGTCTTTAGCTGAATAAGTTCAGGAGGTGAGAACTGTTTGTCTAAGTTGGTCAGTCTGAATTAATCTGTATTTTTTAATTTATTAATTTCCATAGATTCTAAGAAAGATAGCTTCAGCCTTTATTTTGAATATGGAGAATTTGAAATTGCTTATTAAAAGAATGATGATGATCTAGACGGTGAAGTGCATTCGCAGAATTTATTTTCTATTAACTAAAGCCCATTTGTGTTCGGTTATACGTTTGTTAAATGTTCTAACAGTTTGCCCGATGTAAGTTTTTGGGCAGTCACCACATGTAAGTTTGTATACACCACTTAAGTGCTATTTCTTTTTTATATGTTTGGCTATTTTTTAATATCTTGCCTGTATATGTAATCGAGCACAAGGTACTTTGTTTTTTTCTCTGGTGGTGGGAAGACTAATTTCAGGGCTTTCTTATGCAGTTTTTGGTTTAAATTTTGTTTGTTTGTTCGTTGTACCCATTATTTACTGCTATTTGATTAATGATATTTATTAAGCGTCAGTATGGGTAGGTTTATGAAATACGGAAAACTCATGTTTGTTTTTAAGTCTGATAATTTTTAAATTTATGAATTGACTCTGTTCTGTTTCTGTTGTAAATTCAATATTACTATAGAGTGAATTTATGTAAGATCTGAATTGGTTAAGTATATCGTCCACGTATCTCCATCAATATAAAAACTTCATTAAGTCTCCAGGGACAGATGACATATATCCAAAACTTTTGCATATGGCTCAATGTTGGATGATCTAAACAGGTTTATCTCAAAGTAAATAGAGCACAAAAAGATAGCAGTGGCCGTTTTTTTTAGATATTGAAGGGGCATTTAATAATGTTACCACCAACTATATGTAAAGCAACAGTCAAAGCAAGAGCAAGTGGAGGCTTGGACAACCTTGGTAGATGATCTTCTCAAAAATCTGTCCACAAAAGATGTTTACTATCTAGGTTACGCTGGCGACATTGTAATCGTTATCAGGGGCAAATTTGGCCAGGTTGTATCTGGGAGAATGTAATATTCTTTCTTATTTTATTTCTATTTCTATTTTAAACAAGAGGGACTTACAGTCAATGACAAGGGACAGGCTAGAGAATGTAATCTTAAGGCCAGACGTCTGTCTTTTGTGGCATGCAAAAGATCGTCAGTGTTATTTATGCCTGTCCAGTTCTTTATATTAAGTAGCCACGACATTTGGTTTCAACCTACTCCTCTCTTACCTTTAATCTTTCCCTGGATGATTAGTTTAGGGATTGCGTATTTTTTCCTCTCAGAATATAGCCGAGGTATCCAATTTTTCGTATCTTGATCAAATTGAGTAGTTCTCTCTCAGTATTTGCCTTTCTTAAGGCTTCCTCGTTTCACAACTAAGAGGACCACAATAGAAATAAAAATATCGCAGTGGAATAGGCCAAGGGTCACCTCATTGAATCTATCTACCCTACTTCACAAATATCTTCAAAAAATAACCAGATAATAAAATACTTCGCCAACCACAACAAGTGTAACAACAGATGACAGACCATATATTACAAATAACACGTTAAAAAGCACTAAAAAACTTAAAAACCAAAAATCACCAGATGAAGATAAACGGCTGGATCAAGAAAATGAAGACTGAATGAAACCAACACATAAATATAACGACAGATAATAGAACAGTAAAAATAGCGAAAGCTAAATGACCTTACGGAAGACGATCTACGGGAAGACCAAAAAACAATGGTCAGATAATCTTTGAAACCATAAATTGACAACAGCAATTACAGAAATTTATAAAAAGTGAAACCAACAATAACGAGCAAGTTATTTTCAACTGATAACTTTTTAATAAAAAATCTTTCTTTTCCAGAATGACATAGTGCTATTTATTTTGTGATACCAGCTCTTGTCTAACTTTTATTGCTTGGGTGGTTAGCCTGATAGTTCTTGAGTGGGTGCTTTTTATACTTGCCATTTTGCTCTTTTTTAAAGTTTCATTAAGCAGATGTCATATTTGTTACTTATTATGTGACTCGTTGCTGTCATATTCGATTTTTTTATCAGAATGTATATGTAATATTAGTGTGAATTCTAAACCATCGAAGAAACCTACACCCATAGAATTAGTTTCTACGATCTTAAATTTCCCATTTTCCGCAACGTTATTCACGTCGATATTTTTCACAATCGAGAGATCACAAAAACTCCGGATTCTAAATCACCATCCAATTATCTATCGCTTCATCGAACATTCAAATAAATTTCCATCTCTCACGCCAAAAAAGTCCTCGCCTATAAACCGGAAACATCACCGATTAACATGGAAATCGGGTTTGGCGGTGTAACGTTGTGAAAAAGCCGATCGGACCGTTTTCGTCCGTCGATCAAGGTTCCCGTCGTTTTCCAATTAGAAATTTTGATTAACAGCCGTTCTGGTGAACGTTTCCATGAGAATCAGACCGTGATGGCTGTTAACTTCCCGTTTCTAATATTCCACTATTTATTCACGTCAATCTTCTACCTAATAATATTAGTACTTTTGCCATTGTTTAACTAAAAAAAGAATATATTTTTCGCAAAAAATAAATTAAAACAAGAAACGCCTTAGAAGAAAGAGATATTTGTAATAAAAAAAATCAGTTACCTACAGTTTGTTAAGTTTGTTTATACTATTCAATAATAAAATATAAATAATATATAAAATATGTATAGCATTGTTTGTGGAAAAAAATATGGTTACCGGACGATTTTGAAATTTGATATATCGTAGTAAGAGCTGCCTGCCTCTTTTTACAGTCCATGTATTGAGTAAAATTGGTTATTAATTCAATAAGAGTTCAGGTGAAATAACCATTATATACGTCAAAATAAGTGGTACTTCCTCCATAAATAAAGATTTAATACATAATACCTATTAGTCTCCCGTTATAATGTTAGTACACTTTTGCAGTATAGCACAGTAGTTTGCTATTTCTTGGGCTTACGGTATATACGGAAGGTGATAAGGCCACTACTATATTTCAACCACCTATTATCACGCCAAGGTACTTATTTTCTTCACGCCGAGTTGACCTTAGCTTATTTAAAAACATCTGGATGCTTTCGCCGGTACCGGCGCCAGAGCTATCTTACTCTGAGTTTTTTCCTGATAGTTAAACTCTCCACCATTTGAGGTATCCAGCACTATCCATAAAGATTTAAAGCATAAATTAAGTGTTAATTACTGTGTGATGGTAGCCTAAATTAATTGGTTTCAAAGGTCTTATATAGACCCACATTTTAAAGGCTTCTAAGCATCTAAAAGTATTTACTTTGAGTGTCCAGGTTTCACAGCCATATACGAGACAGGATAAACAAAGCAGAACGAAACCTAAGCATAAATTGATGTTGGATTATTACTCTTACAAATAAACAGTTTCTTTGTTTTGGTAGTATTTATTTAAGGTCCATTGGATCTCCTTCCTGAATTAATTGATTTAAAGAACTTCCGCATCGTCAGGAATAATGGCAGTGTCATCTGCATACCGTAGGTTGTTAATTGAGATGGCATTTATTTTTATATCTGTATATGTTGTCTAAACCTAACAAGGTTTAGGTCGGGAAGATCATGCATCGACGCTGTATTTATAAAGAGACAAGTGCAAGAGAAATCATTAGAATACAACAAACCGGCATATCTATGTTTCGTGGACCTTAAGAAGGCATTTGACCGGGTAAAATTATAAGGCTTTATCCACTTACTGTATGCAAGAGGGATACCTCTAGGAATAATCAAAACCATCTAAAATATCTACCAAAACAACACAATAAAAGTAAAAGTAGAAGAAGGACTAAGGCCTATTAAAGCTGGAAATGGGATAAGACAGGGAGATTCCCTGAGCCCTCTATTGTTCAACATGATTATGGATGAAATAATAAAGAAAGTAAGAACTACAAAAGGATACCAAATGGAAGAAAAACAACTTAAAATAATCTGCTATGCAATACTACGTAATACTAAAGTGAAGACGATTTATAACGTATGCTGCACCAATTTAATATAACCGCCAGAAAATTTAACATGGTAATTTCCCGAAAAAAGACAAAATACATGGTTACAACAGCAAATTTACTAAGATGTAACTTGGTGTCGGAAGGTCAGAAAATAGAACAAGTGATGGAGTTTTAATATCTAGGCATCACATTATCTAGCTATGGAAAGCTCGACACTGAAGTGAAAGATCAAGTGAATAAAGCAAATAGAGTCGCAGGCTGCATGAATGAAACAATATGGAGAAATAAAAATATCGGGAAAGAAATAAAAGGCAGAATTTGCAAAACAGTCACAGAGAAGACAAAAAGGATATTAAAAACAGCAGAGATGAAAACACTTGAATGATGAAACATTAATGATAAGACACTATGGGACAGAGCTAGAAGTACAGATATACGAGGTAGATGCAAGGTGGAGAACATCAAGAACTGGGTAAGAAATAGAAGAGTAGAGTGGAACGATCATATAAGCCGAATGACAACAAATAGCGTAGTAAAGACGGCAAGAGATGGTTCCCCAATAGGAAAACGATCAGTAAGAAGGCCACGAAAACGATGGAACGACAACTTACTGGAGGCACATTAAAAAACAGACAGAGTCATATCTATATAAAAAGAAGAAGAAGAAGAAGAAGAGAGGTATATGTTGTCTGTGTCATATGTGTGTCGTCTGTGTGAAAATATATCCTAAATATCTATATTAAACCACAAAGGGGATGGCACGCATCCCTTGCTAACCTCTCGTTGTATCAGTATGTCCGTTTTATCTTGTCCTATCCTTAGGAATGTTTCCAATATAAGTTTCTTAAGAATTGAATCTCGTTGTATTCCAGATCCTTTCCTAGTATAATGTTAGAAAGTACTGTGTGTTCTACTCTATCGAAAACCTCATAGTCGATGAAACAAATATACACGTCTATTTATTGATCTCTACATTTTTGTAATAGAACAGATAACCCAAATAATGCTTCACTAGTTCACATTCCCTCTCGAAAACGAAAAGCAAAGTGCCCTACAACATATATGTCCATTTCACATTTTCTATATTCTATATTTTTGAGATGCTGGACAACCAATTGTGTAATCGTACCGGATTTATAGATTTTATTGAACAGTATCATTTACATAGTTTTCATTTCATTTCACAGTATCGTTTTCTTCGTTCACTAATTTGAATATATCTTTATGTACTTCATCTGAAGTATTGGCTTTTTACTTGTTACTGGATATTTTTCATTGCTCTAATGACTTTGGAAGTTAGTTTATATTGTGCTTCTTATAGATCTAGATATCCCATATTTTTGAAGTATCTGGGAATTTTCGGTTCAAAGAGTTTTTAAGCAAAGAGTTACAGGTCGATTACTGCTATCAATTATATTACTTGTGAAACAGTCTCTTCGCTGTCCTGTCGTTAATTCTTTGGCTTTTTATACATGGTAAAATAAAAGTGTCTGCTCTAGTTCTTCCCCTCTAGGCACCTAGTTCATCAACCAGTAGTATCAACCATATCTCTTTTGCATTTTTATCTCCTTTTTTTGTACATATCTACTGATGTATACCTAACTAAGTCTCTGTTCTTCTTAAACGATCTTCTCTTGTCCATCTTTGTAGCATCTCTTTGGTTATCCACTCTTTATTCTTTTTTGTTTCTATTTGACCTATAACTTCTTTTTCTAGCATAACTAGTATGTTCTTCAAAGTATTCTAGTCTCGCTCAATATGTTTTCCAGTCGTGTGTGTCTAAAACTGATAGTTTCTGATTTACTAAATACTTAACCTCTATATATTTTGGTGAGCACCCACGGTTCTTCTTCTTATTGTGCAGTCTACTTTCGAAGGTTGGCGATCCAAATGGCAATTGTAGCTTTGCAAACTGCTGCACGAAAGATTTCTGTGGATTAGCGGTCAAACTATCTCCTCAGGTCTTACAGCCACGAGTTCTGGCGTCTTCTAACTGATCTTTTGCCCTGCACGTTACCTTCCAATATGGAGTAATTCATATCTTTCACCTCTCAACACATTTGATATCAGTAACCAACGGTTAGTAATATCAAACTATTTCAGCATGTTTCTTTTTTAATTCTTTAAATCGAAAATTTAGACTTCCCTCAATTTGTGCTTGTTTAGAAGATAATAATTTAAACAGTAGCATGCCAGATCTTAACCCTATTCAATTATTGCCAGCAGAAAGCCTGCCAGATTGTCTAATTCTGATTCGTGAATTTTTATGTAAATATTTAAAATTTTAAAATAAGATTTCAGCGTAATATTCCACAGTACTAGTAAAAACAAGCATAAAAAAATTATTTCATTTACCATCAAGGAGCATTATAAAAAATTCAGCATTAACGCGAGAACGACTACTAAAGCACAGCTGAAAAGGGAAACAAAAAAAAGGAACGAAAAATTATAGACGAACTTAACAAAAAAGTATATATGTTGGATTGACTGTAATAACTGCTTTCAAAATCAGTAAATTGTTTAATGTTTCTATCATAAAATTGTAGACAACTCATCAAGAAATTATCATAACCGGAGGAAAATAATTGGCCGACAGTTTGATTAAATTTGGTACGAGAAACCGGTGTATGTATTTAACTTCCTTTTCCCCCATGTAATCAACCCATTTGAACTAACAAGCTAGATTTTAAAATTGCTTTAATCACCGATATTAACGGAAATAGGTGTCATCAAATCAAATATGATGTTATCAAGGAGACAGCCAAGTGGCATCAAATAGACTGCTCATAACGACATAGAAGAAAAAGCAATTAATTCTACTATATAATCAAAGTAAATTAACAATTAATACTATGCTAATAAATAACATTTTATTACTGATGTATACGTAGTGTAAAAGACCTTCGTAGAAGAGTAATGCTAAATTAAGACGACAGTTTATTATGACAAACACGAAAACATTCGGAACAATTTATTTGTTTATTTTCTTTGGTTTTCAGAACAATAATTACATTTTTATTTATATTTCTTTATAAAAATTATATATTTGTAGACTTTTAATATTTCTTGGTCGACTGTACATTTCAAAACAAGGCGTTTTACCTGTTAGACTTACTTATCCATGTTGCGACCTGAAAGATTTCTATGTATAGTGTATATTCTACAGAAGAAAGCCTATTTATTTTAGTACCTGATTGGGAGATACGATCGGGTTTAAAAAGACTTGTTTCAGGTATTAATGGAATTGGCGAACAATTGCCCAGTTGTTACAGACAATATATCCGACCGTCTCTATGCATTTTCGCATAATCTTCATGTTGCTCTGTCTACTTTGCTTATTTTATAGAAATTATATCTGAGGCAGCAGTATCAGAAGAGGTGGATTCTGTAGAAAACAAAAGTCTCCGGGCCCGAAACGAAATCCAGAATAATTTAAAAAGTACGCAGGAGACGATAGAAGACTCACGAATATAAACAATACATTACTGAGACAAAAAAAATTGATTCTGTACTTAAATAAAATGAAAAGGTATTTATATCTCCGAAATCAGAACAGAAAACCAGTAAAAACAAAAGAAGAAATACAAAGACGTCTACTTGTAGTTTCTCGTGGTTTTTTAATACCGGTTACTCATTTTCTTGTGGAATCTCTACGAAATGGATTAATTCTTCTTTTATATACTATTGTAACGTAATCCTTTAATACTCCAGAGTGAGATAAATGAATCTACTAGATCCCTTCTAATGCAACGACAGCCTAACGTCTGAAATCCATCATGTTGGTAATAATTATAGAATAGTGCATTGTTAATGACCATAGCTATGTTGATAGGCTATTAGTAAGCGGGGAAGTGGTCGATTGTACAGATAATTACCTTGTAGTGATTGTCATCTATGCTCAGGGCACCTTGTAATGCATAATATAAACCTGTTGTTACATTAACAGTACCTTAGTTGATATATTTCGTGTGTGCATATACTAACATAAATAAAGTATGACTAATAATACTAATTACATCAAATAATGTAAACCATCGCTTTTGTTATTTTTACTAAATTAATCACGATTGGAATATTTTATGTTTGCCGATTAAATTAATGAACGACTCATTTGAAACACAGTAATTTAAAATACGAAGATCTTGTGAAGTAGTTCATATTATATAACCTAGTCTAACTTGCGTATATCGTACCTTTCGTACTTATGAAGCTATTTTCGGAGGGTTTTTCTGTTTCCAGAGTACCTAAACCATTTTTTCTACAAATTTTGTATGTAATCATGTAACTAGCATTTTTTTAAGATGGATGTTTATAATAGACCGTCGTAACAAGCCTTCCACAAATTGATCCATTTGTAGTTTGGATACTTTTTTTGACGAAGAGAACTTAATATTCTTTGAGCTACCGTTGTCTACTTCTCGGTATTTATTAGTTATCCTTTAAACTAATTTTAAGCTCACGCTTACAAATAATAATGTAATTTTCGATTGACTGAAGTTGGAAAATAATTTTTTATTTAAAATAAAAGTAGCATTTATTGCTTCTAAGAGTTAAAAATAATAGTCAATAAAGCAAATTATCAATTCAATAATATTAAATGTACATTAATTTAATTATGTTTTGTAATGATGCATTATGTTAATTTATTATTAAAATAATTACCCGTTAAATTAGCAACTTTTAATTCCAACAAATATCCGTTCCGTTTCAAAGAAATATTTAAACACTTGACAACATTGCTATGGATTTAACGTTAAGAGCTCGATCTCTTTCACTTGACGGTCAGAGAAGAAATGAATTATGTAATAATGTAAAATTTGTCAACATGCAACAAACCGTTGTAACAATGTTTTATGTCACAAATGAATTTTCTGTTTTTGCCATTTATTCTTGTACAAAACTTTAGGATATTCTTAAGATAAGCCATACCATAACTTTAGAAATATTTACACTTGTGTCATTAGCTCAAAATGGCCCTGAATATTTGATTTTGTATATGCACACATTTGATTTTAGATAGTTTCGTTCTAAAGTCAATTAAATCATGGAACGATTATTTATAAATTCAGCTTTGACAGCTTTTTCAGACAATTATGGTGTATCTTCGTTCGAAATTATCAATTTTTCGATTATAGTTTCTGGAATCGAGCCAAGCAGCGAGCGAAATATCCAATTCTTCATAATTCTTTCGCAGAAATCAGGTTAAAATAAGAAAGAATCTACAGCAACAACTTCAAAATAAAACATTCAGTGTCTAATATATTAAAATTCATAAATAATGGTAGTCATACATTACATTGCATTGTGTAACTGCCATCGTTTTTAATCAAGTGAATGCATACAGTAGGTCAAGTTTATCGAATACTACAAGAAATACCTGAGTTTCCTACTTGCAAAATTACACAGTTCTGAGTAGTTTAGAGTTGAGTAGAGTTGATAACTTCGATGTCGAGATGTGGACCTCGTTACAACGTCAACTAAGTACTACTTAAAATATTAAAAATTAGTATGTAATAAGTGTTAGCCTTTTGTGCTCCTAAAAAAAGATGGAAAGTAATATTTATTATATATATTATACCGTCTTAGTGGTCAATAGGAAACGTTCGCTTGTTGTGTAGGATCAAAGGAACAAAACACAAGGGATGCTGCTACCATTACATATGTACACACTGACATACACGCAGAAATACAAAATACACATGCACACCTACACCATGCTCAATGGTATACACAATTTTTTCAAAAAAACTTCTTTTTATTCGCTAACCTAATACAGGTATCATGTTATAATTAGTCAATTTTACACATTCTGATAGTGGAACGCCAATGGTTGAGACGATAAGGTCGGTGCACCTTGTAGGGGATATGCGTCTTGCTCTTTTACCTTTCACGCCGCCCTATATTGTGAGCTTCTCTTAAGTCCATTATTTTAAAGGACGTGTCCAAAATAGGCTATTATTGCTCTGCTACATATGTCCTTAAACTTTTCTTTACATTACACATTTGTTCTGCTTGCTGTCCTAATAATTCTCAGCATACATTTCCAGCAGAACTGCTCAAACGGACCTATGACCTTTTTGTCGATTCCCTTTATTGTTTACTGATTTGATAAAACCATAAAATCAATAAAGTATGTATGAAATGCTGGCCCAGATAACAACTTCCTTCTGGTCTACAGCTACTTATTCGTTTTTCCCATAATTTCTTTATATATTTTTTTATCAGCAGTTCAAAAAGCTTAAGTCTAAATTTTTCTTGAAACATCTTAAAATGCTTTTGGGTCGCTGTCCTATAACTTGCTGGAACGTTCAATATCAAATTTCTTATCCACGACCAATATTGCCTTAGAAACTAAGTGTCGTCCGCATGTGGTATCAGCCTCTTGAATATTTTTACATTGTTAAAGGAGAAAAACATATTACAGACGTCGAAAAAAAAGAATATATAAAATATTGTTAATTCCAAAATATCGATACGGAAGGAAAAAACAATTGGAAGATAAGATGAATAATATACAGAATAAACGCACCAATGCAACTTTACAATTACAAAGAAACTTAAAGTTTATGAAACTATTCAGAAGACTTCAGTGGCTTGGCCACTGAGCGTAAGATTAATTAAATGAAATTAGGTGGAATAAGAAAATGAGATACATCAAGAAGAAGGTAACCGGAAGAAGTCATGCAAGATGTTACGAGATAGAAAAATAAAGAATTGAGATAATCAATTGAGGGAGATAGCCAGAGCAACACGAAAATCATAGTGGTATACAAATACAAAGCTTTGCCAATATATGTCAATATCAAAATACATAGTTTAGTATACAATAGATAATATCATTGTTCAGCTTTTGCCGCTGAATACGTTATTGTTACAAGAAGTAAAAAAAAAACAACAAAAACCCATTCATAAAATGTATAATTCATGCTGTTCAGTGTATTATCGAGAAAACTGAATTACGCACATTGGCAATCATTTATCTGATATGGGTGAGTTCGCTTCTCGAAGCAGACACCTGCCATAAGCGATACTGGTCGAACAGCCCTGGGCAATTTCATTATTGTGAAACTCAACAAGTTATTGCAGATGTAAATACACTGACACTGTCATTACCTGTATAAAACTGCCAAAGCACTTGACTTAATAAAAGCCATATTTTGATTTATTTTTATATTGAAACATATAGAGAAAATGAGTCAATACATTACGTGACACATGATTTGATAAAAAATTTATTCATTGATGTTTCATTTACAATAATGTGCGAATTAATGTAAACACAAGTGATAAAAAGAATAGGAAGAAAAAAAAATTTTAATAGGATTTATATCATTTCTTATCTCTTATAATTTTGGAATGAAATCAACAAGTTATTATTACATAAAATAAATCTCCATCAAGTATCGGTCAAATCTATCACTTAATCAACAAGTTATTTACAATTTTTTGTCATGTTTTTCTTCATTCTTATTTCGACATTTATCTCTTCTATTCACCTCAATCGTACCAGTAGGTGTCCCTTATTCGTTTCAAAATCTTGTTTACAACTCCTAAACTTACACCATACATCTTAACAATATCAAAGTAGCAATCTTCTATGAGTGTTTTGGGAGTAATACCGATTTTTGAGAGCAGCTTTTTACTACTATTTAGCACTATATGCTTATAGCGACCTAGTTAAGTCGCTATAAACACTTACCGTTTTTAAACAGCACTTACGGAATTTATCTGATTGTATCTCATCCGTGCCGAAGAGTTATAGTGTGTGTTTCTGCCGCTCCACCAGGTATATATTTTTTTTATTTTTCCATTTTTTTTATAACAATTTTAGTGAAAAGAAAAATACAGAAATGTCCCTTTCCCTCTGCTTCGTCGCAGAAGGAAAAAATGCACATCTCTAAATATGAAACAACTTTGTTGCTCTTCGCTAAGATTCCTTCTGGTGAATAAATGCATGGATTTATCTATGTAAGTATTTATTTCATACTTCGTCCCCTCATGTCACGTAGAATTTTGGATACAGATACATTAAAGGCATTTCTGTTCTTTTCTGGCCAATGTACCAATGGACCATCCAGATAAGTAAACCTCGTTTCCTATTTAATTTGTTGACAATCCCAGCATCAATAAGAAAAGGTTTTCACAGTCTAATGGTATTTTTTTTTATAGGTTAACTTTGCATATTTTTTTTTATTAATCCAACATAATGTTTAATGGCGGAATTAAGATTAACGGAATCAGCATAGACAACATCAGATATGCTGATGATACCGTCTTAATAGCAAGCAACGCACAAGAACTAAAAAATATAATAAATGCGGTAGTTAAATCATTTCAAATCAGTTTTTATTTTTATACACATATAGTTCACATGTGTTTTAGATATACATATTTTAATCATCTGTCAATTTAATCATATTCTCCTTGACTAGGGTGGCCTTTGCAGGGGCTTTGTGCCTCGTATATGAGAGCAAAAGTTCTTTATCAGAAAGTTTTTAACGCATAGACTGAAGTTTTTTGATCTAGCGAGATTATGGACATTTGGGAGATCATCCTTCTGGATCAGCTAGTACTCATTAAGTAGAATTTTTAAATTCCGTTCTGTGTGAAATTTTAATTCACGTATTTCAAATTCCAACCTGTATAAGGTTTTAATTTGCGTTTTAAAAAATCTTCGAAGAAAAAGATTTTAGGTTCTCTTGAAATAAAATAAACATCCAAATATTTATTTTACTCAGCCCAAATTTTCCTTTTATAGAAGTTTTTTGTAACTTTATTGCTGAGAAACCTATTAAGGTTTCCTTAATATTTCCACCTACCTGTTTATTGGAGTAGAAGTGAAGCAGTGTCCGTAATTCATCAATTTGTTCGCTGGGAAGCAGTTCTTCGTCTATTAAAAGAACCCGCAAAGTTTACAGTCAAAGTACAAGAGAAAGCAAGAAACGAAGAAATTCACAGTAAATTTTTACTTTTTTATCCTGCTTCAGCAGATAATTGCTAAGCTGAATATTTTCGTATGGGGGTCAATACAAAAAAGAAAATATATTATTACTTATTACTGCACTACCTATCGCAGTGCAGTGTCACAGTGTTTTTTGAATGGGGTATATCCCAGTAATTTTTTGCATGTTTTGATCTCTATTGTTTTTATATGCAATGTCATTTTTTATGTAGAGTAGATAGTAGTAAGATAGAAATGTTTTACATACATATCATAATATTACAATGACCAAGGTAAATTGTATTCTTTTTTTTAAGTAATATTCAATATTAAGATCATTTTTATATATTTTACCATGTCATCAAGAGAAATTTACATTAAACTTTTTATAAACATGTAGGTAGGTATTAATTTGTAATGAACATTTCTGTTTAAAAGCTGTAAATTAATACGTCCAGTTAAATCTATGTTTCGGCTAATAATAAGTATTGCTTGTATGTAACAACATAGTATTTTTGATTTCTCTAAATTTTTTCATTTCCTAAGTTTTCTACACTCTCATTTTTTTTTTGTTTATGTGGCAGTCAGAATATTGTAAGGACATCTTCACCGACTCTGATCAACGTGGAATCGTTAATTTTGTGTACTTCAAACACTGTCCATCGTTTGTTGTGTTACGACTATTAGCTTGGTATAACAACTAGTAATAATTTCAAGCGGGCTCAGCAAACGTATTAAAATTGCTGAGCACAGAAATTAATAAAAAGAAGAATGGGAGTCCTATGTCCAAATATTTATATATTGCTGAATTATCGTTCGAAGTATATTCCTGATTTAGCTACCGGACTAACGGACAGTTGTACAAATTTATTTTTAATTCCCTCTCTCCCGACTGGTTCGCGTGTTATAAAAATAGAGTCGTCAGTCTAAATTACAGACTTATCAGTAAGTAGGTGATAACGTAGACTTGCGTGTCAAACTAGAATAGAAAAACAGCAATGTTCATATGCGTGCCATTCTGCTGTTCAGATTCGAGGTGGTTCGCCATATTGGGAAGGCATTTCGTGTCTTACTTTTTATTGATAGTCTTGTCAAATTAAATAAACAAAAAGGGAGAGAGTAGGTTGAGCCGATTCAGAAAATGAGACACGCAAAACGATTAATGGGAAATTAATTCTGTAATTAACTTTTTCGTAGAGCCGTATTTTTTAACGGGTTAAGAATTTATTAAACATCTCGTTCTTCTGTAGAATCGGTTGCTATTTAATGGAAATTTATGTTAAAGTATATAAACACGGCTTTTATTTTTTAATTTACTAATTTGAGAGCTTAACATGCTAAAAACACAATTGCTACACATTGGCCTCAATTAGTTTAAATATATTCTTCTGATATAAAAAAAATAATATAATTGAACATCGTTGGAACATAAGAGAACAGTCGAATAGAAATTGAACGATCTATATGTCCAAAAAGAGTTAACCTGGATATCGACCAACCATGTGAACAAAATACAAAGACCTTTATCATATATATTCATTAACATTCAGTAACATGATTTTAACGAAACATAATTTTAAATCAATCAAGACGACATCAGCCTACTCTAATGTGAACGACCGTAACATACCGTACGACGGCAAGATATTGGCCTTCTAAGCCAGAGCGCACAAGTTCGAATCTCGGCACCAACAACGAAATTTTCATTTCCAAAAATGACACGAGCCGTTCACCGTGCTTCAGAGAGCACGTAAAGCCATCGGTCCCTCTGGGCTGATGTGCATCGACACTAACTGCTTAAAACTCGGTTAAAGATGCAATTGGCGCTGGAAGTTGTCCGAAAGGATCTCCGGCAAAAACGCCATACGATATTATAGGAAATGGACTGAATATGGGTCCTGCACATAATGTGGGCCCCCAGTAATTTTCTGATGCTAATGGTGCTATACAGTATCGGGACGCGTAACTGTCGTCTATCTAAGTTGTATGTAAACCATTTTCCATTGCATGGTGTTCTCAGGTTATAGTTTGTGAGTACATAGTAAGAGATGGAAAACCAGGAGGTAAAAGTCCACAAGGCAGACCCCCTAAAAGATGTAGAGATAGCTGGCAGTCAACATCGCACATACTGCTAAATCAGACCGGAAACAACAGGCCTTAAGTGCTAACATATGAAGTAGAAAAATAAGAAAATAATAACGTATTTTCTTGCAGATACACTATGGACAATGACAGAAAATCTCCTAAAAATCGAATTAGGAAGATATGGAAAGAAAGCGACATGATGTTGGCGTTACAAAGTGTATTAGCAAAAGAGTTGGACTACAAACAGCCCTTAAACAATTTAAATTTACTAGAAAAACTCTACAGAGATTTGTGCATCAATGTCAAACATCAAACGCTAAACCCTCTGAAGTAGTTCAGTCAAAATTGGGAAGAAAAACAGTTTTGAAAAAATAATTAGAGACTGAGTTAGTACAGTATGTCTTACCAATGGAGGCAGTCTTTTATGGTTTGACCAAATACGACATAAATATATACTATGGCATACTTATTAGCTGTGAGGAATAGAATAAGACATCCTTTTATAAACAAAACAGCAGAATGCAGTTGGATAGACTCGATTTTGATGAGGCATAAAACAGTTTTGTCATCACTTAGGCCAACTGGAACTCCGTTTGATAGAGATCTCGGATTTAACAAGGAAAACGTTAACGAACTTTTCAACTTATTAGAGCTTGAATGTTCAAACCATAATTTTGAACCGCATAGAATATTTAACGTAAATGAGACGGATCTATCAGTGGTGCAAAGTAAAATTTCGAGAGTTGTGGGGCGCAAAGACAAAAGGCAGATTGCTGTACTAACATCGGCAGAGCGTGGGTCACTAATAAGACTAATTGTTTCTATGAGTGCTGGAGGTCAACATATTCCACCAATGTTAATTTTTCCTAAGAAAAATAGAAACGACCAGCTGATGCATGGAGCTCCAGCTAGATCAACTTATGAAGTTCATCCTAGCGGTTGGGTTCAACAGAACAGTTTTACATAATGGTTTCAGCATTTTCTCAAATTTCTTCTTCTTCTTCTTCTTTAAGTTCCATCTTCTATCGAAGGTTGGAAATCATCATGGCTATGCGGACTCTGTTGACTGCCGCTCTAAAAAGTTCTGCACTACTGCATTCAAACCATTCCCTTAAGTTCTTAAGCCAAGATATTCTTCGTCGTCCCACATTTTGCTTTTCTCTGATTTTGCCTTGCATAATAAGTTGTAATAATGCGTATTTCTGCCCTCTCATCACATGTCCTAAGTACTCAAGTTTTCGTCTTTTGATAGGGAAAATCAATTAGCTTTAACTCAGTATGATTTGGCGGAGTTGCTTGGTAAAGCGTTTCTTAAATGTCAAACAGCTGAAATTGCAGTTAAAGGATCCAAGGTCATTGGAATTTGGCCATTTAATAAGAACATATTTCCTGAAGCAGATTTCATTACAGAAAAAGATAAAGCAGCAAAGAACTGCAGTTCTACGTCTTTAGAGGACTATATTGAACCAAAATCAGCAAAAGATCTTTTAAAAGACATCGAGTCTTAACCGGTAAGTAGCAAAGAAAAATATCTTTTTTATTATCCAAGCGATTCTGTAGCCCAGACTGTTGTACTACCAAAATTGACAACAAACATGATATCACCAAAATCCACAACGGACATGAAGCCGGAATGCAGTAAAAACATTGATTCTCCTAGCTGTTCAAGAAAATATTTAGCAAAAACTGATAAGTTTCCCCATTTCACATATTACAATTACCAACTATTAAAAAGTAAACAACCACCCAAGGCAGAAAGCTTGCCAAATCAAAAATTATAACTTAGTCGCCGTAAAAACAAGAGTTGGAGATTACATTGGAAAAAACAGCTGCAAAAGCTGCAGAAAAAGGAGAAGCAAAAGGAAGGTCTTTGCTACTTCTGAATTACCAAACAACAAGTCAGCAAAAAACAGAAGAAACCTGAAAGTAATTCAGAAGAAGAAAAAGATTTTGTACCAGCTGACGAAGACGATGATTTAGAAGAATTAGGTAACATTCCAGACAACAATGACACAAAGTGCATGCTGTCTGGAATGCACATGAACAATGTTCTGGCACAGAACAGGAGAATTATATTTGTGATTTTTGCAAATAAATGTTATAAAATGTGTATTTTTGTCAATAAATGATATCTTTAAAATATTTATTTTGTGTTTAGTTAGATGACAGAAGGGACCCATATTTAGAGTTGTGTGGTAGGTGTACTTAAAAGCCCAGCGTTTTATATTTTTTTGAATATAATTTTGGAACTAAACTGTTTGGAAAACAGTGTCCACTACGTAATACAATATGGTTTGTAAAAGTTTTGCACAAAAATATAAAGAAATTGGTAAAAAAATTGAACGTGTTATGTTATAAAACAAAAGTGAGGGCCCATATTCGGACCATTTCCTCTTATTATAGCCTCGTCCAATGTTAGCCAAAGATCGAAGATAACTGTTGTGTACTTGAGGAATTTATCGCATTCTCTGCAGTTGTAGTTCAATATACATTATAAAATAAGAAGTACTGTAAATATTTAAACAGTCAATAGAACACAAAACGGTTGTGAACATAAGGGTCTCTTTTTCGAAAACCGTTTATTTTAAAAAGTTGTACTGCAGCTAATTGACTTATTGTACACCTTGCATTTGTGTAAACTTCTGGTTAAGGTTTTAGTACTAACTACCTATTAGTCATAGCTATTTACGTAGCCAGAGTTGATAAGCCAGTACTTAACTACTGGTTATGGCTGCCACACAGTCTCCATCTAAATTGGATGTGGATCTCAGCGCTACGAAATCACATCAAAAATTTCAATAAACGCAACAACACTACCTACTAGAAGCGCAACACCTTTGATAGTTTCTGTTGCAGTTTCAGACCAAATATCAAAGCATTAAAAAATGGCTTAATATTATTCAAAATTGTGTAAAAGAAATTAATAGTGTCCTCTAGGAGATACAAGGATCAATTACACATGGAAGAGAATGGTGGTAAGATTGGTCAACGATAATTTAAAAAAAAAAATTTAAAATATACAATACTCTGTACCTTATTCATAAGCATATATATTTTTAGAGAGTGCTACAAACATTTTTCAATATTGAAATAGTAATAAGTGGATTTAATAGAAAAATAACTGTATAATGGCAAATAAATAAATAATAATTAAATTAAAAAACAGTAAGTAAATGGAAAACTTGCGGAAAATAAACAGTTGTACAACGTAGACTTTTATTTCTTTCCGTGTATATTTGTTCAATCGATACCTACGTATTTTCCCTATTTACTGTTATCGCAGCTCTAATAGATATTTACATAATAATTCGTAAACCGACGTAACTACTTCGTCTATTTATCCGATATTATCTACGGTTGAGTTAGTTCAACCAACACGAAACATTTAGAGCATAACTAAAATCCGGATGGAAGTACTGAAACTCTTCGAATATGTGTTATTTGTGTTCCTCGATGTATATTTTATTGCAGGAAACAGGCATAACCGTTTAGAAATGTAACAATTTGCAAATTGCGATACAATAAAAAATATTGAAACGCGACAACTAGCAATAACTCCCAGACATAGCAACTTGTTAAGTACTATAAAGAAGAATAGGTAAATAGAAATATATACACGTATTTAGTTGTATGATTCTTTCATAACAATGATAATATTAATAGAAAAGGCTAAAAATAATTCTGTGAAAATTCTAATTAGACATTTTAGAGAAACTTGACATACATACTTAATTAATATCTAGAAATTTAAGAAATGGGGATTTTGAATATGCTCAGTGATTACAAAATAATTACAGCCTCCTACTACTTCCGATTATACTGGAAGCTGACTAAAACTTTCTGACCTATCTATATAAAAGGCTAGGACGACGATAGTCTTCGAACTATCTGGTGCCTAGGGAGGAAATCGTCTCCTAGAGTTTTATGTTATTTTTATTTAAATTTAGTCAATAGTTATTACCTGGATGTTTTTGGGGTTGTTGAACACGAATATTACAACGGCGATGGTCTCTAAAGTATCTGATGCCCAAGGTAACCTCGTCTTCTGGGCATAAATACCTCATGCAACTTTAAATAAAACTTAAAAAATTATCCAAAACATAATCAATTTGGCGCTTTTAAGCAGTTGGTTGTATTATACCAACATACATATTATAATCTCCCCTGTAGCAGATCACGCATTTTACTTTCATATGTGCTCTTATACTTATTCTTTTACACGGACTAGTACACAGATATTCTTAAAGTTATATAGTTGAAGTGCGTTTTTTTTTCTCCTCGCTCTATTTCAAATTATTACAAAAATCACTGTTTTTTATATAAAAATGTGGATCTAGAAAGAATGGCTTGGTTTACAATTTGAAAATTTCACGAATATGGAAAACTATGAAAAAATAAAATATATGATACAAAAGAAAATGATGAAGAAATAAATTTGAATGCTACTATTATTAGTTAATGTTCTTTTTTCCTTAGTAAAAAAATTTTAGTTATATTCAAGAAATCATATTTTAACTCATATTTGATACCATACCTTCATAAAAATCTTAAATAGCAAATTAACAAAAAATTCCACGAGATGAGGTCCACGTTGGGCACCAGATACATTAGAGATCACCGCTGTCGTAACATTCGTATCCAGCAACCCCAAAAACTCCCGAGTAATGACTTTTGACTGATTTCGAATAAAAATAACATAAAACTCCGGGAGACGAGGTCGACACTAGGCTCCAGGTGGCTCGAGGATCATTGCTGTCATAATAGTCGTGTTCTTCGACCTTGAAAACGCTTGAGTAATGACTTTTGACTGATTTTAAATAAAAATAACATAAAACTTCAGAAGTCGAGGTTCAGCCTGGGTACCAGGCAGCTACAGGATCATCGCTGTCATAATATTCATGTTCAGGTACCTCGGAAAACCCAAGTATCTACCTTGGTCACCAGGTGGCAGGAGGAGTATCGTTGTTATCATATTTGTATTCAGCGACTTCGAAAACCCACGAGTTATGACTGACGAGTGATTAAGAATAAAATGACCATACTCCAGGAGACGAGGTCTAATATGGGCAGCAGGTAGCTGGAGGAGCATCGCCGTTATCATATTCGTGTTCAGCGACCTCGAAAACCCCCCAGTAACAAAATTATGAGTTTAATTTATGAGTAACAAATTTTAACTCATTCCTGGCTATATTTTCTTAGTTGTAAATTTTTCATTTCCTATGCACTTTAAAAATGCATTTTTTTTATGCACAAAATTCAATTTTTATTTTAAAAATCAAAAGGAAAAAGGTTTACGGCGATTCATCTTGGTAGGTTTAATGTTTCGTTTCCTCCCTTAATCATATACCCAGGTGATATACCAAAATGGAAATAAAGACGTAAGATTAAGGATAGTCTCTATTAAAAACTTTAGGAAAGTGTTTTTTCCACCTCTATATTGTTTAAAATATTCCCATAAAAACTATCAATAATAAACGGCTCGTAAACCCATAAACAATATTATAAAGAACCGTTTTTATTCACACCAAAGCATTTATAATGCACAACTAACTAGCAGAAATTCTTACTGATACTAAAGCATTAGCGGTTAGAAGGGAAATAAAAACACAAAAAACGACCGCAGATTAATCATGGTTCTTTGAAAACTAGTTTATTGTCGAACTTGAAGTAAAACCGCAGAGGAGAATAAACACAAATGAATGGATAGGAATTGCGGAGTTATAGTTCCGGGGAATTGTTTACGAGGGGCGAACACAATGTGTGTAATTTATGGCAGAATATTATAAATATCATTTTAGTCAAAAGGATACAGAAAATTTGTTTGATCGATATCTACTAACATATATCACATTTTATTATATTTGAATTGTTTACGAGGGGCGAACACAATGTGTGTAATTTATGGCAGAATATTATAAATATCATTTTAGTCAAAAGGATACAGAAAATTTGTTTGATCGATATCTACTAACAGATATCACATTTTATTATATTTGAATCAAAATCATAGATATATTATTATCATTGAACATGCATCGTTATCATTATTCATTTCATTAATATGCTGCCATTTCAGTCTTACCCTTCTACTCCGTCTATAATTCCTCTAAGCGTTATAATTTCTAGAGGATCATTGCTTGATCTTATTTACTTTTAACGGCCCAACATTAAATGTTGTAGTCCTACCCAGTAGAAATGCTAGTTTCAAATGGTTATGCTAGATCTTTTATTTTTGACCTACGAGGGACAGTATTACCTAAAAGATTCATTTCAGTTGCCGAAAGTAAGATATAAACCACATTGATTTGGTCTTGAGTGGAAAGGGGGTTTTTAGTGTTGGAACATTATTTTCCGGTAGTTTTAGTATAGTTAATAGCAAGTTGGCTGGGCAAATTATTGAATAATTTAGTCAAGTCAATGAGGCGTAATGAGGTGTTGACAGTCAAATAAGCCTCATATCTACTAAACTGCTGAATGGTACTATTGTAAGTTTTTCACCGCTGGATAAGTCAGTTTGTAGAATTACCATAACTATTTTAAAATTAGCTAAGAGTTTTATATGAGAATCGTTTAAAGTAAACTTAGGGATTCACTTCGGTATAACGCTTGTGTTGGTGTTCGGTGTCATGCTTATGCAAAAACTAAGGTCTTGCACTAGTAATTGTAATTTTACTATATTTATATATTGTGGGACAAGAATGGAAATTAAAGAAACTGTTCGAAGCAAATAGTGTCTGTACCAAGTTCTAGATAACTTATTAGTTAACCTACGTACAACAAGCATATCAAAGAAATGAATGGTAGATCAATCATTGGAGCTTCAAATTCTGTAAGTTTATTACCCTATATCTATATCTTATTTTTTTTTTTTTAGATAAGAAACTAATAATAATATCGTATGGCTTTTTGCCAGGGAGATCATTTCGGACAGGTTCTAACGCCAATTGCATCTTTAACCCTGTTTTAAGTAGCTAGTGTCGATGCACACTAACCTAGGGGTTTCTTCTTCCATTAGAGTTCTGTATTTTATTGTTGTTCTTACTAATTTTTATGTATCTCCTTTTCCAAATATACATACATAAAAAATACCACTATTATTCCACTTTTTCAATAAAAACTTATTGTTCATACATACCATTCCATTTTAAATCTTGTTATCTAAAATCACGGTATACCATGAACGTTAATCTGTCAATTGCACTGATTTGTCAAGGCAAAAGTCCCAGAGCCTCAAATTCGTACGATTAATTGCTTCAAATTGTAACGAAAAAGTGCTTTAAATCTGAAAGATAGTCTGTATTTACTTTAAAACTTTACTAAGACAAGATTATTAAACGCAAATATAGTCATGGAGCATCGGCATTTAGCACATGATCAAATGGCAAGTGCTGCGAATATGATTGGGGCTGGTCTTTCACAAGCGGACGTTGCAAGTGATTTTGACGTATCTCGCAGCATGATTTCTTGATTGTGGCGTCGATATGAACAATTTGGTAATGTCGCTGAAAGACATGGAGGTCGTCAACTTGCAACTACTCCTCGACAGGATCGTTATGTGGGAGGATTATATAACTGCACGTCAACTCTGTGGAGCCTTGGAAAATACTCACAAATTATTGTATGTGACCAAACTTTCAAAAATAGATTACATGACGCTGGCCTGCACACCAGACGTCCATGGTTCCCATGTTATGTCAGAGAAACCGTAGACTCAGATTAACGTGGGCACAACGACATGTGCATTGGGTCTTACAAGGATGGGGTTATGTGTTATTTACGGATGAAGTTAGATTTTGTATCTACTCTGATTCAAGAAGAGTGAGAATTTGAAAAGGACACGAAAGACTCAGTCACGTACAGAGTGTTCGCCCATATAGTGGTCTACAAGTTATGATGTGGGCTGGAATAATTTTTCATCATCGAACCGTTACTGTTTTTGTGGAAGGCATTTTGAAATAATATCAATATGTTGATAGTATCTTAGAACCTGTTGTCCTTCCATTTGCCACTGAAGACATTCGTAAAAGGGATAGATAAATGATATCTATCATAAGGTACGATTCCGACATCCGACTGCAACTGCTACCCGGCAGAACGTGAGTTGCTGTGCCGTCCAGTGACAGACGGCCGTTAGTGCCGTCATGAAGTATTGACAAACGAAGAAAGTGATTATTTAATTGACTAGGGTCTAAATATAAAAATTCACATCTCAAATAAAATATTTGGAAGGAAATCGGCCAAAAAAATGAATAAAATCTTTTGATCAATGTTTCATAAAAGCCTTCTTTCAGTCTAGTTGAGTAGGTACAATGATTGTGTAGGATTTCTCCTAACGCAATAATATAATAACAAATCGTCGTCATCAACTTCGTCTTGCAGTAAAACTAGCAGCATTTCGTAATCCATATTTATGTTAGCATAACATAAACTGTTTTATGCCACCACGTAACTGAAGTAGCAATACGACAGCAACTGCTGCCCGACTGCAACTGCAGTCTGCAGTTGCTGTCTATCGTCTGCAGTCATTGTCTGAATTGTACCTTTATAAAGCATAGACGACGTCAATTAACATCTTGGAATTGATAAACAAACTAAAATAAGAAAAGAAGTCGTAATTTTATGGTTGCTTAATTAAACATCCATATTAAACTGGTTAAAATTAGCTTAATTAAATAACTAATATTCTTCATCTTTCATAGAAATTTAATTGGTTTTGGTACCATGTTTTATTATTTTATTTGCTGACTGTGTAAAAAAGCTTCTAAACATTTATAAGAGTTTTTGTATTTTTTACTCTAATGAATTTTGTTTGCGATGTTCTTGCTTTTCAAATTAAGTTTTCCTTTTGGTCAATGTTGCTTGTTACAGTAATTTATTCTGCATGCTAGGAGAAGGTAGGTATATCCACAGAAAATACATGTTGCTTAATAAAAATGTATATAAATAGCAATTAGGTCATATAATAAAAAATATAAGGGGGTATATCACGTTCTCCAACATTTACAGTTCCACCTACTAAAAACACACGAACTAAAGAATACATAGAAACCGAAGTTTATGTGTGTGTATGTAAAGTCACTAGTGGTATTTATCCAAGAGTGTATATAGATCAGACAGGTGCAAGTTTAAGAATGCGTATAAATGAACAAAGATTTCTCCAAACGGAAAAAACAACTCCAAATATGTCAATCAATTTTAGTTAATAGAATCAACTTTAGTATTATTTTGACCTCTGTAACACTTTTTAATTTTATAAAAAAAGAATAAAATTTTTGTAAAATCCTCCGCTACTGAAAGATGGAAAAAAGCACCAATGACCCAGCCTTCGGCGTTGGTCGTGTCTTCGTGTATGATTAACTGTTCCGGCCTGGTAATCGTGGGAACATTATTAGACGGGTCGGCCTGCCCGGTAATCTACTGGCTACCGGATTACCGCGTGCGTCATTTATTTTGTTGTATCTGCTCCAAGAAGGCCCTCGTGTCAAAAAAGAGAGAGAGCACTTATCTCAGTCTAACGACGGCGGAAATTGGAATCATTAGTTTCTTTGTGTAAAAAGAATTACAAGGATTAAGAGACCGTTCGTTGATTTAAAGAATACTCTCTTACCTTTTAAAGTACGTTCTGAACTTTAAATGGTTTTATTAGAATGTTTTTTGTAACAATCCTCTAGTTACAAAAAATAATATCTCCTTTATGTACAGATAATTCAAGAGAATTTTGTGAGCAAGAGTAACTTAAAATACAACAATATTAAACACCTAAAACTGACCTTCCGTAGTGGAAATCCATATAGCTTTGTTATCTTTGTCAGCATTCAGGTTATAAACAATGTAAGCTTTCTTATAATAAATAAGTCTTCAGATAAGTTCAAGATAGTCAATTTTTATTCTCTCCCTTTCTTTCTTTCGTACTATAACTTATTCTTTTTTTGTGACTAAATTGATCTCTCTATACCCTAATAGTAATTTCTCCCATACGATACGTACTATATTTTTGAAAACTAAAAGTACCCAAATTTCACCATACAGATATCACAAAACTAAAAACCTATGCCAATGCAATAACTATGTTCTTGGTGGTTAGCAGCACATTACCGTCACGCATTTGAAAAGAACCCACACTCAATATATCAGAAATGCGACAATTAGAAAGAAATGTCTTTTAAATTTAGTTTTGCTTTTATTTTGGATAATAGCAACTGTGATGATTTCGTTATCACATCATCCATTTATTTCTTAAAGAAACCTATATTTTTTCTGTCAAAATTAAATAGACAATGAAATTCTATGAAAGGCCATAATATGTATTGGCCTAAAGTTAGTAGTTTTTGATATACAAGGTGTTAAGAGTCAGATAATTACACAGTTGGACAGTTTTAAGAAACTATGTATAAGTAATGAATAGTAAATAGTTTATAAATATTTCTTCCAAGAATGGCCCACCACGTGGATATTTATATTATAGTAAATAAATTCCTTCTGAAACTAAACTCATCACCAATTAGCATAAATGCACTCGCGGATAGCACAAACTCCGCAATAAAACCAGGGATTTTAAAATAGAGCCGGGGAAATTTGCAAACTGATCACTGGCCTACCTGCACCACGTGGCAGGTAAAGACCTGCATTGCATTGCTTGCAAACCGCTAAGGTTTGATAATTTGCAAGAATAATTCAAGTCCGAATGCAAATAAAATAACGAAGTTGGGTACTATTTCCAATATAGCCGAAAATAGCAACTGCTCACGAATATTTTCATTAAAAAAAGTTCACCATCAAAAACTAACTATGCAACTGAATTTTTAAATCTCAAATCTGTTAAATTGCCAGATACAACTAATAGGCCACTCACCGGAAGACAAAAACTATAAATTTATCAGTTAAATTTTAAAGCAATTTGCTTAAAATAATTTCTAAATTTAAAAGATTACCACGTAAACAAGAAGTGTAACACGTAAAATGCAATCCAATTCCGCATTAGAAACCAGCGCCTTTGCGCAACAATACTGGTGACAAATCCTGGCCTATGCTGATAATATCAATATTGTTAGCAGAACGGAAAATTATACGAGAGGCGTATGTAGCAATAAAAGAATCAGCTCCAAAAATGGTTTTAAAAATAAACACCAACAAAACGAAGAATATGAAATATGATCTTCCTGCCGTGAAGCCTGCCTGATCCTCCCCGATTTTGCCTTTTATTGCTTGCTCTATCTTTTCTCGCAGTATCTTCCCATATAATCTTCCTATTGATGATATTACGCTTATTCCTCTGTAGTTTTCGCATTGTTTTCTATCTCCTTTCTTAAATATAGATGTCATATGCCTCCGTCCATTCCTTTGGGAGTTGTTCTCCATTTATGGCTTTCTGAAATATCCATTGTATCATCCGGTGTAATTTTTTTGATCCGTATTTTATAAGCTCAGGTGAGATGCCTCCAAGTCCCGGTACTTTCTTATTTTTGATTGCTTTTATGGCCGTTCTCATTTCCCTATCTGCTATCTCTATTTCTTGTTGTGGGGATCTGCTTCGTCTTCGCCTGTTTTCTTTTTCAATGAATTGTGGTCTTTGTTCTGTTAACAGTTCCTTGTAATAGTCCTTCCATTCTTTGTCCTGTATATTTCCCAATTTAATTTTTTCTTTTGAGTTTTGTTTCAATCCTCTCAGTACTTTCCATGACTCCGAACAATCCTCTAGTTACAAAAAATAATATCTCCTTTACGTACAGATAATTCAAGAGAATTTTGTGAGCAAGAGTAACTTAAAATACAACAATATAAACACCTAAAACTGACCTTCCATAGTGGAAATCCATATAGCTGTGCTATCTTTGTCAGCATTCAGGTCATAAACAATGTAAGCTTTCTTATAATAAATAAGTCTTCAGATAAGTTCAAGATAGACAATTTTTATTCGTTTTTGACTCTCCCTTTCTTTCTTTTGTTCTATAACTTATTCTTTTCTTGTGACTAAATATATCTCTCTATACCCTAATAGTAATTTCTCCCATACGATACGTACTATATTTTTGCAAACTAAAAGTACCCAAATTTCACCATACAGATATCACAAAACTAAAAACCTATGCCAATGCAATAACTATGTTCTTGGTGGTTAACAGCACATTACCCTGACGCATTTGAAAAGAACCCACCCTCAATATATCAGAAATGCGACAATTAGAAAGAAATGTCTTTTAAATTTAGTTTTGCTTTTATTTTGGATAATAGCAACTGTGATGATTTCGTTATCACGTCATCCATTTATTTCTTAAAGAAACCTATATTTTTTATGACAACATTAAATAGACAATGAAATACTATAAAAGGCCATAATATGTATTGGCCTAAAGTTAGTAGTTTTTGATATACAAAGTGTTAAGAGTCAGATAATTACATAGTTTGACAGTTTCAAGAAACTATAGTATTCAAGTAACTAGAAACCATAAGTAATGAATAGTAAATAGTTTATAAATATTTCTTCCAAGAATGGCCCCCCACGGACCAGATCGAGGTAGCACGAGATTATGTAGACTCGACAAACCACAAGCTGTCTATCAACCCCTTTATATTCAGTCAATATATTTGCACTATATTACTTCAAAACTAATTCGATTTTTAAACTCGTCGAAATTTAGATTACATTTTTTTTACTTACATTTCAGATGGAGTGGATATTTATATTATAGTAATTAAATTCCTTCTGAAACTAAACTCATCACCAATTAGCATAAATACACTCGCGGATAGCACAAACTCCGCAATAAAACCAGGGAGTTTAAAATAGAGCCGGGGAAATTTGCAAACTGATCACTGGCCTACCTGCACCACGTGGCAGGTAAAGACCTGCATTGCATTGCTTCCAAACCGCTAAGGTTTGATAATTTGCAAGAATAATTCAAGTCTGAATGCAAATAATATAACGAAGTAGGGGACTATGTCCAATATAGCCGAAAATAGCAACTGCTCACGAATATTTTCATTAAAAAAAGTTCACTATCAAAAACTAACTATGCAACTGAATTTTCAAATCTCAAATCTGTTAAATTGCCAGATACGACTAATAGGCCACTCACCGGAAGACACAAATTATAAATTTATCAGTTAAATTTTAAAGCAATTTGCTTAAAATAATTTCTAAATTTAAAAGATTATCACGTAAACAAGAAGTGTAACACGTAAAATGCAATCCAATTCCGCATTAGAAACCAGCGCCTTAGCGCAACAATACTGGTGACAAATCCTGGCCTATCACTCGTTATAGAAAACGACGCCATCGAAGCAGTGCACGAATTTGAATACCTGGGAGCGCTCCATAATACGCCCAGTCCTAACATATACTTCAGAGACCTGGACTCTACCAAAAAATAATGAAAACATGTTGGGATGTTTCGAAAGAAAAGTACTAAGGCGAATCTATGAAGCAGTAAATGACAATGGAGTGTGGAGAAGACGATACAACTTCGAACTTTATAGAATATACCAGGAACCTGATATCGTAAAACATATTAAGATAGAACGTCTGAGGTGGATAGGACATGTAATGCGGATGAAACAAAATGATCCAGCTAGAAAAACGCTCCTTGATAGACCCATTGGCCAGAGAAGAAGAGGAAGACCCAGAACAAGGTTCCTTGATAACATTGATGAAGATATGAGAAATATGGGAATACGTGCTTGGCGGAGAAAGGCGATGGATAGGGACGACTGGAGAGAAATTCTTGAGGAGGCTAGGACCCACGCAGGGTTGTAAATCCAGAATGATGATGATGATGAATTTCACTTTATCTAAACTTAATATATTACTGCCTGTAGGGGATGTAAGTTAAATATTATTTGAATTTCACGTTGTGTAATAATACAAAAACAAATCACTTAAACTAAACTGTATTGTAGTAGAAATAGCGTCCTTGTCATAACGCTGATGTGATGATTGTGATGAGACTCTTTGAGGGTCGACCTTCTTCTGTCCGCAACTACCTGGAGCCCCTCTCGAGGGGTGTAAAATGAAGCTCGGGTATAACTTAACTAAAAGTGTATTATACGCTGTTGCTCGAAAGTTTTAACACTGCCATATGAACATGTAGAAGCCGACTCAAGTAATGTGCCAAATACAGTGGCGGGTTTTGGGGTAGCCAGGATAGGCCGAGCCTACCCAATAATGTTAAGAGTTTTAAAATTGAAAAACATATATTCAAAAATTATGTTAATGCATGTATGTAAATAATTTTTAAATGTACTAAATTACTCAATACATTAGCGTCCGTTAAAACAACTATGTTATTATATTACCACAGAAAGCATCGAATCGTATTCAGGCATTTTAAATATCATTAATAGGCCCGATCGGAACTGGCCGACCCAGTTCACATAAGATCCCTGTACAAAAAGCGTTTGAAGTTGCAGCTTGCCGGACAACGATTTATATTGTCGTGTTTATGCTTGCTGTTTAGCAAGACGATCTTGCAGACGATCGGGCCTACGCCGACCATCGTTGTCACTTGTAACGTAATTATCGAATTGTAATATAAATTTTCTTTTAAATTATGATAAAAAAATATGTAATATAATCTATAATTGTAAAATATTTTTAAACAAACAACACAATTGCAAACAAGTGCACGGTTGTCCAAATAAATTTAAAAAAAATCGTAAAATTTGAAAAAAAAAAAAAGATTCCCACTCTCACACAAAAAAAAATGTATTACACACACTGGAGGCTACAGAATTTTTTTTTTTTTTGGGAGGTCATGGATCTTGAGGGTAATTACTTTTCTCTGATGCAAGGTCACTTTTAGTCGACCAACAATATGATAAGTGGGTTTTCAAATATTTTTAGGGGTGGGTGTCATGATCCCGTGACCCCTCCCTCTGGATCCTCCACTGATTACACATAGCTATATGTAATTTACTGGCTTGGCCTACCCAAAATTTTACCACACCAGCCGCCACTGGCCAAATATCATCAAAATCATCCATAAGCTATGAAATTTTATAAATTAATTATGACATATTATTAAAAAATTAAGAAACATCATAGGTGGTCCTTGTTATATCTGGAATAGAGATCTTTACAAAGACTTACTTCGTCGTAACCAAAATCAACCTCGAAACAGCAGAAAGTCACAAATAACAAGTACATTACCTATTATTAGTTATTAACTAAATGTCGAAATCATCTCGCCGAGGCTCTTTGGTAACACTGTTCAAACGAAGTGACTTTTGTACTAAAAGATAAAACTTTTGTAATCAGTGTAGAATGTGTTGTAAACCTATCTATAGTGCATTTGCATGCTTGTCAGTTTCAGTATATGTGTTAAATACGCTAAACCACACATCGTATGGTAAACTGCCAAATTTTTAATATACAAAAATTTAGTATAATGAGGAGACTAAAATTGCTTTCTTATCTTTAAATGTTTTAAACTTTTTTTAATAAATTATAAAATAACTAGCATGAAATAAGCTACAAATTTCTCATCTTTGTCCATATCGGTACTCACCGAGGTACCGTGGTCGTTTGCATATACTACATAATAAGCGATTCTTTGTAAAGACAATAAAGCCGACTGTACTTAGTAACAAGGCATTTAGTTAACACACACACTACAACAAAGAATATCCCGCCAATAACCTCAGTAGTTGATACGTTTCACTGAAATAAAAAATACTTCCTAATTGGACATTGTTCATTTTACAGAAGGGATGCATTCAGTACATGTTTAATTACCCAATATAATAATTCTTCATAATTCACACGAACATTTATTTTTTTTTAACTGTGTGTGCTTTGTTTTGTTAGTATACATTTTGCAAGACTAGTCGCTTTATAAAATGTACACAGACATCTATAGTGGAAACTCAGTTTTAGTTGTACTTACTACACGTCTGTCAAAAATACAATACAATATTCATCAGAATATTTCTAGACTGACATTTAATATTCTTGGAACAAGTTCCATCACTCCAGCCTTTTATTTTAGAAATGCATAAAGAAAAGCGTAAACCCTAAAGCTCAACAATCATCTCCTCAGACGTCCCTTTCCGAGAAAACACCATCAATAAGTTATTATCATCGACTGGGTCTGAGTTTAACAGAGAACCTCATTTAATATTTATAGATTTTTTCTGAAGAATAAAGATTAATTCAAAAGTTAAATGCGAGAATAACGGCATCGCAAACATCCTTTTATAAAAAATTCATGCTCACTGCCAGGGTTCGCCACTGTTGCCACATTTTTTAACTATCCTTAGTGTGACCCATAAGGTAAATAAAAGGATATGCCTTACAAAAAAAATGTTACAGATTGAAATAGGCAAATTGTGAGCGACATATAACGTCAAATCCTTCTTCGAATAAATGAAGGTCATACAAACAAACCTAAGATTGGCCACACATTCACGAGACTCTTTTTTTCGTTTTATGAATTTATGTTAAACAAAATGGTAGAAAAAATAGTCAAGTAAGTAGAATGGCAGAAAATAGAATATTTGGAACAGCCCGAGGTAACTCACATATCGAAAGAAAAACTTAGGTCGACCTAAAAAGACCTAGAGAGGGGAAAGGCAATAGGACTAGGTAAGAGTCGAGGAAGAATACAAAGGAAGAATTTATCACATTCTACGAAATGGCAGCTTCGTTTAGGATTAAAATCTGTCCGACTGAGCACAAACACAGTGGTCACCTTGGTCATTCCGAAAAATCAACCATTGGAGATATTATGCCAGTGCAAAACATAATCATAAGATTTGATCGCTACAAACGCTAATTTAACTTTATTCGTAAAGAAGAGAATCTTCATGTAGACAAGATAAAAACGAAGTACAAAATATCTATCCCGGCGCATTGAAAATTTCAACCGTAATGCAACCAAAAACGAAGCACGCTCTTGCAATTAACATAACTCACAAATATTGAAAATACCTTAAAAAGTATACAGTACACATTGATACCTTCATCTTCCACTACATCAAATGAAATCGGTTACTATCATCGAATCAAAACTCTTTTCTTGAAGAAGCATCTGCTAAACTAAAAACGGAAAAAACAAAAGTTTGCCCTCAGAATCAAATGTATCCAACGAATTTTTTTGACAACAAAATTGTCAAAGATACAATATGTTCTGATTGGTTTGAATATGTCTTATAGAATCCATTTTGTAATATTCTTTGTCGGCTGCTATCTTTACTGTTTGTTCTTCTACGTATTTTCTCTTAGTCGCAAGCACCATTTGAATTGAAACTATTTGCAATATCTAAACCTTAAAGCGAATCTGCTTATATTTGATTATGTACTTTAGAAAAGAAGCTTCACGTTTTTACTAACTTTTTGTTTCATAATATCGTTAGAGTACAATGGCCAGACACGATCAGGAAAGTGTAGCCCTGGTGCAGAACAGGAAACTCCCGTAAATAACCAATTTGCTGTCCAGAATCTCCACATAAGCTCAAGACTGAATAACTCAGACTGGAACCTATAGGAAAAAGTACAGCCCTGGTACAGAACGGAAAACTCTAATAAATAACCAATTTCCTGCCTAAAATAGTATAGTTTGCCACACGCAGGAAGTAGGGGGACCACCACATAAGCCCTAGACTGGACTCAGACTGGAACATATAGGAGAACTAAACACAAGGAGACCAGAAGCGAAAACAAGACTTGCAATCTACTATGAGCGTCAGCCACTGACAGCAACTAATAAGCAACTTTTTTCCTGTTATGTACTTTTTCGATATCGACTTCCATATAAATATCAATTTCTTGTTCTCAGATATGCATGGACTGACTTTTCTTGCATGGATACCTAAACTTCTTCTTCTTCTTCTTCTTCAGCCTGTATTCGTCCACTGCTGGACATAGAGCTCCTCCATTTGCTTCCATTGATTTCTACTCTTGGCAATTCTCATCCACTGCTTGTCCGCGACTTGTTTGATATCATCTGCCCACCTCTTCTGTGGTCTGCCTAGTCCTCGCCTGTTCTCTCTTGGTCTCCAGTTTGTTAATTTCTGTGTCCATTTTTCGGGATTATCTCGGGCAACATGTCCGACCCATTGCCACTTGATCTTGATCCTTGCTATACGTTCTGCGACATCAGTAATCATTGTTCTTTCACGAATGTCGATATTTCGAATCCTGTCTCTCAAACTAATCCCTAGCCTGGCCCTCTCCATCGCTCTTTGGGTTGTACTGAGCTGCTCTAAGATTTTGTTTGTAACCCAAACTAATACTAAACTAAATAAACTAATGATACCTAAACTATGTGGGGAATATTAACAATAAAAAAAAATACGGAAGTTTTACATATAATTTAGCGTGGCAACATCGCAGGCGTCCTTTCACGGCTGAATGAAGCAGAAAAGGCCCGTATTAAGCATTTCCAAAGCCGAAGCGTGACAAGATAATATTCAGTGATAAAGTAACCCACACGATGCCGAGAAATAGAAGAACAGCGGAGAAAAAGTCGGCGATTATACATTCACGGCATGGGTGCGTAGTCACACCACGCAATACCCATCAGTCATCACCCCCTGGGAGGCGTGCTTATAATCACTTTGTGAGAGCCATAGTCACTCTCGCTGTGTAGTTACAGTTTTTTGCTTGTTAAGTTCATTGTGTAACGCTAACGCCTTTTCAATAGGAGTTGTCGGATCAAACGACAGGCACTGTTTTCAATTGGCGTGTAGAATAATTTGTTATAAAGGCATAGCCGCTACAAAAGATACTGGATGTACGTACGAACGTATAACTTGAAATTTATTTCAAATGATTTTTGTCAAGATGAGTGTAAGTTAAAATGCGAAATTAACCAAAAATAGGAAGACTAAATGGTAGATGGTAACTAATGAGTAAGATTGTGGCTAACAGAAGAATGTGAACTGCGAGTTACAATATCAACAAACTAGAACCTCAAGAAATAAACCCTAACAGAAAATTCTAGTTGTCCAGGTTGGTACTTGGAACAGCTCCTCACATTTCGAAAAAATCTTTTAAATGAAAACATCAATCAGGAGCCTCGGAATACGAACTGATCGAAGGATTGAAAACGGATAATGAATATGGTTATATGGAATATACAAGGTACGGGTACAAAAATATAGGAGAGGTATTTAAGAATTGGCAAAAATGAAGTTATGTTTGGGTACTTACTGGAAAAAGGGCGAGAAACCGAAACTATTGGTGATTATATGCACTTTCACAGTAGTAAATAAACATGATAAAGATAAAAAAGGAGCGTCTTGTTCTTCTTGTTACAGTGTTTATCCTTTTTGGATTTTACCCTGCTGTATTAATTGTATCTACTAAATAAAATGTAAGCTGTTTTTCTTTTTGTGGCAGTTTAATCTTTTAGAGAAGGGCTGCAAATCTTGGTTGATCGCACTACGCAGTACTGCGAGAGGTATGGAATGACTTTGAATACAAAAAACAAAAATCATGATTGTCAGTAAGAACAAGCTTAAAGACGAAACAATCTACGTTAAAGGAAAAGCTTTAGAGAAAGTACCCAAATACAATTACTTGAGAAGACAACGACGCGTTGAGATTGCAGTAGCGCTTTCAAAACTGGGAATAGAAATTAGAACTAAAGTATTGAGATCCTATGTTCTCTTTATCCTTTTATGTGGAGTTAAAACCTGGACAATTACGAACGCAACTGAAAAAAGACTTGACAGCTTTGAGATGTGGTGTTAGTAAAAAAAGTGTGGAAAATATCATGGACCCAACACGTAACAAACACGCAAACATCAAAAAATATGAAAAAGAAATAGTCACACTATAAAGGAAAGAATAATGAACTACATTGGTCACATATTAAGAAATGAAAAATATGTGTTGATGCGATTGCTTATACAAGGGAAAGTGGAAGGAAGAAGAGAACCGAGGAGACGACGCACGTCCTGGTTGAAAAATTTAAAACAGTTGAGTGAAAAAACAACAATCAACTCTTGATAACTGCTACAGATACGGTAAAATTAGCCGTGATGATCGCCAATGTCCTTCAAGTATGAGGCACACGAAGAAGAAGGAAAAGAAGAAGGTAGTCTGATGTTAATGGAATAAAACCATGCTCTTGTATTCTTGTTTTTACTTACTATAAGAAAGTATTTCTTCTTATAGTTAAGTACCATGCCGTATCGTTCACTGGCAGTCACTACACAATCTATTATATTTTATTATTAGGTATTTAGCATTATGTGTCAGTAGAACGGTGTCGTCTGAGTATCTGAGATTGTTAATTAGTTTTCATCGATTGATACATCATCTATTAAATGGTCCCCGAATAATTATAATAACCGTTGACAATACATGAAAGACCAGAAGTTACACTAAGAACAGAACTTGGACTTGTATATATTGTTGTTTACAGATGACCAGGTAATAATAGCAAACGATGAAAACAGCAACATTCATGACTAGAAAGGAAGAATAAAGGGGCAGTGAGAAATTTCATTTTAGGGACAGAGGCTGATCACTAACAGTTAGCGTCTAACCTCCTCTGTAAGCTTAGTCTCTAATGTTATCACGTCCGCAGACGAAATGTATTCTTACCTAGTATTTGGTTTTAGGTTAGTTGTTAATATCTGAATATGCACACAGTGTGGTGAAACAGGTCATGTTTAAGTAAGTAGATACTATGTTTAAAACTTTTCAAAAATAGCATTTAAATTGATTTATTTTAAATAAATCATATTTATCTAAGGAAACAAACCTTGTGATTCCACTTTTGTTAAGAATTTAGAGCACACTCCTGGTAATAACTGCGAACGTGAACAAAATCAAAAGATAGAATAATCAATACATATTCAATACCATAAACGAAAACAAGCATTCGCTCGATAAGGATAATAACTTTTTCGAGGCAGAAAGAGATAAAATATATACTGTTCTCGGAAGGTTTATCGTCCAATTAAATCAAAATGGAGGTTGCTGCAGCAGCGGTGTGTCGAGGCCGTACATCAGATCGCAGATAGCCAAGATGTGTATTCGAAGAATACAATGAATGCAGTCACAGAATCCGCAGATCTGGTAAACAACAGTTTATCTCATTTATCTGACTTATTGATTGAATTACATTAGTCGAAACAGATTTTTCAATATTTGAATTTTGGAAAGTGATTTACCCTGATGGAAAAGTAGTTTATTTTTTACCAGATAAGGACATTTCTGTTGGATTTTGTACTTAAGTTGTTGCTAAAATTGGCATAATGAAATCTGTAACCCTTGAAAAACGTTTGAAAGAAATCTGTAGAAACACTCGAACGATTTAGTTTTGATCAAATCATAATATGGTGTACTTTTTTGTGAATAATATCTCTGGTAGTAGAGCCCACTAGAGTGTTTATTATTTGTGCCTTACTGAGTGGATTCGACAACACAGTTTTAAATATTATTTACAACAAAGAAGAAAATTGCGATAGCATTAAATTGGGCACTGCCTTGATTATGTAACTACTATACTGTTCAAATTAATTTTGACAAACATGTTTTTCTGTTCTGAGTTAATATGTGACTATCGGTGATATCCCGAACCGCCTCAAACCGATTTTACCTGCCTAGAGACAGTGTGACGCATCGATTGTGACTATAATTTAACATTTTACTGGCTTTAGAGTGTCAGTAGTTCAGTTGTGAGCCTCTCTGTATGGCAGCCGGTGGTTCTAATGTTGTTTCGTGTAATACGTATTACTTTTGCTAGTTCAAAAATGGATATTACTCCTACGAATCGTGCTAAAATAATTGCCCTTAATGAACATCCATCTATGACTGTAAGAGCCGTTGGTATTAGAAATTTAAGTGCTTTAAGAATTTTAAGAACATTTCAAGATTTCAAGATCATTGCCTCCAAAAAATAAAGTAAAATATGGGGGCAAACGGAAAACAACTCCAAAAGCCAATAAAATTCTAGTAAGAAATAGCAAATTAAACCCAAGAAAGACAAGCACATATTTTCGAAGTGATGTATTAGATTATGGTATTGAAGTGAGTACCTTAATTGTACAAAAAAAGCTTCTGAAAGTTGGCCGAAAGGCAAGAAATGAGAAGAAAAAATAATTTCTAATACAGAAAATGTCGAAAAAAAAACGTTGAGCATGGGCCAAAAAATACCGATCAAGGACTGAACAAAGGTGATTTTCAGTGATGAATCACACTGATTTATACAGGGATATAAATAAAGTTTTGTTAGACGAAGTGAAAGTCATATCCAACATAATGTAAAATACCCTTCTAAACAGATGTTTTGGGGGTTTTCACAACAAATGGCACTGGAAACTTAGTTCCTATTAAATAATTGATTAATTCTACCAAATACATTGAAATATTACGCAGAAGGATTCTTTCATTCTCATTCATGGAAACATTTGACGGAACATTTTAACATGACTTTGTCAGACTTTTATGCGGAAAAAAAGTAAGTTTGCTTGATTGGCCTGGTCATTCACCAGACCTAAATCCCATTAAGAACTTATGGCATATTCTCAAGAAAAGTTTAGCTAAGATAATTTGCCTACAAAAGAAAAAACGATAACAAGTGCTATACAAGTGTGGTTCCAGATGACGAAGTCAGAACATGTGCGCTAAACTAGTGTAGTCAAAGCCAAAACGTGTATGAGAGGTAATTTATGTTAAATGAGGACATGCTTCGTACTAATATATAGATTTTCAGTCTACTTATGGTATGGTATAATATGATTAAAAGCTAACGTTTTAGAAAAAAAAATGTTTTTCATTTGTCCCAATTAATTCGAAGAACATAGTATTTTATCACTGCTCTTGATTTATTTATTCTTTCGGTTCTTTAATAGGTGACGCGAGACGTTCACTTTGACGTATTATCACGGATGACTATAGCATGACGGTCATCATAAGACGACCATGTTATGGTCATCGTTGCTATTGTCAAAAGTAGATTCATTGTCAGATTTTACTGTATGCAACATATTCTACAGAATGGTAAATACAGTTCCTTCCGAATTGGTTTTTTTTTCGGAAACCGTTTATTCCTATAATCTGTCTTACTGCAGCCAATCAGCTTATTGTAAATTTTCCATTCGTGTATCCTTCTGGCTCAGGTTTTTAGTATTAACGACTACTTACGTAACCTTGGCCGATTACTTTACCTCCCTCCGAAGCACGATGGCGGTTCAGTTGAATTACAAATAGAAACATTTCTCGTCTCTATCCCAGGATTAAACCCGAGCGGTCCGGCTTGGTAAGCCAGTACATATCTACTGAGCTATGGCCGCCTTACCCAGGAATGTAGTTGAGTGAGTACACTGTTCAAACAAGTCGAGTAAATTAGTTCCCTAAATCAAGTTACGTAAAAACAATCGGTTACACACAGACAGTTGAAAACACTGGTTACATCTGAACCAAGCTGTAAGCTAGTAAGGTATCGGGCAGTTCTTGCATATTTAACGGAATGTTCAGACATAATATTATATTTCTACGTATTTGAAACCAGATCTCATAAATGACTCAAAATCTAATTTTCGAAGAAATTTATTCATAAAAATGTTTTAAACGGTTGTCGTAACTGTGTAACAACTCCTACTGCTTTAATATAATCAACAAATATGTGGTCATATATTATCAATTCTTTATGGAAAAACAGAAAATAGTCCTACACTACATTTAATGTAGGATGATTGTCAGATAGTTTTAATAAAAGGCACACTAACTTCGTTCACTGGCCTACATGGCACCGCTATCATGGCCTTTTCAACATAATAACTTCAGTTGTTTTTAATATGCACAAATGCCAGCGAAAATTAAACCCAATTTTTAGCAATTATGTCACACGAACGCCGGTAATGGGCGTGTGTGTTGTACCTCATCCTACGCGACCAATTTATTTTTTAAACGATGTTGATTTTGTAGTTTAGCAACCGGACAAATTATACGCTTAAAAACAGCAGGTGCGTTCACGAAATATATCGAGGGCCAATTTATTTCGAACATGCCGGTCGGAGGACGAAAAATACCTGAGCGTTTTACAAGTCGTAGAGAGTAATATACGGGTAGACAAATTGCTTCAGGATCGGATTTCGTCGCTTTTTATTAAAAAAAAAAAAGAAAACAAAAGAAAAACAATGAACATTATATCCCAAATGTTCAGTGCGAAATATGGGAACTCTTAATGTTCAAAATATAAATATCAAAAAATATAGTCCGTCTAGAAAGTATCCGGAAAAAAGAAAGCAGAATTATAATTTTACGGTATTTATTTCTATCACTTGAAATATAAAATGTCAACAAATAATTCATCTCATTTACTCATAAAAGCTCCATTTAAATCTAAACACTTAACTAAACGTCCGGGTATACCCGAAACTAGGTCAAGGCCATAATTTTCGATAATGGTGTTCCAGGCCTGTAAAACTGACCGAATCAAACCTTCTTTATTTCGTGGCGCTGCTCGTTCCACTTCAATCTTCATCAGTCCCCATATGTTTTCAATGGGGCTAAAATCTGGAGATGCTACTGGCCACGGAACTGTTGCCAATTCGTGTTCTTGCATCCAAGCTTGAGTATAAGCAGAAGTATGGAATCTTGCATTATCTTGCTGAAAACGCCACCCCTCTGGATATAAAACATGAGCCGTTTCAAGAAGAAAACCATTTAGGATGTCACAATATTTCGCAGTATCAACAGTACCATTAACTATACAGAGAGGTGTAGCACCACGCTGAGATATTGCTACCCAAACCATTATTTTAATGGGACATTTGGAAATTTCAACGGTTACATTTTCTCTTCATAGGAATGTTAGATGATTTGCACCAAGCTGGAAACAACTTTCATCAGATATAAAAACATTATTAAAATTATCTTCTTGAAAACGTTGACAAAAGTCTATTCTTCGTTGCCTTTGCAGAGGTGTCATTGTAGGGATTTTTTTTGGATTCCTCGATATGTAGCCTTGCTTTTTCAGTGACATGCGGACAGTTTCTGGGCACACTTTTATTCTTCGTTGATTTCCAAATCTGTTTGCTAATTTTCGAAACCCTAGGCGCGGATTTTGTCGTCCCTAAGCCACTAAAGCATTTAAATTGTTTTCGCGAATCTTACGCGGTCTACTCGAAACTGGTCTATGTCTCATATCTATGCCATTTTTTATCCTCTTTATTGTCTCATACACTGCACTTTTTCCGAGTTCAGTTAACTGCACTAATTTTTTAACATTTTGGACACCCTTTCTATACAAATATTCCACCACTTTTCTTTTTTTAACTTGCAACATTATTTCACAAATCTTAAGTCTGTTTACAAACAACAATATTTGACAGATGGTGTTGTCATGCGATTTTGTCCATAACCTACTACCGGTACAACCTACTTGATGCATTACTTTTTTCTTAAAATGTTACAAAAAGGAAATCTATTAAAATTAGGAAAAATAAAAAATTCTGGATACTTTCTAGACGGACTATAAACCACCAAAATAACACGGCAAAAATTTTAATTTACAAAACAATCTTGATTTACTTAAATACGCATGACCACATTGTTCTCATCTACTGAGCGGGCAATTTGACGATATATTGCGAACAGACTAGTTTTATCTGATATAAAATTGTGTTTAGTATGGATCTAAACATGGAATATATTTCAGAAGACATGTGCAACTTGGTAGTTCATCAACTTCAGCTAGCATCACATTCATCTCACAATCCTCATCGAGCAATCAAATTTTCTGGAAGTAATGGTATAGAAGTACAAATTCTCTCATATTCTCCAGATATATGTATCTTTCTTACATATGTATACTATATATATAAAAATTTTTGTTTAGTATCGACCGTATATTATTTAAAATAATTTTCTTGGGTATATGTCAAGTTCTATCGGTCTGGAATTAAAACAATTCTATTTTCTAGTCACTTAATATTTCTCCAACTGATTGTTGGCTCCATCAGAAGTGCTCTACAAATTTATTAAAACAAAGAGATAAGCAACATTACGATAAAATTACATAAATATTTACTTACAGAGGTAGAACTATTCACAAAAAAGACATGACAAACATTTGTTTGACACTTTCACAATTAGACTGATTAGAATTTAGCAAGAACTGTATTATTCTCGTTTTTTGGGTGGTTAGAAAAAAAGTTTAGAAATCTGCCTGATGCGGTAGGTTTTTTCTTGCTATGAAAAATAGAATACTGAATACATGCGACGACCAGTTTCTAAATAATAGTCAGAGCAAATTACTTGAGATATTTATTAACAACGGTTATCTAAAGACACTCCTTAAACAATTAATTTATAACTCCCACTATTATGATGGACCATTGGATAAAGATATTTCACAAAACTTTACATATAAAAGATTGCCCTTCGTTAATAATCTAACAAATAAGATTACAGCCCTCTTCAAACCGTACATCAGAATTTGTAGATACAGCGTTATTAGTAACAAAAGTCTATTTTCTCGTGTCAAAGATAAGACAGCAATAATGTATACTACCAATACAATCTATAAAATACCGTGTTTAGGCTGCGAAGATTGCTATATTGGACAGACAAGTCAATGGTTAAAACAACGTATTACCCAGCACAAAAATGACTGCTATAAAGGTAAAAACACATGCGCTGTTGTCGAACACTCCGTCAATACAGGTCACAAATTTGACTATACCAATGTTGAAATCCTACAAACAGCAACTAATTATAAAAACGATCTGTTTCTGGAAATGTGTTATATTACTAAAACAAAAAATGTAATAAATTACAAAGCAGATACTAATCAGCTAAGCAGCATCTACAACAATATTCTGCAATTCATTTAAGTCAATATTAATTTACGATATACCAGCTACCATATTTTTATATATAGAAATTTAAAGAAACTCATCTAGTCCACTATACACTTTTTGTTGTTTTATGTGTATATTAATTATTTTGAAAATTGTCAGTCTAATTGTGAAAGTGTCAATAATGTTTTTCATGTCTTTTTTTGTGAATAGTTCTACTTCTGTAAGTAAATATTTATGTAATTTTATTGTAATGTTGCTTATCTCTTTGTTGTAATAAATTTGCAGAGCACTTCTGGTGAAGCCAACAATCAGTTGACGAAATATTAAGTGACTAGAAAATATAATTGTTTTAATTCCAGACCGATAGAACCTGACATATACCCAAGAAAATTATTGTATATATATATATATATATATATATATATATATATATATATATATATATATATATCAAGAAAGTTTAGAAATCTGCCTGACCTAAAATTGTTTTAATTCCAGACCGATAGAACCTGACATATACCCAAGAAAATTATTGTATATATATATATATATATATATATATATATATATATATATATATATATATATATATCAAGAATATAAAGAAGTAGAATCAACAATTACAGTAATGAAAAGCGGTAAAGCACCTGGAATAGATGGCATAACAGTGGAACTGCTTAAATCATCATCATCTTTGGCTCTACAACCCTGTGTGGGTTTTGGCCTGTTCAAGAATTAGTCTCCATTCCCCCCCTATCTTTCGCCCTGGCTTTCCAATTTCTGACCCCTAGATTCCCCAAGTCATCTTCGACTTAAGTTTTATATCTAGATCTTGGCCTGCATCTCTTCCTGGTTCCTACTGGCTCTTGATATAATATCTGTCTTTGGAGTCTCCAGTGTCCATTCTCTCAAGGTGTTAGCCACCTTAGTCTATTAATTTTAATAGACCTGACGATGTTGCATTTTTCATAGCATTGTTACAACTCAAAATTGTAGCGCCTGTGCCATATCCCGCTTTCTTGTACTCCTTCGTATATGTGCCTAAGTATTCTTCTTTCAAAGCTGCCTAACAGTTCTTCGTCGCTTTTTACAATAGTCCATGTCTCTGACGCGTATGTTACTTACTGAACTGCTTAAATACGCTGGCAAAAAAGCCTGAAAAATCTTAACAGGCACATTTATTAACTGTCTAAGATCAAGATGCATATCAGACCACTGAAATACAGCAAACATAATTCTCATTTGTAAGAAAGGTAGCAAAGAGGATATCAAAAACTACAGACCTAAAAGTCTACTACCAATCATATACAAAATATTCACAAAGATCATCAACGACAGATTAACAATTACAGATTAACAGGAACATTTAGTGAGAAGAACTGACAATAGATGGTCCACTAGAATTACACTGTGGGATCCAAGAGGCATCAAGAGACCAAGAAGACGTCCAAATTTAAGATGGATCTATGACATAATGAAACAAGCCGATATAATATGGTACAGAAAAGCGAATATTAGACAATCGTGGGCAGAAATGAAGAACGACTATGTAAGGAAGGCTGCACCATAATCGTTAGAATACGCTGAGAATGACGATATATACATATATACTTTATACTTTTCAATACATCTTATCTCCAGATAAAGGTATCGAAAATATATGGTCATTTTTAAACCCAAGCTATACGAAAACTATATCTAGCTGAATCATAATGACTTAAGCGATAAGTGTATAAACGTATATTATTCAATCGCCACTCGTATAATTGATCTTAATTAGTGGTTTCATGTTTCATTGCACATGTTTAACACTAACGGCAAAATAAAATATGTACAACCATTCTGAAACGGTTTTGCATCACTCAAAGAGCAAAGAAAGAATAGTCCACATGAGGGTACCTCAAAATTATTGTGGTAAAAGCAATACATAACTATACGAGTACAAGGAGCAAATACGGGGGCTGTAATAAGCGGAATAAATTTAAATATGTCAGAAATAGAGCAAACAAGAAATGCAAAATATATCTTTGAAAAATGTTCTCAGTTTTCACATATACACACGGTTTCACCGCAATGTGAGTTTCTCAGTTACACATTAACATATAAACGAGCTATTTATTTTATCGTAACATCTATTTGATGAAACACGTTCGAAATGAATAAATACAGTAAAAATTTTCAAAAATATAATTTAATTGTATTATTTGATTAAAAGAAAATAAATGCGAATTAATGTAAAAAACAACCAATTATATATTATATTTTTTGGTTTTTTTAGCGTTGGCGACCATCATCGCTAGAAGAACTAATTTATTCCCATAATAACCTTATGCATCAAAGAAGTAAAAGTAATCTTAAAACAATGGGATGAATGAACACACAATATAGAAATATATAATCATAAAGAAAAATCGCAAATGATTTCTAGTTTTTACATACGCTTACAAAATTAATCATTATCAAATTAATACAGTCTGTCGAATACGGACCTGCGCGCAGAACTTCCACCAATTGTTAAAATTCGCAAAAGAATCTCCTGAAATTTCGTGACGTTTCTTTAGATGAATGACTTCTCCGAACTTCTTTCATACAAATACACTTGATACGGTCCAAATTTCGTTCCCCGGAGGGCATCTATGAAGCTGAATCGCCCTTTGCCACCTGTCCCTCTTATGCTATACTTGAAAAAGATAATATGTCTCGCGATAGAAGCCATTCTGGCGGTTATTGCCTTAGGAGGACCTAAAACAGGTTATTAGTGCTATGACGATACGAATATTGGGAATGCTATTACGTGAGTGGATTATTCTAATATATTAAGGATTTTGCAACCGAAATATTGTAACGAATTCTGATCAGTTAAATAATAAATCATATTATTTTTAATAAACTTTTGTCAGTTATTCCATCAAATAGGCGACGTGGACACACCTCTTAACGTCAAAACATCAATATTAATAGTTTATTATTAATAAATTTAAAATTTTGTTAAGTGTATTTTCGATATCCTTTCTAGGTCATCGAAAATTTTATCAGCAAACTTTTAAAAAGTGTGTACATTATTAATTAAAATAGCAGATAAGAGAAGGGGGAGATTTTATTGCGATTTCGCGTCTTCGAATAATAAGGTCTCGATTACATAACAATATACTGTACATTTTTTTAGAATTAGATTTTAAACATTTAAAATGCAGAATGTTATAATAATATAAATATATGTTACGGTTAAAACGCAAATATCAAATAATACTAGAATTATCCGGATAGAGTTAGAATTATCCTACATAGTGGATAAGGCTAAATATTTGTAAATATTTCGTTCTATTCTTGATTTATTTGGTTAAAACTATATTATCCTGTCCAAATTAACCTTCTTCTTTTAGTGCCGTGCACCAGTGTTATTTATGCCTGTCCAGTTCTTTATATTTCGTAGCCACGACATTTGTTTGCGACCTACTCTTCTCTTGCATTCAATCTTTCCTTGAATAATTAGTTGAGGGATTGCGTATTTTTTTCCTCTCGGGATATGGCCCTGATATCCAATTTTTCGTACCTTGATCAAGTTGAGTAATTCTCTCTCAATAGTTTCCTTCTTAAGACGTCCTCGTTTCTCTATGAGGACGTCGACGCATACCATGGACCCTATCTGTCTACGGTATGCGGAACATTCTTCGCATACGGTATGCCGTATAACAATATGGACCATACATAGTATTTTACCATCCTGTAGCGGCGATTGCAGGAAAGATTGCGGTTATATAGTAGCGGTTTAAATTTAATAAAAGCTTGTCTTTCTTGTTCGGTACGGCATTTTATTTCTTGTTGAGGACCCCGTTCTTCATTCTATACCATACCCAAGTATTTGAATGTTTTCACTTTCTCGATTGGAGCGTTGTCTACTTGCAGCTGTCCTCTTAAAAGTGCATTCTTTTCTTATTGCCATGCATTTAGATTTTCCAGCATTTATCTTTAAGCCAGATTTTTTTCCTACGGTATTTATTTTATTTAGCATTAACACAAAAGCACAGGAGACAAAATACACCCCTGTCGCACCCCTCTTAAAATAATATAAATAACCGTTTCTAATTTTCTTCTAAAAGAAGAAGTCAGCAACAAGAATATACCAACATTGATGGATCAATAGAAGGTCAGAGACACATTATCTATACATACTCAATACACAATGCATAAACACACAATACATAAATTTGATATCGTTCCTTCGTCTCCAAGATAAAACCAAAACAACTCAAACCATGGCTATATTTTATCTGCCAGCAAGATCGAGGCCGAGTAAAATTGGCCAACCGCCAACAATACACAACAAACTGGTGTATGACCCTGTCGAAACACCAAAAAAAATTATAAAATGTAATTTTTATCACAACCAATTATGGCTTAACCCCACTTAAATATAATGTTGAACTTGTCACAATATAATATATGCCACAAGAAAACAGATTCAGAATATCTTTAAAGGCTGCAATTTAAATACTTGAAGAACAGGTAGTCAAAGAAAAAAAAAAGAAAAAAAAGAGAAAACTTCATAAAGACTGAAGATCTTGGAAGCAGTAGATCAGTAATATTAAAGTATATAATCATGATGGGAGATGGTTAGACGGAACATATCATTAATATTGGTATGACCCATGTCAGAGACATGTAGGGAAGGGTCTTGTGTCATATAATCTGTACATGTGTCTCTTTAACGTTTCAGTGATTCATGTAGCATAGCTTTGATTACTCTATATTAACACTCTACCAGAGGTATTCCTCTTAAATTTGCGCATGCATTTGATCTAAGTATATATTTTATGTAATTGTTTTCGTTTAAAGTCGTTTGTTCTGCGTAAATTATGTCGGCCATATACAGAAAGTAAAGTGTCGTGTAGTAACATCTTTTGGTATATCTAAATTTGTACACTTTGAGCGTAATTTTCACTACCATGTTCTCCATAAAACCGTCTGTCTGTTATATAAGACATTAAGACATAAGATATTAAAAATATATTGTATCCACTTTGTCATTGTTTTTAAGGATCACGTTCTCTATGAAACCGTCTTGCTGATGTGTATGTTATCAAGAATATATTGTTTAATCACAAAAATCACACGGTTCTATGCTGTCTAAAAATATTTAGGAATTAAGTAAAAAGTAGAACGCTCCCTTAATATTATCCACTTCATATCAAACACACGAATGCTATGATGATAATAATAATAAGAAGGATGTAATATTAAAATAAATTACGAAATATTCCAAGAAATCTCCACTGATAAAATCGTTCTAGATTTCTCTTTGTTGCTTATATCTATAAGCTACCTATTACGAATTATAAAAAAACATACCTTAAAATTCCATTATTATATTTCAGATCACTTAAAAGATAATAAAAATTGGAAAACTCCAATTAAAAATAAAGTACTTTATTCCAACTCGTTTGCAAAATTATCTGATATATTAAATTGTAAATATATCAGGCAAAAGTCAGACATAAGAGATTATCAAGTGTAAACATGGAAATGAAAATATTGACATTTCTCAGCTTACAATATTGGTTAATCAAGGTTTAATATCGAAACCGAAGAACACATGTTTTCAAGCTAAATTATAAGTATAAAGATTAAATGATTGTGAGATCAATTCTTAGGTAAGAAAATAGAATCTTTGATTGCTGAGCGTATCGCAGAATATTGCGAATTTTATAGGTACAAGGAATCGCCAGTTCAATTAGATCAGCTAAAACGTATCCAGGGGGAATATAGTATCAGATCATAATCCTGTTATTTCAATGTGTGTAACCTTTTTTTGATGTCGCTAGAAACGTCACCGATGGATATACTTCGAAAGGCAGCTAGACGATTGGTGAAAAGTGAATCCTGGGTTCGAAACTAGCTTTTGGAATTGGTAAAATAATAATAAATAGATAAACAATCCTCCAACATACAATTGAATACAAAATATGTGAACAGTAAAGGAAGCAGTAATTAAAAAATTATAATAAAATAAAAAATCTGGATCAGAACTTAACTTGAGTTAAGTGAAACTCTAAACTTAATATTTTAATTTAAATCTTAAACTATAGTTAACAATCGATGAAAATAAAATAAATTAAACTCCTTGTAACAAACAAAAAAAAAGCAAACCGACACTGTAGTTTATCAAATAAAACTCGCATTGCGTTTAATAGGATATTAAAGTGAAGAAGGATATTAAACTGAAGTTCGAGTAGTGATGCTTAATTACTCTTGACTTCTAGTAATTAACAGGTAACTAAAATATGATCTTTATTTGTCAAAGATCCTCGCAACTCTCGGATTTTTCCCGAAAGTATCATAAATAACTTACAGTATGTTGTCGTCTGTCTACTCCTTGAACACTCACTGACTTTAGTAAACTTTTAACTACTTACTAAGGAACTGATAACTAATTCAACTGTATTAGTATTACTAAAAATACATAAATCGGTATTTAACTTGGAGATTCGATTTGAAAGTATTACGACTATACATTTCTTAATAGAAATACACGAAGATTATTAGATTTAGCTCAAAATCGACTGGGGATACACTTCTTCACCCCTAAATCACCACACCAAAAGTATCTTGTCTTTCCTTTAGAAAATTACCAGCTCCCCTAAAAAAGTAACAGTCCTATGATCAAACTTTCTCTTATAATTCCTAAAATTATTAGCTAGAGGAGAAGCCACTTTCTGACACATTGAGATCTATCAGTTTAGCAAAAGGTTCTAAAAAGAAAGTGAAGTGTGTCTAATTGAACGCTTTAAAATATACTCCCCGCGGTGAAGAAGGGTTCAAGGTCTATAATAGTCCTTACTCTCGGGTGGGCAATGGTCACGCTTTCTCAAGTTGACGACAAGCAGTTTAAAAATTGAAAACGCATTACTCGGTAGCGTATCATTAGTATGTCGAAGGAAAATAAATTAAAATAAAAAACATTAAAAGATTTAAAAAATGTCACACTATTATATCAACATTTTATGTCAAACTTAAAAAGCTCCTAACTAAAAATACTAGAAGAAATACAGGTATCCCAGTTAAGGAATGAATCAGTTAGACAGAAGGCTACAGAAGCAATTAATGAAGAGCTGGATAATAAAAAAATTAACACCATTGAAGGCAATGATAAAGAATGGGAAATAATATTTCCCATTTTTCCAATAATATTTTAAGTTATGGGAAAAACCCATTTATGATGATGGCATAATTATTCCGAAAACGTTCTGTGATGTAGCCCGATAGTGTTTTTATATAAATATACCTTTTATAAAGGAATTTTTTTAACAAAAAATTTTTGTGATTCAGCTACAGGAATTTATTTTCCTTGTGAATTTTACTTATTTATTAAATTTATATATTAGCAGAAACGGAAGAAAAGCCGTTTTGACGAAAATACAGCGTTTAACTATAACTCATTTTAGTTATATGCGTAAGCGTTATACACTTTAAGAGCCTTACACAAAAAAAGAATTAGTATAAATGAGCAATACCGGAATTAATCGCAGAGTGAATAGCTGTACAGCTTTGTGTTAGCAGTTTAATGACATTTTTAACACACATTGCCTGCCAAAGACAAGAAGGAACATGGTTGGTTGTTTAATTTATGATTACCATTCATTGTACCCATTGTCTGATTAAAACAGTTTTAGTACACATTAAATATACTCACAATAAAGTAATGAGTAATAGAAACCTCTCAACTCTTAGAAAGCTTTATTTGTCATTCTAATGTAGCAAATCACTACCAAGAATCTGACCATAGAACACTATTTGCCTAAACTTATATTTTAACCAAAAATCTATACCCATATTACTGAAAGATTTGTGGTTCCCTAGAAATTTAACAGCATCTACAACAAACAAACATAGAGGACGGCAATTATTGTCTCCCCACTTCTTTCTTTCCTCCCAACATTTTTTCTCCAAACGAAATGTTGAGTTTTGGTTATGGATTATAAATTAAAAACACCTAGGTATAGGTAATACGACCTTGTCTACTTTATTCGACAATAAGTACGGTAAATTAGAACTTTTTAACTATTTCTTGGGAACTAAATTAATATTACGCTGTTATTGATGCTGAAATTATGGAACATGCTGAAACAAAAAGAATAAAAAATTTATTTTTTTCTTTCTTCAAAATTTTAAACAAACTTGTAGGTTTACGTAGGAAGAATGGATTCATTAAGTTGAGTGACAATCAATTAGAAAGTAGTAATATTGGCCATACCAGTACAAAGTAATTTGATGCTTCGTTGTTCAGTAAGTTGTTCAATGCTGGATGATTTGAACTTTTTGCTAGTATAGTATTATGGACGTAGTTATACGTCCATCGCTAGTATTAACTCAAAATGTTCCATCAAAATATTTCTCTTAAGATAAGCAACTTATATCATTATACCACTGGCCAGAATCGAAAGAAATGCACCACATGCAAAAAAATTATTGACATGGATCACAAAAACAAAGTGTACCCAGATTATTAAGCTTTCATTCTTGTTATTATTTAATTCTAAAATATTGAATATAGAGTGGAACATGTATTTAAATTCAATTCAATTTAAAAAAAAAACAAATTTTGGAAAAAACACTAGAATATGGCATTGATACTCATCACATATTTATAGACTACAAAGCTGCCTACGACTCTGTGAATAGAAGAGAAATGTTCAAAGCAATGAAAGAGCTAGGAATACCAAATCAGTTGGTAAATTTAACAAAACTAACTTTTGAAAAAGTTGAATGTAGGGTACGAATGCAGGGGGAACTGCCTTGAACCTTTTAAAACAAATAATGGGCTGCGCCAGGGAGACCCGCTTTTCTGTATACTGTTCAATCTGGCTCTGGAAAAAGTACACAAAGTCACAAATCACAACCACTGGATCAATATATAATAAATCAGTGCAAATCCTGGCCTATGCTGATGATATCAATATTGTTGAGAGAACGGAAAACGCTCTACGAGAGGCGTATGTAGCATTAAAAGAATCAGCTACAAAAATTGGGTTTAATAACAAACACCAACAAAACGAAGTATATGAAAATAAGCACGCAACCACAAATTCTACGACCACTCGTTATAGAAAACGACGCCATCGAAACAATGAGCAGTGAACGAATTTGTATACCTGGGAGCGCTCTTTAACACTGAAAATAATACTACCGCAGAGATAAAACGAAGAATTTGCTCCGCCAACAGATGCTATTTTGGTCTCAATCTCCTCCGTAAATCTACAATTATATCGAGAAACACAAAAATAAAACTCTACAAAACAATAATATGCCCAGTCCTAACATATGGTTCAGAGACCTGGACTCTAACAAAAAATAATGAAAACATGTTAGGATGTTCCGAAAGAAAAGTACTAAGGCGAATATATGGAGCAGTTAATGACAATGGAGTGTGGAGAAGACAATACAACTTCGAACTTTATAGAATATACCAGTATATTCAGAACAAAATGACCCAGCTAGAAAAACGCTCCTTGATAGACCCATTGGCCAGAGAAGAAGAGGAAGACCCAGAATAAGGTTCCTTGATAACATTGATGAAGACATGAGAAATATGAGAATACGTGCTTGGGGGAGGAAGGCGTTCTTCTTCTTCAAGTGCCGTCTCCATCAATGGAGGTTAGCGGTTATGGTGGCAAACGTTTGTCTATCTTCAGCTGTTCTTAAGAGTTCCTCAAATCCAAGTCCTGTCCAGTTTCTGATATTACGTAACCAGGACAATTTTTTTCTTCCAATTCCTCGCTTTCCTTCTATTTTGCCTTTTATTATCAACTGAGGGATGTAGTATTTCTCGTTGCGCAACAAATGCCCTAAATAACTGGTTTTTCTTCTTTTGACTGTTCTCAATAGTTCTTTTTCTAAATTTTTCTAAGGGAGGCGTTAGGAGACATTTTTGAGGAGGCTACGACCCACGCAGGGTTGTAAAGCCAGAATGATGATGACGATGTTGAATGTATTTAAATGTTCAGTTTCGTTAATAAATTCAATTAGTGTTATCTCCTATCTTGTGTTTTCTGGTTGTGGTACACTTGTTTCCCAGGGTATCAGTATTCCCAGGGTATCAATGCAGAAATAAAAAGGTTAATTAATTTAAAATTAATGCAACTATATTTTAAAGAGTTTTTACCCATGTATTTACTGGCTTCATACATGTAGATCTAGATAGCACTGATGATAGAATAGTTATTCCTAAAAACGTTCTGTGATGTAGAACCCGATTGGGTTTTTATATTAATATGCCTCTTATAAAGGATTTTTTTACATAAAAACTTTTGTGATTCATGGTATACAGCCAACTACAGTCGATTTGTCGATCCTTGTCGATTTTAAAAAGGTTTGAGTTCTCACCATCTTACTAAACTCTTAGATATCCAGACTAATTTTATGTGCTTCAAAATATTGAGCCTATGTCATCGAGTTAGAATCTATGGAGAAGCTATGAGCATATTAACGTATGTACTAAAAACGGCGTAGGTAGGCGTGGCTAACTGTGATATCAATATGGCGGTGGGGTCATGGCCGGACTCAACAATATTAAAACTACTATAAAAATATGACTAGTTATTCAGAAGATTTAATCATAATCTAAAAAAGTGCAATACATTTTTAATAAACTATGATTTATTTATCCTGCGGTAAACACTAAAAACACGACATATTATACATAAAGATAAATTAATACAGTCAAATACTATTAATTTATTCTCTGAAGTACGGGCCATTACTTTGTTTACATATTTGTATACTATCCTGTAGAACGTTATTCCTGAAGATTTTTTATTAACATTGCTTCTGCCACTGCAACTAAGTTGAGAACAAGAAACCATTATTATGCACTATCACAATATATTATTACAGTTTCTATAAAATTATTATAAAACTAAAAATATTCGAAAAACAAAAAACGTAAATAAACTTATACGATCTGTCAAAAGTGGCAAAACAATATGGCCGAAGTGAGGTCGTTTTTAGTCACGTGATGCCCTCTCCATAGATTCTAACTCGATGGCCTATGTAAATCAGTTTTATGTAAAGAATCTTTATTTAAAACCCTTTAGTAAATCATTCGGTATCTGTTTTGAGTTGGGTCAATCGTATATGATCCTATTTTCTTGCTTTATTCGCTTTGAAATAAGATAAGAAATGACATCATTCATAATTTAGATTTATTATTAAAATTTTACCTTCCAGAATAACTAACCATATCCTATGCCTATAAAGATTAGAAACTAATGTCGAAAAGTTTCAAAATTGTAATAACAAATAACCGCCATTGCGCTTAACAGCTTGTCTTTTCACGACCGCACATTTTAAGTATCCTGTAGAGTTTATAAGCGAGTGTTAAAAGGAACCATTAAGCTTTATAGAACGTTAATTGCTTTTTTAAAAGGCTTAACACGCTGATTATTATAACGAAACGAGCTAATGATATTTCTGGTGATTAATATGATAACCCAGATTAGTACAATTTAATCATGTGAGTCAATAAAGACATTAGAGATCTATGGTCGCGTGACTTGGTACTAGGAATTAGGTTAACTCATTGATTATATATTATTTAATTTACAGTAAGAATATATTTTTTTAAATAATATATCCTTTTTAAACCTCCACACGCAATATAAAATTCCTATAGTTGGCTGTATACCATACATCACACAAGTTTTATTTAAAAATCCTTTATAAAAGGCATATAATTAAAAAGACCCTTTCGGACAAGACCACAACAGAATGTGTTCGGACTGCTTCTCAACACAACAAATTCGGACTAAAAAGTCCATCATCAGTGCATTTACCAGGTGTTTTACGCAAATATTTAGTGGCTTGACTCATGTACACCTGGTACATGCACTGAGTATGGACTTTTTAGTCCGAAAACGTTCTATGATGTAGCCCGAAAGGGTCTTTTTAATTATATACCTTTTATAAATGATTTTTAAATAAAACTTTAAACCTATTTTATTATAGTTAATAATAAAAGTCAAATGTAACATGTCTCATGCAATGAGACAAATTGTCTCGCAAAACAGAAAAACAAATTAGGTATATCGATATCGTATATACGTATTTCTGACTATTGGTCGTCTTCAGTACGGTGCAGCCAAGTTAGAAAAAGGGCATGTTAACTTGGGAAAGGATTACTACAGGAGCAGTAGCTGTAGCTTCCTCCGTGGTTATTGTTAGTTGTTGTCCTGGGAACCATCAGGGTTTTCTAACTCTAGTGCCGCAAATGGGTCGCATTGCGCCTGTAGTGATCCTTTCCCAAGTTAACATGCTCCTTTTCTAACTTACTGTACCGTACTGAGGACGACCAATAGTCAGAAATACGTATATACAGTTATCTTCCATCGTGTAACGATAAGACTACCAAAGAGAATTGAAGTACTATTGTAAAAATAATACCTCAATCAACCATGGGAGCTTATCGTCTATACCTTGCCTAGCTCAGTATCTCAAGGGTGAGTTCATCTTGTCCTAAACTAGGGATTGAACCTGAGTTCTCAGCTGATAGCAAACAAGACAAATTTTAACCAAACATATTTATTTAAAACAATAAAAAAACAATAATTAAACCTGCCAAAGCTTAACAGTTAATAAGTGCTACTTATTGCTTTGATGGGCTGCTTGTGTGTTCTAGCTGTTAGGTCCTCCAATTAAGTTGTGGCTTCTGGAGAGCTGCAGTCACATGTGGCTGTATGTCCTGACTAATTGTTGAAATCCAAATAAAGTGGTTGATATGCCAATAAAGTTTTGATATGCAAATAAAGCCAATAAAGTTTGATATGTCCAATAAAGCCAATTAAGCCAATAAACTAAAATATAAGATACAACTTGCATTAGAAACACATCAAAAAGAAAGGTTTAACTTCCTTGCCATCTTAAAAAATTACACTTAAACAGATAGCGTATGGCAAGGATAAAATGAAATATGATTGCTACTACTTAGTTAAATTCTGTTAAAGAGTCCTAATGCATATATCAGAAAAAAAATGTGCTTTCGAAAGAAAGTAAGGTTACAAAAATATTAGAAATGCCGTCAGAACTATAGAATAAATATCACAATGAAAGTACTTACCCCAAGAGAATTTGTAGACCATAAAAATGAGTCTTATAATAATTTTTGCCTTTTTTTATAAATTTCAAAAAGAGGCAAAACATAATCCCACTACAGAAAAGTTGTTTTGACAGAAAGTGGGAGACTGAACGAAGTTAGCACAGATGTCATAGGATGTTGCTATAGATATCATGAAACTAGCTTGTCTGTCAACACGGAACAGAATAGTCTGCAGAACAAAAAGAGAGAGGGCGAATATTTATTCTACGGGACAGAAAGAGAAAATAAAGACAGAGGAAGAAAAGAAAAAACAGAGGGCGCCAACTATTTTGTAAAATAAAAAAATAGTATAAATTAAACTGAAGATAAAGAAATTAATAAATCAATAAAGAAATTAAAATGAAATAATTATTAAAATATAAATTAATAGAGATGTGACGTTTATAACGTCACAGTTTATATGTCACATGACGTGTATACTTAGTTGTTTTTTGTTTACCTTTTTTGCGAGACATGCCATTACATTTTACTTGTATGTAAAAAAAACGAAATGGGCCTCTTTTGAGAAATTAAGCGTCTTTTAACAAAGAGCAGTTTCTCTCTGGAACGTCGTAGTCATTGTTGAGGTTATATTAGATATTTTCAACGTTCGATAAAATAAAATAATAATTAAGATAAAAAAGTAGCCTCAGTATCCCTGTCATATTTCAAAAGCGAGAGCTATAGGTTATTCATTTGATGACCGAAGTAAAAAAATCAAATATTCAGTCGGTAATAGGAAAAATGTATGGAAGATGACATCATTGGATTGCCAACCTTTATAAAGAAACAACGTTATAAGGAGAAAAATGGATATAAAAGCTCATCCTATACTAACACTTTTGTATTTGCCTACTTTAGAAAGCTTCCAAAACCCGTAGTTTTTGGTTAAGACTAAAACCAGAAGATGATACCGCAAGCTAAATGGGAAGCTGTATGAATTTTTATTACTTTCTTCTTCGATTTGCCCCTTCTCCACATATTTATATTTTTGGGGTTTGATATTTATATTGTTTTTAATATGTTCATTTTTAATCCTTTTTGTGCTGTCTTTTTAAATAACTAAAAATTTCTTCCAGTTGGTTAATATTGTTTGATAGCAATATTATAGTGATGTTTATCATCACGTTGATATTATCTTCAATGTAGCAAGTTTGAACACTTCTTCCAGTAGGTTAGTAAATTCCTTGTATACGTTTTTAATGTGAATGCAAGCTTGTGAATAAGATAGGTAGTAGATTCAGTTTTCTATACCGCTTTTATTAATACTAATTCAGCGTATTAAAAACTTTTTTGAAATCTATGAGTGTCATATATAGTGGTATGTTGTATTCATTTCTCCATAAGGAGTCTTACGCTCACTATTCTTGTCTAAATTCTAATTCTAATTCGACAGTCCTTCGATATAATTAAATTGGACGATAATACCATACATATTCTTACTGAGGATATCGGAAAGTTTCATACCGGTCCATAACGCGTGAGTCGCAACCTTGTGATTAGGCAACCACGTTTCTATCGGTATCGCCCGCTTGAGCGGTCCCTATGACCGGTAGCGGCGCGATAGTGTGAAACGAGGTGTATTTCCTCGCTCCACGGATCCGAAACTAATTCGATACTTATTTTTCTTTCGCCCAGATATCGTTTACATGGCCCTTCAAACCGTGACGGTGATCATTCAACTTTGGCTCGTACTTGTTTGCTCATCGCTGTTTAGTTTAGTTTTTGCGTTAGACGGATAAGATTTATGTAAATCGACGGTGATAAATGCACCGGAAACAACGGGTTTGAGTAAGTTGACTATGTGGAAGGGTTTCATAAAAGTGAACCGAACGAATCGAAATAGTTTGTTCTAGCAACGTAAGAAGCTACTATCGAAAATCACAATATGCTCTTTGCTCGACAATACTTATCCCAATGTTAATAATTTCGCATTTGTTAAAAAAGGAATGATTCTACTATATAAATATGATCATAATACCAATTAAAAATGATGAATGCATGAATAAGAATGGATAAAATGATATAAATTTACTCTAGAATAAGGCTGCGAAATATAAATATAAAAGTAGGTAATAAAAGCTAATAAATAAGCTTAGAAACTGATGAAGTGTAAATCCTGATAAAAATATTACCAACTATATAGATTCAAGATATCGTCTAGATAAACAATTTGTGTAATAAAATAAACCATTTAATGGGCTTGGTGTTCTTAATGAATGCGTTGGTTGGAATCAAGTTGTTATTCTATAACAATTATCTTAACAACAGTTTATTAAGTAACTTCTTGTTGGCACTTGATCAAATTCGCTTCGTATAAGTAATTCAGAAGGCGTTTTAACGACTTCATTATTTCATAAATTGAAGTTTAATATCGGTTTTCACCTCCACGTAAGTATATTAATAAATAGCTCTTCTTTCTCTCTTATTCATTTTCATGCGTCGATTTAGAACATTATTTAACATTTTATTCATGTTATATACATTTGTACTATGTCATGACATGACATAACACAAATATGACTTCTGGATTATACTCGTATGATAAAGGAAACTGTAAAAAATGTTGAATTGAATCATGATCATAAACGTTAGTGTAGAACTAGTTTTTGTTGGGAATTTTTAAAAGTTGGTCCATATTTTTCTTCAAAAACTTCTTTCCCTACTGCAACATTTACTTTGCTGAATAAAATTTCTTTCACGTTCAAGATATCATTGATTTCATTTATAAAATTAATCTCTACGAACGGATCTTCCAGAGGAGAAGGACCAGATCTGACCAAACAACTATTCAAACTAATCCAAAAAATAATAGAACAAAACAGAATTCCTCAAGAATGGAGATCGAGCATCCTCTCTTCAAAAAAGAAGACAAAGCGGACCCGAAAAATTACAGAGGAATTAATTTATTAAACACAGCACTAAAATTAACAACCAAAGTGATGACAAATAAACTGAATGAAATTATAACACTAGCAGAAGAACAACAAGGTTTTAGGTCGGGAAGATCATGCACCGACGCTTTATTTATAATGAGGAAAGTGCAAGAGAAATCATTAGTATACAACAAACCGGCATATCTATGTTTCGTGGACCTTAAGAAGGCATTTGACCGGGTCAAGGGAAATTCCATGAGTCCTCTAATGTTCAACCTGATTATGGATGAAATAATGAAACAAGTAAGAACTAAAAAAGGATACCAAACGGGAGAAAAACACCTTAAAATAATCTGCTATGCAGACGACGCAATACTACTCTCTCAAAGTGAAGATGATTTACAACGTATGCTGCACCAATTTAATATAACCGCCAGAAAATTTAACATGTTAATTTTTCCTAAGGTTCATGGTTACAACAGCAAATTTATTAAGATGTAAATTGGAGCTGGAAGGACAGATAATAGCACAAGTGATTAGGTTGTGGATGTGGATGAGTTTAAATAGCTAGGCATTACATTTTCTAGCTACGGAAAGCTCGAAACTGAAGTGGAAGATCAAGTGAATAGAGCAAACAGAGCTGCAGACTGCTCTGCCGCAGAATAAAACAATATGGAGAAATAATAAATAATGTTCATTTTCATGCGTCGATTTAGAACATTATTTAACATTTTATTCATGTTATATACATTTGTACTATGTCATGACATGACATGACATAACACAAATATGACTTCTGGATTATACTCGTATGATAAAGGAAACTGTAAAAAATGTTGAATTGAATCATGATCATAAACGTTAGTGTAGAACTAGTTTTTGTTGGGAATTTTTAAAAGTTGGTCCATATTTTTCTTCAAAAACTTCTTTCCCTACTGCAACATTTACTTTGCTGAATAAAATTTCTTTCACGTTCAAGATATCATTGATTTCATTTATAAAATTAATCTCTACGAACGGATCTTCCAGAGGAGAAGGACCAGATGTGACCAAACAACTATTCAAACTAATCCAAAAAATAATAGAACAAAACAGAATTCCTCAAGAATGGAGATCGAGCATCCTCTCTTCAAAAAAGAAGACAAAGCGGACCCGAAAAATTACAGAGGAATTAATTTATTAAACACAGCACTAAAATTAACAACCAAAGTGATGACAAATAAACTGAATGAAATTATAACACTAGCAGAAGAACAACAAGGTTTTAGGTCGGGAAGATCATGCACCGACGCTTTATTTATAATGAGGAAAGTGCAAGAGAAATCATTAGTATACAACAAACCGGCATATCTATGTTTCGTGGACCTTAAGAAGGCATTTGACCGGGTCAAGGGAAATTCCATGAGTCCTCTAATGTTCAACCTGATTATGGATGAAATAATGAAACAAGTAAGAACTAAAAAAGGATACCAAACGGGAGAAAAACACCTTAAAATAATCTGCTATGCAGACGACGCAATACTACTCTCTCAAAGTGAAGATGATTTACAACGTATGCTGCACCAATTTAATATAACCGCCAGAAAATTTAACATGTTAATTTTTCCTAAGGTCCATGGTTACAACAGCAAATTTATTAAGATGTAAATTGGAGCTGGAAGGACAGATAATAGCACAAGTGATTAGGTTGTGGATGTGGATGAGTTTAAATAGCTAGGCATTACATTTTCTAGCTACGGAAAGCTCGAAACTGAAGTGGAAGATCAAGTGAATAGAGCAAACAGAGCTGCAGACTGCTCTGCCGCAGAATAAAACAATATGGAGAAATAAAAATATCGGGAAAGAAACTAAAGGCAGAATTTACAAAACAGTCATCAGACCAATAATGACAGACGCTGCAGAAACAAGACTTGACAAAGAGAGGACAAAAAGGATGTCAGAAACAGCAGAGATGAAAACACTTAAAAAAATTTATGGTAAGACACTATGGGACAGAGCTAGAAGTACAGATATACGACGTAGATGCAAGGTGGAGAACATCAAGACTCTGGGGAAGAAATAGAAGAGTAGAATGGAACGATCATATAAGCCGAATAACAACAAATAGAGTAATAAAGACGGCAAGAGACGGTTCCTCGATAGGAAGACGATCAATAGGAAGACCACGAAAACGATGGAACGACAACTTACTGGAGGCACATTGAAAAACAAACAGAGTCATATAAAAAGAAGAAAAAGAAGAACGGATCTTCCGAAATGAATCGATCAGATTGATTTATTAGTTCCGATTTACCATTAGAATCAAGTTAAGTACACCTCTATATTTAGGAAGCAGAATTTGTATTATTAAATTTCTTTAGGTTTCCAACGCGAAAATTATTTTAGTATCCACTAATTAAGACACTTTTTAATTACCGCTATTTTGCCTGCCATAACCGTAGATTTGCAATCAGCGTAGATTTTATTAGATGTGACAAACGAACGTCATAAAAGCGTCAAGTCAGAAAAGCACCTGCTGTTACGAGTGATTTAATTTTCGCGACCTTATTACTACTGGAAAATCGTAAAGCCAACTGAATCGCGTAGCAGACCTCTCATTGGCTTATAAATAAACATAATAGAAAGGAAACTGTTGCTAATATAAATTAGAATAATGTGCATATTCTGGCACGTAAATGCCTACGCCTAATAGGCCGAGAGCTAAATCCATTGAGGTATATAATAAATATAATGATATTTACCATTTTCGTAATCTTGTGGAATAAACAGTCAATAACTTTCAATACACTCAATATAAATATAAATATAAAATTAAATAAAATTCAATATAAATACTAGAAATATAAAAATACCAGCGACATAGTGCTTTAGAGACGTCACAGGTTTTTTCCAAACAAGTAATCATCATTATTGGTGCTACAGCCCTATAAAAGAGCCTCGACTTTCCCAAGTCTATCACGCCAGTCAGCTCTATCCATTGCCAACTGTTGCCAGTTTGCTGCGCCTATTTGTCTACCATCCTCATCTACACAATCCCTCCATCTGAGTTTTGGTCTACCCCTACTTCTACTTCCCACAGGTTGTGACATAAGGATTCTTCTAGGAGGGTTGTTCTGCTGTGATCTTGCCAGATGTCCTGCCCATCTTAGTCTTCCTATTTTTATAAAGGATACTACCACCAAATATACCACCAAATATACCCAGTCTTTACCACCAAATACATGTTTATATCTGTGGTATATCTCGTAATTGTACCCCCTTCTCCAAACACCATTTTCACAGATGCCACCAAATATTCTTCTTAGGATCCTTCGTTCAAATATAAGCAGGAGATTTTCATCTGCCTTGGAAATGGTCCATGTCTCCGACCCATATGTCAACACTGGTTGTATAAGGGTTTTGTATATGGTTATTTTTGTTTTTTGGTTTAAGTTTCTGCTTCTCATATGTCGACTCAGTCCAAAATAGCATTTGTTTGCTAGGATTATTCTTCGCTTGATTTCTTCCGTCATGACGTTCTCCTTGGTGATCAGGGAGCCTAAGTATGTGAATTTGTCCACCACTTCAAAGGTAGAATTATCAACCGTGAATTGGTGGCCGATGTTTCTGGCTCAATTGTTGGGTGTTAACGCCATTATCTTAGTTTTTACTTCATTTACTTGCAGGCCCATATTTTTTGAGGCGTTTGACAAGGTGGTATACATTTCTTCTAGCTTGCGTGTTGTGCAGGCAACTATGCCAAAATTTGGGATGATTTATTAAAAATGTTTCTTCTGCTGTCTATTTAGGCATCCCTGACGGCCTTTTCCAAAACTATGTTGAAAAGGAGACACGCCAGCACATCTCCCTGTCGCAGCCCAACATGCGTTTCAAATGCCTGTGATTGTTCGCCCTGTATTTCGACTTTGCAAACAACTTTACGCATTGTAGCCTTAACCAATCTTATCAGTTTATCGGGGATGTGGAATTCATCCATGGCTTCATACAATTTATTTCTTAGGACACTATCATAGTCCGATTTAAAATCTACGAAAAGATGGTATGTGTCGATATTGAATTCATTGGTTTTTTCCAGTATTTGCCTTAGCACAAAGATCTGGTCTGTTGTTGATCGACCAGGCCTAAAACCACTTTAATATTCGCCAAGAGGCTCCTCTGAATATTCACTCAGGCAACCATATAAAATACTCGAAAATATTTTGTATGCTTTTTTTTCCAAACAAGTATCGATGTTAAAAGTATATGTTTAAAATGTTTGGTGTTTTTACACAATACCCGCAGCTTTTGTTAATGCATTATGCGAAAATTGTATTAATAACTACAAAACAATAGAGATCAAAGTAAATTACATTTGGAAATGATTGATAGCAAAAATTTTATTGTACGTGAGATAAAACCCTATATAACATCGTAAAACAAAATAAAATATTCCGCATTCTTCTGAAAATATTTGGGTTTTACCTAAAATTTTTAAACATACTAATTTATTTCAATTCTTTTCTTAAATTTTGTAGTCATTTTAGTCAACAAATGACATAAGTAAGTACGTAATCTCTACAGGTGCAAAATATTTACAATTTCCAAAAAGGAGAGGGTCAATTTATAAGCCCTCAACTTTCTCAGAAAGGATTAAAATTTCCAAGCGGCACAACGTGTTTTGTAGATTATGAATCATTTGAGTTAATGTGTTCATTAACACGTTGTGTCTGTAAAGTCCTGTGATTACGCATAACACGCAGAATGGTTAGTTCTATAATAAAAAGCGACATTAATAATTAAGTGAACTTGTGTAGTAAAAATGTCACAAACGCCTAATTTTACTCGTGAAATTAAAGTATTATTTAACCGTGCCAATGAAAACTTTAGTGTTAAATGTACATGATGCTCTTGTACATGAACATTTTACAAGTATTGTTCGGAATATAGTTTTTAAGTGTTCAGATATGACCGGAGTTGGAGAAGCAACTATTTATAGACTAACACGTCAACAGGGAGAAAACCCATTCATATAGACGTTACTGTGAAACAATCGATTCGAAGAAAAGTTAATTCATTTTATTTGCAAAAAAAGATTCCTACTTTGGATAAACTTTTATTAGACATTAATGAAGATCAATCCTTGTCAAACATTAAAAGAGATAAATTGTGGAAAACTTTATGTGAATTAGGATTCTTTTATAAGCATAACAATAAAAAATCTGCGCTCATACAGAAAGAAGAAACTATTTGTCAGAGGAAGCAATATTTAAGCGAAATTCGAAAATTGAGGGAGAACTAAAAAATATTTTTATACATTTACATTTAGTAAAAAAAAATTGGCAAGAAAAACTGGTTACAAATGCTCGTCAGACATTTATAGAAGGTTTGTCTACGGGCATAAAATTTCCAGATGGTAAAGATCGCCGTTTAATTATCACTCATATTGGAGGAGATAAAGGATTTGTTGATGGAGGCTGGTTAGATTTTATTTCAAATTCTACGAACGACTACCATGTAGAAATGACTGCTGATGTTTATGAGGAATATTTCAGTCAAATGATAGATTTATTACCAATCAATTCTGCAATAGTCATGGACTATACCAGTTACCATTCCATACGAAGATTAAAGGAACCGTTATCTAACAATAAACGGAGAAAGCAAGAATTCTTGGTTTGGCTAATAATCAAAGAAATAGTAGTGCCAGCAGAAGGTTTACTCAAAAAGAATTATTGCATCTATGCAAACAATATTGAACAGAATTTAAGAAGTATAGTGTAGATGAAATAGAAAAAGAACATGAAGTTAAAGTGAAGTTAAACCCCATAGAACTAATCTGGGCTCAAATAAAGGGATATATCGAGAGAAATAATTCAACATTTAAACTTCAAGATGTTCGTCAACTATTATCTGACTCCATATCAAAAATTTCATCTGACAATTGGCAAAAAGCTATAAGACGTGTCATAGCAGAGGAAGAAACATTCTGGAAACTCGATACGTTAATAGAGGAAACAAAAGAACCAATAAATATTTCTGTGGTAAATGAAGAAACTGATGATGATGCCTCCTTATCGAAAGAAGACAACTTATGTATTTAGGTATCTATGTAAGTATATATTTATACTACTAAGTAAGTTATATGACGCTAGTACCCGAAATATATTTATTATTAAATTGTAAGGAAATCTCCTAAACCAATATTTAGTATTTTTATAAAAGTTAATGTGGGTACGTAATATTGACATTTTAGTTTTTTCTTATAGTAAAGTAATTTTATGTTCTCCGTCACTGAGGCGTTCAGTTATAGCTTAATCCCTTAGGGTTTGCTAATTTGCATTTTATGATGTATTGTAGTTGAGGTTAATCAGTGTGGTCATATTAAAGTCGAGTGAAAATTCAGATATGAAGGTATCAATTATTACGCTTTTTTCTGCATTGACCAACCAAGTATTTAGACCTTTAATATAAAATTTGTGCTATCAATTATTTTCAAATGTACCTACTATAGAATTGGATTGGACACCGTTGCCTAGAATAATTTAGCTGCCGAGTTTGAGACATTTAAAAATTTAATGTGATTGAAAAGGTTCACCAGATCTAGTGGGCATATCAAATAACACAGTGTCCACAGAATTTTAATTGAAGAATTGTATTGTGTCGTGATTGCTCATACTTGAGATGAATCTTTGAATTTCATCTTCTGATTTTTTTAAACGTTTGGCAAAGAAAAGACTTAACGATGGATGCTTAAGTAAAAGTTTTTCATCCCCAATCATCAACTTGAAAAAAAAAACAGTAAATAATTAATACTTAATAATAGTAAGTTAATAAGAGAGTAATAACTATCTAGAGCAGCTTGATTTAAAAATTAAGAAAAAATGAGTTTATTAGTAAACAAGGAAATGTCTCTTCATCATAATAACGCACCTATCTACAAGTTCGTGAAGACTATAAAGAAAAGAAATTAATAATAATAATAATAATAATAATAATAAACAAGTGACAATTGGCTGCAGTATGACCATGGTAAGTATATAACAGACAGCTACCAAAAGGAACAAAAAAATAAAGAAAAGCAAAATGTTTTATGTCAAAAAAATTTGCATTGCCTTTGTTCGGTGACAAAATCATCGAACAATCTGCGTACGATAAAGTTGAAACCATCGAGCAAAAAGACAAAAGAGGGAATGTAAAGGTAGTGGGGGCAAAAATATTGTTAGACAGGAAGTGCCATCTTGAGAGGCCAAATTAAACAAGGAAAGAGAGTCTTTCCTTGTTTAAGAAATCAAATTTAGTTGGGTTATGTTATTATTTGTCCCAACTGTCACATGAAATCTTATTTATATTGAAGTTTTTTAACATTTGTTTCACATTTTAGACTGTTATCGTTAATATTTAATTCAATTTTTCTCGTCTAAGACACATTCTGAAAACTATTTTATAGCTACTGTTAATAAGTGTCAGAAAATTTAAATTTGGCGCATTCGCATTTCCGGATATGTCCGCCATCAGAGGCCACTTTTTTGGTCGCCTTTTCATAACGATTAGATTCCCTCTTTTGTCTTTTTGCTCGATGGTTGAAACCAAAACAACTAAAATCTTTAATTATTAAATTTTGTAAAGGTTAACAAGAAGCGTCAGTTTTAAGTGTTTTCTTTAGTCCTATTATCAGCTCTTGTATCCTGTATAAGCTCTACCGCAGAATACCGCATCGATTCTTCAAACTTTTTGAAAAATTCCATTCGCGAAGGAAAATAGCCCCGTCCCTACAAAAATAACAAAAACTTACAGATAATTAGGTTGACGTGCTTACATTAGCAGTTGAGTAAATATTAGACGGAAGAGCAAACATTTATGCTAACAGATAATGGGAACAATTGTTTTATGGTGTTTGTTTTAATGTCACGACTATTTTCAATAACTCTCAGCCACACGTCAATGGCGGCGCAGAGGAATGAGGAATATAAGAAAAAAAATTATATAATGTTAAGAGGCAGTTATTTGTAAAACTCTCTCTTTGCTGTTTAGTTGGGTTTTCAGGAACATCAAAAAATATTTCAGAGTTTCATGCATATCATATTTTTAAATTTTATATTTGGTAGCCAAATAGATATATTAATTGATATGCATCAATAATAAATATCATGACCATACATGACATTACTAAGGAAAAATCCCAGTGATTGGCCGCATACTATGGTATAAAAATTTCTTTTATGGATCAAAAATTGAGGAAAAGCTGGTTTCGAATTTTTCAAACAAAAATTAAGGAATGGAATATGGAATTGCTGATTGTTGTTCTATTTTTACAATCGAGGCGGCTGCTAGTCAGAAAGCACTAGCGTACTATATAACTAATTCTTGTGAGAACATTGTAATAGTGTCAGAGACAGACTCTTTAGCACTATTTGTGTCCATTTTCTAGAGCATATCCAAAAATCCATGATCTAAACTTTCTGAATGACATGATCTAAAATACACAAAAAACAGTTACTTTTCTATTGGTTAAGGACACTGAATTAGAAACGATATAGTGGATGAAATGGCAAACAATACATCCAAGATATCACAAAATTCAAACATTTTCAAATTTAAAGATATCTTTTCTATTATTAGGAGTATTGGCATAAAAATATGGAGGTCAAAATATAAAGAGATCCAGAAGATTTCCAGAAACCATTACTTTACTATCCATCCATGATTACCATAAAGTATTCCTCGTTTCAACTATAACTATAATAAAGTGCATTCTTCGTTCACATATCTAGATTTAATCCAACTTAACATTAATCTACCAGTTAACATGAGAAAGCTGTTATCTTTTTCAAACAAATCCATATGCGATATTCTAATTAAGTTTTTAAACGAATGGAAAATCTTCTTCTTTGTAAAAGGTTATTAAATTGTAGAGCATTATTCAAAATGGTTAGTTGAATCAACACGTTTATGATGATACACTGACAGGACCTTGAATCAGTTTTTGAAAAAAAAAATGTAGGCAACGATAGAGTTTTAATTTTAAAAATTAATTAATTAAACAAAAAATCACTGTTAATCGTTTAAGATTGCTTTTCAAAGATTCACACAAGATCGTCGAACAGCACTGGATAGACCAGTGAATTAGAGAAGGGAATATTTATGTACTGGAATGAATCGAAACAGACTAGATAGATAGATGGATAATAGTGTTTAATTACCCCTTTTTAATCGACTCATAAAGAAATAACGTGTAATGTTATAAACTTCACATGTTTGCTATTTTTCTTCGAAGAATTATTTTAATTCAATTTGTTTCGATTTTATTCATTTATTAACTTGTCTCTTTTATTTTACTATTTTTATTCTAAAAATAATTGGCGCTCAACTCTTAGATCAACTTTCTATTTACTAAATATTCTGTCATAATCTAAATTCCAATTTTAATTTTCACTTATATTAAGTCCTTTATTCAGACCCCATTTCTATACCTACTTCACTCAATAAAGTATATCTGTCAGTTGGCTACTCTTTGACTTATGTCATGTCAGTTGTACCTCAATTCTGTAGGAAAGGCAAATTATCGTTCATCTATAAAAAGGCACGCTTTGATTGAAAATTCATTTATATCGTTAAAAGTTTTCGGGGGCAAGTTTATATTTAATATTTAACTAATAACCAAACTTTTTATAATTTCATACTTGACTTCTTATACATATCATACCTCCAACCCACGTGCTTCTTTTCAAACCATGTGCAGTAAGCATTTTTAATATAATTTAACTAATTTGTTTAATAATAATTATATTAATTTTATCCTTACCATTTTGCTATTTGCTATTTTATATTGTAATTATTTGTTATCGTCATACGGCAAGGAAATATTTAAAAAGTTGCTAACACAAGGTTTATTGTTTTAGTTTTTTGGCCTCATTTATATTTTTCCTGTGCCCCTTGCTCGGGAGGGACCTCTACTGAAACCACATGGTCGACCATGGGGACTAATATACTGCAGTAGGTGGCCGCTCTCCGTCCGGCTCGCGAAGACAAGAATACAGCCGGGACAAGTTATCCCTTCCTATCGTAAGAGGCGACTAATGGGAAGGAATGAAGAGGTGGAAAGCCGTCGTTCGAGGTGTCAAGTTTGTACAAAAGCACGCAGGGTGTTGGCGTAGGTTAGATCATTCTTGTTCTCTTGAATGATTCTGTTCGCCCTTGTAACTGGTGCGCTGGTTTAACTTCGCTAGTGGACTGTATCTCTAGTAAAAATTAAAGGATATGTGCACAGATACCAAATTTATTATCCAAACTCTTATAACAAAAATAATATCGACTATATCGACATGCCATCTGTTAACCTATATTTTCGACCGACTGTCACTCTCGGCTGGCGGGTGGCGACTCTTCTCTTTTTCGGCAAGACATGAAGTGTCAACCGCCAATACAGCTAAGGCCCCGTCTACAAATGCACGGCAAATTTAAATAATTCTCATTATTTTACATTTCTGAACACAGGGCACTTCGGCGTTACCGGTCACCGGTCTACACTACTAGTATCCGAGACGAGCCTCTCGTGGGACCACTCTACTCTCATTCCACAGACCAAGGTGAAGTTGAACGTGGTGCGTCCCTGATACACCATTAAGGCTGTGGGGTTACGGCATCTTGGGAGACTTAAGAGTGGTAGATGAGAGCTCCTCGGTGGCTACCTGTCAAACGTGCGAGTTCGAGCCTCGACATGCGTTCACTTTTCCGACACAGCCGGGCTAATAACGGACGGGTATGTGTACAGCAACGCAAATGGTGTTGAACTCGTAAGGGTTAGAGGCTAGCTAACGGTCTTATGCCGAAACGCCAGGAAGACCAGGGTCCTGCTAACAATTTTATTGTTGGGGGATACACGAATTGCGTAAAGTGGGTGGCTGCTGCTGTAAAAACTCAACATATCCTTGAAGTTTAATCCCAACCAGTATCTGGAGCTAGCAACGGCACTAGCTGCATTCTACAATCCATCCAACCAGCATTTGAAGTCACCAACAAATAATCATGTCCATCTACTTGAAGACAACAATATTTGCCATAAGTATCATTTTAAAATTTTTTAAGGCTGTTGTCAAGATTTGCTCTGTTTTTCATTTTTCAGATTACTTCTAAGATAAGTCGTTCTCACACCTGAGAGACTGGGCTAGACGAGGCGTAACAATTGGCTACCAAAAAAAGTTGTGAGTTTCTATTGTTCTACATTGGCTCCCAACTTTCCGAGGTATTTATATGGTTCGTATGTCGTTAGATGGTTACAAACGACTATTATATTAAAATTAATCTATCATTAGCTATCGGTGACAAAAAAGTACTCAAATAACATAAAACCAAACCTCTTTTCTATAACGTTGGAATGCCACTGATCATTTCAATCGACATCCACCCACTCAAAGGTTGCATTTATCTATAAAATACATACATAAATCTCACGGATATTTTGATATCATGATAAAATCCAATTGTAGAGCAAAGCAAATATTTGAGATATTCGGCTTATCGGTGTTTGGTGATGCGATGGACTATTAAGTTGGATTAACGATATAACTATTAGTATTATTACTACTTGGAGCCCCGCGCCGAAAATTATTAGGTGATAAAAATACATCATCGCTATTTCGCATGATATGTTGCTATAAATCAGTTCCAGACGGATCATAATGTATTCGGGTTATTAGGTATTATTATATCAAAAGTTTCGCAAACAAACTAATAACATAACACAAAATAAGTTTTTGTTATGATACAGGCCTGTAAATCTGATATTCAACCACTTATAAATTAAAAAATGTCAAAATACAGAGTGTGTTTGGGAAAATATTTAGCATTTATTTACATATTTTGTTTTTAATATATTTTTTTATTGTATTGTAATATGATCTTGTTTAATTATATATTCTATAATTACTTATTCACTTTAAAAGGTTATAGAATATTCTTTTAAATTCTCATTTTCAAATAAGCTAACACATATGGGCATCTGTTTTCAAGTTCAAAGAAATACACTTGTTAATTGCCTCGAAAGCACAGAAAACGCTTTAAAATATTAAATTTCTTTGAACCATTCATTTAAATGATCGCATTTCAAAAGGGCGATCTACACGGCATACCATAGCTTTGATTTATGTCGGTGCATTTGACAAATTTGACAAATAAGTATATATTGAAATCCGTAAACTAATTTTCGAAACCAAATTCCGAATTTCGCTTTAATCTGTTCCTTCTAAGAATTGCAAGGCAAAACAGACGTTGATAAAGATGTTATTAGAGACATGGGGAATCTAAAAATTGCATTCCACAACATTCCAAAAATCTCCTCAACTAAGCAAAATTCTTAGCGAATTGGTTTCTTGTCAGTACAGCGAGCGACGTTACAGAGGAAGTGTGTAATCTGAAATTTTTTAGCCTCAAAATTGGACAAAATGATATATGTCACAAAGAAGATCTATGTCAAAAGTAGCAAAAATAATCCAGTACATTTTAACTTTTAACAATGATTTTTTGGCCAAATGATGACCAAGGCCATATTCCTAGTCTCAAAATATGATTTTTATTTCAATATCCTTTATTTCGAAGAAATATCGTGACCATTTACTGCCTCTCCGCCTTCTTGATTCCATTTGAGCGCCTCCTATAACCGTTAATTTTTAAGACGGCCCCGAAGTCATAAAAACTTTTATGTGGATATCGTAGTTATGATTTAGTTAATAAATACCTTCGATATTGGCCCATCAATCAACCTTTGTGCAGCGTATTTCTCGAGAAAATCAATTAACTTCTTGTGCGACGTGTTTAACACTTCGGCCGTTGTTGCAGTCCTGTTTTCGAAATTCGTTACGGGGTAGAGGTGGGCGTCTGGGCATATTATAAACGGTTATTTTATTGTACAGAGCGTTATTGCGCCGTTAGACGATTTAGTAGGCATGTAAACTTACGCTAAAAACGTAGATATTAAGGTTAAATATTTCATACATGAATCAGTAATGACAATTTAGAAATATATAATTTAACAATAGTTATCAGTATACCAACAACCGACTAACCGAATAAACACTGACTGTATTTGAGATAATAGCCAAGAAATTATACACGAGATAGAAAAGAAGTTCGAAAAAACGGAAGAAACACATAACGTCGAAGACCACTTGAATCACACCAAAACCATCATACAAGAAACAACGAATAATAATAACACTATTAATAAACGCAAACAACGATGGATCACATAAAATATTGAAACTAACGGAAAACGGACGAAAACAGAAAATAAAAACACAAAAGAAATTAATTTTATTGATTATCAAAAATTTGTATTGGCATCAATGTGCAATAAATTATAAAGACTGCAATTTCAACATAGATTGGGCGAACACACCAATATCTACTTAAAATGGTTGTTGCACACAAAAATTGTGTAAAAACCAACAAATTAAACATTACAGCCTTACCCAAGCATTCTCTACAATCGATCAAAGGTCTTTCCAATATGTATAATAATTTAATAAATTGAGTTGTAGTTTAAATGCACCATTGGCAGATATTTAAAATACGACTTTGAACCACTCGTATTTTGATGTACCGCCAGATGTATTTAGGTTCAGGTACCCCTTTTGCGTTCCATGTTAGACTATTAAAAAGTGCCAACATAAAATATAATTAAAGTGCTTTAAGTGTTTTATTTATAACAGACCGACAAACCCAGGAATTAAAAAAAGAAGAAATATTAAAATATTAAAAATCTCAGCTTTAAAATAATACAGTATGCTGATGACTTTCTTATGTATTCTTCTACTAAAAAATACGATAACTGCATTCAAACTTTAGAAAAAATACATGATAGATCCAAAAATTGGTTCAAACACAATGGGTTTGAAATTGCATCAAGTAAATCAAGTATTACTATTTTCACTCGACACAATATCCCAAAACTAAATCAGATAAAATTGAATGGGTATGATTTTAATTTCAGTTCTTCAATTAAATATTTGGGAATGATTCTCGATCGCAAGTTAACCTGGAAACTTCACGTTGAGTTTATGTTGGATAGATGTAAGAAGGGTCTAAATTTCCTCAAATCAATTACAAAAACATGGTGGGGTGCAGATGTGGAAACTTCTTTGCTTTTCTTCCGATCTTATATTAGATCAATTATCGATTATGGATGCATATTATATGGTTCAGCAAGTAAACATATTCTGAAAACAATAGATGTATTTCAAAACGCAGCATTGCGTATTTGTTTGGGTGCCATGAAATCGACGCCTATTAATGCTCTACATGTGGAAGCTCTAGAAAATCCCTTGGGCTATAGAAGAGAATACCTCAGTCAGAAGTTTGTTATTAATATACAAAATCGTAACACTACTCTCTACTCAAATATCAAAAAACTGAACGAAGAGGATTTAACTAATCGATATTTTAGACTTAAGAACTCACCTCCACTTTGTGAGGCTTTTAGAAGCCTGACAAATTTTGATTATGACTTTAAATCAGAGGATAATCTTAACATCGAACATTTTTATTCGTGCTTGCAACCCATTACTGTGATACAACCGAATTACCATGTAAATTCTTCTGTTAGCTCGAATATTTTGAGGTCCTGTTTATCTAGTCTGTCAGACTCTTTAGTTATTTATACGGATGCCTCAACGTCTATTGTTGGTACTGGGTGTGCTTTCTACATTCCAACTAATACAGAAAAACTTTGTCGACTAAATCCTAGTTTTTCAATCTTTAGTGCTGAAGCTGTAGCAATATATGAAGCATTAAGATACTTTGAAAACACTTTGAATACATCTGTTACAATAGTATCTGACTCATTGTCTGTTATGTTCGCCATTGAAACTTTAAATTTTCCTAGCAATAACTCAAATATATATGTCTTTCAAATTAAAAAACTTGTTTATGACCTTTATAAAAACCGAAGAGTTGTTCATTTTTTGTGGGTTAAAGCACATATAGGTCTTAAATACAACGAACATGTTGACCTATTAGCTAAAAAGGCCATTGATACCGGAACGCAAGCTGATCACCAAATCTGTAGACAAGACGCATTAACAATAATTAAAAATAATATCAATAGTAAGTGGAAACAATCTTGGCATATATATAGTACGCAGTCTTCCTCGCAATATGCTTCTATACAGCCTTTAATCCCAAGTGATTATTGGTTTAAAAATTATTCTGTTTCACGAAGGTATATAACATCCATAATTAGAATAAAATTTGGACACGCCTGCTATCCTAGTCATCTGTCCAAACTAAAAATCGTAAATTCAAATTTATGTCCAGACTGTCAAAAAGAAGGTGATTTAAATCACATTTTCTTCGAGTGTAAAAAATACACAAAACAAACTGAAGATCTAATAAAAAATTTAGTCAACATCAAAATTTTTCCTCCGTACAATATGTGCTATCTGCTATATCTAAATATAAGAGTTGTGAATGAATGTTTGATGGAATTTATTTGCAAAAGTAAGCTTAATATTTAACTGTATTTAGAATCCTAACCTCTGTTTTACCCCATTTGTTATTACCTTTTATCCGTGACCCGATCTAGTTTGTCTTAAAAGCAATTTCTTGATGGGTCCCTAGACGAGAAACGAGTGTCCATGTTTTATCTCTATCCTATCCTTAATAATAATTTTAATACTTAAAATTTGTAATGCTACTTAAGTTTGAAATTTATATTATCTTTTTATTCTTTCTGGGTAGAAAATTTTCATGTTGTGACTGGCTGTATGGCACTTGCCTATGCCATTAAAACAAAAAAAAAATATATATATTTTAATATTTCTTCTTTTTTTAATTCCTGGGTTTGTCGGTCTGTTATAAATAAAACACTTAATTAAAAAAAGAAGAAATATTAAAATATATATAATATATATATATATATATATATATATATATATATATATATATATATATATATATATATCAAAGTAATGTTTTTTCATGGTTTAAGTTGATTTACAATGGAATTGCACACCCACACACAGAAAGAGAATTAACAAATTACCTGAAGATTCCAAGAATATTTATAGAGAACTGACAGAAACAGATTACGATTCGTGTTAAGTTCGCGTTACGATTCGATATGTGTTAAGATAAGTTAACAACACTCAAGAGATAATGAAAACAATACCAAAAAGGTCTAAATCACCACTCAATTACTATATTGTAATCTTAAATTTTTTTCTTTAGATATAACTTAATATTTTGTATCATATCCACTTCCATCTCTATAGACACTTCAAATTACAGGGGCCTGTAATGTCGTCCCTGTGCATAATTTCTCAGAACTAAATCCGGTGGCTGCTAGAACCCAAGTTTTATTTTCTTCTTTTGGTGGTTCATTTTTAACGACCGTGTAGGTTCAGTGTGGTATAGTAGCGATATGTCTCTGAGATAAGAAAAGGATGAAATATTGCATCCCAAGCAAAGAATGTTGCTGGATGTCAAGATATTGTCTACAGTTGTTTATTTTTGGTTCTTGTTATTTGGGTTGCAAATGGTTCTTTTTTATATGTTGCTATGTAGGTTGTTTTATTATTTTTTAGGAAGGAACGTGTACAGAGATAGCCAAAGATTTAATTCCAATTATAGTTAAGTTGGTTATTTATATAGGCAATAGCATATTATTTTTCCTTTAGTAAAAGCATCTGAAAGTATAGGATTGAGATCTTCTCTTGATGGAAATATTTTATTATATAAAACGAATCAATTACACTAGGTTTGAAAAAATTCCACTGTATTTATTTATTTATGTTTGACATATTATGGATTCCTTGAATATTAACATCTCTACTTTTACTATCTGAGTCAGTCACACAGTGGTGGAACCTATTATATGTTAAACAAGTACAGTAGTAGTATAGAAACATTCGTAGATAATATATTATGCGACAAAGCGAGTACAAGAATGAATATTGAAATGTTTGTTATTATTTGTATATATGATATAGCCTTGCAAACATTACCACGATGACGTTCCCATAAACCAGATGTCCAAGATGCCCTCCGTTCAGTTCCAAGCATTTTTTCGTAGCGTCCAAGAAGGTTCTCAATCATGTCTATGAACGAAGGCTGTTGAATGGCACGAAAAAAATCTTGAATTTTTGTCCGCAATTACGGAATAGATACTAGACGGTGGATCGGTACGAAAAACAGCCTCCTTCAGCATGCCCCATATGTACGCATCAGGTGGCGTTAGGTCTGATGAGTGCGATGAGTAAGGGAATCACTGCAGTTTTAGTACAATTTTTATTGCCGCATACTATATATTTCCAATTTCTGCGAACCGTTTCTTTGAAAGATTTATTATAAACATATTATTTCTTCTAATATGTACGTTGTTTAGATTTTTTCAGATAGGTATTCACAATACCCGTCTTTTACAAAACATCTCATAAAGTATCAACGGTCATTCTGCAGCTTTTAACTAGAGAAGAACACTTCTCAAGATCAATATGAAAATACCCTAACCTAAAATAGTTTGCTTAGACCATAGACATGCAATACCTAGACAGCGCGCTGCATTCTAAACCCGTTCCCCCAGTGCGACAGAGAAAAAAGACACGAGAGTCCTTGCATCTCTTTTTATGTGATCATTTGGTCTTCCCATTGGAGTTTGTTTGGTAATGATGTCACGTGGTCGATAAACCCCAGCTATTAGAAAGAGATCCAAGGACTGCTCGTATCTTTTTTCTCTGTCGCACTTGGGGAACGGATTTACATTGCAGCGCCCTATCTAGGTATTATGGTTTGACTACCATTCAAAAAAATTAGTTTAATACTGAATTTTTCTAGTACGTCTCGTGAGGCTCATCATAAAATAAAAACATAGTAGAATATATACAGCTAATAGGTACGTAGAAACTTTTGAATATTTCAGGCACTAATTAGTAGTAAAACGAAAATAATAATTCAAATGTTATTCTAATAAATGGTAAAAAGTTGGTATGAACAAAGACATCACATGAAGACTACAAGATATATATTGGAGTAGTTTACTAAGGATTAAGTTCAAGACGGGATTAGACTATGATAATAATGCATAAAAAAAGATGAAAAGGAGAAAACCGTAATTAATTAAATACCAGCAGCTAAAAGATCAATATGTTATATCTGAAGCAGTAGCACATTTTGAAGGTTCGATATGAACATTTGTGTTGTGCTCACATTCGGAAACACAATTTTTACCGTAATGTAACAAAATATTTTTGAATTTAGTTCTAGTTTGATTTCGGTTATTATCCATTCAGTTTTTCATTGTTGACACAATGACACTATACATCTTTGATTACCTAGTTGATTGATCGCTTTGCACTTACATATTGAACTTATTAACAAACAAAATATTATTCTACAAAATGACAAAAAAAATTTCTGCCTATTCGATACACACAATTTTTGTGTGTATTAGATAATGTTAAAAAAAATAACTCTGAAATCGTTTGACAAGAAGTTCGGCAATATGTGGAACCTTATACAGCCAAGGGACGAAAAGTAAGCAAAGAGAACGGAAATAATTTGTTCGATGCGTTGATAGCTATATAACGGTAGAAGTTGTAGCTAATTCTTAACCTAACCTAATTCAAAATTCTATACTTTTCTTTCAAATATTCACATCATTACTTAAATCTGTATTCTGGCGTTTCGATGACAAAAAATTTATATATTCAAAATATAAGTTTACATTTATAAAAACAAGACTTAGACCCTCTGACATTGCACATATGACACTCAAGAAAATATCTGTAGATACTATAAGGCAATAAGGCCAGTATTTATGACGTAGTATAAAGAAAATTAAGCAATATTGGCTTTACGCCAACACGTTGTGCAACTTACTTTCCCTCGTAGTAAAATCGCTTAAATTACCAAGAATATCGTTATAAACATACACATTTAACGCCGTTATTAATAACAGTCTCTGCGCCGTTTTCCACTTAAATCCCAATCTCCATATTCATCTTTGGACGTTTACAAGCACACTCAGCATGGGTGATCGTGGTTTGCGATAACACCCGAAATAATTCACCATAATTATGGGGCAGCGGACTCCAGCCGACACCTCTGTGTTTTCTACACATTATGCACTAATCGACTTATCTGTTTGGGATATCTAGCGGCGCTGCCACTTCTATAACCGAATGGGTGGTAGATTCACTATTCACTCTTAGTTTTAAACTTAACTTTTTTCTATTTTTTATAGTATAAATGCGGCAATACAAAATCTACCAAATATTCGAGAAAAAATAAGTGGACCGACCAATAACTACAAGATAACTTAATAAATGAACACGATCTGCTTCGATATATGTATATTGTGATTCCCACTATCACACAGTAAGTAAAAAACCGGAATACATGAAGCTGGATTAATCTGTACACTAATTGCAACGTTTTTTTGCTAAACATCAAGGTTGAGTGAGGTTATTTAAGAGAAAGAATCCTCAATACTTAAGGTCGTGGCATATTATCGTGCACGTTGCGTTTCCAGCACATAGCGTTTCCGAAAAATATAATTTAAATGGTTTTAAATATGAACAACGCACACTGTCCGGAACATAACGTTTCAGACACTTAATGTTTCCGTTCAGTATATTCGAAAACAATATTTTACTGGTGCCGACGGCTACGTAACGAGTCGTAACCGGTTTGTAAGTATAATGTTAATTAGATGTCCGTCGTTTTCCCCTAGTTGTTTATTTAGGTCTTTGTTTGATTTTGATACAGAGTATTTAAAAAAATAATTTTCGAGGCTATTTATGCATGTGTTTTTATTACTTTGTGACAATTAATCACGGAATTGTGGGAAGACAGTTTCGGAGGAGCCGATATTTTCGAATGGATTGGACTGAATCACGAATTGAAATGGGACGAAATCGAAGGATCTGCTGAAATTATAAACACAATACTCGGTTCGGACGATCGACAAAATATTAATAGTGACAACCTTTTTGACGGGCTGTCACTTACGAAAGTTTTTATAGCATCAGAGAATGATGAATGGAATTCCACGACGATACAAATTGATTATGTTGACAAATGGTTTCTACTATTTAAACATTTTCATGAACAACACATCGATACACCCAACCTGGTAAAAATGGTGCAATATATTTTGTGCTTACCAGGCACCTCCGCTCTTTTAGAGCGTGTCTTCTCGATGATGAAACATATTTGGTAGGACGATAGAAGCCGTATGTTAGAGTCCACCGTAGAAGTATTACTATACTGTAAATTAAACTTTAATATGACATGTAACGATTTTTACGAAAAAATAAAAAAAAAATAACATTTTATTAAAAAAAGTACATACAAGCGAGAAGTATGAATGGTACAAAAATAGGTATTTTATTAATAAAAATTTTTGGCAGCAGCTTAATCGTTTTTTTTTTATACTTTACCCTATCCACCATTTACTGTCTCGGTTAAGAGTTTCATAATTATGGTAAGCCTAATCATAGTTATGTGGCGTATTAGACAAGACGAAAAGCTCGAGTTCGATCGAAAAAATATTCCCAGGAAATTTTTTTGCATAATCACTATTATGAGATACCTCAAAATAAGGTTCAAGAGGTCGTCGCCCAGGCGAAAAGTTGTTCAAATTTGTTTACACAATTTTTTACCACTGGTGTTTCGGGCCAGAGACCCCCTGCTGGATTATGTTGCTCTCCGGGCGTAATTATCTTAATAACGCTCTTGGTGAATAAATAACTACATTAAAAACACGAACGTTTTCGGAACAACAGTTCCATCATCAGGTTAAAAATACAGGTTACCATGCCTGAGCCACCAACATATTTGGGTAAAAACCCTTTAAAATATATTATGTTACCAAAGATTGTACATGATGTTAATATTATTTGATGTTTAATATTTTAATTAAATTTTACTTCAGGTAACATACACCCATGCTTTAAGTGAGTTCCAGTGTCCGGAGAGTAAACCTCTTCAAACGGACTTCAGCTGGTAACTGAGTTATCAATATTTTGGTGGCTTAGGCATGGCAACCTGTATTTTTAACCTGATGATGGAACTGTTGTTCCGAAAACGTTCGTGTTTTTAATGTAGCCCTTTTAAGGGTTTTTATAAAATATACCCATTTACAAAGATTAACCTCTTTTTGTGATACGTGGTATACAGCCAGCTGCAGGAATTAGTTTCCTTGTGGATTTTTTTAATAAATAACTATTAAACCATTGTTTTTTAATTGATAATGAAGCGAGTATGACAGGGCGGGCGTTCATTTGTACAATGAGAATTCAAACCAGTAAAAATTTGTGCCATAGATCTTGTTTCTCTCTCTTATACACGCCGCAGCCCGAATGCCCATCCTGTCATAAGCGCTTCATTAACGATTAAATAGCAATGTTTCAAAATAAAATAGGCCCAAAATACTTATCGGGAAATAATAGAACAAGGTTTGAACTTGCATTTAAGTCCTTGGTAAATTCAAAAATAATGTTTTTACTTGTGTTTTTGAGCCTTGAAAATCGTAATTTTGCGTTTTTCTCAGTTTTAAAATATTTATAACTCAAAAACGATCAAGTTTACAAAAAAAAATACAAGAGACTTATTTTATTCCGAATGATCCAAAAATTATGAGTGATTATGCAAAAAAACTCATGGGAATATTTTTCCGAACGCTCGCGAGCTTTTCGCCTTGTCTATATAGATTTGTCACTAATGATACACAAGAAATGTAAACAAACCGTTAAAAACGATCGTAGTTTATCAGCTAAAAATAATAATTGCTTGTGAATCAATGTTTATTTGTTTTAAAAAGTTGTGTCTCAAGAGGTCAGCTTTTATTGCTATTCATTTGTTATCTTAAATGTATTTGAATAGATCATATGAACAAAGCCGTTTCTTATGTGGGTGTCAAGAGGATCAATGATGTTTTTGACTAATCTACCCGCAGTTACACAGGTCAAAACGATTTATTTAAGAGGCTATTAAAGTAATTAGATATAGAAGAAGTACTGAATATTTTTGTTCTGGTATAAACAAGAATAATGATGTATTGTTCTTCTCTACAACTTGAAAATTATCTACCTTTATTTCGTATTAAGAGCTATTTAAAAACTCCAATTTATGTATGCAAAATGCTTACAAAGAGGACAAAACATTTTAATAAGTTTCTATAAATATTTCCATTGCATTCGACGTTATTTGTCTTCCCCATCCTGTCCTGTAAGAGCTACGAATACTATCGAAATAGGTTTCTCCATTTATTATTATCGGCAGGCATAGGCGTGCCTATTAGTTTAAGTATTGTTTATAAAATATTTATATATTTTTTATGTATATTTAAATTTAGTTAACTCTATTTATTTGAAGAAACTTTTAATTAATTTTATATTATTTGTAAAAATCTAAAAATAGTTTTTTTCTCAACAAATGAATGGTATGCTGGAACATTGTAACCGCCAATATTATCATATGTGGGTTTTCCATGAAACAACGTTCTAAATGTGCAAAATAATGTACTGCTGACTGTTGGGAATATTATGAGACTTAACTTGCCTGTTTTGGTAGTTTTTTGAAAATTAGTCAACATTCCACTTTGGGTGTAACAACGTTGTATGTGTTAAAGTGGTTCGTGTTTCGCGCCAAATTTTCTGCACGTGTTTTGTAAGTCAATGTTTTCAATCGTGTAATTTGTCATTTCGAGCTAAAATGGATGTTAATATAATCAAGTCAGTGATAAGTGGAAGCAGAATATTAGAAAACGTCGCAGAGATGCTGGTGATTCGTATGTTTCGTCTGGAGAAGTACCCAACGAAGATGAAGTAATTTAAAGTAGGTAATCTAAACTAGTTCCATGTTTTAAAACAATATTTATTTTAGGTGCGTATTTGTAAATGTAAGCAGTGTGAACGGGTTGATCTGCTGTGTCTCGTCTCAAATCGTCCCAAAAAACTCATGATAACAGATGCAGAGAAAATATGCGAACATATTTAGGTCATTTCCGCAGCAAGAAAAGCTTCTAGTAGAAATGCTTCTTCTAAAAGTTGTCTTTCAGCTGATTTAAGTGTCTCAAAAATGTACAGATTATTTTTAAAAATGTGCCCTGATACAACAATCTCTCTACGAACCTACCACGACATTTTTAAAATAAATTCAATTTGCGTTTTGGACTTCCCAGATCAGATACTTGTTTATATTGTGACAAGCTCTTTATCAAACTTTCTTTTGCTGGCGATGAATGTGAAAGAAAGAAAATAGAAATTGAAAGTAAAATTCATCATATGCTAGCGGAAGCAGGTTACAAAACATTAAAACAAGATACTGAAATTGCAAAAGTAAATGCTAATTATGTCGTTTTATGTACTGATTTGCACCAAGTTCCTTTTTGCCCTAATCTAACTCACTCATCAATCTTCTACCAGCGACAACTTTCTTCGTATAACTACGCTGTTCATAATATGGGGAGTAATACTGCTACAATGATGCTGCAGAAAGAAAGTAATGGATCGAGGCTCGACTGAGATAGCACTAGCATTGCTGCTTTATATAACTGAAAACTTCAATCGTCTTGATCTAGGCCAAAAAAGAAAACTTGTTATGTGATCAGATAGATGTGTCGGCCAAAATAACAATTGGAAAGTCATAACATTACTTCGACTACTACTGTTAGAAAAACACTTCACCCAAATTGAGCAAAAGTTTCTAACTAGTGATGAACTTTTTAGGAAGATATTGCCCATCTTATAACATATTTTCCTAAAATTAGTCCAAACTCTATGACTATTGATCCACTTGAACAATGTCCACACCGAGAGATAAGAAGAAGAGCTGTCAATACATGCTGTCTTACATAAAAACACTTTTCAATATATCAACATGGTAAAGTAACTTTCCAATATTTTAATTATGTTCTGTTTCTTGTTGTCTGTTGTTGCTCTGTTTTTGAAAGAGTCTCGATTCTTGTTTTTATTTTTAAAAAAATTACGTTAACATGCAGTGTAACATGCTCACATACATGATATAAAACCGATACCTTCCCTCTGTTTATTTTTTTTTCTTAATGCACTGCTCTTGTTTCTATGCCCAATCAATTGGTTCTTTTACAGCACCGCCCTGGTCAAGATCAAGCTAATCGAGTGCTCACTTGTACAGTGGCGCACCCAGAGGGGTTTTGGGGGTTCAACCCCCCCCCCCCTGGACCCTATTCCGACACTGTTGCTCACATATTTTAAGGACTCAAAATGGAGATAAAAAAAATTTCGGTGGCCAACCAAAACCCCCCCCCCCCCAGAGGCTACTGCACTTGTAAACCTTGTGCCGTTATGTAAGTATCTTGCAATACACTTGTATTAAATTTGGTTAAGTAAGTCGTTAGAGGGGACCTTATAATAGGCTGAATTTGAAGAGCTTGAAAACGGTCGTCTTAGTTGCAATAAAATCAATTGTAAGTCATTTTCTTTTTACCTTTTTATTTTAAATTGATTTATTTGAAAATAGGTAATAGTTATTCGAAATGTATTTACATAAAGAAAATCCACAATAACGTTGCAGCTTAGGATATAAACGCAAAGGAATGAGTATTTGCTTTCCAAAGTGTTGAAAAGCAAACATCAAAAGCTGACAGTTTGACAGTCAAGCACTGTGTTTACAGGAATGTGTATCAAAAAATAGAATTATAAAACTTCTCAATGAAAAATGATTTCTGGTTTTCTTATTAAAATAACTAAAATAACAGTACAAAAAATAGCTGAAAACGAAATGAATTTTAATGAAACTGTTGTTTTCATAACATTGTAATGTATTTACAAATATTGATATTTGTGATTTAGAGTTCATTAGTGAACATAAAGTCAGAAAAAGTGTTAACAGTACCTATAATATATTTGCAAAAATCAAGCATGCATTTATTCTATTCTTTCTCAATTAAAAATCAATTAAAAATATGTACTTTTTTAATATTTTATCGATCAGCATTTAACCAAGCAATGTTCGCATTAAGTCATATCGCTTTCCAAATAAAAAATTAGAAAACATAACCTTTAATAAACAAAATACTATTTTTTAAATTACAATTAAGTTTAATAAATTAGAGTCAATAGCTAACTTATATCAAATGTTTAAACATATACTATATACATAAAATACTGCATTTTAATCATTTTAATCTTTCTCAGCTCCTTTTCCCTCTCAAAATACTTACAACACTCTTAATATTGATTATTATTTTTTTAACTAAGTATAATAATGAAAACACAGAATATTATCGTAAAATTTTCTGTACGACTTTCCACATTGCATGGTTAGAAGTTATGAAAAGCTAATTCGCATTAACAAACAGATCTAAGTTCAACAAATCATTTGGTTACGGTGTCTTTTGAATGCCAAGGAATAAAATAATGTACACAAATAAACATTCTGAATATAAATGTATATGATGTATTAAGTTGATTGTATCTGAGAAATAATTACCGACATACAATTTTTTGTCGTGATCTACTAAACGTATTTAAATAAATAGGGCACTGAAAACAATTATATAAACAGATACGAATGGAATTTTTACGTGGGTTTGGAAATGTCTAGGAAGGTTTCAAAACAGTATAAAGAACAAACCTGAATAAACCTAACTCAATAATTTAAAAACCGTTTAAAAGACAATTGTGTACCAAGTAATCTGTGTTTACAGCTAGAAATCAGTTAACTTTATTATTTGTATTTGTAATTTGGGTAAATAGCACATTGTATGTTAAGTCATCAAACAAATATTAATATTTCAGATCATTCAAGGAAAATTTTTGTTGGCGCATCTAATATTTTATGTAAACATTTGTAGCAATAAAGATAACACGATTTACACGTTCTGTGAGATTTATTGACTCTTTATTAATATGGTTTTAGGCGTCATTTCGATGTTTCGAAAAAATATTTTCGTTTTATTTCTGTACAAATATTTGCCAACTGAATTTGTCCACATGTAAGTTTCTTTTGTTTGGTATAAATATATTAACTGTTGTGTTAACTGTTAGAATCATTTAAATTTATTTTCTTAATATACGCGTTACTATTTAAAATAAGTTATTTTTTAAAATATTTATTAAATTTTTTGACAATTGCTGAGGATCATTTCACCACACCGTTGCTTCTTCATTTTTAGTAATAATATATATTATACTACGTTCTTTCCCAAAATAAGCTCAAGGACATACTAATCGGTGGATGTGTCGTGTGTCGCAGCTTGTCATTGGTTAGAAATTAATTTCTAACCAATGACAAGCTCCGACGACACGGCACAGCCACGGATCAGGGTGACCTCGAGCTTATCTTGACAATGAACGCAGTATAGTATATATATATATATATATATATATATATATATATATATATATATATAATATATATAAATATAAATATATATATATATATATATATATATATATATATATATATATATATATATTATTGTGATATTTAAAGTCTTGGTGCGCCAAACAATAATTAGCTAATTAATTTTTTTGATTAATTAAAATTATTTAAATGATATGATTATGACTCTATCACAATTTTTAATTCTTTTATCTCAGGGTTAAATTCGTGCTTCAATATCTATGCTATTACATGTGAAAGGTAAGGTCCAGAGAATACCGGAATAATAAAAAACACATATGATCTAACACTATATATTGAAATAAAAATAATGAAATAATTCACACTCAAAAGTTTTCAATAAACAAATCTCATATAAGGATTCTCAAAATTTTGTTCTCCGTACGTGAACAATCAAAATTAATGGTACAAACAATATTAATTGAAATCTCAAAATCCCAAACTATTCTAACTCTCCTAATCAAAATATTTATATCCTTTCTAAATTACGTGTAAAAATTGTGTTATCAATAAAAGAAAAAAACTGCAGAAACAAAAATATCTCTCTGATGATGAGTGGTCCAAATCCTTGTTCCTTGTAGACTATATTATCTCCTCTCAACCGCTCCCTATGTAATCAGCAATCTTACACAGATTGTTGCAAGTATATCGTCCTTAATGATCTCCTTCAAAAGCACAAATCATTCAAATTATGATAGCCTTTCTCCTCTCGATAAACTGAATCTCTCGTTGGCCCGAGTGAAAAATGACTCTTGGAATATCTTCTCTTTACGATAAACTGAATCTCTCGTTGGCCTGAACAGTGACTCTTGGAATATAAGTAGAGAAATATGACTTACAATATTTTGCTGCTTCAGCTTCTGTCAGATACACTAACTCCACAAAAACTCACTAACATTCAACACTACTGCTTGCTACATTTCAGGAACCGCCAGAGAACAATCACTGTTCGTCTTACAGACTTGGAAACCAACTGATCCTCTCTTCTCTCTCCTCAATCTCGCTAAACTTTTTCCTACATACTTATCCCACCTTTTTCAATCTCCGCCAATCAAAACTCGTCACAATTCCCCCATTTTTTCATTTCGATAACAAACAAATTTTTACCTATAACTATAAATTTCCTAAAACTTATTTACAAATAATATTTTTCTATAATTCTTAAAAACTAACAAAAACCTCTTTCTATAATCCCTTCTATTGTCTTTAATCACTGCATTAATGTATTTCAATTGTCTTTGGATTTCACTTAAAATTATGCGGGTCACTCAAGTATAACAAAGAAATAATTTATGCAAAGCTTACATTTTGTTTAGTACAGGTAATCCAAGAATTTAATAACTTTCCTTCTCCGAAATGTTTGTTGGATATTATCCTACTTATCTGAATTATTTTAATGTTTTTGAACTTTGAAATATTTTTAAACAAACCAATATTTTTCTCGATTTTACATATCATAACAATATATAAATATATACTGGTAAAGAAGTATATACCATCATAATTTTAGTCGACTTTAGTCTATAAAAGACAAGAAGAGAGTAGACTAGAAACAACAAAAACTAAAAGAATTTTGAAACAACAGAAAAGAACGTTCTATAAGAAGTAGGTACATGTGGGGTAGACGATATTAATGCTTGGGTGATAAACAGGAAAAAAGAGTGGAATTACCATAGCAGCAACAGTATGAACGTTGATGTAGGTGGATGAAGTTTAAACAAGCGATTCGCCTAAAATAAAGAAGTAAGAAAAAGAGATTCGATCACAGTAAGATATTTCAAATCCAAATATGTATATTTCAGGCATATATTTTAGCATAGTAAACATTTCTTTTATGCTATGTAGCGTTTTCAATTTTCTGGTAATAATTGCCCTTAAATTTTGACAGTGCGGTACCACGATATGCCGATAATATTTCGTAGACTATTTATACGAGTACTACGTTTAACCACGTCGTATTTTTAGATCCCATATAATTAATTTCGTCTATGTTTAGTCTAGTTAAAAAGTACTACTTCTACCATGTAACCAATTTTGTATGTATTATAAAAACAGACGCACTTTCTTTCTCGAAGTACCTCTCATCTAAAGTTTCTATAATAACATTGTGCGAAGATGCAGGTCTGTTTGTCCTTACACCTCGCCCTGATGCCTTTGTTTCGCGCACCAGTCATAGGTCGCTGGTAGGTTCCCTTTTCTATAATTTTTTGAAGGACCACCCAGAAATCTTAAAATAAGAAATCGCCCCCTTGATCCTCGACGTATCTGTATCTGTAGAGTAGGGAGGGCGAGTTAAGTTTCACAGCACTTAGGCCACAATTGATCCATTGTGCATCCTCCCAGGGAGCTGTCACCCTTAGCTCATTGTCCATCCTGCCATTTCTAGAAAGGTGGATAAGTCATCAGGAGACATATCTCTTATGTGGGCAGGTGTGGCCAGGACTCGCCGAACGCGTACTCTCGTATTAACGATAACTCCGGGCATTCACATAGGACATGCTCTATAGTTTCGTTTTCTCGTCCACACTTCCTACATAGAGGTGTGTCTGCTAGCCCCAGTGTGTGGAGGTGTTTGCTTAGTTGACAATGACCAGTTAAAAAACCAACTGTCAAACGTAGGTTTTTCCTGGTCATTCCCAAGTACCTCTTTGATGTTGACACTTCAAGTTTACTTAGTGGTACCCTGGCGAGTTTACATCCTTGCCCTTCTCCCATCTTTTTTACGGTTTGCGTATGGGAGTGACATTTGACAATTTCCGCGATTGTTGTAGTTGACCAACCAAAAAGATCCCCAGGAAGAGTCTTAGGCCTGCCGCCTTCCTAGATAATTGGTCAGCAATGCGGTTGCCTTTATTCCTATTGTGTCTTTTAACCCACCTCAGGATGATGGTATTACCATCCGAAGCTTGAGTTAGTGACTCGTGACACTCCATTACTAACCCTGATGTGACACGTGGTCTATTCAAGGTTAGTAGCGCTTATCTGCTATCTGTGCAGATCTTTATATTTTTCCCTGCTATATCTTTTTGGGTTATCTCTTTGCGGCTATGGAGATACCAGTCTGTTCTATCTGAACTACGCTGGCATTTTTGCCCATACCCCACTTTATCTTAGGTTCAGTGATCTGAAGTATATCCGGCATCCTGAGCCTTCTTTCATTTTGGAGCCATCGGTGTATATGCAATAGGCATTTGCAACGTTTGACTCCCTATACTGTCTTGTTTCGATTTTTTAGGGGTTGTTAAAGACAAACTTTGGTTCAATTGAGTCGCAGCCGGCCTGTAGCAGTGGTAGCGCATCCAGCTCTCCCCGCCAGAAACGAGTTCTTAATTGTCCCATTCCTACATTAAGGTTCGCACCAGCTGAGCGCTGGTGCTCTGAATATTTCCACGAGGTGCGGCAGAAGCATATCCAGTCCCAACCGTAGTAGGGCTGGATGTATGCCGTCAGGCCCTGGTGATTTGAAAGGGGTGAAGCACAATATGGCCCATTTTACCTTTTCCTCATTAACCATTGTAATCCTCGACGTATATGAAGGATCTGTTTACATTTCGCAACCTTCAACTCTTCTTTCATTGGAAAAATTATCTGAGTAGGTTTATGGTCGATGAGAAGGGTTATTTTTCAACTTGCATTGCTGTTGAGATTTTTCGGATGACTCTTTGACGACTCTAGAAGCTTATGTCTAGAAAGTTCGTTTGAATACAAGCTATCGGTGTCGGTACAGATTATTAAATGGTACAAAGGAATTTTACAAATCTAAACCTTAAAACTAATATACAGTGTGACATGATAATATGATTTAAAATGGAATAAATATTAAATGTTGTTGTTACGCAATAGACATTATGGAAGCTTTTAGAAGAAGTAGGTTTCAAAGATGGAAAACACAATAGAAAATAGGGAAATATTTTAACTAGACAAAACATGGATGAATGAAGGGATACACTGTTTCTAAAGTTAATATACATATATTGTATACATGAAAGTTTTAGCTTAACTTTCGTAATGCACTCTGAAAATATTTTGGATACTTAATGATGATTTATTTGGATACTTAATGATGATTTATTACACTACGTATTTGTTTACACACACTAGTGCTTTTAGTAAAGATATGTGGACAAAAGCAGTTTTTATTATTTGAGTTAGAGCTATTTTCAGAAGCCAAAAAGTATAATATCGCCTGTAGTTCGTATTTGAGGGAATAGAATTAGAAAAAAATAGACTATCCTTTTTCTGGATATCCAACTTCAATTTTATTCAGGAATTCATTACAGTACTCATCCGCCACGAGTACAAGAAATTCTTGTGGATCAAGCAACTAATTTTTTACGAAGTTCTAGCAGCTTCAAGCTCATTTCATTTCCTGATCCGTATTTTTACCCGAACACATTTAGCTGATTAAAACTCATTTAAATATATTGTCTCATGTTTCAGTAATGAGAAGTTTTATTTAAAACAGTGTGACTCTAACTTAAGAGAGTGAAATGTGAATGAACTCTGTTGAACGTTTATTCTCTTTTTTCTTCACGTAATTACTAAAGATTACAGTTTACTTTTGTGCATAAGAGAGTTTAATCTTCGTTCAAAGCTCACTAACAACTGACAGGTACATTATGGAAACATTTCGGTTATAAAGAAGTTTTTTAGATCGAAATGTTTTCCTCAGCAGTGTTTAATTCTGTTTTTTTTTTGTTGGTCTGTTTCATATCCTATTTATGCCGAAGTAAATCTCACAGTTTACAAATCAATTAAAATTTAACAATTTTTAATTATAAACTTTTATTATTTATCAGAATTACTTCGTGGCTAATTTTGGGACAACCTTTATATAACACTCTCAAGTCTCACCGGATAATTTCATAGTTACGCCGAGGCGGTATTTTCCTTTTGAACATTCCTGATAATGCTAGATTAGGTGCGCGCAGAAATGCAATTTGTTGTTTATTATTGACCGAGCACTTATTTATAAGCCCGATCGGTCTTCCGTTGTTTCCCAGATTGTTTCTCTTATAATGATTATTTTTTTGTTTTATGGCTATCTATTCTTTTGTTGTTAGGTATGCTTTTGGAAAACAATAGATACTGACGTAACGTGGCGACTTGTTTCCATATTTAATGGTGAGGAAATATTCTGGGACTGATAAATCAGAAATGTAATGTAAGGTTTGTCCAAGTATGGATTAAGCGTAATGTAATGAATAGAACACGTAGATTAAAAAAAAATAAATCTAGGAAACACGTCGGTCTAACTTGAGAGACGTGTCTTATGTCGATATTCTTGAGGTCTGTCCTAAAACGAAAAACTTTGAAAAACTTTTCTGTAAGAATAACAAACTGAAATATAATGTACAATATAAATACATCTAAAGTTGAATAACTACTTGGGCTAATAGTCCAGTTACTGTGGCATTTTCCCTTTAAATTTTTTATAACTGCACCGATTTATCTGAAATTTTTACAGTGGGTAGTAAATTACTCAAAAAATATAAGCTTTATGGTGCCGATGTGTGCTTCTACCCCTGGGGTGGTTGGCACCCCATCTAGGGGGTTAAACTTTTTACACCCAAAATAACCCCGGAAATTGATAGAGAATCAAATTTTAAACAAAAAATGTCATATAAACTTTTTTCGCTAAATCAATACTTTTTGAGTTATACGCACTTGAAAAAGTAAACATTTCGCAAAAAAAAAACATGTTTTCCAATGATTTTGTACGAATAACTCAAAAACAAAGCGTTTTATTGAAAAATCTATAACGGACAAAAATAAAGCTTATAAAAAAACAAAGAGATTGTTTTTTTATTAAGCTTTATAAGTACAATACTAAGCGATTTATAATTGTTTGAAGATGACTTTTTATTTTTGGGATACTATACTCGATGCATTTAACATCAAATATCGGAAAATGGACATCTTTTTTGATAAAAACTCATACAACAACTTTTTTAAAGAGCTAAAAAAAACCTTTAAAATGAGCTATGTTAAAAGCCATTTCGTTTAAAGCAAAGCGAAATACGAAGGAAAGAATTTGAATTACTCTAGCGTTTTAAAAAAAAACGAGCAGTATAAGTAACACTATTTCGAACAGAATTGAAATTAAACGTATATCTTCGACAATTCATTTTTTTTAGTGTTATTTATAAGTTTTAAAAGTTTAGCCTGTTTAAAATGCGTATTTTTTGAAAAAATCATGTTTAAATTAAAAAATCTATTTTTTTAATTATCTAAAAATTTACATTTTTTCAAAATAAATATAAAACTATAAGAGATACGTGAAAAATGGTTCTATACCAAAATGTAGTTTTTTTCTTATCAAACATTTTGATTTTTTTATTTTTGTTGTAGCTCGAAAAATAATAACCGGCGACTGGACCGGGTTAAACACACAGACGTTTTCAAGAAAAGTAGAAAATAGAGACGAATTTGTAATGGTTACAGCCAACCTTCATTAGTAGAGTGAAGTAGATTCTGTAGGTACCTATGATCGGTTTTTACAGCGTAAGGGGGAAATAGATGGAGATGCATGCAGTAGAGTTCAGGAAGGAATGGATGAAGTGGAAGGAAGCGAGTGGTGTGTGTGTAGCAGAAAAATGGTAATGATTAAGAAAATAAAATTGTATAAAAATGCCATAAGACCAGCTATGATGTGCGTCACTGTATGTTGGACAATTTAAAAGAAAGAGAAATAACGAATGCCTGTAACGGAAATGAATATGTTAGATGGTCCATTATCCAAAAAAGATAAAATTAAGAATGAGTATGTTAGGGGAAGTCTAGAGATAGCACCAGTTAATACCAAAATGCTAATCCCGGAAGGTGCAGGAGGGGAAGACTAAAGACTTGGGGAGACGTCTAGGCAAGGTATGTACGGTAAAGGTGATTAATATTGATATGATCCAAGATAGAGACTTATGGAGAAACGTAATTAAAATTTACAAGATTTATAAGTTCCTGGAAAAAGTATTGGAGGAACACCAAAGAAGACTTATTTATATTGGTATGACCCAACATAGGGATCAAGGTAAACAGAACGATAAAAGTTTTATTTCAAAACTGTTTATTAATGTTTATTTAGGTGTATTCATTCGATTTGCAGGTGTCAGTTTTGTGAATTTTACCTCATTCTTAACGCACAAGGCATATTTTTAGATCAAAGTGCTCGACTTTACATAATATAATGTACACAGTGTCAGCTCAGATAAACTTTTGGATATAGTGCTCTTGTTCCCACTTCGGCGTCTTATTGATGCACCACCTGATTCTTTAATTTTTAGAGAGACTTAACTTTTTTGTAGATCGATAAATAGAAAGTATAAAGTTTGCTTTAGTTACATTTCTTTATGATATAAAATAATTTTGTTATAACAACTTACTTGAAAGTTTCCTAAGCATTTCTATTTAAAAAGTACAAGAAGTTTCTGAATACATTTAAACTCGTCAAAACATCAAATATTCCATTTTGTGCAACGATTCACAAGAGAAACATGAATTTATATTTTCTTTATCAGAGTTAAAAAAGAATAATGGATGGCTGATTAAAAAATTTATCAAAGAACGGTATTTCAGAAAAGCAGAGGGTTAATGGTTTATACACTGCTCAGGTTAATATTGAACATATTTACTTTTCAAGTAAGCATCCAGTATATAATTAATTTATACTATAGTATAAAGTAATGGGGAAATAGACTATGTGCAGATTTCATAGTAATTACGGGCCAAGTACTTAAAATTCTACTAAAAATAGTTCACAACAGATTATACGAAAAATGTGAAGAGTGGGATACGAGCCATTTGGATTCAGAGCCGGAATGGGGACACGAGAGGCTTTGTTTTCTCTACAAGTACTGTTGCAGAAGTTTTACGACCAACAAAAGGATGTTTTGTCGATTTAGAAAAGGCATTTGATCCCGTAGATCATAATAAAATGTTAAGTTGTTTACAGAACATTAACTTATATGATAAAAACCTCAGATTGATAAGAAACTTATATAGCGACAAGATTAGGATCGACGACCAAAGATCCAGAAATATTAGTGTAAATAAAGGAAGGGCTGTGTATTGCCCCTCATGCTGTCTAACCTTTACTCGGAACTGCTACCCAAGGAAGCCTTGGAAAACCTTTCTACAGGAAAAAATTATGGGAAACAAATTTCTAATATAAGATATGCAGATTACAGTACATATTGGTGACAAAAAGAATCCAATGAAACTAAAAGGGAAATTTGAAAGTTATGAAATACGGAACTGAATTGTTTTAGTTAAAATAGGAGTGTCTGTGGCGGGAATGAGAATTTTAAATGTATGAATATCACTTAGATAAGAAACTTATAAGTTAGTCATATATTTTGTTAGCTTTGTTGTTTAATATTAAAATCTTTCACGTACCAACTACCAACAGCATTTTATTTCTCTGATTTCTTTGTATTTTCTCTTTCTTCTTCTTCATGTACCATGTCCTTTCAGCACTCTGGTTAACTCTCTCGATCCAAACCCGTTAAGGAAACCAAACTGTGTGTCACTTAATTATTTCTCGCATTTATTACAGATACGCCAATGTATTACCTTTAAAAAAATTTGACGGGTGGTTCTATAATCAGCACAGGTTTTTGCTGTTGTCTTCTATGTAGAGCTATGAATAATGAATTGGACCTACCATCAGATGGGTGTCCGCTAGTAAGTATAAATGGTATTGACAAACGAAGTTATAGCCTCGAAAACATTGCTATCATTTATAAGCTATATTTCACTTGGAATTTCATCAGGACTTGTCGCTTTGCCATTTTTTTGATGGTTGTATGGCTTGTGTTACCTAAGAACGTGTTATTAAGAGTCCGTCGCGGTTAGTAATATCCGGAGGTGAATTAATTCTATCGTCTTCGAATAGGTTCGTAATGTAATTTTCCCATTCTAGAAGCTTGTCCTCCACTTCAAATATTACTTTACCATGTTCATCATGTAGCAGTGCAGTTTGTCTCTTATTGAAGATACCAGCTTCTTCTTTCACTTTTTTATAGATGTTAAACATGTCGTATCTATTTTCCAGTTGTTCAATTTCATGAAGGATTTCATTTCATTTCATTTTCTCTTTTGAATTTTGAAATAGAGTATAGAGCTGTTGATAACGAGGAGAGTCGCCTATTCAAGATCCTGTCCACCATGATTTTTACTTTTCTTTCTAGATTTTTTTTAAGTTTTTGGCACCTCTTTTGTGTGACAACACGATTCTAATCATAACATAACTATTAATAATTAGAGTAAGATCCCAGAGCGGTCAGACATAACTTATTTTCACACAGATGAAACCTTAGAGTCTGAGTAGCGTCTCGTGTGCTTTGAATACCTGCGTATTTATGAAACTTGCTGAGTGACATCTGGGCAGGTACCAGGTGAGAAAGGTAACTAAAAATAAGAGCTATTTAACTTAAATTTACATAACTGATTTTTATACATATTTTGTAGAATATTATTTTGAAAATACAGTAATAAGTGTCAGACACTTGTCATGGACCAGAACTTTTGTCAGACGCTTTAAAGCTCCACTAAAATTAAATGAACCTGACTTACTTTTACATGTCTGATTTTTAAATAGAGATGCAAAAATATTTAATCGGATCGAAAACAGTAAGTATTCTTAATGTATTGGAATTTTTTACTGAGGCTCATGCGCACAGCACTCTCGCGCTCATACTTCTGGTTAACTAATTTTTGTGTTTGAGGAATGTTTGGTCATTTTAATTTGTCTAACTGATTAAATATAACTTTATTATAGTTCCATTAATAACATATTTAAAAATCAGACATGTAAAAGTAAGTAAAGTTCATCTAATTTTAGTGGAGCTTTAAAGCGTCTGACAAAAGTTCTGGTCCATGACAAGTGTCTGACACTTATTACTGTATTTTCAAAATAATATTCTACAAAATATGTATAAAAATCAGTTATGTAAATTTAAGTTAAATAGCTCTTATTTTTAGTTACCTTTCTCACCTGGTACCTGCCCAGGTGTCACTCAGCAAGTTTCATAAATACGCAGGTAGAGACCGACCGAATGTGATTTTTTTGGCCGAAGCCGAAGCCGATGCCGAAGTTCGGCCTGTAGGATACCTTCGGCCGAAGCCGAAGCCGAAGCCGAAGGTAACTAAAAAGATACCTATTCCTATTATATGTTAATAATTTAAATAATGTGCATTATATTTTTATTACCTGATATGTGATAAACAAAAATATGAAATTATGAGATAAAAAAGTCAAACATTTATACATTCTTTGGTAATAGAAGCGATAATAAAAATAAATAACAATAAAAAACATTAAAGTCGAAACATTCATAGTCGATGGTCGATGTTTTGCCATTTAGGTATCTGGTCAAAACACCAAATTATTATCAGAATTTTACTACGTGAGAAATATTCAAATGATGATCTTTGAGACATCTTGGCCTATTGTTAAAATTTATATTCTACCTACTACCTGGCCTAAAAGTTTGTAAAACGATTTAGTTAAGGGTATAAAGTAGGGTGTAAATACTATTCAAATTATCAAAGACTCGCCGAAGCATATTGTTCAGAGATTATTTCATTTCTACCGTATAGTATACTGACAGAGCATTTTATTATTCCACCTTCGGCGAAATCTTCGGCTTTGTTTTGGCCGAAGCCGAATTTTGGCCGAAGGTTTAAATATTGGCCGAAGGTGGCCGAAGCCGATGCCGAAGCCGATTAATCGGTCGGTCTCTATACGCAGGTATTCAAAGCACACGAGACGCTACTCAGACTCTAAGGTTTGATCTGTGTGAAAATAAGTTATGTCTGATCGCTCTGGGATCTTGGACTAAATGGTCTTATCTATATTATAAGTCAATATCTTATAAGTTAAATGACTTCTCCTAACGAAAATATTTTCATAATTAACAGCTCTCTGTTAACATATAATTTGATAAAAAAGATTATGGTTTGTCATTTATAAGTAATAAACTATGCAAAATAGAGAAAGTACAAAAACTTGAAACATTTATACGAATTCATTTCAAGAATACAACATCATCGTACGTAACAGCTTTGTCAGAAAAATTTGTCGAATTTATCAAATACCTAACAATAAAGAAGAAAAAAGAAAAGGATTGAGAAGAAACAATTAAATAAACCACCTAATTTATTTCATAATGAATTCAATAATATCTTCACCGATTACCTTCCCACGCTTTTCCATTTTTAATTTCTCTCGCGTTTGACTTTACCCAGATACATTAAATATAAAATAAATAAATTTAGAAATAAACTAGTTTGACCAGTGTAGGAACTTCATTGAGCCACGTCACGCTTTTCTAAGTTGAGTTTGTGTTAATCAATAATAAAATAAGACCTGTTGGAATATTAAATATTACAAAGTAGGTCAATGAGAGGTTATAATCATCCAGTAATAATTATAGTAATGACAGACAAGACAAAAGAAAATTGATAATATGGTGATTTAATACGAAAAATATAATAATATATCATCAAACATATTTAATAATAGTAAGAACTATAAATGAGAAATAAGCTTAGATGTTTCATTGTTAATTTGTCCTATTATCTTAAAATTTAATTAGATTCAATAAAATAGAGTTGGTAAAATGAACTTACTAGACTAGAACAGATTTAAGACTATAGTCGTTTTCACATCTGTGTAGGATAAAAAATTATAATTTATATCAGGCACACTAAAGCCTATTAGACGTCCGTTTTTTTTTTTCACCGGACAAGGGACCGTGTTTTTTGTCGGAGTCATAATGTTCTTTAGACTATAATGAACTGAATGTATGTATATGCACGATATACACCAATGAAATAGTTTGATTGAGATTTTTCTGTCCATATAAGTACTCTTGGGTTTTCTTTATATTATCTCATATATTCGTTAATAAATGTGGAAAATTTGTTGCTGCATCTGAAATTTTATTCCCCACTAAACTTATCAAAAGTATTATGGAATATACCACATTCTTCGTATCGCTATGTACTCACCATGGCCTTTTACTTTTTTTCTTTTCGCTTTTCGATGAGAAACTAACGGAACGTGTTAGATATGCTACTATGCAGCAGCCACGGCGAATGTCGTAGAGGCAAAATCGAATATTCGGATCACAGCAGACAATATTTAAAAAATTCGATATTAAATAAATAGGCTTATTTCTTCTCTTTTTACATGTATATAAAAATTTCATTTACTTACGATCCGTTTTAAAGTGAAAAAACTGGATGTCAACCACAGGACTGAATTAGGTATTTAAGTAGTTTCACTCAGAAATACTAAATAGTGCCCTATTTTACTATGCACTTGTAGAAAACCGATTAAGGTGTCTCGAATGGTAATTGGTGTGGTAATGTTAAATTTTTTTGAAAGAAAGCAAGCTGTGAAAGCATGCAGTATGAAAATTGGTATCCTGCTAAATTTTTTCTATTGTACAGTCTCATTTACGGATTACACAGAACCAAATTGACCATGTTTTTATAGAAAGTACACACTTCTCAGCCTTCAGTATGTCCATAGCTACAGAGGTGCTAGCGCCTACTAAGACCACAAAACTACCCGCAAGGATATCACGTGCAAACAACATGAACATCTCTTGAACGACGAACAAGTGGTGGAAAGATACCCGCAGAAGATCAATGCTGAAGCTAATAACTACCTTAGATACGTAACACAACATGAGTGGTGAATGGGATGTATCTACGTAAAGAAGTCATAAAATCTGTTAAAAATCAGATCCAAGGAAGGAAAGTGTTTCAAAGCAAGAGGGGCTGGTTTAACAGTAAGTCCGAGGAAACTACTAGAAGGAAAAATCATTATCAATCAAAGCCACGGTTGAATCTTACAAGGAGCTCAGAAGAGAGAAAACTAACACACAAGAAAAATAAAGGAGAACATGAGACTAAAATTATGAAAGAGATGGGAACCCTTAGGAACCACAATGATACGAGAAGGTTTTATAGAAAGATACACGGCACAAGAAAAGAATTCAAACCGACACTAAACCTATGTAGAGACACAGATAAAAATAAACTAGCCCAGGAGAAAACCCTTAACGAGATGGAGGGAGCATTTCAAGGATATGCTATGCACTGATAAAATCAGAACGAAGTCAATCCGCCCAAGTTTACAGGAAACAATTGACGCTGTCCAAACAATGAAAAACAAAAAGCACCAGGAACTAATGTAATCTCGAAGTATGGGGGGTGAGCATCTAACCACGCAAGTCCACACCACAATATTAAAGGCACAGTATGCGAAGAAGATCAAATGCCTGAGGAATGGAACATCCGTTCACCTTCTCCACAACACAAAATGGTAGTGAAAGGCAATTACAGAGGGATAACACTTTTCAACACAGTCTATACAACATGATTTATACACGTAAGAGCCCAGACTCTGAGGAAAATCCTGGCGGATATCAAAGTGGATTCAAACCTGGACGGTCAACAGTAGACCAGATTTCATATTAATGTAGATCCTCGAAAAAAACAAAGAATTTGACAATGACACCTTTCACCTGTTTAGCAGATTTAAAAGAAGCATATGATAGCGTTATACGAAGCAAGGTATATGAAGGATTGCAACACTTCGGAATTCGTGTCAAACTGAGAAGGTTGGTAACGAGGATAATGTCAAATGTTACATGTAAAGTAAAAATTCAAAATAGCTACTATTTTAAATTTTTTGGGGACGAGGGAACTAAACGAAGAGGTAGGCCAAGGTAGTTGAGATGGTGGGATCGTGTAGATAAGGATACCAGAAAGGTCAGTGTTGTCAGCTGGCATCAAGCTACGTAGAATACACCTGCGCACCAATGATGATGTTGCCAGACTTAAGCTAAGTTTCGTTTAGGTAAAAAAATACGATCGTTCGAAATTGTTGCGAGATAACTTCTTTAAAAAAGTAACACCTCCTTATCGGTAAGTGCTACGGCACTTTACTTTTAGCTAAGTAAAATTTCGTTCTTAGAGTTTCTGTCATGTTGGATTTCTTCTTAACCATACTACTACATATTTCGCCAAATGGTAAGCAAAAAATATGTACATAGCATATTTTATTAGATTAAACTGGTACAAAATGACTAGAATACCTCCAAACCACGAATGTCAAAATAGATACTAGGTGTGTGAACCCAAATGAATAATATTAAACTCTAAACTAGCATTTATTTAAAATCTGCTGATATCGACAGGTTACCTGGTCATAGGATAAGGTGGTTAGCTATATCTCGAAAGGTTCAGTTTTTTAAGCATGGCATATACCAAAACACTGAGTATATAACGTTTAGAATTCTGATCTTCAGTTCTAGATTTATATCGCGTCCACAAAGAATTTTCCTCTTCTTAAAGAAAGCATTTCTTGTTTGTACAATGTTACAACGAACTTCTGAAAACTGGTCCCAATAGCTATTTATTTTGTAACCCAGGTAAGTATACTGGTAATTCTTTAAAGTGGCTGAGAGCCTTAACTTGTATGCGGCTATAAAAAATTACTTACTTAGTTTTCTTACTGTCACTACTTGGTCTAATAGATATTGAAAGTAATTGTCGTTAGTTGCTAGTAGAACTATCCGCGTATCGTAGGTTGTTAATAGGGACACTGTTGATTTTTATGTCGATTGATTTGTCCGAGTACTGGTTAAATATGAGCGGAGATAAAATGTATCCTTGTCTGACTCCTTTTCTTATAAGAACTGCTTCCAAAAGTTAATTGTCAAATCTAATTAAAACCTTTTGCTGAAATCATAGTTTACAACTTTTAATAATTTCATTCTGGTGTGTCTAACTTTATCAAATTTTTTATCGAAATCTAGAAAGCACAGATAAGCATTTATGTATTTACGTCTGGCTTTCGTTACTCTAGAACGTGAAGACTGCTTAATTATAATGCAACATTTTTTTGTAACACATTAGGACAATTTCAGGTAAACTATTACTGTACACTGATTTGAAAACAACCATAACTAGATTTCCGACAAACGTATCGACTGTAATGAAAGTAACTATATTAAAGTCAAAGCAAAGGTAAGAATTTAGTTGGCGAAATATAATCGTAAAGATACAAGAAAAAATGTGCGAAAATTTAAACCTCTTTGTTGATAGATAACCGATCATATCACAAAAGTATATTAAAGGGAAGTATATTCTTCTACTTAATCCCCTGCTAATATAAAACGTGCAATAACCCTATCATAAACCGAGCTATTTTAGAAAATGAGTTTATACATCAATACCCATCACCTATTTATACATTTTTCGTGGGTAGCGTGTTGAATGGAATTACATTTAAGGCTAGGAGGGTAGCAACCCTTCAAATAACAATTGCCCTTGAAGACAGCACAAAGGACAATTGAATTATAGAGCTCGAATTAGGCTTTCGAAAAGCATACAATGCTTCTCGCCGTGTTAAGTCGTTCCAAAACAATCCGGGAGAATTAGCCCTGGAAGTTTGTGGAGTTATTTGTCAGTACATTTGCTATTGTCTGAGGGTTTATTTAAAATACAGAGAGGGCCAAACAAGATACAAAAACCACTACTGGTGGTTGATGGGAGAAAAACATATACACAAAGGGAAATACAAAATCTTCGAGCTTGCACAATTTACTTCAAACTGATTATCTTGCGACTTTACTATAATTTATTTATAAAAGAGTAGCGATTTTATTATACAAAATAATAAAGAATTCTTCAATAAACAAGACTTTCCAAGTCTTCCGATGTCCTGAGCGTACAGCAAATACGAATTTTAATTGTTACCTGCATTTTGACTAATAATGTCACGACCTGTTGTTTCATTAAATGTAATTGTTTGAATTTTACTATTAAGACAGAGAAAACGTATATGGAATAATATACAACCTTGCCTCACACCAGATTTGATTTGTATTATTTTAGATTCATATGGTTTGTATGATACTCAAGTTGTTTAACAATTTAAATTTCTTGTAATTATTTCTATCCGTGCTTAAAATTTTCAATGGTACTTACGTACTTTGAAAATATGCGAGGAAAAAATTTTAAGGAAAGGTAATGGCTTATGTTTGATTACTAGTTACAAAAGTCCACAAATATAACTAGTATATTAACTAAATAAACATTCTTGTTACAACTTTTGCGTACATACTTACATCATGTTTATTATTTTTAAGAAAACTCTTTAATTAATCTAAGCACCATCTTCAACAGAGACGAGCAATATAAATAAGCCTACACAAGAACCAACCAAGCGGCAATTATCCTGTACGCCAACTGCATCCCGGTGATCTTTATTTATTGAAGAAACAACGTGAAAGGCTCATAAAATACTTGCCATTTCTCATTATCAAACCCCCCGAAGCAACCAACAAATAAAGCTGCATGATTCGTTGTAAAGATGGGTAAAACCACCGGTTATTTCGTAACTAGGATACGGAACACGTGCCTAACAACTTACTCTCTACCTATCAATTAACAATCGGTAGAGTATATTTTCCCAAGTATTGCTCTTGTACTTAGTAGTTTTAAAGTCTTGCTGTGGCGACCGTTGGAGAAGCCTTGGTAGATTGCATTGAATAACAAAATACTAGTACAAATAAATAAATATGTGCACGAAAAGAATTAAAAGATTAATGATTTTACTATTGTATAAAAATTTAAAAAAGAGATACAAGATAAAAAATAATTTAAAACATAATTCAATGCAGTCATTTTTATGGGTCTGTTTTGCTTTATTCTATTCTAAAGTGTTCTTGGACTATACAAAAATCAAAATGAATTACGAATATTACAAGGTACTCAAAAACTGCGACCGTCAAATCACGACTTCGTCCATCTCTACGAAAAATTCAAAACAAGAATAATTATTATCAGTGTAATAATGGCAACAACACAAAAGATTACTTCTTGTTATTAATATACCTCTTTCATGGAATTATTTGCAGAACTTAAACCGGTATTCAGCGTGATAAATAAAACAAAACGTTCATCATTTTTGTCGTTCCTTGTCAGAAAGTAAGAAGTTTGTTTAGGATATCAGATCTTGTTTTCTTTTTTATTTATTAATTAAATATCTTAATGTAAAATCTTGATTCTACCCATATTTTATTTTATAACGGTATACTTAAATGTCACATGTGTTTTTTTTCTATTATTATTTATTATTTTATTCCAATTTCTCTTGATTTTCTTCATTTATTCACTTTCTGTTCTGTTTTACTATTTTTCTTCTAAAAATAGGTAGCGCTCAACTCTTCAATCAACTAAATACTCTGTTTAATCTTTATTCTTTAATTTTAATTTCTACTTGTTTCGATTCTATACTATATGGTATTCTATGCCATGGACATCATATAAAATGTCTATGCTCTATCCCGAAGTCGATACGAAATATTTGTCACTAGGCAACGCTTGACTTCTGTATTGTTCTTAAAAATTAGTAAAATAAGACATTTTTAGCAGTTTCTTCCAATATTCCTCATTATCTCTGGGCCTATTGCACCACACACTTTTTCTTAATTATTTTTGTCGTGCGCCTCTGTGCAGGCAATTAAACCAATTCGAAATACCTGCGAATAGTTAATAGTTAACCGTTAAGAAAATCTCCATTAAATTTATAAAAATAGACGAGAGAGTTCCTGAGAATCGACGAAACGTTATGTTTTATGGCACAATTAAAAGGATTTAATTCAAATTTAATGGCTACATTTCTGAAGTCGTAATGTTATAATATGAGATGTTATTGTTATTGGACCTAATAATGTATTTATGCCAGGCGTGTTATTATTAATTAATTAAATATCTTGATTATATAAAAATGTTACAGTAATCGACCCTAAGTATAAATTACGTTATTACTGCATTATTATTTTATTACTGTGTCTTTTCATTAATTAGCCAGTGAAGACCAAATTTGTTGCATTCTGTGTTTCCCCTTTGAACTATTATTTTTATCTTTTAGTGTCGTGTAAAACGTGTAAAATTCCTGTTTCATTTATATTAACTATTTCATTCGGAAAATACTAAAAAATGTATGATTTGGCGAAATATTGAGTTTCTAAAAACCAGAATCGTTTTGTTATTCTATTTTATCTTATCCTATAAGAAAATAGTAAACAAAAGGTATAAATGTCATGGCTGATGGCAAAAATTAAATAGGTTAAGGAATAACCTCTTCAGGTTAAAGAACTGAACAGGATTCTAAAAGAGAAAAGCTTCAGACCACAACAACTGATAAGTAATTCTCATGTAGCTGTTGTTTATGTCTAGAATTTAACTGAGAACAGTGGTTTAAAATTGGTAAAGAGTATTGCGGGCTAGTTGGGTGCCAATATATAGCTTGAAATAAAATTATAGAAATAGCACTCAGCCACACCAGCAAATGGTACTCTCACGACCACACGAAGTTATGAACGAAGTAGAATAGCTAAAGGTTAAAATTACAGCGAACACTGAAACTAAAAAGGAGATCCAAAGATTTAGGGCAAAGACTTAGAAAGTATAAAACTTCACGGCAACTAATAAACGAATTAAATAAACATTAGCGATGTAATCAATTTAGTCCAGTCGTCAGTGACCAAAATGATACTTAACCTCTGAAAATCATAAGAACAAGCGGTATTTTGCTGAAAATATCCATGTTGGATCCCAAAAAAGATGCAAAAAATTTTTATCACTCCTACCCCCGGGGCTTCCTCCTAAAACCCCATCGTAAGTACGAAAACGGAAAACATCGTTTTTCTAAGAATCTGTAAGCCATAGAAAAACAAGAAATGTAGGTAGTTTTGAACAAAAATGTGTATAAACACTTTTTGCGTCGAACGAACCGTTCTCTCAGAAACAACGCTTCAAGAGACCGGCGATTTTGAAGATCATTTACGCGCGCAAAATCAATTTTTTAAATAAAATTTGTATCAACTCGACGGTAAAAATTCGACGCCTTCTAATCAGAGTGTTCTGTTAACAAAAATCAAAATGTGTTGTAAAATTCATTTTGCCACAAATGAATTTCTATAAAGCTGTTAAATAAATAACCGTTGCATGACATGAGATCAATAAAATTTGTCACTTCAATTGACCGGTCACTATAGAATTTCCCTTGCCTAAAAGCCTAATCTTTAAAACTTATAACATGAAATTTCGATTTTGAGTTTTGGCAAAAATATGAGACATTTGAAATATGCCTAAAGAACGCTGAATTTAAACTTTTACATAACAAACGATCTAAAACATTTAAAACTGCTTCTTTTCGATTACACAAGCAGGTTTTTCGAAATTACACAACTTCAGCTACAAATTTCACCCAATGCCGTCTTCGTGGAGACATTTTCCGTGACATGAGATCGTTTGTAATGTGAAAGTTTAAATTCAGTGTTTTTAGGCATATTTCAAATTCCTAATATTTGTTGCCAAAACTCAAAATCGAAATTTCATGTTGTAGGTTTTAAAGACAAGCAAGACTAGACTACCTTGAAAGCAGCATTCTTCAACTTTAAAACGAATTTTTACCGTTGAGTTGATACAAATTTTATTTAAAAAACTGATTTTGCACACGTAACTGACATTCAACATCGCCGGTCGCTTCAAGCGTTGTTTCTGAGAGAACGGTTCATTCATTCTACTATAATAAACATTTTGGTTCAAAATTATATCAGCTTCTAGATGGTAAATCGATGCTTTCAGTTTCCGGGTGGGGGAAGGGGTTAGGAGTGACATCCATAGGGAGAACTGTTTTCCATTTTTTTTATATAAAGATTAAGTGAAAGAAAGTAAAAGAGAGTGAAATTGGGAGTAAAGGACGACGCGCTAGTACAAATTAAAACCAATTTTTTCGAAGTTACGAAACAATAAAATTTTGAAATACACAGGAAATAATACGACTAGGTGGACTTTAATAGTAGGATAGGAAGATAAATTACAGGACAAAGCTGCGACAGTGATTAGTATCTCTTACGCCTAAAATAACAATGAAAAAGTCTTAGGAGATAAAACTTATAAACTTGTCATGGATACCTTAAAAAACTGGTAATGAGCTGCAGTCAAAGTATTCTGATACCCACCTAAATCAAGAAATACGTCTTGTCTCTATGCTTCTTCTCCTTCTTCTGATTCTACCTTGCATAATGATCCTAAGCAGCTACTATTTTTCTTCTCTTACTAAATGGCCCAGATTTTCATAATTCCTAATTATTTATTTAGCCTTCGCAGGCTTTTTTAACATTGGTGTCTCTGTCAATGCACGGTATTTTCAATATACTTTCGTTAATACCTCATTTATCAACATAGTGGACAAGCTGGATTTAGATCGGGATACAGCACTAACGACCACTTACTAGTGATGAAGAAGATTACCCTCGGGCTTCCACCTAAAACCCCATCGTAAGTACGAAAGTACTGATAGAGAAGTCTGCAGAATACAACAAACCACTGGCACTGATATTTGTGGACTACGAGAAAGCATTCGATACCATAAGCCATCAGAATATGTTAAAAGCATTGACAGAATTCCGAATAGACCATCGCTACACTAACAATCAAATATATCTACCAAAACGCCACAGCTAGTATAAGACTATCTGAATAAGAAATAAATACTGTATACAGCGAGGAGTACGGCAAGGAGACACAGTCTCTCCAAAGCTATGCACGAGGCTTTTAGAACATACTTGTAAGAAGGCACATCTGAACGAGCATGGTATAAACCTAAATGGAGAGAAGCTCAGTCATTTGAGATTTGCAGATGACATCGTCCTTATAGCCGATCGTACGGATGATGCAATAATAATGTTTGAAAAATTATATCACGCTTTCTTGGAGGTCGGACTAAAGATTAATATAAACAAGACGCAAATAATGACCGATCTGGTGCTAAATCGAAATATTGCTGTTGATGAAAGGGATATTGTGCAGACTACATCGTATAAGTACCTAGGACATGAAATTCGGTTGGGCAGAAATAACCAGACATGTGAGCTCGCACGTCGCATAGGATTGGCCTGGGCACCGTTTGGTAAATTAAACTATGTATCTAAATCGGATCTACCCATATGCCTCAAAAGGAAAATTTTTGACCAATGTGTGTTACCTGTATTCACTTATGGAGCGGAAACATTAACACTTACAAAAAAGGTAGTTAATAAGATTCGCGTGACTCAGATGGCTATGGAGCGCCAGATGTTGGGTGTCTCTCTGAGAGACCGAATCCCAAACGAAGAAATACGTCGTAGTACAAAAACAACAGACGCCATCGAAAAAATCGCGTCGTTAAAATGGAATTTGGCAACACACGTCGCCAACATACGTATTTTAGAGTGGAGACCAAGGAAAAAAGCAATGCGGAGCAGAGGACGCCCACCAACTAGATGGACTGACGACCTGAAGCGTGAATAACTAGATGCAAGCCGAACAAGACAGAGACAGATGGAAAAAGCTGTGGCAGACCTATGTCCAGCAGTGGACGCATTCAGGTTGATGATGATTACCTCATTTCAAACGATTCAGTTTTCTTTATGCGTTCACAACCTTATACAACAAGGTGGAAAATACGTCTTACATCTTAGAGCTCTTTGTTAGTGAAACAATCAGAAGTCATCAAAAACAAACAGCTGGTGTATTATGGACACGTACTATGCATAGACAAAAATAGACTCCAAAAGCAACGAAACCAATAAGAAGAGAAAAACAAAAGATTAATATAGAGATAAAATAAATAGACATTGAGGTATATTTTTATATAGGTATTTTTTTTTCGGAAGCCGTTTATTGTTATAAATGATCGTACTACAGAAAACCGAGCTGATACCGACGGAAGTGCTGTCCGAAGCACGGTGACGGCTCAGTTAAATTAGAAATGGTGTGCACTGAGCTGTGTCCGCCACTTAAGGTATCCATATGGAATGACTAATCGAGAAGGAAATTAAAAATTAAAAGAGGTAGGCAAGTAGTAAAATGTAACTGAGAATACAATTTGTCACATTATTCAAATATCCGTTCCGGCTCAATGATACTATTCAGATATCTGGTTGTTCACATCTCTATTAAAAAAGTTGCTTATTAAAACTCGACTTTTTGCTTTCCTTGAATTACTAATAAAATTCATTACTTAAATAACTCGACGATCGTTTCTTTTGTCTTTTTGTTTGTTTTAACGAGTTGTATATAATTAAGAAAGTATTTTGTATTCTGTTTGTAACAGAAAAGTTTGTTAGTTTGTCATCGGAGACAACAGCTGCTGTCGATCTAAGGCCGATTGAACGAACCTTTGCTGTAGAGTTTGAATGTTTTAATATCTTGATTAATAAATAAAAAGGAAATAGGTATATACGAGTAGGATGTCCGTTGATTTATTAATGTGTATTAAAAGTGCCTCTCGTCCTCATTTATCTATTTAATACATTTCGTTATTTGATAAAGAATAGAATATGTAAAAAAAAGTAAACGAATTCAATTGTTTTTTCAGTAACTCTCCAACACGTTTTATAAGAGTGCTTTGTTACTTAAAAAAAATGTATGAAGTGTAAATATTACTGTAAGTTAGTACCTATAGAAACATTACTGAATAAAACTATGGTTCTTAAAGTGACAACAGTAACAGTTTAGGTTAAAATAGAACTGCTCCTTAACTTCAGTATTTATTCAGTATTCCCAGCGCCGGATAACCCTTTTATCCGGCTCTGGGATCGATTACAGTGCACCATAGAGGCAGTAATCATATAGGTACTCTTCTTATTGTACCGTCTTCTAACAAAGGTTGGCGATCACTTCTTTAAACGCTTTACTATCTTTTGCTAAGTAAAATATCTGTACAATACTGAGGTTAGTCCAATCTCTGATATTTTTCAGCCAAGATTTCTTTATTCTTCCCTCTACTCTTCCTTGCATGATGACGTGTAGAAGAGAGTGTTTATCGTTTCGAAGTATGTGGCCCAGATAGGATGTTTTTCTTATTTTAATTGTCTTTATAATAAGGTGCATAAGATAAACAAAGAAGAACTGAAAAAAGAATTGAAACAAATGAAAAATGAAAAAACAGCCGGGCCTGGAGACATTCCCATCGAGTTGGTGAAACATGGACCGGATGCTCTTTTGGAAAGCTTAGTGAATATTTTTAATAAATGCTTAATTGAAGGCCAAACGATTCCAGACGATTGGAATTTGGCCCACATTAGCCACATTTATAAAAAGGCATTAGCTCGCTGGGAAGGTTATATGATCGTATATTGAAAAGAAGAATAGAAGAGGAGTATAAAGAAATTGAAGAACAAAGCGGCTTCAGAGCAGGAAGATCGTGCGTGGACAACACATTTACCCTTCAACAAGTAATTGAAAAACGAACAGCTCGAAACCCCCCTACGCATCTGGTATTTATAGATCTGGAGAAGGCTTATGATACAGTTCCTTTAAAACTCTTATTTAGTGTCTTGACGAAAACGGACCTTAGTAAAACATATCTAAAAGCAATACTGAACATCTATAAATGTCCTCAAAGCACTGTAAAAACAGGAAATACTTTCTCAAGGGTATTTACAGTAACGAAAGGCTTGAGCAGGAAGATCGTGCGTGGACAACACATTTACCCTTCAACAAGTAATTGAAAAACGAACAGCTCGAAACCCCCCTACGCATCTGGTATTTATAGATCTGGAGAAGGCTTATGATACAGTTCCTTTAAAACTCTTATTTAGTGTCTTGACGAAAACGGACCTTAGTAAAACATATCTAAAAGCAATACTGAACATCTATAAATGTCCTCAAAGCACTGTAAAAACAGGAAATACTTTCTCAAGGGTATTTACAGTAACGAAAGGCTTGAGACAAGGATGTTGTCTTTCCCCCACCCTATTCAAAATATATACCCAAGAAGCACTGCACCAGTGGAGACAAAAATGTGCGGGAATGGGGTTGAAGCTTAACAACCATTATCTGACAACGCTGTTCTTTGCAGATGATCAAGTACTAATTGCAAGCTGTGAAGAAGATGCAGATTATATGCTTAGAAAGCTCAAAGATGAATACGAAAAATGGGGGATGAGTATGAATATGTCTAAAACAGAATATATGCGAATAGGCAGTGAAGACGAAGACCCGGATTTGGAAATTAGACAAATGAAAAGGTGCTACGAATACAAATATTTGGGAAGTATTATCTGCAGTAAAGGAACAACGGAACGAGATATAGACTATAGAGTGCAACAAGGCAGGAAGAGTGTTCAAATTCTGAATTCGATACTTTGGTCCAACAAAGCTACTATGAGAACTAAAATGACTATCTACAAAGTAATTGTAGAGCCCATTCTTACATATGGAGCAGAATGTTGGCAAATGACAGTAAAAGGAAAGAAAAAAGTTGACACGGTTGAAATGGACTACCTAAGAAGAGCTTGCCGTATATCAAGAGTAGAACGTATACCTAATTCTGAAATTAGAAGAAAAACAGATAGAGTACATACAACTTCTGAAAGAATAGAAACTAGACGGTTAATATGGGATGGACACGTACAGAGGATGGACGACAACAGATGGCCAAAAAGAGCTATGGAATACAATCCAAGTAATAGAAGGAAACGAGGAAGACCAGCCAAGTTTTGGATACAAGGTGTTATGGAAACCATGAAAGATAGAGCCATTGATGAAGACACCTGGAGAGATAGAAAAAGATGGCGATCGAAATGCGGGAAGCGGCAGAAGCTGTAGGATCCCCGCTTATATATATATATATATATATATATATATATACTTTTTTATAGGTATATTATTTAAAAAGTAAATCATTGATTCTTTAAACCACTTTTCTAAACGTTTTCGTATCTACACTTATGTGGTTCTGTTCCACCTGTTTGGTATTTTTCTTCCTGTTTCCTTTCAGTTCAAAGGCCATAATTTTTGTACGATCTACGTAGTAATTGATAACATAAAACAATATAAAATAAGAAACAATGTATCTCACCTTTTATCTCTTTTTGTCCTTGCGGTCCGCAAATTTGTAACACCAATAACGCACATTCTTGCGGTGGCGAAACCGTTTTTGTTTGTGTACTGGTCTTCTGGTTATAAAACCTGTCTCTATATAAGTATCTATATATAAGTATATAATTTTAGCAAGCAAAGCATACAGCATCCTGCAATATCGTTCTCGTCCTCAATACAAATTCAACAAATTATCTTGTTTAGTTTCCTAGTAATATAAAAAATTCTTCTAATAATTTAATCTACCATTTATATTGACCATTCATACACATATGCATTTTAAAGTAGATGACTCTAAAATGATACTGTCAAATCATAGCATGTGAGATGGCAGTTAGAAATTCCATTGTAAGTCATGAGGAAAAACCAAGTAAAAACTCTTAATACTATTCCGACATATTCGCAACGCATTTGGTTTCATTTATCATAATCAGAGCAGCTTTTTATTTTTCACTTTTTACTATCTACTTAGATACTATTACATTATTACATCTTTATTGTATTATATCTGTTCCCCGACTAGATATTTGGAGCTTTTAAGCATTAGAACAAGACATGAAGATGTCCAGAGACATTAGGCTACTTAACAAAGGTAAGTTAACAGAAAACGAAATCGTTCAAATCACAAGGGTTCCCTCACTTATACTGATGCGTGAAAAACACATGAGGGAGTAGAAATAGGAGTCAATGAGCCTAATTTAATTCCAACTAATAATGGCCCTCGGTGAACTGCAACAATAATTCAAGCAGAATTACTAGCAGTAGATCTTGGGATCAATAGTGCTTAAATGTGAAAAGTGAATTAACTCTGAAATCTACAACTTACGAATCTGTAACATCTTAGTTAAAGTGCAAGCAGTTCTTTACGAAACTGCCGAAACACAACAAAGTTACTTTTTGTGTTTTGGGTGTCATGGCATAAAGAAATTGCTGGAAGTCCTTAGTATTGCTGTACACCATTATCATCACTAGCCGTTTTCTGAGTCTACCACTGAATATAGGCCTTCCGTAAATAATTTCATTGTATCCGATCTTGAGCACCATGAATCCAGTTGTGTTCGATGCGTTTAATGTCGTCCTACCATTTTGTTGTACAGCACTCGACAAATAATTCAGGCTACAGACTAAGTACTTTCAGGCTAAGTGCAACGGTTATCACAACTTTCTGGTAGCTACGCAGAAATAGTCCTAGAGCTCCGGAAAAATGAACCAGGAGTCATGTTTTTAATGTACACTGTCACTCAGATATCCTCCCTGTAAAATGGAAAAGTGAATAAACTAATGCAGATTCTGCGAAAATGGTAAAGAAACGGCCGAACACATTCTCTGCAACTGCAAAGTAATTGTTCGCCAACACCATAAAGCTATTATACACGTATTTGAGCCAAAAAATATGGAACAGCAACTTTTGTAAAACCTGATCCGGTAACAAATGTATCTACGAAACGAACAATATCTAGGCTTTCTCGGAAGTCTAGATTTTTTTACTAAAACTAAAATAAGAAAAGAACCCCTTAAAGAATACAATTTACAATAATAGATATGTTGAATATGGAGAATTTAGTTAAACTGAAAACTATACAACGTATTGTAAATTTTCAGCTTTCAATGTTCAATTACAGCGATAAAAAAGTCGTAAATACGGTAACAATACATGACAAATATTACGAGTACATTATAAAAGATAATGTATATAACAGATAACATTTCTCCAAAAATCAATTACTCGGCGGCTTATATTACTATGATTTCCAATTGAAAATAGTAATTACACATTTAAAGTGACCTAATCTTTTTCTCGGCAGTGTAGATTGGAACAAACAAATCTTGTTCAATTGATTACGGAGATAGACGGCCAAATATGTACAGTTTCTAATACGAATATGGTGCAAGTTTCTAGGCCTTACTTAGTGACTAAGCCACAACGTTAAACCCTCAATTAAAACGCTCACACTTCATAGTCGCAGCGTCGAAAGTCATCGACCCCTCTCACATGTACACGGTGACGACACCGGCGACACGTCCAATATCAGGATGCTAAAACCGTCACCGCGACTGCTATCTCAGCGACCAACCTATCAGCCCGTCTCTCTCTACGCCACTCGAGTGGAGAATAAATTTACAGTAAACATGTTATAGCTACATGCTTAACATGAGTCTGTTTAATTATTAACAACTTACCTACACGTACATGGCGTTACAGACTGTGTGGAGTGTAGGATTGGAGCTGGCGTGTATTTCTAGGGAAGATGTGTAGTCACGGAAGAAAAAAACAGTGTATATACTTGCAAAAACATTGTACAAAACTATTTCGATGTGGTGTAATTGTCTCTTATATCTTCGGTAAATGTCAAAATGGCACATCAATGTTAACGTATTTTACATTAACACTACATACTATTTGACAGCGATATTGCGTCTTTCTGTCAAAACGCCATAGACAACCTACATCACAATCTGATTTTAGGTATGTATGTAGGTTTTAAAACTTTCCACGATAATGAAAATGCTTTAAGATCATTAAGTAATTAATATTTTATTTTTGAGTCATTAAATTAAAATTGCAATTGGAAGAAATAGTTACACGGCAAAAATGTAGGTTTATTTTTACAAAAATCAAAAATATCTCTAAAAAACAGTAAAATGTGATGGGTTGGTGTGATATTATATAGTACTACGCTCAACGTCGATCTGGTTAGTCACTCTACAATATAAACCTATATAATCCAAATAACTGATGCCTATAAAAATTCGTTGCATTAAACAACTTTATGCTTTACTATAAGCACCCCATTTTCACATTTTAAAATGCATCACAAATCAAAAACTCCAAATTTTGTGTCAATTAAATCACTGTGTAGCATTAACACCTCCATCCCCCCAACCGAACGCCATAAATAAAACAAAAAATGGCAACAAGCCCTGATTCATCATCAAACGACACACACTATTCAGGGTTTTCAGCGTACGAGGTATCAGATGACACAAAAACACCCCCAAGGTCTCAGATGTGTGGGGTGCCTAATTGTACGAAGCACAGCACGTTAGACACCCCGTAATTAAGCCAAAGCAGCGAGGGGTGCGCTCAAGGAGGGCGAACGACCCTTATGGTCCTCATAGGCGGCGAAGAGAACTCTCAGAGGGAATTAATGAAATTTAGTTCTCCAATAAAGATATTATTAATAGGGAAAAAGGATTTATTATGAGCATGTTTCTTTGGTTTTCTTTTAATGGAAATTATAAATAAATACACTAGATCGGGCATAAAACGCAATAGGTGCAAATGGAGAAGATTAGAACTTAATCCCAAAATCACTAATAAAAGAAAATGGAAATAAAATAAAATAAATTAACAAATCTATAAGTAGAAAAACATATAATTTGCCAAAGATGAGTAAACTCAACAGGAAACACGTGTTTTAGCTGCAAAAAATATGAGAACCGACAGGAAAAATAAGGAAAAGTTACCAGGTAAGTGTAGATCTCCTTTTACTGTATATGGTATGAAATATTCCTGTTTATTATGTCATTACAGCACTTACGATGACTGTTATACCATATGACCCTTTGGTTCTCTTCATTATACTGGGATTATTCGATAACTACCTGGCAAACAAACATGTATGTATTTTTCCACAAAAAAACATGTTTTTTAGTACAGTGTTAGCATTGTCATATCAAAGATATTTCAAATTAACAACGCCTTCTTTCTACGTACATAAAGTTCATGTACATTATTATCTCTGAATTATACGAAAATCTCTTACCGTGGAGCAATTTTGTCATGTTTGAAAACAAATAATAGGGGCTAATAATCGCTAGGGACCAAATATGGAGATTAGGGCAAATTGAGCGGTAATTCAAAATTTGATATTAATATTTTAAATAAGTGGAAACTGCCAACTTTTGGCTAGGTGTATTAAGCTGATGGAAAAGCACTTTCTTATGTATCAAATTAAGATTAATTCAATCCCTAAATTGTTACAACAAAGACCGGCATATCCTTGCCTTTTATACTTTGTTCTTTTCTAAATGTCGACCAAAATAATTTTTTACTGCTATAAAAGTTTTTGATTCACTCTTTCCTTTTTGTTTGAAAAGGAAAAGGCAGTTTTTAATTAAATGTATCCAAAAGGTTAAATCTTGATTCATACCAACATTAATCCCCTTCATAGACATGTGTTGTCTAAGCGTCTCTCACCGGATCTTCCTCGCCTACTTCTTCGAAGAACTTATAGTTCAGCGATTTTTAGAAGTGGGTTTGGGCATTGCACTGTGTTGCAGTTTCGCAACACACTGAACCTTGCAAGTGAACTATGTAGTTAAAATAGGTTAGTTAATAAAATAGAATTTATACGTTTAGGAGAAAACAAAATCCATGGCATAGGTACATGAGAGATGTAAGGGCACTAGACTACTGGTAATGTATGCCTTGGGTTATGCCACGTGGGTTAAGTAGTACCAGTTCACACCATTTAATAAACTTTTTGGTGAGTTTTGGGTTATCCAAAAGAGGACAGCAAGTTTTTTCTACAGCTGGAGCAACCGCGATTCCTGAGCATTGAGGCCTTGCTCCGTTAGGCACGACCCTCCGGTTGGTCGGCTGGCGAAGTAAGCAAACTCCGTTTGCCAAATCGGCAACCGATCGTCTGTCACACACAAAACCCCATCCCAGTATCCAAGGTCACTGGCTCGCTTGGACGGGTATACATTTGGAGAAAAGGCAATTTTAGAGGATTCATAAAAAGAAAGGTAAACCAGGAATAAAGGCACATAACGCCACTTCTAATAGACCGGAATCGCCACACAAATTTCTCTTGGAGAACTCATTTTCCACGATATCCAAGATCAAAAACAAGTAAGCCTACCCAACGTTATGACTCCAATTGGGGAGCGTGGTACCGTCTCCACAAGGCATGACCTCTTTGATCTTAGGACATGAGAACACCTTACTCCGGGAATCCCGTTCCCTGCAGCTGGGATTTATTTTGTTGTGTGTATGTGGAATTGCGTGAGTCTCATTTTGTCGGTAAACGTACTCTACCTATGTTAACCTACACTCCCTCATTTTGGCATCAATTCGTGTCATACATAAATTTTTCTTTTTGTTGTTGTAACCCCACATTTAAAAGAACATTCCAAATGCTCTGTTTTTGTCCGCTTAATCTGTAAACATTCTTCTTTAAAAGCTTGTCTTCTATAACTTTCCTTTAGTATTTCTTACTTATAACAAGTCATCGGCATACCTTAAGCACCAAGGAATGTTAAGTACTTTGAAATTTCCTTATTATCTGATGGGCAAAAAATTCTCCGGATACGTGACTAAAATATTCGCATATTAAACATTTTTTGCTGCAATTCACATGCTACCAATGAAAAAAATGTTAAATATTGTAAAGTAAATACCTACGTTAAGTCACTTAATTTTTTATGAGGGTGTAATCAATTGGGAATACGGAAAGCATAATTTTATACTTCTAATGTGTGTTGCCATACAATCATCCATTACAGAACACATTTTTTACATTATCTGTGAACAACCACCCCTCGCATGCAGTCATTTTCGTCATCCATAATCCACTTAGGCCGGGAATACAGTTTAAAATATTAAAATACCATTCAAAAAGATCTCAAAGAAGCTTTTACAGCCGTCAATCGTCAGTCTGTCGACTACCTGCCGGTTCGAAATGTTCGTCGTACTTGCTCTCCCTCCCTGCTAAGCTTTTGTTATGTGTTTATATCAGCTGCTATTTTCTTAAAGGGCGTGGGTAGGAAATGAGAATTGGGGTGCAAGCTACTAAAATATACATGCAGTTATTGTTATTTTGATGTGATAGATCCGATCAGATATTTAATTTTTAAAATTAAAAAACAAATTCTTGTTTTTTTCAATATTACTTAAATGAAAATATTGATGATTATATCTTTTAATAGTTAAAATTATTGTTATTATTATTATTTCAATAAGTTTCCCGCGCCTTGGATTTTTTTTATTTAATAAATAATCAAAAAATTTAAGGAATCTTTACCAACTTTGCTACTACAAGTAGTGCTCTGAATGGTGTCTATAGATATAAAACGGTTTTAAATAATATTTTTATAACCTCTTTAGCACTAATGTTGTCACTAAAGGCTAAGGCTGTCTTGCTCAATATGAAATAAGATATAACCCTCTAAAAACCATACTTCCAAAAAGGACATACAGCAAACAAAATTGATTGCAGGCTTATAGATACTAGGCACTTCAAAAATATAACTAGTGTATCATCATGCAAAGGACACAAATGTGATTCAGATCACTACCTAATCAGAATTAAATATCACCAACCAGAATTCATACTGAAACAATTACACATGTGGAAAAATTGATATATGTTAAATTGAGACAACAATTACAATCAAAGATAACACTCCAAATGAACAACACGAAGTTTATAAAATTCCTTGTGCAGAGTGCCCCCGATCTTATGTAGGCCAAACAAACCGTAGAATCCAACATAGGATTTATAAACACTCCATTTCTCTTCGCAATTCCGATTCAATTTCAGATCTAGGTCAACACCATCTTAATACAGGTCAGAAAATTAATAACCGTAGCCTCCATCCGCTTCTATAAAGCAAGGATTATCCGAGAAGCTATAGAGATTGAAAAAAAGGCCAAATTGTCTCAATAAAAGAGATGACGGCATCCGGTTACCTTCTATATGAAGACATCTCGTAAAGAAAATATCGCCTGCCCCATCTTAGCACTAGTGCAGTGACTAACAGTGTAGTAGTGTCCGGGGGAAACCCGGGAAGCTAATGAAGACATTAGAGAGGATGTCGAAAGCTCGGCGCAGTGATAAACGACCCAGTTCAATCCGGAAGCCTGGTGAATTTAATATTAATTTTTATAATAACATTGATCTTAGTTTTAGATTTAATCTAACGTCAATCATTGTCATATAAATACAACATATAAAACAGACCTTGATTGGAGTATGTCCAGTAAGACTTGTTATCATTCTGAACCGATTTCGGCTTATTTTCTGTAGCACTTAAGTAGTATTAGCGGATGTCCGTCCAATATACATTTTGCCATGTTTTAACGAGTATACTGTCCAAATGAGAGTTATGTGGTGTCCGGATCCAGGCTTTTTTTTCCGACTATAGAAGTATTGGATAAATCTCGTCCATAACTTATAGTCTCCAGTCCAGTATCCTGCCATATTTCTAGTGGTATCAATTTTGTTTTAGGTTTGGAAAAGTGTACTCCAAAAAATTGTCTCAGGGTCTCTTAATCATTCTGAGGTTATTCGTCTAACTCCTTTTGGTGTAAGGGTATACTTATATGAGGGACCTCGCACAGAACTTTATAGGGTCTTAACACTTACTTATAATAATCTGTTCTATCTCCACCATTTTCTTCTTGCCTTACTCAATTTCTTGTTGTATTCAGTCATGAGCTTTACGGTAATTGTCTGTTTAAATTGTCTCTATTAAATTTTTGTCTGACTTCTATCCTTTGATTATTGACATTTTACCAGGTCACCATTTTTGTTGGAATTCCTTACTATATCCGAACAATTGTTTTCGAACGCCTACATGATAACCCCCTTCAAATTGTTGGGCAGCCATGTCTAGGTCCAGTGTATGCCTTATTTTCCGTTTGACCCTGCCTAAACAATATTCCATGTCCGTTTGATATGCTTCCCAGTCCATTCTACGAGGGTTACGATAGATTTCCTTAAGAGGGTTATTACCGGTTATTATAAAACTGATGTGTGCTGGTACTGATACTTTGAACAAGATCTGACACATGCCATTTTGAACTCCTTAAAACCACGTGTCCTGTATTTCTCGGAGAAGAAGGTTTTATACTTCTTGATTGTAGTCGCAGCACAAATCTATTGGTAAGATAAACGAGATGTGATTCTGCTGTCTTGCCTACTTATGGTGTAAGAGTTCGTTTGTGAGTCATGTTCAATCAACAAATCTACAAAAATGACAGCTGTCGCCTATGCCATGTTCTTAGTTAATCCGCGACTGTTTATTCGGATATTCTTCTTATGTCCATATGATGTGTTCTATCAGTCCTTGGGACGCGCTGTGTCGGGGTCGAGAACTTACTCACCAACTCCCTATCGCCATGTATTCGCCATTCACGCAAAGACAAAGGATCCTGGCAACGGCGTTTTTTGGTTTAAGTTCCTGATATTTAGTATCTATTTTTATATGATATTATGTTAACTAAAACTAATTGATGAAATAATTTCCCATTTTACTGATATTGTAGCATAATGAAAAAAACTTGGTCATTTTCAGTCAATCACGGCAGACCCGAATATACCTACTACGGTAACATGAAGATTTTCCAAAAATAAAAATCAATTTCAGCACGATTTATTTAACGTTATCAAAATTAATGGGGCGTTATTTACGGAGTACAGATTAAGTACTTTCCTCATTATTTTCGGTGTCGATTAAGAGCTGTCGTGTCCCACATCCTGTGTTCATATCTCGCAAAATTATTTTATCTGAGTAGAATCTTTGCTATTTTTAATTTGCTTAAAACCTCGTCTAGTAGTTCGGTAACCCTGGGAATGTATTGATATTTTGTGAAATATGCACGTGGACGTATTTCGGCACATTAGTTAAATACCTACGTTTGTACTAAACAGAGATGGCGTAAATTCCTGTGTTGTTGATAAAACACCGTCTCGTATAATTTTATAAGTAATTAAGCATGGTCATATGATCTCAGATGATGAATACTGTAGTGGACATCAATAAATTTTTAGTGCCTCAAACATGATTTAAAAACTGTTGTAAGATGATGACCATTACGTGAAAATGTGCGAGAAAACAGTCTACTGTGTACAGAGTTTTCAAATGAAGATAGCGAGGAAAAAAAGGACGAAAAACTAAATCATTTGAGCGTTTCTCATGATCTGTTCGCCACAATCCGAAGCAGTATTTGTTTCGTTTCATAACTGTCGATGAAACTTGGTGTACAATTGTATTTACTATTAGAATTAACAATTGTTGTACAAAAAGGGTGTACATATGTGAAATTATAAATATAATTTCAGTAAATGAGGACTGTATTACATAGGGCTGGTTCAAATAAATTAGGATATGTGGTAAAAGGTTATACAGATTATAGCAAATAAAAAGTTTATACAAAGTCTTACCAATTCTTCTGCTGCACATACACACACTCGCGGTATTTAGAGGCTTCAGTCGCGGTTGTTGTTCATACGGGGAAACTGTCCGGTTACCGGTTTCTGAAGACGTGTTTCGCGGTACTAACACTTAGATCACACGAGATATAGCACATTTGCGTCTGTACACGATTTAAAATAGTACTTGCGGTATTTTTCGCGTAACTATAAGCGAGAGAGATAATTAGAGTAGAGAAAAAGCGTGGTAAGTCTGTACCAAGCGATAGGTAGCGATTGATAGAGAGATAATACGTCTGCCTAGTAGGACTCAGCAGACGAAAGAGAGGACGACTGTCTCTAGCAACAGTCAGCAGTCAAGAGAGAGTCTGTTATCATCGAGAGACAACAGGCAAGAGAGTGTGACTTTCTTTGCTATCTTACAACTGTCTGTATTTCTAATGGAGTGGGGTTAAAATGTGAGTAGAAAGGGTTGGAGAACGGGAAATAATTGTAAAATTGTGGTAGAATGGTAGCTAGTAATACAGCGAAAAAATGACATGATTTTTCGCATGTGAAAAAATTGAACAATTGTCCAAATGTTTATTTATAGGTACTAGTATTATTTTCTATGTCGAAATAGGTTAAAAATGTAAAATTTATCAATTAAGTTTAATATTGTGTGTGTATGCAAATCAAATTAAGGTACCTGTGATGTTGAATTAACACTTCTGCTTCTTAAATATAAAATAAAATAATGAAAAAATACTTAATAAAAGAAATAAGAATATGTATAGAGGGTCTAGTAATATACTTCCGGAACCAATCAACAATTAAAGCAATAGACTCAACAGCTATGTTCTAGGATTTTCATGGAATTATCTTTGTCGACTATTTAGAAAAGAAAACAATAAATGGTGAGAATCACTGTGAGAATTTTTAACAAGTAACTTAGGATAAACCACAGTAAACTTACATGATAAAAAGTTCCTGAAATAAAAGCTTTTTTTTTCTGCAAAAATGTTAAAAATTGGCACTATCAATGACACAACATGTATTGAAATTGTGGTAAATATGTTCAACAAATAAATACTTATACACACGGCAATGCTCAAAAATTCTTTAATGGACAGTGTAGTTACATAGCAAAGATCTACAATAACTATCTTCCACGTATTTTCTCTTTAATGGAGGACGAATATCTGAGGTTGCCTCTATTTTATGCGAATATTTTACTTATCGATTCCGTTTGTTCCCTCAATTTTGTCTCTTGCCATTATATGTACCTAACAACAAATATATTTCATTACTGATTAGAGAAATATGTATAGCTTTGTGGGTGTTAAAACTTCTTGTTATTTATTTTTTCATTATTATATTTGCAAAACTAGACAATTTGTTCTCTTTAGATTTACTTATCTATCTAATAAAGATATAATGGAGATAAAACGGTATAATAACGGGAAGAGAGACAGGCAGCAGATTTTGATTAACTAAACAGATGGAAAACCATATAACTCCGAAGTCAAAAAACATTACACAGTACTTAGTGAATATTAATAAAAAAAAACGTCAGAGGAGTTAACAACAGAATAAAGAAAGGAAGTAGAGAAGTACCACAAAAATTAAGAATATCTAGAAGAACAAAAGGGACCTATAAAGAACAGTAAACGAGAATGTTTATTTTTATTAGTGTAAGGTATGGTTGTTAAATTAAACACGAGCATAAAAACTAGAATTTTGGGAATTGAAGATAAAATAAGGAAATAAAAGGGAACAACCCAATAAATATAAAATAAAAGTGCCAAGAATTCGGTGGCTATAATAAGTAAAAGAGTTGCAGAAAGGAGAAGAACGGGGTGGTCCGGGAGTAAGTAATAGGCACTGGTGAAATCAGATTTAGAAATAATAGTTATTAGACAAAATTGCTATGAGAAAAATATAATGGAGAAAATTCACAACAAAGTAAGTTTATTATGGGTGCCAGAGCATACAGGAAATGACTGGTGTAGTCTTGCTAAATAAGAAACTTAGATAGTATCTTCGACAAGGTTTGTTGTCTTTGGGGATTTTTGCAAATTTGAGACTAATTACCATGTACTCTTATTATGAAAATCACAATACGATAAAAAGGAAAATTCACCAAATAAAGAAAAATTAAATTAAGGACCGAGTTGGTTATATGTATAATAAATAAATTAGATAACCTTCGTTTTCCAAAAATACACAAACTTCAATTATTATGAAGTCCAGTGAGGTGTGCGGAAAGTCGTATTTTCGACTCCTTGTTTTATACATGTTTGAACTTATCTTTCCTATGTTATCGCTTATCAGTTATATACTGTTTTTGTAACAATTTTATACAGTTTTGTTGTAATACTATTTATATTTTCAACATTTTTACTATATTATGGACTATATACGCTGTTTTAGAGTAGAATTGTAGAGTCTGGCAACTCTGTTTATACACGAAATTGCGGATGCAGTATCGGTAATGACGTCGGACCATATGATACCCAAATATAGGCTCAAAATATCTTTCCAGGGGGAAACCCAACCAATTCCCTGATGGACGGGGCAGAGGGAAGACACAATCCTGGCTGCAGGTTTACACCCGGGTCACAGATAGATCTAAAACTACAGAAAGATTGAATGTAGGAATTTACAATAGTGGTGGAAATGAAAGCATTTTTATTGCACTAAGAGGATATAGAAGGATATGAGTGATTTTGAACTTTGGAGGCTCAATATATGGGGCTATCTACAGGCTGGCGGAGTATAACAGTTTTACAATGGTATAGCTGCCTTATCATTGAGGAATACACGGTAGATTTGATGGAACTGCTAAAAGAGGAACAGCTACAAACTACTTCGGTCCAGAGCTGGCCTAAGTAACACTGTCCGAGACCGGATGAGAGTCTCAATCCGAACACAACATAACTACCACTGTGAAAATGTAGCCCGTCAAGCACTTGCCTGGATATTTGCGGAAAACAGGAAGCAATCAGCTCAGAATCATAACAGGCATCCCTACTAGATATGACATAGAAATTACAACAGTCGACCATATTTTCAAGATCGAGGCTCTAGATCGTGAGCGCCAAGCACTTTGTCTAGTTAATGACTCCGCAATCATATAGTACTCATCCCCTAGACCTGTTCAAGCTGGTCAAGGTAATGGTACAATAATGTCAATCGGCAGGTGTATAACAGACGACTTCCAGAAAAACAAGAAGAAGGGAGAAAAAGCTTCCAATACGGATTGAGAATGAGAAAGCTTTCTATGATCAATTAGGAGACATACTTAGAAGTTATTCTAACAGAGGAGTGGTATTCGGAGGTGATTTTAATGCGTAATATGAACCCCGATACAAAGAAAGGTATGACCTGATATATGGTGGATTTTGGAACTACAAAATATGCTGGATATGATAATTTACATTCAAATACAGGAATGCAATCAAGAGATACCTACAAGGTAATAATTGGTGCGACTATAAACCAAAACGTAAGTTGCTTGTGCTGGATCTTGAAGTAAGATGATACATAAAACCAAAATATTGGAACAGCAATTCTGAGTTTTTATAAAGTATTGCCATTCTCTTTATACCTATGTAGTAGTACAAGGCTTCCTTTTTCACATTTGTCCACATGTCTATCTTGCATCATATCAATATTAATTTTCTTCGCAGATCTGTTTCGTATAACCGTTTCCCATTATGGAATATTTGGTGTTCCTCTCTTATTGCTTTCAGTGAATTAACACTCAGCGATTCTTAGATTTAGGTGATTATAATTTCGGCATCAATTGGTAGCACACTAGTCGTTCTCATATCAGTGACAAGTAATTGTTACATTTTATTTGTTTTTAACAAACCAAATAATCGGTAGCTGGTCTTACATAATTTTCCTTCATGTTTTTGATAAAATATAATTTTTCTATTCTATAAGAATTTCTATTTCTATAAAATTCAATTTTGTTTATAACATTAGTAGGGAAACATGACTATAAAGATTTAAAACCACACATACTTAACATTAAATGAATAATTAATATGTTTACTCAGCTTAACTTTCCCATTCTCTTCGGCAAGGTGTGTTGTTTGTCCGCGAATCCACCTAAAGTGACTATTGTTTGTTTTGGCTCCTAGACACAGCAATTACTTGTGAAGTTACTGTTTGTATAGAAAAGGAAAAATGAGTTCGTCTGTGTAGGTATCTCTGGGCCGGCTTGTAAATACCGGGCCAGGTAGATTGTGAAGTCAAGGGATTTGCTGCCTTTGTTGGAGCCACGTTGTAAAATTTGTGTCAATGGGGGAGATAAAATGCTGGGGACTGGTTTTATTGTTGAATAAAAGGAAAAAACTTGTTTTAGTAGTATAAATATTCTTTGTATGTTGATCATGCCAATATTTTTATTGTATACCTGTGCTTCAACTAATTTGCCATTTGATAGATTTTATGTAATTGAACCTGCAATCTTATATTTTTTTGTTTTTAATTATTTTAATAAAACATGTACACAGATGTATAGATTATATCAAAAGGTTTTCTGATAGGCACTGAATACGAAATACTCCAGTGAGTAGGTACATGAAATTTGTGCGGGGTATTTAAGTATGATGGAGTGACAACTAATGTTAGAGCAGTCCTTGGAGATAATGCATAGTATAAGAGCTGGGAATATTCATGCAGTTGACTAATATGACAAAAACTTCGAAGCTTTGAGAAAGTGTATCTATTTAGCATATGGCTTGACCCCTATAACAATACATCAATACTATAGCTGATCAAAATATCTAACTAACAAAATAAGTTTAAAAAACAAGAGTAAAGTTGTATAGGGTACTGATAATGGACTACAGGCACGGACTCTAACCAAATCCGAAGGATCCTCTTTATGTTTTACAAAGATCTTCTCTTCTTGTAGTCCCTATCCGTTTCGGCTACCAACATGAAAATCTGTACTTTGCAAACTGCGGATCTGAAAGGATTTATGGTTGTTGTGTTGAACCACGTACGTAGATTCTTCAGCCAGGAAATCTTCGCCTAGCTAGGCCTCCTTTCCTTCAACTTTTTTCTGTAAAATTACTTACAGCAATCTATTTTCGCTTGACCTTATGATGTGACCGAGGTATTTGATTTTTGCTGTTTTATTGTGGTTAACAGCTCTTTTTCGGTTTGCATTCATATGAGGTACAACAGAGCTCAGGTGAATAGAATGGGGCAGGAGTGAGGCATAATGCTGAAAAGATTGATGCTTCCGTTGAAATCTCAATCACAGAACACAAAAGTGTGTCGAGGAAACTTAAGAAGGTCGACGCTCTCTAAGGGCTGTTGCAACACTAATGATAATGTAGAAGTGCATAAAGCCTAATAAACGGGAAATTTCAAATATGTACTTAGATATTCTCTAATGGTCAATGTTAGTTGGAAATAGTGAAACGGAATTACTTAGAGCAAACATTAAAATAGTGGATTAAGGTTCTTTAAAAAGAAGGTCTTTTAGCACCGAAAGTAAAATCTGTAATAAAATGACTGATAAGAGAAGTAAATAGTTTTAGAGATCAATGATGTGTATCAAAAGAAGCGACGATTGTGTTGTGTGACAGAAAAATCCAATGAAACTATAAGTTAATTTTGTAAAACTATACAAAGTAACTTCTCAGAAAAGAAACTAATTTGGTATGCATATTTTAGTAGGTAAGTACCTGTGCTTGCCCTACAATGGCAATATTTCAGCTTTAGCTCCTATTGTCAATTTAGATAAACAATTGTGCAGATCACCCGTATACGTATACCCTAAAACCTGTTCTACCTGCTATTGTCAGAATAATGGGCGATGAGAAGTAACAGGTCATAGATATACATTCAGAAATTACCTACTTTTTTTTTAATAAACAAACCCCAATTTGTTGGGGTTTGTTTATTAAAATTAGAATAGTTTTGTCCAGTCAATTATAAGCGGATAAAGAGATTTGACATTATAGTGTGATTTTTGTGATAGTTACTTAATAGGGAGTGAATTTATCGAATAAAAAACCAACTTGTGATCATAGACCAGTCAAAAAATTAAAGATGGGCCATGTAGCATGTAACGAAAAGAGTGTTTTGTAGAATAGTTCATTCTCAGTTCATTTCGCGTTCATTCAATAAACATGACGAAAAATAAGGTATGATAATACGCTGAAAATGACTATTCATCACAATAACAGTAAGAAGTCGGAAGGTAAATATAACTTTCTTCACTACCGTATTTATTTTTAAGGTAAACAAATAAACTCATAATACAATTGATAAGTAATACAAATAAATGAATTACAATAAATTAGAAAATAAAGACATAGAAGAACGATCTAGAACAATAATAATTAATATACATAAAATAAATTCTATACATAACCTAAAAGATAAGCGATATTCGAAAAAAAAAAGGTAAGAAAAACCAAGTTAAGCAGTTATAAAATACTTCATCAACTCTAATAGACGTGAAACTGATAGACAGGTTAGAAGGAGAAAATTTGCAATCTTTCATAGAAAACCAAAGATGTAGAAATGGACTAAGAAAAAAATTATAACTAGACATGAAACATAACATGAGTCAACTACAGAGTAAGTAAATACCTAATTGATATTTAGAAAACCGATAGAATTAAGGTCGTCCCTTGTGGATTATAAACATTATACAAAATAAGCTGAAAGACAAACTCAGATACGGAACGGACGTTTTAAGCAAAATATTTTTTTGTTATGAGAAAACAATCACATCATATTAATCTAATGAACTTGACGAGTACCCCGTAAAAAAATGAGACACAAGATGAAATTATTTTAAAGGCACATAAAGAAACATTATTTGAAAGGAACTAAGTAAATAAAATCACAACAAAATTGAGAGAGTATGAGTATTTTTAGTGTTGAAATATAAATAAGTTATGGTCGTACCGCGAAATAAACCAGTAATTTTAGGAAAACATTGCTCAGTGGCTAGGTAATTGTTTGCCAAGCCCGGGGTCGATCCCGGCACAGACACTATATTTTTTTTAATTTCTAATTTAACCCAACACCCACCTTCGGAGGGCAAGTGAAGCCGTCGCTTGCGGCTACGTACTTAAGTAGTGGTTAACACTAAAACCTGAGTTAAACAACAAACGATTTCAAATAAAACACTATAGGAACATAGTAAGTAAAAAACGCAGATGTCAACGATAAACTATTAGAGAATAGACGGAAACTGGATGCAATAAAACCCACGTCAAGAATTGAAACCAGAAAAAAATCAATAGATCTTTAAGTTGAAAAATGGTATAAAACATATCTTTAAACAATGGAAATAAAGCAATAATAGAGCCTAAACGATCTGGTTATTTGAAAGATATAGCAAAGTAGTCAAACGGACACGAAAAACGAAAAGAAACAGCAACTAGAGTAAGTTAATAAAATTGTATCCGTCGGTAAGTGTTTAGAGCTTCCAAAACTGAGTTAAAATGTGAACAATGCCGTTTATACGAGATCTATACAGCTTTGATTAACAATAAATGCTAAAAGTCTGTATTTTTAATCATAAAATGTTAAATTCTTAGTCTTGCTGAGCTGTAGTATACCCGCCGCCACGTTGTCAAACTCAAAAAGGATTTCTAAGAAAAAAAGTAGAGTGTTTGTATTTTAAACAAGAGTTACTACCACGTGTCTTCGTTTGAGTGTTTCTTCAAGTACGTTGCAGATATAATTTTGAATAGATAAAAGCACGTTGTCAAGTTTATCTTTCCGTCGGAAGGTGAATGTGACTAGTAGGTCTAAAAATATGTCAAAAGTGTAGATTAAAAGCAAAATATTAAGTGAAAACTTACCGGATGACGAGCTGCCGCCACAGCTGCTGCCGCCGCTGCATTCATTCCAGCACTAGGATACATTTTCCGTCAGCAAATCATGATATTCCAAAATACACTGTACTTAATCCAGAAAAAGCGTAACACTTAATCCACAAAAAGCCAATCACTATAGCCGATGATCACAACACTCACTGTAAAAACAAAACACTGAACAACACCGTTTCCTTTAATCCACACAAGTTGTTTAGGTTAGCTAGAGATGCAGCGATGTTCGGAAATAACCGTGACGCGCGAAACTGTTCACTCAGAGGTTCGAGAAGCACTGACTCGTTTGGCTTCCCCTTCTACTTGCCGGAGAGAGGATCGCCCCTCTCCGCGCTGCCCTAACCGCTAACACACACATTCCGCACTCTACAAAAAAGCCTACAACAACCCCCAATCTCTCAAAACACCGGTAGCTGTATTATCCGCCGCCGCGGAAAAAAGGAAGAAGGCTTTCGATCGAAGCGGGGTAATTAGAAGAATTAGTGTACTAATAAATGCGGTAATGAGCTAATAATATGAAAATTCCGTCAGCCAGGGAACTAATGGCGGTAAACCTTCGGCGGTATTGACAGACAACTAGGTCGTAGTTGGCGGTTGTAATTGGCCTATGATTGTAATTAGAACAGGACTTGCTATATACAGGGATTAACTGAAGCAAAAAAGTTTCTCAACTATACTTTTACGGTCGCTTACTTGTTTTATAAAATCTTTTAAATGCCTTACTTTAGGTAGGTATATCAATTTTGTCTTTGGGGCGCATTTTCAAACACAAGTGAAACATTCATTTTTTAATGGATAAGATTTTTTCTTTTTTGAATAATGTATGTTGTTCCATGCTTTTTTTTATTAATTATCTATTTTTATCCTTGTCTTGTCTCGCCGTGTTTCGTCGATTTTCTTTGATTTCATTACTTTCCACTTCTGGTATTTTTGTTATCTTTATTTTGTTTCTTTTGTTAGGTATTTATTTTTTATGCCCTTTTATTTCCGCTGTTCTGTTTATTTTTATCTTTCTTCTTCTTTTTGTCATTCTTGCCTCACCTTTTCTTTCGTTCTTTGCTTTTTCCAAAATTATACAAAATAACAATGTACAAATAAAATTTAGTAAATATTTTGCAAAGATGGAGGTATTTCGAATTTATTTATTTAACAATGCATTGTAATCAAGTAAGCTCTTTCTCAGACCATACATGAAATAAAAAATTTACTCACAAATAATAAAAGAGTGAAGAAAACATGACATTTTCTGCATTTTAGATCGAAACAAAAATAGGTATTTTTAGTTTTGTGCGATCCGTCACCCACCCGCCCCCAGCCCTCGATGATTAGTGCAGTCAAAACAGACAAAGCTCGTAACAGATTCAAATTCAGCATTAATCCTTAGGTATAGAAAATAATTAAACTGGAAGCTTCCAGTATACTAAAATGACGTTCTAGTGTAAGAAACATTGGTTATTAGTTCAAGGATTGTTTTTTAATAATCATCAACCTGTATGCGTCCACTGCTAGACATAGGTCTCCCTCAGCTCTTTTCATCTGTCTCTGTTTTTTAATACTTATTTCAATTTGAAATAATCCGTTTTTCTATTTATTTACTGTATTTTATTAAAACTCTCGTCAGTTATTTCCCAAAGAACAAATGTTTCCGTTTACCCCTATCGTTACGTGGACTTACTTTTCCTCTTGATATCCTTTTTCATATAATTGTGGTACATTATTAAATAGTTAACTATAAACTATCCATGAAAAGTGACCACAAAGATCGTGCCTATAGTGCTTACCCCTAATACCTTAACAGATCTACAAATTGTTTTATTTTAAATTAGAGGTAGCCCGAATTAGCGCGGGCGAAGGCAATAATACCCCTCCCGGTTGCTTGTACGTTTCTCTCGCCCCTAAAATGATCCGTACATGCTCACTATAAAAAGTAGAAAAAGTAAAAAACAAAAAAACTACCCTCAAAATGGCTGCCTGGCAGAAAGCATCTCATTTTAGCTGAAACAGAGGTGGAATCTGTCCTTGTTCCACTCGCCTGATTTTACTTCAACCCCTTTCACCCTTATAAATATGGCGCCCTGATTGCCAGTATACCAAGCTGGTATATAGTCCACATGGACTACGATTCAACAAACACGCTACGACGAATAATATCGCTGGAAACGACATTCTCGTCGAATCAGCGCCAGCTATTTGCTTTCTCCGCCTATTTTAAACGAGCATTCTAGTTTTCGCCGCTCTCGTCCAATGATATTCGATGATCATCCAATGAGAGCGCTCGGTCGTATGTTCGTTGCTTCGCAACACTCTGACAGCTACTTCTCAAGTCCACATGGACTAACATCGAGGTGCCAGTACATGGCTTGCTGGATCTGTACGCAGCGGGCGAAACCGGCAAAACTGAGAGTCGACAAAAAAATGAATATGAGTAAAGATAAAATCTTGTGGGTTGGGGTGCCTAGCAGAACAAAAGCTTCGTCCGGCCTACCAGTTATTAGAGCAGGTTTTTGTGAAAGGTTAAAACTTATAGCTAAATTACAATGGGAGAGTATTTTTTTAAATTCCTCTCTGGTGTTGCTCAGTAATGAGATTAGTAGATGTTCACTTTTTAGCTATTAGTTCAATTGTTTTCACCTACAACCTTGTACCGGGTGATATGGATTTGATAGGTCACACTTGAAGGAGTTCCTAATAGACGTAATGAACGACTGTTTTGATTTTACTGTTATGAGTGAAATATTTTAAGTGTATACAGGGTGTAATTATTTATAACCGGAAAAAAATATTACAATATTAATTACAAAAATTACATACTAAATTAGTGGCTTCATATCAAAGACGGACGGACATGTGTAATGCAAGAAAAATTGAAATAAATTGTTTTTTTTTGTACACAGCAGCTATTCTTTTTATAAAAATCTCACTTCCTATAATTGAAGGCTTCAAAAGTAATCTTGTGGACATTCTGATATCAGAAATATATGAAATTATTATAAAATTATTATTTGAAAATACAGATGTCCGCTTTTTTAAACAAAAATGGATAAATGTCAATGTTTGATCCAAATGTGATGTAGGTGTCCGTTTTTGATGCCAAAAAAAATTGTATTTGAAAGAGTGAACCCTCGGTTTGGACCTAACTTGAAATTTAATTCTTATAACATTCATATAGGGAATCAGATATTTTAAATGAAAATTGCAATTTTAAAATCTTTTATTCAAGTTGCATTAGTACCCACCTACAAAGCAATTTAACTAAAAATATACATATAAAGTAAAATATCCGTACTTATAAAATATTTAAACTTTAGTAACATTCAAATTGAAATTAACACAAGATCATCATCAAAATCAGCAATTTTATTTTCACACTCAACTCACATGAATCGTCACATTCAACCGATATTTCAGGTTCTGCTTGCATTATGTTTTTGTACTACTGCAAAGTCCATTCTTCCTCCAATTTACTCCAAAATGTAATTCAAGCAATTTTGCTACGTCCTTAATATTTTCTGTTTTTAGAGTCACACCAATACGAATTTCTTTTGGGTTGATCTGTCCAATAGTGGTTGGTCTTACAAATTTTCCTTTCTGCACCAGTGTCAAGGTTGTAAGCCATCTCTCCTTTCACAACGATGTTTCCTAATTTAGTTTTTCAAAGAACTATTCGTCGGCAGGTGGAAATTTTGAAATGAATTGAGCCGCTGTTTTTATAAAACTTTTCGCTTCTTGTTTCCAGTCCAACGGTACCCAATCCCATCCAATCAACTTAATCGTACCATATTTCTTAAAAATTTCATAATATTCTTCTTTTGTCACAATTATGTTGATTTTTTTAAATGTTTTCTCTATCATCCCAAATACTCTGTCTGCAGGAAGGAATGAGTGCCCTATTACAGGCAAGCTTGTTTCAATTTTTTGTATGCTTGTTGGAGCACAGCTATCTAGAAACTTGCAGGACATAGTTAAAATATTTATATTCTTATTGTGTCCAGCACAACCATCAGACACCAAACGAATGGAGTCGTATCCTGAGAGATCAGTTGAACTGATCTCAACTCATTGAATACAATGGAAGCATCCTCGTTGGATGACTTTTTTGCTTTGTCTTCCATTCAGGTATAAATTGAGACAGGGATTCGTTTGACAATCCTTTAACTACTGAAAAGTTATAACAGTAAAACTGTCGTGAATAGTACGCACTTTAATCAGTTACTTTTGGCAAAACAAGGTTCTTCTGACAATCAAAACTCAAAATAAAACATCCTTGTGATTTTTCTCGCAGGTGTTGGAAGAAGGCTTGAGCCTGTTTCTTGTGTAACTCTACTCTCTCTACAGATACAGGGTAAGAGAATCCAATGTTGAAATCAGAGCAAAATATTTTCCTGAAAAATCCCTGAGTAACCTTCTCAGATTCTTCTTTACCATAATTGAACATTTTCCACATTTTGGCGATATTCAGTGATGGTGACGATGATGGTAGGTAGACACGTGATGAGTGATGGCGTGAATAATGCGATTTAATAGCTTGAAAACTAAGTGGTTTCGAAAAATTAGTTTACGGATTTATTATCAGATGTCGCTATTTGCGTCCATACGAAACCGTGTTAGAGTTGCTTCTCAAGACAGGACAGATTTATTTTCACGTTCATAGCGTATGTGAATATCCGTTCTGATGATCCCATTTAGGGTGAATTACGTATAAGCGGATATACAGACGCACTACTAACTACTAATCTTAACTGTCTTTTTCTTTTTATTCCGGTATACTCTTTATGAGTACTAGAAACCAATTCGCTAAGGATTTTTGCTTTTAATTCTTTAAATTAAAATTAATTAATAATGCTTTTAATTCGGTCTGTTGTAGTGTAGCATTTTTTTGATTCCTTATAAATATCATAAAAGTGTCCTATTCTTTTCACTCAATATATTCATAAAAACATTCAAGATTTTAAACAAGTGATTTTAAACATCTGAGTCTGATGACTCAAGCGAAAGCAATCGCTATCATTTCTTATTCCACACTTGCTTATTCATCTCACGTAAATTTAAAATAATATCTGAGTTATTTAACCAGCAAAACGCGTTAGTTAAATCTAGAATCGATTACGATTATGCCTCAAATAAATAAGACATAACGAATTCCCGCTTAGTGTTTAAGATTATGTAAACTGGCCTTGCCACAGGAGAAAGAACAAAACGAAAGAAAAATATGTTAGTCAGTTAAGTTAAGTCCTGAGTGCTTCAGCGCTTTGGCCACAGTCGATGGCAACTGGGCATACAAAATAATGTCCAACGTCAATTTTGAAAGACTTGGACCATACGCTGAAAAAATAGTTGGCGAATACCAATGTGGCTTCTGCAGACAGAAGTTAGACCAGATATTTGTTCTACGACAGATCTTCGAAAAAACAAGTCAATAATACATCGACACACATCATATCTTCATAGACTTCGAAAGCACATATGATAATATAAACCGAGAAATCTTAATAAGAGCAATGAAAGAATTTAATATTCCAACACAAATACTCGTATTAATAAACGGAACTCTAAAAGTAGAAAATAAAATTTGGATTAAAAAGGAATTAACGAAACCAATAGATGCGAAAAAGGTACATCAGGGACGTCCGCGAGACGCTCTGTCATGCTTTTTGTTCAACTACATGGTCGAAAAAATAATAAGAGACTAAACAGTAATCCTCGAGGAACAATAATTAATAAAAGTGTACAAATACTAACGTTTGCAGATGATGTTGACATTATCGAAAAGTCAAGAAAAGAAATGATAGAAGAAATCAATCAAATAGAATAAGCTGCACAAATAGTGCCCTTAAAATCAATAAGGACAAAACAAAATATATGTATGCAAGTAGAAGTGCAGAAATAATGCAGCTACAGGAGTCTGGCATGAAGGACTGACATACAAAATGAAAACCTATGGATACAGCGGAGCCGTAACAGGACTAATCTCATCGTACTTCAGCGGCTGGAGCTTTAGGGTTCGGATAGAATAAGTCTTGTTCGAGCGAGAGACAGAAGTGCCACAGGGAGCGGTCCTTACCTCTACTGTATACAATATACACCGCCGATGTTTCAAGAACACCAGGAACACTACTCAGTCTTTATGTAGTTTACTCAGCAAATGCTTGTAACATTGTTGTAGCTGTAAATAACTTATACACAGTATTGGATAATATACAAGAATAAAGCATCCAATGGAAAATAACCATTAACCCGCAAGCAGTCATGTTAAAAAAGAGAAGAGAAATCCAAGATGAACAGCTACCAGTACAAAACAATCACGTCGAATGAAAAAGAGAAGCAAGATACCTAGGAGTCACAATGGATCAAGGACTATCCTTCACGCAACATGTGGACCAAAACTTCCAAAAAACTACAATAGCCAGATCGACAATAAGAAGACTCGTAGGGAGAAGAAGCAAATTAAGACTAAAAATGAAAATACTAATAATAGCATCATATTTCCAATAATAACATATGCATCTCACACATGGGGACACAGAAGTAAATCAAACAAAAAGTGTATACAAGCAGCACATAATAAAAACCTCAGAGAAGCGGTAAATGTACCCCGATACCTTTCTGAACGTTTCTTGTTCAGAGAACTGAAACAAGTAAGGGTGACAGACACGATGGAAGAAAAAGCCAGAACAAAGTTTGCTGAAGTAGGGAACCCAAGGCCCGATACTGCAAAAGATAATAAGATATGATGCGTTCAATTGATGGAAGCACAAAAGACCAAAACAGTAAATCCTAACCAACATATAAAGTCTAGATAATCGTAGCTCTATCAACAAAAGACAACCCAGCCCATAGCACTGGCAATTTTAACAATGACAACTGATGTTTCTTTTCAGATATCTCTTAAAAAAATTATAAACAAAATTCAAAAACAGCTTCGGCCACCAAAAAAATTACAAAACTGCTAAAAAATGGCGAAAGTCACCCAAAAATTAACAAAAAGCCCTAAACCCAGGCACGAGACACCCAGATCCTCAAGCACCAAGTCGCCGAAGTAGCCGTAGTCCTGTGAGACTTCATGCAATTCTTATCTCTTCTAATATCTGCCTTTATACTGTTAATTTTACTTTCAGATGCGAGTAAAGATGTTCTATTATTTTTATCTCGTTTATCTAGATTTTGTTTGCTTCTTCTTCCGTCGTTCATTTTTGGACACAGACCTCTCCCAACTTCTTTCATCGATCTCTATCCTGAGCAAAATACTTCCAATTTGTTTCGGCTACTCTTTTTATGTCATCTACCCATCTCATCTGTGGTATCCCACATAGTCGTCTACCTTTGTAAGGTCATCAATGTTGTACTGTGAGGTTACAACGTTGGTCTTTTTATCTAGCAGTATGGCCTGCGAAGCTCCATTTGTGTTTGTTAATTTTTATTGTGATATCCTCGACCCTTGTTTTTGATCTTTGCCAGTCGTATCTCTTTTTATCTGAGAGGCGTGTACCTAACATTGCCCTTTCTGTAGTAGTTAATTTATTCATATTTGCACTTTTATCGTTAAGTATTGAGGTATTTTGCGGTTGTAAGTATGTAACTGAGCTTTCTAAATACTACCCATGCCAGTCTGACTCTTCTAGTGATTTTCTTAGCATTTCATAAATTTTTTGTGTTGGACCGTATCGAAAGCCTTCTCGCAATCTTAAAAAAGCAAGCGGTTAGGGATACACTGGCTTGTTTTACCGCATTTCGTACAAAGGTTTGGTATCTGCTAAGCCAATGATAACCGTCGAAGATTGGTTACTGGATCGGTATCCGGTGAGAGTACATATGTCATTGCAAGCGAAGCAACACTGTGAATCCACTGAAAATAAACGGGTTTATATCCATTTGCAAAAACGGTGCATATACAAGCGCTGTAACAGTAGACTTTGTATTAACATTTTTATACCTACGTCATTTATTCCGCCTTTAGCTATTATATACAATACAGCTACAAGAAAATGTATATTTTAATGAATTATCACCATGTCCTGACTTATATGGGTAACATATTCATTCTCATAATTAAATTTACTAAGAATCACAAAGATAATATCCACCTTAACATACAAAAGACTAAATAAAGGTACTTAGTGGTTGAAGAAATGCACTGTGTTCGAATGGGTGCTCCCTCAAGTGTGACATTCTAAATTCATAACATTTACTGCGATCACGTGAATTAAGTTAAGTACAGGAGTAGTTTAATTGTTATAGTTGCTTTATGTGTAACAATGGAAGATAATTAAAAAAAAAACAGAATAATCGAAATAAGGTAAAAGGATCTACAACATAAAAGCAACATAAAATATTTTTTATTAAAAACAATAATATCAACAGAAATAATATCGAGACTAAATAAATGGACTATCGTCATTACGAAAACTTGAAATAAAAGATTTTGAGATAAATCTTAGGACCAATAAAAGAAAATGAAGAATTTCACCGAAGACATAATCGTCAGTTATATGAACAATTTGAAGACATTGTTACCAACATGAGAAAACTAGAGAAAGAATGATATTTTGTGGTCACCTGGAATGTATAGATTATCAAAGATTTACCTATCGCATCTATTTTTTAATCTCAAGATCATCATCCTATTCAAAAAGGGTAAGCAGGTTAAAAAAGCGAAAATTTGTGAAACCTTGTGACCTTTAAGATCATCAAGGTCTTAGAGATAAGGTGAAATCTACTAAGAACCTTATTCCTCTCACTATTCCCACTCCTTGCCCCGCTTGCAAGTGTTCACAAGAAGGGAAAGAGGAACATCCCATTAATACTAACAGAAAAGGAAAACTCAGTTATGAGAAAGATAAAAAAATCTTCGTGGTTCTTAGTAGGCCGAAACGGCAGCAAAAAATAAACGGACTATCGAACTACCAGATAGAATTTTTGAACAAAAAGAAAGCTTTTGCTGAACGTCTACTGCCTAAGCAAAGTCTAAAGACTCTACGTACTCTATATACGTAGTTTCTAACTTTGGTAAGCTATGACTTGTTGACCCCAAATTTAATGACGTTCTTCCTCGAACCAAAAGTAACCTATATACAAAATTATAACTTTTTCTTAAAACTTATCGCATATATAGAACGGAGAAACAACGGCATAATTTTACAAAGGACTCTAATAAATAATAATACAAAGAATCGATAATTGTGAACATTGCAGAAAGAGTGGGAGAAAGATGCCAAGAAGATATAAAACCAGTTGGACTAGACACGTCTAAAAGATACTTTTTTTGGTATATAGAAACGGAAATGGTACGAAAAAAGGCGCTAAACAAAAAAAAGAAACACATATATGTTTAAAAATCATAAGAAAAAGAATCCGTACCAGCAGAAAATAAAGCTAATATTACATAAAAGAGAAGAAAAAAATAGCCTCGAAGACGAATGGAATATCATCTAAACGACAATTACTAATACCGCTAATGAAAAATTAGGCGAAACCTCAAGCAAAAGAAACGAGAAATGGTTTGACCAAGATTGCCAACAAGTAATAAATAGCAAAAATACAGCTGGGCAGAAATGTCTACAAAGGAATTCCCGATTGAACAGAAGGGCATATAAAGAACTAAGAAGGGATGCAAGGAGAATATGTAGAAGGAAAAAGAGAGAAATGTTAAATAGAAAAATATAACAAATTACAGACTGTAATTACAGCAGAGAGACTAGAAAATTTTACAAGGAAACCAAGCATTACACTCAAGGACACATGACAAGAACAAAAACGGGGCAGTTATCCACGAGAAAGAGGAGCTAATGAAAAGGCGGAAGGAGCATTTTCAAGAGCTCTTAAATCCAGAAAAAGAACAAAACCAAGAAGAAGAAATAATTCATTACACAACAGAACAACTGCTTAAGGAATCGATATTAAATGAAACTATATACGTTATAAAACATAACAAAGCGTCTGGCACAGATGGAATAACTGCAGAACTGATAAAGAATGGTGGACATTCTATTCATTATAATAAAATACGAAGGCAGAGAATTACATAAAGAAATAAACAAGTTAATACAACAAATATGGACACAATACACACTACCAGATGATTGGAACAGAAGTGTTATAGAGCCTATATATAAAAAAGGAGATCGGGAGGAGTGCAGGAATTACGGAGCAATAACTCTATGAAATACGACATACAAAATTCTAGCACACATACTAAACAAGATACTTAAATCATGTGCTGAACGAATATTAGGAAAATATCAGAACGGGATCAGGCCGGGGAGATCGATAATTAATTCCATACATACAGTGGAGCAAATAATTCAAAAATTGAGAGAAAATAACAGAGAAATGCACGCAATATTCATAGATTTCAAGAGCGCTATTGATACAATTAATCAGACGAAAATAATGGAAGAGCTAGAGCATCTTGAAATTCCAGAAAAATTAAGACATATGCTAACAGTGAGTCTAAAGAACACCGCAACAAAGATAAGTTTCAACGGAACAACTTCTAAGGAGATCAAAGTGAACAAAGACGTAATACAAGGTGACTCTATCTCCCCGACTCCGTTTAATCTGATATTAGAACAATAATAAGGAGGACAAACTTCGTAAACAAAAATATTATTACCGATCAACTTCAAGTAATAGCATATGCAGATGATCTAGTCATTATAGCAACGACAAAGATGACACTTATATGAGCAAATGAAAAATTAGATAAGGAAGCAAAGAAAATCGGGCCAGAGATAAAACAGCACAATACAAAATACATGACGGTAGAGAAGGACGACACAGCAATCCAGAAATATCTAATAACACAGAACCACCAATTTAAAACTGTATCCACCTTTGGCTATTTGGGAGTAACAATAGAGATAACCAGAAAAGAGAGAACAGGGGAAAGAATTGTGAAAGGCAAAAAATCATATGGAATGAATGAAAATCTGTTGAGAATCAATACTCTAAGTAAGAGAACAAAGATGAACCTATATAAGTCCTTAATAAGATGTTGTTAGGTATGGGATGGAAACGACGACGATGAACAAGAAAGAGGAAGATAGCCTACTGCAATTTAAAAGAAAAATAACGAGGACGATTCTGGACAACAATGTAACAAGAGAAAGAAAAAGAAAAAGAAAAATTACGACAGCAGCAAAGACACACAGCAAGCTATACATGACATAGAGGAATAATCCTCCTCACCCAAGAATAGGATTTTAAAGGATTTGTGTTCTAAATCTTAATGAATGAATATATCCTCTTTTCTTCTCTTCTCTGTGTATGGTAATTATCTACATGTTCTAGTTCGTCGGGTAAGCACCTTTCTGTATTCTTCATTTTTTTCGTTTACATTCTAGCATTATCGTCAAACCAATGATTTTTACGGGCACAATTTTCTGTTCCTATTTCATCTTTTGCTGCTGCTTCAATATCATCCGTTATTCTGGTCCAGTAGGAGTATATATCCTTCTGACCTTCTTTATTTACATTTTAATTACTTCGCCTGTTAGTGATGTTTTCCGAGTTCCGTTCTAAAACTGTTACATCTCTCAGCTTTTGCACATTCCATTTCTTCCTATCCATTTTATTTTCTTTGATGATATTCGAAATTCTAGTCCTCAATGTTGAAATCACTAGGCAATGATGTGAGTCTATGTTTGGGGCCATACATAACACACAACACAAAACACACAAAACCGCTACCCTCCATAAACAATGTTGAACCAAAGATGAAGTGAACCAAAAACCAAATAGTGAAGAAAACTAATAAACTCAGTGAAAACAGACACTCATAAACAATTCACAGTAAAAGGCTGTGACAAGATATCCATAATTAACCCCAGAACACAGTACAGAGACACTCGCCAAAATAAACAATACGTTCAGTGAAATAGACACTTCTAGATTAGGGCAAAAGCACAAAATTAGAATAGGCAAACTTTAACTTCAGTTAAAAATTGTAAAACTAGGATTAGCACGTAGAAATTAGGCATTAGGCAAAATTGTAGATGATAAGAACTCTGTAAAATAAAATTTTGAGAAATAAAAACAAGTTAACCTTTTTTCGCCGCTAATTTTTGGGGAAGATGGCGCATGGACAAAAAGCAATAAACACAAAGCCGAAATTTTTGCTAAACATCTTAAAACGGTTTTCCGACCTTTTCCTGCAGATAAATGTATTATTATAGGTAATGAAATCCAAATTTATCTAGAATCTCCCTATCAACTTGAAAGTTCTCTAAAAAATCTATATACATAAGTCAATAATCTTATTCACACTAAATTAAACTCCCAGGATATGACCTGATTACCGTAAGAATCTTAAAAAAATTACCAAAAAAAGCACTACTTTAGGGCTTTTCAATAGTCAATAGTCAATAGAGCCAATTTTATTGACAATTGACAAACAAATAATACCTCATCACCAGTTTGGCTTTAGGCCACAGCGTGCTACCACTGAACAAATTCACTGGGTTTACCATCAAATATGCCAATGACTGGAAAACAAAAAATATTGCTCTGGAATCTTCTTAGACATCTTTCAGGCATTTGACAAAGTTGGGCATAATGGCCTTTTATAAAAAATCAAAAAATCCCGTCCAAACAATTACTTCCAAATCTCAAGGTCCTGCCTGTAAGACCGCCATTACCTTGTAAAATACCACGATGAGTATACCCGACTTTACCCAATTATGACTGGAGTCCCTCGAGACAGTGTTCTCAGACCAGTGCTGTACATGATATTTACTGCGGACTTAACTACATCACTAGAAGTAATCTCTTAAGATACAGCAGTAATCTCTTCTCATGAAGACGTAGCCGTAGCATCACACAGAGTACAGACTAACCTAAATGCAATACAAACTTGGCTAAAAATGTGGCGTCTACGAGCCAACGAGACAAAATCTGAGCAGGTAAAATTTACAAACCGCAAGGGAAACTTTGCCACAGAAAGATAACATAAAATATTTGGGAATGCATAAGGATCGCAGGCTCACATGGAAAAAACACATATTTACCAAGCGAAAACAGCTGGGCCTTAAACTCAGCAAACTATATTGGTTAAAAACCTATTTGAAGCTATGGAATCCAGCTATGGGGAACAGCAGCTTAATCCAGTATTGAGATTCTTGAAAGATTCCAATCGAAAGTCCTCCGACTGCTAACTAATGCTCCATGGTACGTTCCAAACAAGACGATCGCACGATCTCAAAATGACAATGAAAGACCCCAGCCGACCAGTTAACTATAGGGAAGAGTCGCCTAAAACGGGGACGCAGGGTAATATGGGGACATTCAAAATTTCAGAAATATAGTGTTCTTAGTTGCCTAGTAACCAGTTTGCAGTAAGTAGTCGAGGTAGCCTTATTATTGTTTTGTGTACAGTCGATCCAAGATTTTTTGTGATTTGTTTACGACTTCAACCTACACTGTTGGTTGGTGTTAGCAAGGTACATTGAAATAATCAATTTCGGTAAGTAGACCTTTGTTTCCGCTGTCTTTAAACTACATTTTCACATAATACTCATTTAAAAATCTTGGCATTTTAGCTTCGATACGCCATATTTTTTTAATTAAGCCATAAACGGGTCAAATGGGGACGGTAAGGATAGCTCAAAACGGGGACGTCCCCATTTTAACCTATGGTAAAATGGGGACCTGTAAAAAAATAAGCGTTAAAATAAAAAGTGTCAGGCTGAAGATTCTGATACGTCCTCTAATGAAGACGAGGAAGAAGAAGACGAAAAAGCTTGCCATTTTTGCAACCAGATGTACAAAAACTTGTTCGATCAGGAAGGTTGGATTCGGTGCTGCAAATGTGGTGGCTGGGCACATGAAGCTTGTTCAAGCTGTGAAGATAATGATGACACTTTTATATGCGATTTTTGTTTACAGTTTGATTTTTATTTTTTAATACTGTTCATACTGTCATACTGAACCTACTGTTCAATACTTCATTACATGTTTAATTAAAAAATTACCTAATATTTCCATGTACCCCATTTTACCCACCCTTTCTTGAAAAACGAGGTATTTGCACATTTTCAAAAATGTCTATTTCTGTCCTTACGTAATTTTTGTTAAATACTCTATATCTGTTTTCTGGTGCCTGAAGACACACTTTAACTACATAATTGTGTAAAATATTTTATTTATTACAAATTTTCATTTTATGTCGCAAGAGTTCCCCATTTTGGGCAACTCTCCCCAAAAGTAGTCACAGAAGCCCAACTAAAGCCTAAGATATACGTGACACTATCAGTGCCAAGAATATACAGGAAGTTATCAATGGGCAATTTTATACAAGATATTTTTTCTTTAATAATATTTATATTTTTAAAAATTGTCAGACAATTGACTTACTGTAGTAAGATTACAGATGGTAAATAAAATGGGATGTTAATTTTTTTTTGATCGTGGCATTAGGATGACTTCTCATGACAGAGATTCGCAGATATTGTGTAGCAAACAGGTCATATGCCGAAAGATAGTGGACCAGAGTCACCAGCTAGTGTAGACGCGTATATAACAGATTCATGTCCAGGCTACGTTAAGTAGTCGTTAACACTAAAACCTGAGGCATAAGGTTACACAAATGGAAGATGTTTAATAACGAACTGGCTGCAGTATGACCGGTTATAACAACAAACGGCTTCCGAAAAAAAGACCTTGTATATTATAAAAAACCACTTTATGTTTATAGTTTTGTATGATATAACTCCTAGAAATAATTCGGTACTAAAACTATATGATTATTCTATTAATATTAAAAATATTTTATTTTTATCCATAATTCCAATTTTTCTCTTCAAAAAATGTTAAGGCCTTGAATTGAATAACTCGTAATGACATTCAGTGTAGATTTGCATTGAAAAATACTCACACGTTTGTTTGCAAAGAAAATATTAAAATTAATAATAAATTTATTATAATTATAATTTTACATTTAGATTTCGTCAGCTAGAAATTATATTTTCTTTTATTATGTTGTAATACTTTAGCGCGGGTAGTTATTAGAAATAGGTATGTTGCTTGCACCATGATGGACACTAACAAGTAAATCTAATGAAAAATTATCCCCTATGTGGGTATTTCTCAACGTTTCGCTACCCTTGTAGGTAACTTCTTCAGAAGCAGGGGAAGCCTGTTCATTCACTCAATGCTGAAAATAAACCGCCTTTAATTTCTTGCGCCCTTCTCTATTTCTTGCTCATTATTTATCATCTGCTCATGGTGTTTGTGGTATTCTTTGTCATCTTATTTTTTTCAAGGTCTCTACGGTATGATTTTCATAATCTGTTATGTCAATATCTGATATTCTGTCCTGCAAATTCACATTTTAGTTTTACTAATTACCAAATGTTAAGCAAGACTTGCTCTTTCTTTAAAAATAAAATAAAATATGAAATAAAAAAATGAAAAAGCACTCAAGGAACAGAAAAATGTGGATGACGATAACGAGAAATGCCATTATATTATACCTAACATCAAGACCGGAATTACTTCCTTTCCATCACCAATAAAACTAGTATAAAAAAATGAAATAGAAAAGTAATAAAATGCAACAAGATTCAAGAGGTTATGTTTGTGCCCGTGTCAGAAATAGAGCTTAGAAAACAAAAGAGGAGCGGCAGTGGTGGGATGCATAGTGCACACCAGATTAACAGAACAAATAAATAATTGGGAAGCCTGGTCAGATCAACAGATGGAGATGGTCTATCGATTGAGATGAAATACAAAAGCAAGAATTTAAAAACAATAATAACTGTATATGACCCAAACGATGACGACTCGGGTTATAATAAGGATACATTCTGGGAAGAATTAGAATTGGTCACGGAACAAACAAAAGGAAATATATATTTAGTAGATGACTTCAATAGCAGAGTAGGCACAAATAACCAGGAATATAAAGAAAGAAAACATAGAGAAACAGCAGAAACAATAATGCCATAAGAATGCTAGACTTCTGTATGATGCACAATTTAGTAATAACTAATTTATGTTTTGAACACAAAAATATCCACAATTACACAAGAGAAGTTAAAAGTAGAGAAGAGGAATCGATAATTGATTACGTGTTAGTAGAATAACATAACAGAAGAAACGTAATAGACACAAAAGTTGGAAGGGGTCCAGAAATAAGAAGTGAACGCTATTTAGTAGTAAGCAAAATAAAACAAAATAAGTCAGATAATCACAACATTAGCAAACTGCAAGCAAAGAAACGAAAGAAAAGAATATGAAACTATGAGGTCATATAAACTGAGAAATAAAGAAAATACTGAGAAGTATCACATGGCCATAAATCAGAAGCTGGAAAATACTAAAGAAAAGGTAGAGGGTCGAAACGTAGAACAAATACGGAACTACTTCAAAGAGGTTATAATAAATACAGCGACATAAGTATGTGTGCATATATTCTAGTTAGCGTGTGAGCATGTATTCCCATAATATTCATGTGTAAATCAATCTTTTTTCTGCCCAATCTTACAATCAAAATCAATTTTTTTATAAACAAATAATCTTTGCAAATAATTGAAAGGTAACGCAATTTTTGACTAAGTTAATATTTCCAGATGGTGTCTTACGAAGCAGAGCAGAACCGCCTTCAAAAGTTGATGGAAGAAGCATTATTAGATGATGAGGAAGAAGAACCTTTCTATGATGATGATGAACATCAAGACGGAGATTTGGAAGAAAGAAGTGATACTGAGTGGAAAAGAACGTATCACTAAAGAATGTTAAAACCAGATCTGAGTTCTACTGAGTGGAAAAGAACGTACCACTAAAGAATGTTAAAACCAGATCTGTTAATTTATTAAAACATTTACCTGTTTCGAAAACTTCAACTAAAATATTGAAAGATCAACTTGAAATCTCGAAATACTTTTAAATACAGGTATGTTAGAAATTATTGTAGAATTTACAAATCAGCATATTGCTTCAACTATAGCCAATTATTCTCGTGAAAGGGATACATCACCTACAGACAGTGCGAGCTTTAAGCACTATTTGAATTGTTGTACCTTGCTGGCGTCTTAAAATCAAGTCGCCTAAATTTAATCGCCGGTTTCAATTTCTTTTATGGCACTTAAGATTCGACAATTCTGAAACTGGCGAAGAACGCAAGAAACTGGACAAGTTGGCACCTATACGGAATGCCTTCGTTACCAACTGCAAAACTTCTTACAGTCCTTTTCATTTGGTAACAGTGGATGAGAAACTATAGGCGTTTCGAGGGCGTTGGGTCATTTAGGCAATATATTCAAAATAAACCCAATAAATATGGGATTAAAATTTTCGCCATAGTTGATGCCAAGTGTTACTTTACTGTACATCTTGAAGTCTATGTAGGGCAGCAATCTGATGGTTCTTATGCTGTGAGCAACTCTCCCAATGCGGTAGTTTTGAGATTATATAAACCCATATATGGATCAGGAAGGAATATTAATACCGATATCTGGTTTACAAGTGTGTTAGAATCTGTAAGTGTGCGCTCATAACGAGGCGCCGACCCTCGCTCGGACCATAGGATGGTATCATATTATCATCTTCTTGTTCTTCTAGTGCCGTCTCCATTAATGAAGGTTGGCTATAACCATTGTAAATTCGTCTCTATCTTCTGCTTTTCTTAAGAGCGTCTGTATGTTTAACCCGGTCCAGTCGCGAATGTTTTTCAGCCAGGATATTTGAAGTCTACCAGGACCCCTTTTTCCTTTGATTTTACCCTTCATAATCAGCCACGTAAATATTATATTATCATCGCCATGCAAAATAAATGCATTATTTTAAAAATTTTAGCGTCCACCGTCAACGCGCAGCGCCCAGCCTCGAGCCAGGTATCGGACCATAGACTTGGTCCATAGTATTCCAGCTTAGTATTAAAATAATTTATTTATTTTACCTGGCCATCGATACTATGGTCGGAGCGAGGCTCGGTGATCGGCGCCTTGTAGTGTCTATCGTAGAGTACTAGGGTCGAAGGTCGAAAAAATACTAAGCTGGAATACTATGTCCAAGTCTATGGTCCGATACCTAGCTCGAGGCTGGGCGCTGCGCTTTGACGGTGAACGCTGGAATTTTTAAAATAATGCATTTATTTTAGGTGGCGATGATAATATGATACCATCCTATGGTTCGAGCGAGGGTCGGCGCCTCGTTATGAGCGCAATCTAAGAGTCCTTGTACGCGAAAAAGCTGACGTTAGTTGGTACAATTCGTAAAAACAAAACAGAATTACCACCTGAGTTTGTCAACCCCCCAAAGTCATGTTTAGTCTATAGTAGTTTATTTGGTTTTCAACAAAATGCCACTCTAGTGTCCTACAAGCCCAAGCAAAATAAACACCTGCTTTTATCCAGTCTTCATTATGATAATAAAATAGATCAAGTAACCGGTTAACCCGAAATCATAATGGTTTATAACAATACTAAAGAGGGTGTTGATACCGTTGACAAGCTGTGTGCTGCCTATAACACTGCACGAAATATCAGGAGGTGGCCAATGTTAGTTTTCTATTTGATGTTAAATATTACAGGTATTAATGCAAATGTCATTTTTCATTGCGAAAACCCCGATAATGTAACCAGCGGAAGAATTTTTTTACAAAGTTTAGTTAGACAATTAGTTAATAATCACCTTCGTGCTCGTGCTACTTTTTCTTGTTTGCCATCGTCAATGAAATTAAGAATTACAGAACTGGCTAATCTTTTAAGAATCTAAAAATCCACCACCACAATATTGCACACATATATGTAATGAATGTATATAATGTCGTCTCGGGGGAGTTAGACTTCTAAAATTGTCTACTCGCCCCGTACGCTCTGCTAAGGGGCTTCGTGTGTAGTGTATGAAGTATCCCTCGCACTTGTTTAGATAGGATGGTAGGTTTGTGAATTCAACAAGTCTTTATAAAGTCTTCAGAATTTCTTACATGAATAAAATAAAAGTACATTTAGAGATGAAATAAAAGCAGCCACAGAGTCTCAGGTGTTAGAGTGGGGCAGAGCCTCGACAGGAGGCCCCCTAGAGTGTACGCTACTCTAGGAGAATAACATGCAAAATAATTAATAAATAAGTGTTTGCAATAATAGTTCATTTTATTTTATCAGAAGAATTTCTTAAATTCGTCTCATACTTGCTATCTCAATATGCGGACTCACAGTCCGCCGCGTGTACTGATGCAAATTTTTGAGGCGCGTGTACTGAATTTTTAAAAAAATAAGAAAGAATGGAAAGCGTGTTTTTTAAATGGTACCATGCAATCATGATATCCTTCCGAAAAATTCTTGTAGGTAAATGAAAATACTAACTATGAATGAAAAGACTAACATAAATCATCATCATCATATAACGGGGGTCCTACGGCGATTGCCGCTTCCCGCATTTCAGCCTCCATCTTTTCCTATCTCTCCAATCTCCCTCTTCTAAGCCTCTAGATTGCATTGTTTTTGTAATTTCTCTTCTCCAGGAATTTGGTGGTCTTCCCCTTTTCCTTCTTTCTGGCGGAACATACATTAAGGCTTTCTTTGGCCACCGCTCCTCCTCCATTCTCATCACGTGACCATACCATTGTAATTGCCTTCCTTGTATTCTATCTGAAAGAGTATCTCTAATTCCTGTACGGTTTCGTATTTCCTCATTCCTGATTCTTTCCATTCTCGATACTCGACATGACCTTCTAAGATATTCCATTTCCACAACGTCTACTTTATCTCGTTCATTCTTTGTCATCGTCCAACATTCAGCACCATATGTGGTAATTGGTTCTACAATTGCTCTGTATACGCGAAGTTTGGTATGCATCTTTATTTTATTAGACCACAGTAATGAATTCAGTATTCGGATGCATTTTTTCCATTGGGTTATTCAGTTTTGTACATCTATCTTAACTCTGCCATCTGCTGATATGATGCTTCCTAGATATTTATACTGGTTGCAGCCTTTTATAACTGCGTTTTCAAGCCTCAGATCTGTGGTATTTCCTCCAATTTTTAAATATTCTGTTTTGCTTATGTTTACAGTAAGCCCCCATTTGGCATATTCCTCAAATAATTTTCGATTCATATAATTTATATCTTCCTCATCGGTTGCAACCACCACCTGATCATCTGCAAATAACAATGTATACAGAGTTTCTTGTCCCACTTCGATGCACATAAATCTACATTTATTTTTCCAATTCCTCAATGCTTCTTGGACGTATATTTTAAAGAGTGTCGGTGACAAACAGCATCCTTGCTTTAGGCCTTTAGTGACTTTAAATTCATTTGAGGTTCTGGTTCCAATTTTTACACAACTAACTGCATTTTCGTACAATTTATATATCGCTCGGATATACGTCGAATCCAATCCGGACCTTTCGAGGACCTCAAACATTTTCTTTAACGGGACACTATCATATGCTTTCTCAAGGTCTATAAATACCAAATGGGTCTCTCTACTTTTTTCGACACGCTTTTCAATTATTTGTCGTAGGATAAATATATTATCAAGGCAGGATCTCCCGGTACGAAAGCCGCTTTGTTCTTCAATATCTTGTATCTGTCTTTCAACCCTCTTCTTTAATATTCTGCCGTACAACCGACCCACAGAGCTCGTCACACTAATACCTCTATAATTGGAACAGTCTCTTTTATTCCCTCTCTTATATATGGAGCTTATATATGATTTATTCCAATCTTTAGGAATTTCCTGGTCTCCACACATACATTTATTGAAAAGGTCTACTATTAATTCTAAAAGTGCAGTCGGCCCATATTTAACCAGCTCTATGGGAATGTCTCCAGGCCCTGCGGCTTTTCCGTTTTTAACCTCTTTTAAGGTTTCCGTCAATTCAGATAATGTTATTATAGGGATTTCCTGTCTTTCGTCTCTGTTGTCTATTAATTCCCTTATCTTTTCCCATCTGTACTCTACTCTATCCTCTTTCAGCAGTTTTGTATAATATTCTTCCCATTCATTTAACTTTATGAGAGAAATGTTGTCTTCACTTTTCTCATTTTTCCTAAAATGCTTTAATGTTTTCCAAGCTTGTGCCACTTTTGTTCCACCCATAAATCTGTCCAGTTCATCACACTTAGCCTCCCAGTTTATATTTTTCGCCTTATCCACGTCCTTTTTAACTTCTCTATTCCATTTAGCGTATATTTCCCTGTCTTGAGGGTCTTTGGATTCAAGCCATGTGTGATATGCTTGTTTTTTCTTGAGAACTTTCTCTTCTAGTTCCGTTGACAACCATTCAGGTTTACCTTTTTTCCGATTTTCAACTTTTCCCAGTGCTTCATTTGCCGCTTCATGAATATATTTTTTAATTACCTCATACAGACTTTCAGGGTCTAAGTCCTTTGTTTCTATATTTTTTTAACATAAATTAGTTTAGAAAAAAAGTTGTAGTTGTAGAAAAATTTAGTCCCGTGTTAATTTTCCACTTCCTTGACTTTATACTTATATAATACAAAATTAATTAACCTATTTCTTCTGTTTGTTTGCTTTACACATCCACGCATCCGTAATCAATTAGGATGGTTACACAATTTTTCTATTCTGAATTGAAAAATTGTTGTATTCAACAAAGTGTCTAGTTAAATTAAATAACGCGATTCGGTAGAGTGGCCGCCCCTGGTGTTTTAGAGATAATTCTCGACTATCACGGTTCCATTATACGCAACGGTGATTACGTTGTACGACAATAGGCAAGGTGAGTTACACTAAAACAAGCATTAGAAAAATATCATTGTATTATAACTTTCACATGCATGCACGGGCAGGACGAAAGGGAAATATGAAGAGGCTATTATATATGTATTTTAATTATCTATATTTAAATAGTATATAGAGCACTCTAGCTCAAATAACTGTAGCGTTATTTCCAGTGTATGAATATAAATATGTTTATAGATAGACACCTGTTAGATAAGATCTATCTATCAACTGGGACATGGAAATAAATTTTAATAAAATGGAGTATTTAGTAGTGGGGAGTAGGGGAAAATAGTAGAAGCTTGATAATGGAAAACCGATCATTACTAAATTCAAATAGTTTTGGTCATTAATTTCAAAAAAGGAGATAGCGACGAGGACATTAAAAATAGAATAGTATTAGGAAAAGTTGCAATTAGACAACTGCACCAGGTGATTTGGAATAGGAATATAATAGGATATTAGATGATTACTTTACAAGAGTCTTGTAGAGAGCATTGCGATATACGGATAGGAGATATGGTAGGGACATTACCAAATTTGCGAATTAAGTAGATGAACAGAGTTAGACAGAGTCACCAATGAAAACATTAGAGCGAGATCTAAGGTTGATATAAATATAATAAATAAGAAGCATGTAACATTACAAACGTCACATGTTTGTCATTTTCTTTAATAACTATTTTATTTAAATTTTTATTTTATTTTATTTATCTATTAACGTTATCTTTTAATTTACTATTTTTAGCTACAGCTACTTGAGGAAAGGAATACCAAACGTTAAAACGTTTAAAACAACTAGAAAAGGTTAATGCAAGTGAATAATAAAAGTAAAATGTAGTGGCATGTCTTGTCATAGGCAAACATCCACTCCCTTCAAAAGTCGGCTGTGGTTCCAACTTACATTTCGGCTCGTTGTCTTTTGTCTCTACTGGAATTGATCAAATTCTTCTGCCTGCTGTCTCTGTTTCCGCCATCCTCTTTTTAATATCTTTTATCTTTTCTTCAAAGGACGAAATATCGGCACCTACTTTGTTTTTCAATGAAGATATTTTATCGACAAGAGAAGAAATCTTAGAGGTGACTAATTTCTAAAGAAAAAATATCCGTAAAAAATTTGGAAAATATCAGAAGAAACTTTGCTTTCCAAAGAAGACATATCGTTAGAAACTTTATTTTATAAAGGAACAATATCCGTAGAAAGTGTGAAAATATCAGCAGAAATTTTCGCCACATCAGAAGAAATTTTTAAAATTTCATAAGAAACATTGCTTTCCAACGATGTGATATCACCAATAATTTTGGTCGCATTGGAAGAAACTTTCGAAACATCAGATGACACTTTTGAAATCGACGAAATTATAGCAGCATGCTCCTCAAATACATACGTTTTTTTTTTGGTTAAAAAACTTTGTCTTTCATAGCGTCCTTTAGCAGTTGTACTAATTTAGCCTTTTTCTCAACAGATTTAATTCTCTATCTTCTATTTCCCGTCGTCAATCAGACACCACCACTTCTGACACCGATGTAATGTTTATTTTAACTTTAGCACTTACTCTAGTGTTAGCTTTAACACTTACTCTAAAACACAATTAATTTATAACATTTATTTATATTTATATTTTAGACTGCCAGCTGAAATCTAATTTATTTTAATATACAGTCGGTTTTCTCGTTCCAGAAGCCAGTGAAAGTGTCTTGACATCAGGCAAGATATATCTGGAACCAACGTTAAAATGTTCTATCAGGGGCGTAGTGTGGGTGATGGCATAACAGTATTTAGAAATAATAACTATTATTTTCCAAAACATTGTTTACAATTTGATTAAGAGGCTTTGTTAGCCTAGGGCATATGTACAATAAGCCAATTGGCTGCAGTTCAACCAGTTTGCAACACTTGGCTTCACGAAAAAGAAGGCCGATGGTATTTAAAATGAATTCATTTTTTTAGATTTTTATTAATAAATTATTAATATTTTTCTTTTCTTCGACATTTCTTTAATGAAGTCTTTGTGGTTAGTTTTTAACCTTTGTAACATAGTTTCAGTTCTTTATTTATACTTATCTTCCACCCATTTATACCTCCATATATTGCCCCCCAATTATTTTTCTCCGCATTTCATTTTATCCGATTTTCTAAACTTGTGCTTTGCATAAACAGGTTGAATAATATTAATAGCTTATTTCTTGTTTTTGATATAAGGATTATGCTATCCTCAGTTGCATCACATAAAATTTATCTATAAAGTTACTTGATCATCTTGATTGTACAAAACAAAATGACTGACTTGAATGCGCATGAGTGCAGGGTTTTCATCTATTGAGCAATTAATAACATTTGAGATTAAGAGTAGTTTTACATAGTTTAACATTGTATTTAGTTTTCATTTAAACATGAGTACTTGTTGCAGTTTCGCAACTTTATATAAATCTTGTTAGATATACATATTAACAGACTTTTGTTAGTTTTGATTCTCCCCGTGGTATATTTAAACAAGATTGCGTGTACAAGGGCACAGCGGTTTTAAGGGCTAAACATTGCAAGACGAGCCATCTGCAAGATAGCACAGACATTATCTTCTAATCGACACAGATGTGTGTTTGGATTAAGCGCAGAGCTTCCCAGGGGACTTCGCTTTGGTCTTGTGAGACAGTCGTTAAATGCAGTAAGGGTGGAGGTTGGTCCATTATCAATACTTTGGGATTCCTGTATGTCATTGAAGACGTCTTTTTCGATAGCGGTTGGTGATGTCATTTCATTGGGGTAAAGTACAATACGCCATTTATCTTGTTGCTGCATGGATCAAGTACGTTTACTTGGTGCCAAATTATTACATATTGTGTAGCGATGAATGAAAATATTATATCATAAAAAGAGGGTACCATTCAGTCATTGTTGGCATATGTATTGCAATCAAAATGGTCAGGGCTGCGTAATTATATGTAGTTTAAAAATAATTCCAAGTACAAAATAATTTTATAGGGAAGGACTAAATTGTGATAAAATGTAGTAATAGTCAAAGTTTGATTGTAAAAAAAATTCGACTAAATAACTTTTGTAAAATTTTAACTTTGTTTGGATTTGTGCTTAATAAGTATTTCGATTCTGATCAAGACCAAGGAATCGATGAGTGGTGAAAGCTGCAAGAGGTGGAAAGTATGTCCAATGAAACATTATTTTAGAAGATCCGTTAAAATCCTTTTTAAAATAAGATTGTAACGCCCATGTCGATTTATTCATATACTTTTGGAAGTTACCGGAAACGACTCCGTTAAGAATTCTAATTTTTCAGCTGATGCGTTTTATAAACACCGTTTTGTTTATATTTGAATAAATTTATTTGCTGAAAACACTCAGTGGGTATCGATTAACGATGTCAGGAGAGTTATGGTTTAATATAAATTGTCAGTCACGTATTTCAATAAAGAAAATTAATATTTTTAGTGATAGCAAAACATGAATCAAAACAATATCAAAAGAGCGTTTGATGAAAAATCATCATGAAAAACAGATGTTTTACAAATTATAAAAATGGTAGATAAAATAATAGTAGTTAAAAAACTGGAAGTTGGTGGCCGTTTAAATGTGCGACTAAAAACTGAAGCCATTCAAAATTAATTTTATTTATATTGTCAATTGTAATATTTTGTATATAGAACTAACTTGCTTATTGATCATAGTGAATGATCAGATAGCAATTATCATAAGATTTCTGTTTTATTAAATAAAAATAAAAAAAAATAACTATTACATTGTATTTTGTCATATTATGGAGAAAAGTTCAAAATTTTGTTTATAATGAATATTTCAAGTAATAAATTTTATTCCATGAAATTCTATTTTTCAATTCAATTTTAGAGCATAATTGAAGAGCTTATTTCCAAGTGTCTTAAATTCAAAATTTCGATTTGTCGATGTATTTATTTTATTAAAAACGTTATAGATTTCTTCAGGTCTAGAATAAAGTTTCATGCACTAAAACGGTTTATTTGCCATTTAAAAGTGTATTTACTACTACTAAGGATTTCCACAGTTTTCACTGTCTTCCTTCACTCAACCGTTTTCTCCAATTTTCCCTGTCATTCCAGTCTCCATCTCGCAGCATTCTTTTCTCCACAGCCTCGTCGATTTCATCTCTGAATGACCTTCGGGGTCTTCCTCTCTTTCTTCTTCCAATCGGGCTCCATTCTGTGATTTTGTTTATCCAGCGTCCTCTGTCCGCTCTTCTGACGTGGCCGTACCAGGATAGTCTCTTCTCCTCTATATAGTCGATTATGTCTGATTGCACTCCCATTCTCCGCTTAATCTCTGCGTTTTCAATTCTGTCTCTTTTTGTAAGTCTACAGCTTCTCCTCAGGACCTCCATTTCTACTGCTCTTATTCTACCTCTATTTCTCTTGTTTATTGTCCAGTTTTCGGACCCATATGTCAGGATACTCCTTGTCAGGGTATTATATATTCTCTTTTTTGTCTTTATCGTAATGTTCTTATCCCACAACACTGAGTTTAGTTGTCTTATACAGTTTCTTGTTTGTCTCAGTCTGTTGTTTATATCTTCTTCTGTTGTTCCCTGGTTCGATATTATGGTTCCTAAATACTTGAATTTATCTGTTCCATTTATTTGTCTTCCCTCGTCTATCTCTAGGTTTCTCATATCCTTGTTTTCTGTTGTTAGGTATTCGGTTTTCTCTAAGTTTATTTCCATTCCGTTGTTTTTATATTCTTCTTCTAGTTTTCTGAGCATAAAGCTGAGATCTTCTTCATCTTGTGCGATGACTACTTGATCGTCGGCAAAACTTAAGGTGTATAGGTATTCGTCTCTTACTGGTATGCCCATTCCTTCGCACTTTCTCCTCCATGGTTTGAGTGTCTTTTCCAAGAATATTTTAAACAGAGTAGGAGACGTAGCCCAGCCTTGTAGAAGTCCTTTTGTCGGCTTAAATGGATTGTAGGCTTTATTTCCACATTTAATAGCTACTTTGTTTTGTTTGTATAGTGCTTTAACTGCTTTTATTAGTATTTGTCGGATTCCGAGATCATTCATTGCTTCCCATAATTTGACTCTAGGTATTGAGTCATATGCTTTCTTTAGATCAACAAAGGCCAGATGGACCGGTCTACCTTTTGCCATTTTCTTCTCTATCAGTTGTTCTAATGTGTACGTATGATCTAAGCATGATTTTCCTACTGTGAACCCTGCTTGGTCTTCTCCAATTTTTCCTATTATTTCAGTTTCTAGTTTTTCCTTAATAATTTTCCCGTAAAGTCTACCTACCGACGATATTATACTATTTCCTCTATAGTTTTCACATTTTTTCCTGTTTCCTTTCTTATGTATGGATGTGATGTATGCTTGTGTCCATTCCGCAGGTATTTTTTCTCCATTTAGTCCTCTTTCGAACATTCTATGTAGCATGCGGAATAACTTTTCCGTTCCGTTTTTAATTAGTTCGTTTGGTATTCCTCCGGGTCCTTTGGCTTTTTTGTTCTTCAATGTCTTGATTGCTCTCTTAACTTCTGCCAGGCTTATTTCTATCTGGTCGTATGCCCCATTTCCTGCATGTTCTATATTCTCTTCCTGAAATTGGGGACGGTTTTCTGTAAGTAGTTCTACGTAGTATTCTTGCCACTCGTTTTCACTAATTTTGCCGATCTGGGTTTTCTCTGTCTTATTTCGTTGAAGTGCTTTTAATATTCGCCATGATTCTGAATTTCTCGTTCCTCCGATATGTCGTTCTATCTCTGTGCATGCTTGTTCCCATCGTTCGTTCTTTTCATTTGTTACTCTTTTCTTTACCTCTCTGTTTTTCGCTCTATATAGGTCTAAGTCTTCCTGTTTTTTGGTGTTTAGGTATTTTATGTGTAGTTTTTTCTTTTCTTTTATGCATTTCAATGTGTCTTCCCTTAATTTGATATTCTGATGGGTGTTCCTTTGGTCGTCTTCTCCAAGAGCTTCTAAGGCCGCTGAAATCAGGCAGGTTTTTATGTGTTTATGCATTTCATCTAACGTGTCATATCTGAATTCTTCTAGTTTTTGGTCTAGTCTTTTTTTATATAAATCTTTTATTGATTCTTCCTGCAATAGATGTAATTTGAGCCTCTTTTCGTTTATTGTCGTTCCCGTTGTAACAATCGATTTATGTTTTTGTTTTGTCCAGATATAGGGGAATTCCATCCATGCCACCACAAGTTTGTGATCTGTTCCACACTCTGCCCCTCTTTTCACTCTGGTGTCTTTCACTTTGATGGAGCTTTTGTGGTTCATGATAATGTAGTCAATAATGGATCTTAGTTTTCTTGTCTCTTGAGTTCATGTGTACTTATGTATATTTTTGTGTTTGTAGAATCCGTTCATAATTTTCAAATCATTTACTTCACATAGCTCTACCAATCTTTCTCCGTTGTCGTTAATTGTGTCTTCTCCAAATGGACCAACTGTTTTGTCATTGTCTTTTCTTCCGACTCTTCTATTTAGATCCTCCACTATTATTATTTCTTGTTTAGGTTTTCTCTTATCCATTTGTTCCTGAAGTTGTTCGATAAATCGCAAAAAAAGTGTAAAAAAGTGTAAAAGCGTATTTGAAAATCGCATTTATTTTCAAAAGTCTTATCTCTCTACTGATCTTATATGGCTTTTATTGACCAATTTTTGAGCACATAGAACATACTTGACTTATTATTGCTGTTTACTCTGTAGCATCTGTATTAAAAACATGCATTGTTTTTTGCGTTTATTTGTGTTGTTCCGTGGTTGTGTGGATGCGTGTATAATAAACTTATTTTCCACGGAAACAAAATAAAAATAATAATAAAATCGAATACAACCTAGAAAAAACTGTTAATAATATTTTTTTTCGTAAAACGTAGTTAATTCTCGAAGGGAAGGTATTTGTACGTATCGCGGAAGGATGCAAATTGTGACTGATTGATTAGTGATTACTAAAATAAACACACATTCTTTGTTTTAAAAGCCAGACGATAAACTCAAATATTATCGGCCTGGTCTCTTGTGATGTCATTGCTTACAATATAGTATTTCGTTTTCAGTACATGAAAAATGCAACGTCTGCAAGGTTAAAGAAGAAATAAAATTTTTTTTGTATAAGTATTACCAACTGCGAAAATGTAAATTTTAATATGAGATCTGTTATTTAATTTTTGAATAGAAAAGTTATAATTATTCGTAATTAGCTTGACGCTACATTGTGTATAATGATAATGGCTAGTTTTGAAGAAGAAACACGGAAAAAGATCACCAACACCTGCACATTGGGCGAAAAATATAGATATACGCCAGTGATAGTGCTGTGTATCACCACTTAACTGTCTTTTGTACCTTACCTTGAATCCAGCCATAAAGAAAATCAAAATTTTTTGAAAATCATTTTTAGAAACGAAAAAATATGAACTAGAAATTTTAGCTCTGCTGGAAATACAATGAAAGGATCAAGGAAAATTGAGGAAACAAACTTTACTATGTACTATTCGGGAGAAAACAAATGAGAGAAAAATAGGACAGCCTTTATGGCGAATAGAAGAATAAGGGAAAAAGTAATTAAATTCAAAGCAGTTAATACAAGGATATCCTATATCAGAATAAAGAATAAACAAGCAAACATATCGATACTCAACCGCTACGCCCCTACAGAAGAAGCAGCCCAAAAAGATAAAGTAGCATTTTATGATATCCTAGAAGAAACCTGTGAAAATATCCCCAGAACCAGAAATGACATCTTAATAATAATGGACGACTTTAACGCACAGGTGAAAAGGGAAGATTATAACCGAACTGTTTTTATCCTATGGGAGTTTTTACCAGTTCTTCTATCAGGCATTCTCCTGCGAATGGGAGATACTTTCTGGGCATTTTTAGCATTGATACCCAGAGAGTAGCAGGGATACCTGCCGGGGAACAAAAACTGACACCTGGCAGTAGGTATACAATGCACACCCATGAAAATGGAGATTAATAATTTGTGTTTACGGTAGCTGCCTGGGGATCGTCAGGGCACATCTGGAGCCGGCGCTGAACGTGACAGCATGCCGGACGTCGGTGGCACAGTGTTAAGGAGGCGGGCCCTTTTATATAATCAGCTACAACCCAACAACAACAACAACAACCACAAGTAAGCCAAACAACAACAAGAGCTCCACTTGCTGAAGGTGCTTTGCTGCAACATCGGCCGGCGCTCGACGATCGAGGCAGCACATGAAATGGATTGTATCTATAAACGAAACCTATTAGAAGGTGACGAACCTCGATCGAAAAACAATCGGCCGAATTGTGCAGGGAGAACTCAGAGATTAAAGTATCTGAACAGCGAATAGGAGATCCATACCGGGTAATTATAAGAAATAATCTTATCCCAGAGACTAGACGCGATACTGTCAGAAGCGAAGTCGAACAAAAGATTCGTATCCAAGAGCTAGTTGTAGATCAAGTCCCTAATGAAATCCCTAATAAGCAGATTGCTGAGCCTCTCATACAAGAAACTCAATCTGTTAATACGCAGCAGGACAACAATGAGTTGCACAATAGCCTGGTAAGTGAAATGGCACGTGGCGTGCAAAAGTTTAATGGGAAAAACCCACTTAACAGACCACCGCTACCAAAAATAATCTCTTGTAAGAAATTAGATGCGCTGTTATAAATTATGAACACTGAAGTCCAACACAATTATATCAGAGAAGCCCATACATTGAAATATTTGCTGTATTTTTTACTGTACAGCAATAGCAATTACTAATGTTATAGGCATTAAAACCAGAACACAATGGTGTACTAATATTGAAAGGACTGAAAACAGAATTGCACCCTGAGAAAACCAACTGCTGAGGAAAATTAAATTATTGCTCAGGAATGTTAGACAAATTACGGAACACATCCGAGGAATAATAAGTCGAAAAGTAATTTAAAAGAGCTGAAGAAATAATTCTGAACACCCCAAGACACTCACAACATGATCCAGAAAACGACACAGCTCAACACTAACTGGACTTATTGTCAATACGTTCCCGACAGAATTCTTGAAAACGACAACTATAAACTTTGCTGGGACCGCACTGTACTCACAGACCAACCAGTCGCACATAATAGACCGGATCTCATACTAGTTAATAAACTTACTAGACAGACACCATTAATAGATGTGGCGATACCTAACAATAATAATCTGCGTATTAAATACAACGAAAAAATCGCCAAATACGGAGATCTGGAAATACAAATAATGAGACAATGGAGAATGGAAAGTACTCAGATAATACCTGTTATTCTTTCTACTACTGGAGTTATTCCGAAGAGCCTGTTAGAGAACATAAAATAGCTGGGTCTGATAGAACATCTCTATAAGACCATTCAGAAAGCAGTACTGCTCTCAACATCTAGATGCGTAAGAAAATTTTTGGGACATACTCCAGCATATCAAATCACCTAGGGCTCGATAATACGGAAAGAGCCCCACAAGAGCTCAATCCTTTTGATACCGTAGGTATTTGGAATGAGTGAATATCCCCTCAGAGGAAGTGTGAGCCGTACCTATGGCTAAATCTGAATGGTATACTTTAATGCAAAGATAAAAAGGGTAGATTATAACTGAATAGTAGCGGACAACAAACAATACGTGGAGCCACCAGTAAGAATGGAGGCTAGTATCCTAGCATCTGCAACAAACAGATATATAGTCATTACAAAACACAAACACAAAAGAGAACACAAGATAACGTGGATGATAGAAATAGACCATATGTTAATTTCGAAAAAGTGGATACAAACAGTACAATATGTGAGATCTTATACACTGCTCATATATTCTTAATAATAGAATTAAAGATGAAAATAATCCAAACAAATATTAACAAGGAAAGAAGAAGAAAAAAAAAATAGTACACAGATAAATTGAAATACAAAAAACAAAACAACAGTTTACTGAAGTAATGAAACAGAAACTGGGCAGATACAACAATGAGGATATAGAAAAGGAAAGTGAAATTAAAAACCTCGTGAGAAATAAATGCCTAGATAATGGACGGCATAAACAACTGGAACAATACCGAATAGAAAAGTAAGAAGCTACTAAATTCTATAGGCGAAAGAAAGAGACATGGATCTCTAAATAAACGCAACAAATAAATAATAAGACTTTTCGTATATATAAAACAACAATGTAGTACCAAAAAAACAACTATAAATATAAACAAAAAATATTTTACGGATCTATACAAAACCAGCCAAGAGACATATGCAGAAGATGAAGAAATAACAGATAATAGAGGTGCAGAAGAAGACACATCTACCTATCCAGAATCTAAAGCAACTAAAACTAAACAAAACTTCGGGGCCAGATGAAATTAACAACGAACTGCTCATAAAAGAAAGAGAGGAGCTGCTGAAATGGAGTACAAACTAATGGTCAAAATTTGGACGAAGAACGAAAACTTACCTGTAGAATGGAAAACCGGACAAATCACACCAATTTTTAAGAAATATAGGACACTATTAACAGGGATTTAGAAAAGGGAGATTGACAGTCGACACGATACATGTAGTAACGCAAACCATCGAAAAAAGCTATGAACATGACATATAACTAGACATATCGGCTCATCGGCTTCCAACAGGCCTTCGATAGCATATGCAAACAACAATTGTTAAAAGAAATGAAAAGGCGCTATTTAATATAATACTAGAAGTAGTGATCAGAGACGCAGAGCTGAAAAAGTCAATTATTCAAAATTCAGAACAAAATCATACGATACGCGGAAGAACCAAAAGTGCGTGACAAAAAAAGGCTAGGAGAAACACTTCTAGAGAAGAGAAGAAGAAGCAATAATTAGAAGGAAAACGAACTAGAAACCATTAATAACCAGACCAAGAGAAAGACCAAAAATAAGATGGAATTCTAACTACTAGATGATATATCAAAGATGGAAATTGCAAACCGGATAGACGATTCAGAACCGGAGAGAGTGGTGGAAAAAGATAAAAAAAAAAACATAATAATCTTTGAATAGCCTAAAGTATATATGCGGACTAATTCACCGCGTTAAATGAATTTAAAAAGCTCAGGGAATATTGTCTCTCGTGAAAATTACTTATAATTAGCTTACTATCAAACATTAAGAAATATATTATAGAAAAAAATTGTTATCTTACTTTCATCAGATTTATATTTTTTCCGTTTAATATTTTGAAGTGAAGCTTTTTAACTGCCGTTCGGGATCGACAAGTAAATGGAAAAAAGTAGAACAACACAAAAGTTTACAATGGAAGTCAATGTTCTTAATTTCCTTGTATGGGTTATGCGAGTGGGCGAAACAAGGTAATAAAAATAGTATGACAATAAGTAACGTGTTGCTTTGCTTTCGTCGGTTACCTCACGATACCTATCGCGTTTACTTACTAGTTCGTAATCATGACATTAAAACAATTTAATTTAACCCCTTACTGCATGATTTTTTTATTTTTTATAAAAAAAATTTATAATTACAAACTTGACTTCAAGATTACGGTAAAAATATAAAAAAAATCCTACTTGGTTAGTTTTTTGTATTTTTTTATTTTTTTTTGTGTCATATATGACACACTATGCGTTAAAACAAGATTCAACAAGTAAAATTATTAAAAAAAATGACGTTTATTACTTTCTAATTATAATAATAATTATTCAGTGTGAAAGTTGTAAAAACAATTTCTGTCTTTGTTTAAGCAAAGAAAAACATTGAACCACAGGTGAAGCATATTTGCATCTTTACTTTTCACTACACTATAATGGAAGATGACCATATCCATCTGTTCGTACATCTTGCATTGGAATATCGGTTGCTGGACCCCTTCTTTTCTTGTTTTGTAAATTTTACCTAGCTCCACACGGATGACCCCTTTTTGTAGTAAAACCAGCTTGATTAATTTTGCATAAACACTCTGCTTCTGCCATTTTGAAATCTGCCAGAGCTAAATTATTATGCTCATTGTCACTTCTTCTCCAAAGAATCCACGCATTGACAGTCATCAAATCAATAATATGAAAAAATATACGCACATATCATTTTTTGGATCTGAGTTTGATCCTAGAATATTCCAACATTGAATCCAGTAGATCTACTCCCCCCATATACTTGTTGTAGATCGTTACAACTTTTAGACATGGAACCATTATATGTGTCTTATCCTTTTTCGAAAACCGTGTTGGCACACTCCCAGCATATGTTGATAAAATGTTTACTAATTTGTTGTCATACCATGTAACAACAGATATTTTTGTACCATCAATTGTGGCGACTTTCTCTACCATAGCTCCTCGGCCGTTCTTTTTTAATTCAGCCTCTTTTGACATATTACTGTTTGGCACTCTGTTTATTCTAACTGTTCCTAGTGGTAACATACCCTGTTTCGTTAGATTAATTTTGCAATGGGACGCTGTTGAAACAACTGTTAAAGAATATTTTGTGATTTATAAGTCTTGGTACTGTTTGTGTTAGCCGAAGAACCACATTTGAACTAACCTCTACATCAGGAAAACCATCGGGTACAACATAAGTTTGGCATCCTACAAAAATTTCATAATCTTAGGAAAATCCGCTATCACTACTAAGAACAAACGTCTTATATCCCCATTTGTGGGGTTTTTGCGGATTATATTGTTTTATAGATGAACGCGCCTCTGTTGAAAAAAACCTTTATTTCTTCCCATTTATTGCATGACATAACATCTGAGATCAATCGATGATTCAGGCTGGAGTTCCAATAACTTCTAGCGTTGGCAATTGCACTATTGACATATGAATACGGGTTCCTAAGAACTGTTATGGCCCATTTTCAGAAGGTTTTTGAGGTCTTTTTCCACTGAATATAATATAGTTTGATAAACTATATCTTTGATCATCTCATTTTTTAAAAAAAAATTGCATAAGGGGAATCCGCTTGTTGCAACTTAGGTGACAGGTCAGTAGAACCAAAAATCTTATATCATCACCAAATTTCCTTTTTTCCGAGTTTGAAGATTTTTATTTCTATTCTTTATCAGATTACGTTGTAATTCGTCTAAAGAAGTATCGTCTTCGCTTTCCGAACTGCTTTCTAAATCCGTTTCTGGAATAATACTATCTGATTCATTATTATCTATTATATCATCTTCATAGTCTGACTCTGGGGATAATATAATAGGGGAAATATTATCATCTGATAGCCCTTCGTCTTCAATACCATCTGGTATGTCCACTACCACAAGAGTTTCACCATAAAACTTTTTTGGATCCATTATCTAAAATAATAAAAAAATAATAATACCTAGTTCTGAACGCATATTGTGCCATATATGAAAGAGAGTTTTGCACGACAGTGCAGATTGTGGCATATATGGCACAAGCATATTTTTGATCAACGAACCAAAATATAAAGAAATACGTAAAAATACTTACAGAAATTCTTTCTTGAAGGTATATCCTTGATGTCGCTATTTTTTGGAACAAAAATATTCCGTAGAAACTTCCATAATTGAATATCAAATTGCACAATTCTTATGAACAGCTGTCAGACCGCGGCTATTTGCAAATTTTCATAAAACTTCACTGTGCTGCATTGAGATGGCGCTTTATTACCGGTTATACTAAAAATATATGCTCTATGTGGACATGTCATGCATAAATACATACTTTAAAATAAGATTCGATCTCTAACGGTTAGGTATAAAACTAAGTTTTGTGCCATATATGACCCACTATGCGGTAAGGGGTTAAGAACTAAGATTATGATCCAGATTTTTCTAGTGATTCTCTTTGCTCTTCTTGTGATGAATTTTCACAATCTTATCCTTGACTGATTAAACAATATCAGTTACGATATATTTATGACACATTTTTTTTATGAAAATTTGAAGTTGATTTACGTGAGAATTAAATATTTTACAATTAACAGAGATGAGATGACTATCTTGACAAAAATAAAAATTTTAAACAAACGTCTGACAAGTGGACTGGATCCTACTTTTCTTTTGTACCTGTATTATACATTAAGCGGGATATATTGACAGGCAGAACCAAACTTAAACTCTCAATACTACTAAAAAAGGCAAATAAACTAATTTATTTTTATTATAAGTAGTTACGTCCCTGTATTAACTCAAAAGCGTAATTATTTGTCGACATTTCCACTTATTACAGTAATTTGGAAAGTTACTTAACAAGCAAAAAATTCTTAATAGCATTTTTGTTATTTTTATCGTTTTGTTAGTTCGACAAAATATTGATGTTTCCAATAAACTGAAATACATGTTTAACTACTTTTTAAATTAATTGTCAAGGAAATTTTAATCAACTCAACAGTTAATCAAAAGTTCACCTGGTAAAATTAACAGAAAATTGGATAATGACACATTATTTGAAACGATTTTTGAATGGTGGACATATATCCAAAAAGACATTTTTCGTCTGCCACTTTATAAAAATTTTTTATTGTTTTTACTAATTCCTCATTTCTCAATTCTTCGTTTTGTAGTGCCACTCCTGCTGGAGATTGGAAATTCAATCTTTAACTGATGTATTTAAATAGCTTGTTCGCGGTATAGACTATTTACTCATTCTTCTTCAGCTACCTTCTTCACTGCGAAGGTTGGCTATCATCATAGTCCAAGCCGTAGAGACAAAAATGAGTGTTTTGAAAATTAATTAGTGAATTATGAAGGGCAATGCATGGAGTAATATAAAGGTCGATTTATACATATTCGTGCCGTGTCCGTTCCGTGTCCGTGCTGAGTCCGGGTATTTTTATTATTATATTTACATACAACCGCGGATACAAAGAAGATGAAGTGTGCATCCTATGTGGAAAAAACAGACAAACCGAAGGAGAATTCAAAATATACAGAGAATTATTGGACGATGAAACAAAATTTTACGAATATTTTAAAATGTCGCAGTACTCTTTTTTTCTTTTTTCTTTAATACACATAAAAATTCATAACATACTCTTGCCTGTCTGTTTACCAGCACTCGTGTTTAAAAAACAATAAAAATCGTGTTTATACAAGTCCGTACGGTCCGCGTCATTTCTGTGCATTGCTAGAGCCCAAAATAAAAATATCGTTTGGGATTAATTTCAGGCCGGGCACGGACAGCCCGTCCGAAAAACGCCAATGTATAAATATACTCATGAGAGTACATTATTTTTTTTTTGTCGGGCACTGTCAGAACACGGAACGGACACGGCACGGATATGTATAAATCGACCTTTGTCGATTGCGTGCAACTCCTAACTGTTCGTTCTAATTTTTTTATGGCACTTTTAAGGTGCACAAACAGTGTTTTTTGATTTTGATTTTTAAATTTTTATTACATCAAATTAAAATTTTAGGGTAAAATAAGTACAATATTATGAAAATATATAAAAAAAGCTTTAATTTGAGCTATGCTAAAACAACTTTGACCGAATAGTTTATGCAAAATTAATGATTGAAGGTTCAAAAATGTCAATTCTTCGCCATATTTAGTTTTTGAAATAACCTTTGTAAAAATTCATTTTTTTATTGGAAAAATCATAGAGCTTTTTAAATTACAAATCGAATGAGACTTCGCAAGATCCGATCGCTCCATTCGTTTTCGAAATACGTTTAATTGTTCATAAAAATTCTAAACGGATTCTCTTCTTGGACGTAATTACTCTTTTAATGGAAATAAGCCACAATTGAAGTTAAAAATAAGTTTATTGACGTTTCAATTTCCACTTCGCAAATCGTTCTCAAAATGTAAACATTAATAAATTAAACAAATTTTGTTTTTTGGTACTTGGTGTAATCTTCTTCTAATCATTTAATTTTATCTGACTCATTTATATTGACAATTCAGACATTATATTATACATTTTAAAACAGACGAATTTAAAATGATATTGCCAATATTGTTGAGTTGCGTTCCTGGGACGACTATATTGTAAATAGTTCATTCGATTACATGAAATCAACTTTAACTTGAAAATATTAGTTAGAAAAATCATAGCATGTGATTCTTCTTCTCATGGCGCCATCTCCTTTTGAAGGTTGGCGATCCAAATGGCAATTGTAGTTTTGGAAACTGCTGAGCAAAAGATTTCTGCGGATGAGCGTTCGAACCATCTCCTCATGTCTTTCAGTCACGAGTTCTGGCGTCTTTCTACTGATCTTTTGCCCTGTACTTTTCCTTCCAGTATAACTTGAAGTAATTCGTATCTTTCGCCTCTCAACACATGACCCAAGTATTGGATTTTCCTCTCTGTGAGCATGTGATTAGTCTTTAAAAAGAGAACAACATGCCATGGTGACAGTAAAATTCTCCTGTTAGTGATTCCATAGTAAATCATGAGGAAAAAACAATATACACCAACACACACACACACCAACAGATATCTAAATTACAAATCAAATCACAATATCAATATTAAAAAGGGAATTATTAAATCCTTATCCGATAGAGCCAAAATTATTTGTTCTAACTAAAATTAGTTCTTAGAGGAGAAACATTGTTAACATCTGTTTTATTAAAAAATGATTATTCTTTATAGTTTATAAATAAGTAATTTTCAACACTCGACTGCAAAGAATACAATAACTTAGAACGAGATCCTACAGCATACACAAGGAATAATACGAGGAAAATAGCAATACCATACATAAAAGGATTATCGGAAAAACTTAAAAGGATAGGAAATAAATTCAACATTTCAACAAGATTTAAAACAGCAAACACATTGAGATCTATTTTGTCTAAAACCAAACCTAACAATGAACAAGAAAGGACAAAGAATTGTATTTATAAAATACCTTGTGAATGCGATCAGTTTTATTTAGGTGAAATATTAAGGCCATTAAATGTTAGAATACGCGAACATCAATCTTATATAAAAAATAGAGAATTTGATAGATCTCAAATATCTAAACACGCATGGAAAAATTGGAACAATTCAAGTATAGTCTTAAAAGAAACAGATGGTAAAAAGAGAATAATAAAAAAAGGCTCTAATTATGCTAAATGAGACCAGTGGTGTCGCAAATTCCTCATCAGAATAAAGTAGGATCTGGTTACCCATATTAAAAGAGGAAGTTAATAAAAGCAAAGTACCACTATTAGTAAGTCAGTAACATATCAAGGATACTTTATTTATATTTTTAAAATATTATACACATAAAATCAGAATTTGGTGTTTATTGAGAGTAAACTAAATTTTATACCAAACACTTACCATGTCGGGATATTATTATGAGGTTTTTTTCTGTTTTTTCCTCATGGTTTACTATGGAATTACTAACAGGAGAATTTTACTGTTATCATGGCATGTGGTTGTCTTTATAAAGACGAATAATATGCTATGATTTTTCTGACTGATATTCTCCAGTTAAAGTTGATTTCATGTAATCGAATCACTCTCTTACAATAAAGTCGTCCCAGGAACGCAACTCAGCAATATCATTTGACCTACTTTAAAATGTATAAATATATGTCTGAATTGTCAATATAAATTTTAACTTCAATTGTGGCTTTTTCTCATTAAAATAGTAATTACTTTAAGATGCCACAATGAGAAATTTCTTCAGATCTCATCTTGGTCGATCAAATTTTTATGTAGTAATAAAAATATTTGCTTAAAAAAGGTTTCAATCCCTTATTTATTGCTTTGAACTAGGGACAACTTTTGCGTTATAAATTAATTAAGCTACAAACCCTACACATTACATACATTATTGATTCCAGCTTATTGATTCTTATAGCTGAAGTCAAGACAAAGATTCAAAAATAAAGTTTAGTTTTTTTAAAAAATTGCAGCTGCTTTGCTTACAACAATTAATAATTATTAAAATTGGCGCCATATGAGTTTTTTTAATGGCATAGACATTAGTCGTTCAGCCAGTTGCAATAAATTCTCTAATCAGATAAATACACAATCCTATCCATTAAAATAGTTAAAGGCTTGTATTTTACGGCAATATAGCTTTTATTTTTAAAAACCGTAAAAAAAAAGTAGCCGAATTGGCCCGGTGGTGGGGAACTCTTCTCCTGTCGGCTCGGCGAAAAAAAACTTAATTAATTCGGAACTTTAAATCCCTGGCGCTCGGAAAAATTTATTAAATCTCCATTAAATATGTACCCATTCCCTGTTTTTTTTTTCTGGGGTAGCGAAAAATTTTGTGAACATTGGAGATATTTATATATATATATATATATATATATATATATATATATATATATATATATATATATATATATATTACAGGATCCAACTTGTAAATACAATACATTGTGGAGACGGGTATCGCCGTATTCCCGTTCTCCTCCGCCAAGGGTCGAGGTCTACCTCTTTTTCTTCTTCCAGGGGCTTTCATCTGTGAAGTTTTTGGGGGCAACGTTCGCTGGAGGTCGCCCGTTATTCATTTTAATTAACGCAGTACGGACCTCGTTGTTAGTAGTATTAATGTTACTTTGTCTCTCCATACTGTATTCCTCTTCCATATATTCCAATCTGGACTCTTGGAGTAAATTTTAATAGTGATTTTCTCACTTTTCTGTAGGAATTAAGTTGTCGAAAGAGTTAAGGGTGTTTTTCTTTAGATTAGTGATAGGTCTCCACGCTTCCGTAGTCTGAGAACCACCAATTAAATTTTCAACTTGGACACATTTTTGTTCTCAGAAATTGTTTTATGCTTCTTTTATTTGATTGCAAACTTCTCCGTTTTTCCTTTGATATGTTACTCTATTGCTAGATGTTATATCTGTTAGCCATTTTTTATATATTTTGTTTTTTTCTTGTATCATTTCTTTTACGTTTTCTGTCATCCATGGTGGTTCGTGGTGTTTTTTATCGTTGTTCTCTGTTCCTAATCCTTCATAAGCAATTTTTTTTATTATCGTTTTGTGGTTGTATTCTTGGTCTACATCCATAGTTCTTTCCATCTCATTTAGTCCATTTTTTAATCTAGATTGAAAAAATACTTGGTTGGAATAAAAGGTGGAATTTATATCTCTCCCTTTTGTACTGTGTAGTATTGTTTCTCTCACTTTCGGTGTTCTGTTTGTAGTATTGTTTAAAGGAGCATAAAAGATTAGCTAAAAGAAAGTAGTGATCTGTCCCACAGTTAGATCCTCTTTTTACTCTGCAGTCTTGGCACTTAAATTTTGATTTTTGTCTCATTATTATTAGTCCATTGGCGATATTTTTTGGGGATAAATGAAATTTTTTTAATATTCCTTGAACTTATTAGTAAAAAGAGGATTATATTATATGGACAAAACCAGTACGTCTCTGGTATATAATATATATACTGTTGAGTTGTTTTCGAATAATACGCAGGTTCAGAGTCTTGTTTGGATATCCAGTTTGATCTATATTGGAACATGTGTGGTTTCGAAGCGCCACTGCATTTGTTAAAATATCCCCTGATAATTTCTCGCCACTTTTTTAACGCTCTTTTCACAAAAATGTGACACTTCATAGGAGACTCCCCACCAAACCATTACTGAGTCAGGAAAAGTCCTCGTTTGATCCTTGGCACCAGTTCGCGGACTTCCTTGAATAACCGTGCATAACTAAATTGTTTTGCTTATTGAAAGTTTTCTCCAGACTAAATTTTTTTTTATCTGTAAAGAGGATTTCTTTGTAACACGCTTTACCGTACAATGACAACACGCGTTTTGAATTGTTTTCCTATTTTGTTTTAATGCAACGATAAGGCGGTGTCTTGTTTATCGACTGAAAACCGCAAATCTCAAATCTTGTTTGATATTGTAACTTATGGTTTTCGGCGCAATATCCATTTCCCGAGCAATAATTTATTGTTTTCCGGTAGGATTTTTGTTAAATCAATTTAATTCTTTATCTGGGCTATATAAATGACCTAATTTTTTTAGAAAGAAATTTCAAATTTCCAGAAGAAGATTTGACAACTGAAAAATATTTGAGTATATTAAAGTTGATTTTGATTTGGTAAACATATATCCGAATACTGCAGATTAGAACTGCATGGTTTTTACTTTATCTTATGGTGCTCGGAATGGTTATCTTATGCTGGAACTCATAACAGGCAAAATATGCTGCACATACTACTTCGCCTCAGACTCAATACGCTAGATGTTCATATCTGCTACACAAATGGAACAAACTGATGTTTTTCTTATACGACTGCGTGCAAAATTATTCAAAACATAAAAGGAAAATGTATGTTCCTAAAATTTTGTGTTTGTGATGTCAAAGTCGATAGAATTTACAGTAAACCTATACTCAGTGTTTGTTTTATGTAGAGTAAATGTTTTTTTTTCTGTTTTTAAATGTCTCAACATGCCACACGCTTAATAAATCAGACTCTTTTTAATGTTATACAAGTACCTATATAAAGAAGAAAAATCAATACGTACTTTTTCATCACCACTTCTATTCCTACAAAATAAAAGAGAAAATACATCTTAAATTTAATTTTCTCGTGAAATCACCTCATAGCAAGATCTGAATCAACAACCAGCCTGTAAAGATGTGTTCTCAGCAACACGTCGCATCCTACCTAAGTCTGAAACCATTCGAGAAAAATAAATATGGAACACGGCAAAACAGAGAAGCGGTGGCTGCCGTCTTATATAACCCGAGGCAAACTTTAAAATTACAAAATAAGAAGAAGAGAAGAATAAGGAGCTTCCAGCAGCCCGAGTCTGCTAAATATTTAACATTGACTTTATTATGGCATCGCTAGGGAGCAGTAACGTAGTGGTTGGGGTGAGCATTTCCTTTCGAATTTCCGCACTACATTAACTGTCTACAAAACACTTTTATTTATGTTTTGATACATGCCTTTATTATTATTGATATCATGTAAATCTCTTTTAAAATGATTCCTAAGAGATTTTCAAGATTTAAATAGTAATAAAAATAGTAGTAAATTTTTTTTTAAATCAAATACAATACAAATCTTTTTTAATCAATTCGCTCAATAAATTTTAATATGATTTTGAAGCTATTTTCTTATGGAACATTATTTTTATATACATATTCATATAAAATTAATATATTAATTAAAAACCAATAACTATTGCACCTTACTATAGTGTATTTTTATGTATGAGAGAGTAATAAAACAATAAATTATGTATGCAAATCCCTAAACTGTTGATACGGGTGACTCAATGAAAAACAGATATTTGTCAACAAGTTTACAGATGTATATAGGAAAACAATTTTAAATTGAGTATGACCACCAGGTATAAAGGTTGGAGCAGAATAGAATACAATAGTTGTGAGGGTTACTAATCCCTAAATAAGGTTGCCAGTGTCGGAGTGATGGAGGTTAACAGGTACTAATGAATTTGCAAGAAATGTAAGATGTTTATTTTATTGGTTATATATAACCAATAAAAGTTTAATAAGTACCTACCTATTTGCAAAATAAAGTTTAATTCTTTAGATAAAATAAAACGTTTTATTTTATCTATTTGCAAAATAAAGTTTAATTCTTTGCCTATTTGCAAAATAAAGTTTAATTCTTTAGATAAAATAAAACGTTTTATTTTATCTGAAATGAGTGCATTCCACGAAGTAAGGGTTTCAACAATCAAACATTTAATTCTTTAATTCCAGGAATCTACGACAGTAATTGACTAGATAATTACCTTCTAAACTTATTCCACAGAAAATGTGATAGTGGGTTTTTCCATTTTGTATATAGGAAGGTCTAAGTGGCGTATTCAAAATTCTTAACAGTTCACTAAAAGTAGGTACTTCAGTTGCAAGGTGCAGTTTATTGTGTATACTGGTGTTATGGAAAATTTGGAAGTGCCGTGTAAACGCCGAAAAATTGGTCCTCTAACAGTTAATGAAAAAACATTAATATTTAATTATTTTAAATCATTTACAGACAAACGTTTATGTGAAAGTGTTGATGAGACCGTTGAGTTAGTTAGCAGTACACTTGGTGTTGGGAAATCTAAGATTTACGAGTTATTAAAGAAGAGAAATGTGGTAGTTTTCAAATACCACGTAATGCTCCAGGGAAACCAAAATTTCAAATAGAATATCATTTTAAAGAAGGACTTCGACGGAAAGTGCATGAATTCTTCTTTAGACAAGAATTTCCAACATTGGATAAAGTTCTTGTCTCAGTTCGAGATGATAAGGATTACCCAGAAATGAGTCGAAGTACGTTATGGAAACTTTTAAAAGAAATAGGCTTCCGCTGGAAAAAGAATCCCAGAAAGTCTATTTTATTAGAAAGAAATATGTCATATGGAGAAGACATTTTCTAAGAACCATAAAGGAAATGAGAAACCAAAAAAGAAAAATATTTTATCTTGATGAAACATGGATCAACGAGGGTCATACACCAAATAAATTTTGGCAGGATGAAACTGTTACAAGTCAAAAGCACGCTTTTGTAAATAACTTATCTACTGGTTTAAACCCACCATCAGGAAAGGGACGCAGGCTGATAATAGTACACATTGGCAGTTAAGACGGTTTTGTTGAAGGTGGTTTATTAACTTTTGAATCAACTCGTACCGGTGACTACCATGAAGACATGAACGCTGATGTCTTTCAAGAATGGTTCGAACAAATGATAGATCTTCTTCCTAAGAACTGTGTAATAGTAATGGATAATGCAAGTTATCACTCCAGACTTATAGAAGGACTGCCCACAACCAAGTGGTTAAAAAAAGACTTGCAGAATTGGCTGAGTTCAAAAAATATTACGTACCATCCCGGATCTATAAGAAAGGAACTTTATTCGTTGTGTGCCCTTCATAAAGAAAAATTTAAAAAATACGAAATTTATGAAATTTCTAAAAATCGTGGAATGACAGTACTTAGATCCCCACCATATCATTGTGAATTAAACCCGATTGAACTGGTATGGGCACAGATAAAGAGTGAAGTTTCAAGAAAAAATACCACTTTTAAAATTCATGATGTTAAACAGTTGTTTTTGGAGGCCGTAAATAATGTAAAACCTGAAAACTGGGAAAAGGCAGTAAATCACACTATTAAAGAAGAGGAAAAAATGTGGAAGCTGGACAATATTACTGATAAAATGATCGAGCCAGTTATTATAAATCTTGGTTCTGAAAGTTCATCTTCTGAATCTGATTTGGATTTGTAACAAGTAGCTGTAAGTTTTATATTAATATTTTTATTCATCTATTTAACATACCTTAGACGGTTTTAAAAACTCTTTTTCTCTTTTGTAATTTTTAAAAATTAAAAAAAATGTGAATTTTTTAAAACTTTTTTTAATGTAGGCCAGTCAGTTCTAATATAGTGTGTGATAAAAGAGGTCACTTTTGTTTACATACACATAACACTTTATAACACTGAAATAATTCATTTATTTTTTACAATTATTCAAAGTAATTTTTCAATTAATCTTGAGCACGCCCATGGAGTGGTCGGAGCTACCAGTTAAAATTATGCTAATTACTCTCTCGTTCATAAAAATAAACTATAATAAAGCCAAAACCTTTGGGACATGATTTGATCGTATTCGGCAACATAGTCTAGAGTGATACATCTCAACGCTTTTCTTACAATTCGATGATTTTTTGTAGAACGATTTCTCTTTAGCCCCAAAATACGCCTTAGTTTCCGCAATAACCTCCTCATTTGAAAAAATCTGTTATTTAAAAGTAGAAGATTCTTTTGTAAATAATCTATAACCGTAACTCCTGATGGCCACATCTGAGGGAAATGATTGGTGTAGAAACACTAAGAAGAGCAATTCATCGTTTCGATCAACTTGTTATGTTATATATCATCTGTGGCCATGTTATATATCATGTGTGTAATGTTATATCATGTGTGGCCATTATTTTGAAATTTCTTGCTTAAATCGCACTAATAACACTATACTATAGTCGCAATTCATTCATTCTGTCTTTCTGAAGGCAATTCATGAACAAACTACCTTTAACATACAAAAGTACGAAAACCAAAACTTTCAGAGCTAAAATTTACATCTTGGGTCTCTTTGGGTGGCTTTCACTTGATCTTTGTCTACTTAGCTCACTGCCGATTTGAGTTTTAACTAAAGAACTAAAGTGGTGGATTTATATTTATACAATTGTTACTTATCGACTCAATAAACTATGCTTATTTAACTGGTACTGCTATTGTATTTTTCTTTATCGTCAACGTTTTGTTGTTTTTTATTGTTCGAATAGTGAATGGTGAATACAATGGTGAATACAATGCCCTTATGATATTTTTAATTTCTCTGCTGTCTCACACGACTTCAATTTATGATCGGCCAAAACATTTTCGTGGACTTCTGATGTTTTTATGTTGAAATCGATGGAAAACTAAAATTTTCAATTAAAGACAGAACAAAATATTCTCGTTTAAGTTTAATATTGAGAGATACACAAGATATTGCATAGCCAAAAAAGAAAATACAAAACTTTTAAAAGTACTTTTTGATCATCATAATTATTTCCCATTCAATTCATGGATACATGTCTTCCTAAGGTTTTTTCAATTGTCAGCCTCGTCCAGGGTATTTTTTGTGCTTTGGTTATGCCATATCTCCATCTTGTTCTTGGTCCTCCTTTTTTCTCTTGTTGTAGGTCACCTTCATGTCCAATGTATTGCACTTTCTTCTGATTATGCTTATTCAGGATTATATTCAAATCCATCTTTCGTTTTATTTATATTCATTTTATGGCAGCTATGTAATTATTTACATATCATTGACTTCTTATCTTATTGCGAATTTAACATGTTTATTTTCCTGTCTCTCAAATATATAGTTAAGTTTTTATTTGAGTTATTTTCAGTTTTTTAATGTTGGTTTTTGTAAGAGACCAGGTTTTGGAAACGTAGGTCATAGAGAGAAGAAAACATTATGTGAATAGTTTTGATTTTTGATGCATGAAACGATCTCTAAAAACTTATTTTAATGTGACAAATGATGTCCATGCATGATTGTGTTGCGTTCTAAATATGTACCTTTACGTCCTTTACGTATACCTAAATATCCGTTTTTTTGTGACTATCCCTATATTGTATTTCCTAGTTGTAAATATTTGTCCTACATTTTCGACCATTGTGACTAACCGTTTCCTTTATTTCATTCATATCGTTTGATAGCAAGTGGGTGGGTCTCTTGTCTAAGGCCTCCTGTTTATTTCAAATGGAAACATCTTTGCCTCTTTGTTTAAGTCTTTAATGCCCTGATTATATCGTTGGTTTGTTTAGCTTTTCTTTAAAGCGTTTATTAATGCCCATGATTATCGTTTATATTTATATAATTTCTTCATTACTTGTCTCATGTAAGTGGTTATTCTATTGTCTAAGTCCTGCTTGATCTTGCCTCGGTTGTGCAAGATTCCTCTAGGGTAGACACGATGATATCCGAGACCGCAGGCAGGGGTTGTTCGGACACCATCGGCGTCAATGTCAGAGACCTACCTGGTAAAAAAACACCCTCCCCAACCATGTATTACTGGCCGGACCGCCCTGATTGGCACGCAATGTCGAAATGGAATCTGTCATTCTTACACAATTCTCACGAACTTTTTCACTACGACTGAATCCTTCTCTCTCTCTGTTCCTCCCTCCTCCCTGTTCATGTTTAAACTCGCACCTTCTTGTTCTGCCTTATCTTCTTGCTTGCTCCTGGGAACGCTGCCTTCTTTCGGGTCGTCTTTCTTCTTGTTCCTTTCTCTCCAACGTTCTTTTTACATACGTGTAAACTGCTCTCCACCGATCTGACGACTTAAATATCTCTTCCACCAGCTTTATAACTGAGTGCATCCTACTTCCTAGCCCAATCTCAAGCAGGTTCCTCTTGGCTATCTGCCTATCGCATACCAATAGTGTGTGCCCATCTTCTGCCTTTCCAAATCTGTAAAGGTATGCCCTAAAGCAACCATATCCTGTGAGTAACTGCTTCATTCATCTTCTCAGATTAGGAATCTGTTGCTATGTCTTCATTTCTTCTTTCGTATACTCTTCTTCTTTCCTTCACTAGCACGTGCATCGTAATACACCCGGTGATAACTCTCAGCTCCTCCGCAGAGACTGTTTTGTATGCACATGTCACCCCCAACAGACTCTTCCTATCTGCTCGGGTGAGCTGCCTTCTGTATGCCTTTGTTAAAACTGCAGTACCCGATACAGGCGCCCCGTAGAGGACGATTAATTGCACAACAGAATGGAGGGTCCTCCTTCTCCCACTTTTGGGCCCCCTGATGTTGGGCATGATCACCCCTTCGCGGCAGATCTCACGGCAGCACTTTTAGTTACTAGCTGTACATGCTTCCCCCACCTTTCTTTTTGACTCTAAAGTGTTAACTGTCTAAACAACAAAGCTCTCCTGTACAAAGCTATACTGAAGACCCTTTTGATGTCCATTATCCACCTCTGGGGATGTGCCAAACTATTACACATAATAACGATACACTGATTTAAATCGAAAGATTTTAGAGCCATTACTAAGGTACCAATGGTATGTCAGTAATGATCCATAATGTATTTAGTATGATCAATGAGATAAAATATAGATTGTAGCAACCAAACATAAAGACCAAACTGATAACCTATTAATTGAAAATCTCTAAAATAATGGACCAACCAAACAATTCCAGCGAACGTGACCATAAGATTAACCACAACAACAATGAGATAGGTTTATAGGTTGGTCGCAAAAAAACGTTGCTAGATGCTTAAAGATACATACAATTTATTTAAAACCATTACGTAGAAGTTTAATGTAAATAAACAGGAAAATCATATATTATGTGAACCCATTAAAACTATTCTATACTTTAAAACCATACTTAATACTGAATAAAAATGGTCATAGCATATTAAGTAAAATAATCAAAACCTCCAGAGCTTTAGCTCCATATTATTTGTATAATGTAACTCGATAGATGTGAAATAAATGGACTCATCTTCTCGCTAGTGATTCCTCTTTCTCTCTCTTAATTTATTCCTGTTACACCTCTGTCAGGATGCCGGTGTTGCCGGAAAAAACTCTCTAATATTCCGGCCGCCTTGCCATTTGGGAATAATAAAACACTGCCAAAGAGAAGTGTTTGGAAGACTCGCTGGAGTTTAATTTTTCAGCAATAATGCACCGACTGAGGCAGAGCCACCGGGGCCCGAGACATTCTCGGCAGGATTAAGCGCTTGTTATTCGCCCGAACCTTAATTAGAAAATTAAATCAGAGAAATATGGAGTATTAGATGGTAGGAGTGGGTGGCAGTAACATGTTGATTCCGTTAAGGTGTCGGTAGCATGCATATATTAAGGCACATTCTGAATATTTAATTACTTACTATTACTTATTTCAGTTACCACTTACATTGCAACATACACTAAATTTGAAAGATGTGTTAAGTTACTTTTATCTCAATGAAGTTTACGGTAATACACAATGCTGACGGCTGCTAGATGTCTTTATTGCGGTATAAACTTTCAGGTGTGGGATACTTAAAACGGTTTATATATATATATATATATATATATATATATATATATATATATATATATATATTATTGTGATATTTAAGGTCTTGGTGCGCCAAGCAATAATTAGCTAATTAATTTTTTGATTAATTAAAATTATTTCAATGATGTGATTATGACTCTATCACAATTTTTAATTCTTTTATCTCAGGGTTAAAATTCGTGCTTCAATATCTATGCTATTACATGTGAAAGGTAAGGTCCAGAGAATACCGGAATAATAAAAAACACATATGATCTAACACTATATATTGAAAAAAATAATGAAATAATTCACACTCAAAAATTTTCAATAAACAAATCTCATATAAGGATTCTCAAAATTTTGTTCTCCGTACGTGAACAATCAAAATTAATGGTACAAACAATATTAATTGAAAACTCAAAATCCAAACTATTCTAACTCTCCTAATCAAAATATTTATATCCTTTCTAAATTACGTGTAAAAATTGTGTTATCAATAAAAGAAAAAAAACTGCAGAAACAAAACATCTCTCTCTGATGATGAGTGGTCCAAATCCTTGTTCCTTGTAGACTATATTATCTCCTCTCAACCGCTCCCTATGTAATCAGCAATCGTACAACAGATTGTTGCAAGTATATCGTCCTTAATGATCTCCTTCAAAAGCACAAATCATTCAAATTATGATAGCCTTTCTCCTCTCGATAAACTGAATCTCTCTTTGGCCCGAGTGAAAAATGACTCTTGGAATATCTTCTCTTTACGATAAACTGAATCTCTCGTTGGCCTGAACAGTGACTCTTGGAATATAAGTAGGAAAATATGACTTACAATATTTTGCTGCTCCAGCTTCTGTCAGATACACTAACTCCACAAAAACTCACTAACATTCAACACTACTGCTTGCTACTTCTCAGGAACCGCCAGAGAACAATCCTTGTTCCTCTTACAGATTTGGAAAACCAACTGACTATATCTTTTCTCTCTCCTCAATCTCGCTAAACTTTCTCCCACACACTTATCCCACCTTTTTCAATCTCCGCCAATCACAACTCGTCACAATTCCCCCATTTCTTCATTTCGATAACAAACAAATTTTTACCTATAATTATAAATTTCCTAAAACTTATTTACAAATAATATTTTTCTATAAATCTTAAAAACTAACAAAAACCTCTTTCTATAATCCCTTCTATTGTCTTTAATCACTGCATTAATGGATTTTGAAAAACCCCGTTCAATTCTTTGGCTTTCACTTAAACTTATGCGGGTCACTTAAGTATAACAAAGAAATGATTGATGTAAAGCTTACATTTTGTTTGGTACAGGTAATTCAAGGATTTAATAACTTTCCTTCTCCGAAATGTTTGTTGGATATTATCCTACTTATCTGAATTATTTTAATGTTTTTGAACTTTGAAATATTTTTAAACAAACCAATATTTTTCTCGATTTTACATATCATAACAATATATATATAAACTAAGGAACACTCGAGGAGTGGTGGGTTTTTCGGTCAAAGTAGAGAAATAAAAGACAAAGAAGGTGGCTACTTCATCTATTTATTGAAGACGTTTCGCTTTCTACTCAGAAAGCATCATCAGTTCATCTAAAAAGAACAATATGAAAAACCAAACATCCATAGAAAAGTTATAACATGTGTGTTACCTTTAAAAAACATGTAGCAGTCAATGATATTAAATGTGTGAAATAGCGTACGACAATGGACATTTAGAGATCAACTTGTATAAACAATTAATTGAAACTAGGTACATTTTACAAATTAACAAACTTAGCACAGCAAAAGAACATTTGATAATCATACATGTATATAAAAAATTATTGTAAAAAACATTAAAATTGATATGTAGAGAACTAGAAAGATCATAAGATGCACTTCCAACAATATATTATCAGTTAAATTTAATTTTGACTTTAGGTAACATTATTGAATAGGTTAAGATTAAAATATAATATTTAAAAGTAAAATGAAGTTACCAGTCTTTAGCTTACTAGGTGCCGCAGGTAAATGAATCTAACAGGTGTAACACCCACGCCAACAACGTGAAAAGACAGTGGCCTTGAGGTCAAAATATGACAGAACAGCAAGGCGAAATACCAACCTCTAGTGCAATAGAGCGGTACATTAATTGCACTAGACGTTATTACTATTTGGTACTACCGAAAAACCCACCACTCTTCGAGTCTTCCTTAGTTTATATTGGATTGACGGTCGTACTCCTTTTCTCTCTCTCTCTCTCTCTCTCTCTCTCTCTCTCTCTCTCTCTATATATATATATATATATATATATAAGATGATGTTAAAAATAAAAAATTAAATGTTAACAAATAAGAAGGCCGCCACCTTTATTTTCTGTAGTTAACTGAAAAATACAGAAAACTCAAAGGAACCTTGATATTAAAGGAATTATTTACGAAAGAAAAACTACTTCTAACCTTTTCTGAACCATTATATAGATATATTAAAGACAAGATACAATCACATACTTACCTTGTATGGTCTTGCTACAAACTTGCTTAAATTAATTGTTTATTTTATTTATAATCTTAGAGAAGATAGGATTAGTAGAACATAACTACTTCAATTTATATTTATACAATATTTACTTTCGGACTTAATCAAAATGACATGATTTACATCACAGACTAAACTAAATCTAAATTATTTCTGTATTTATATCATTTTTCTAAACCGGACATGCTTCTGGAACTTTCTCGTCTAAACCAGAGATAACAGGATCCTTCCATGACGTCACGCAGCTCCATATCCCTCGGATTCTCGAAATACTCAATTACCGTTACGCTGGCGCTGGTAATCTTTACTTGGGGTGTGATTCAGACCGGCAATGCGGTGACATGCTACGTAACATTGCAGCCTCCTTAAGAGATGGTTCCTCCTGGAACCTTGCCGGGACTGGAACGGGATGCTGGTGTCGGCAACTGGACCCTCTTTTACAACTACCAGTTGTATAAAATTGACAAGGAATGGTCCACACCAGTAATTATGCGGATTACAACAGACTAGTACCTGGACTTTTGCACATTGAACTCCAATACGTGCTCTCCCAATAATTGAAGTCATGATGCCGATACATCTTAATAGTAGATATTGCTTTTCTTCAGTGGTAACACCATGTCTCGCTTTACTGGTACCTCCATAGGCCCCATGAATTCCTCAAATGTCAGGTCAGGCACTTCTTGGACTTTGTTTACTTTCACTCTTTTATCTACGCCGTGGTCTCCTTCGAATGACGACAGCCAGTTATGGTGTACTACCGTCCACCATTATCGTCCATTTTTCTTCACAGTTCGTTCAAAGAATCTTCACCAGCTACATATTCTCCAGGTCAACATCCAAATTCTAGATCATAAGGTAGTCGCATCTCGAGTCCGAACAGGACATTTGCTGGCGTTTGACCCGTCGATTCATTAACAGCAGATCTGTAGGCCATTGCAAAGAATGGTAGGTACTGATCTCAGTCTCGCTGGTGATTGGATACCATTTTTGTCAAATACTTATCAACTGTCTCATTCATTCGCTCTATTATTTCATCCGATTGCGGGTGATAGGCTGTAGGTCTTATTTTCTTCACGCCTAGTATATCACATATTCCTTGGATTCACTTCGAAGTTCCTTCCTTGGTCATTATGGATCTCCAAAGGCACCCCAAATCAGCTGATGTATTCTTAGATAAACACATCTACAATATTGGCGGCCTGGTCTGAAGTTGCATAGATCTGTACCCACTTGGGAAAATAATCCATTACAACTAACATGTACTTGCCTCCATTTTCATTTTCTGGAAATGGCCCATCAATGTTCAAAGCTACTCTTTCAAACGGACTTCCAACATTGTCTTGTCTCATAGGAGCCTTTCTTTTTCGGTAAGGTCTGTTACTCGTAGCAAAGGTAATACATTTCTTACACCAGTCCTTTACATCGTCGGAACTATTCATCCAATAAAACCTTTCCCGAATTCTCTGAAGGGTTTTCTTTACACAAAAATGCCCTCCTGATGGACTGTCGTGTAACTGACGAATTATTTCGACTATTCTGCTCTTTGGAATCACCAAGTGTCTTCTCTTCTCTAAACCATCATTATTTTCCAGTACTTGTTTAAGCAAGCTTTTTCAAGAAAAGGAGTTAGTTTTAACATTAACATTTTTTGCTTCTGGAAAAATGCAAATATCAGTAGCTGACTATATGGGTATATCGAGGGCAACAGCTTCAAGGATTGAAAATATATTAAACAAATGATGAAATGTTTTAAGTTGAAGAAAAGTTTTATGCCATTCTATGATTTCCAAGTAGCACAGCTGCAGTTATTTATACTTTAATACGAATTGATTCTTATCCAGGTGCAAATACAGAAATATATCGTTCAGAATAATAATTTTTGCATTAAATGTCCCAAGAATCAGTGACTAGTTTAAAAATTAGAAATATTGATGCAAAATGGCTGAGATCTGTACATAATCAAAAAATATTTAGTAATAGTGACATACAAAGATTTGAAGCTGGAGATTTTGTTAAGTTTGTACTATTTTTTATAGTTGATCAGTGTGGTTATAGTTTGAAATCATAGTTGATGAACGAGCTAAACAAGATGCTAGAACAGAAGCAGATAATCTTTATAAATGAATCTTCCATATGAACTAGGAATGTTGTGGCAAGGCATTACAGGGTATTGTAGTATTTTTATTATTCTCATTTATTGTCTTTATTTATTATCAAAGGTTCTACACTTATAACACTTACAAGTTTATTTAAAGTCTTTGTTTGTACAATATTACTAATTTATTTCACACTAATAATTATATAATTTATTTACATTTATTACAATACGTGCGTTACATTTTAAAAACTCGACGCGATGTTCAAAAACTAACTGTCCTCAACAAAATTCCCTCTTTAAATATAAAATACCGTTAATCGAGATTTCCGGCGATTCCCTTCGAACAGACGAGAAGGTCACTCGGACCGGTTTTGTTCGAGCTGCTTCTGGAAACTTCGAATCGTAGTTGACCCGTCAGAATTTACCTGGGGTTTCTGCCGGCTGGTGTATAATCTATAAAAGACTTGAATGAGAAAGGATGTTTACAATTTAGATATTATGCGTCATTATTTATCGTAACAGTAGGGAAACGATGATTCCCAATTTTCAAAAATTGAATTAGATTAAATTCGGAAGTGACTATGAATTTAATAGTAGCAACAGCAGTATTTCATAACATCACCATAGAAAATTGAGTCTTGTTCCTGTAGATCATAATCTAGATCAATAAGAAAACCATTTAATTAAAGCCATAAAAAGGAAAAGAAGACAATTTCCCTCAATTTTAAGGTGAAATTGAGGGAATATTATTGTGAATTATGTATTAGACAACATTTTGCAGAACTGGATTCACAAATTATAAAAAATATTTTCTATTAAACCAATTGTTTCGTTTCTGACGTAATTTACAATGTGTAAGTTTTAAACTTAGTTTCACCTTTGTCAAGATAAATTTATAAGATATTATGATGCTTATATTTCAATAGTTTGCATTTTTATAAATGTACATAATAAACTAATCATAAATATATTAGTTCAGAAATTTCTGTACTGTGTTAAAATTTGTGTATAGTTTAAATTTTCTTATTTAATATAAATGGCATTAAAAGACAACACTTTTTGTACAGTATATTTATTATAAATATTCTTGAGCACAAATTCTTTAGTTATAATTCATTTTTTAATAGTTGGATTTTTAATTATTGTTCCTTAATATCTTTCATGATTGGCCTTCTCTCTCTTCTTTGTCCTCTTATCTATCATTCTCTTCATTTAAAACTTCCAGTGTTCGTTAATATTTTTTCTTGGTTTCTATACTTAATTAATTTATATTTGGATACTTCTTCAATAAGTAAAAGTTGCCATTTTTGTGAAATTTAAAGAACTGCTCCTTTTTTTATACAGACATAATTAATAACAATTAACAATTTTACACACAAATTAACATACAACAAGAAAAATAAGGTTATTTCAACAAAAATACCGCAAAATTTATAGAAACACAATTACCAACCTACTAATTTAAAGTAATTACTACTTAAATGGGAATAAGCCACAATTAAAGGTTAATGTACGTTTATTGACGTTTCAATTTCCACTTCGGAAATCGTTCTTAAAATGCCACAAGAAAATAGCTTCAGAAAAATACTAATTTAAACACCTAAGTTTAAAATCCACAAGGAAACTAAGTTCCTGTAGCTGGCTGTATACCATGTATCACAAAAAATTTATTAAAATCCTTTATAAAAGGTATATAATTAAAAAACCCAATCGGGCTATATCATAAAGACAAAACATTTTCGGAATTCATATTCCATCATCAGTGTCTAGGTGTACATGTTTTGAGCCACTGAATATCTGGGTTAAAATTAAGTTTACATTATTCGATATTAAGGTGTTAAAGTTACCAGTGGATTTGATAACATGGTATCTGGTATCTTTATGATATAGCCCGATTGGGTTTTTTAATTATATACCTTTTATAAAGGATTTTAATAATTTTTTTGTTTACCTAAATTTACTTTAATAGTAAAGAGCTGTAGGTATTATGAAACTGAGTGTGACACTAAAGTGTACATTCGTCTAAAGTGAACATTAGTTAAAGTTTAACTAATTTAAACTAATTTAAAAGTTTAAAAATTGTATTAAAATGTGACAAAAATAATTATCACTAAAACATTTTGAGTTGAACTTTCATATTTATAGTTTGGAAGAGATTTTTAAATTATTAGCACATATTAAATATGGCTTTTTACGAAATAGTAGTCACAATAAACAATTGGAAGAGCCCATTTACGTGACGAAGGGTGACTGTTATACAACATGTAAACTTTATCAATTTTATTAAAATCTATAAAAATAATAAATAAATAATAAAATTATGTTATGCAATTTTAAACATATTATTTAAATTAAAAAATACAAAAACGTAGTAAGAAGCTTCGCGCTAGGCTACAGTACCTCCTACTGTACCACTTTTTTTCTATTTTAATTTGGTTTTCATAACAATATTTCCATACCTATTTAAGTTAATTTCACAATTTTTTTAGAACAATCTGTGTGGCTGTTATGAATTGCTGTGATTTAAAAAAAATATTTAAATAACTATTTCCTTTCTTTACTCAACCATTATAGTTTTTCGTAACATACTATCGACACGTATCGCGGCAACGTATGCACTACTTTTTTTTATATCTGTAATTTCAATTTATAACCATAATTTTAGTAACGATTCCCGTAATTACACACAATAAAATAATCCATTATTAACTATATTCAATATTTCTATCGACGGTAGACTGGATTTTGTTCAAAAACATATTAAAAAGTTATATAATTGTTTTTAACGTGGTTGTTAACCGATTTGCACAAATAATGAACCGTTTCAATTAAATGGCAAATTATTTTAATTAATTTTGACCAGCTTCAGTGGCGGCGAACTGGTATATTGCTGATAAAAAATATTTACGATAAAACTGCATAATAGTTGCGAAGTAGTTTACTACTATAAATTAAAATAAAAAAAACGAATTCTGGAATTTAACGAAAAACCAGTACATCTGAAATAAAAAAAGAAGCATTAAAAAAATTAAAAATAAACCACTTTGATACGAAGGAATACGGTGATAAAAATAGAGGAAATATACCATCAATACTCTCCATATTGTAATAAATAAAAAATTTAAAGAGAAGAAAAAACAAAAAACCTGATAAACAAAAATGTTCAATAACGCTTCCTCAAGTTGTGTGTCTGGTTGATTATGAGAAACCTTTTGATCGAGTACAGCACGCCAAGATGATGCAAATACTAAAAGAAGCAGGAATCAACAACAAAGATCTGAGAATAATTGAAAACCTCTACTGGAGTCAAAACAAATCTCATAGGTCTCCCTTAGCTGTTTCCATGTGTCTCTCTCTTGTGCGGCTTGCAACCAGTTATTGCTTCACGCTTCAGGTCAGCAGTCCATCTAGTTGGTGGCGTCCTCTGCTCCGTAGTGCTTGTTGTCTTAGTCTCCACTCGACAATATGTTTTGACCCTTGGTTGATTTTTTTGACTTTGACTTTGAGAAGTTGACCCTTTTTGTGAGTGTTAATATGTGTTACCTGAGTATAGATAACTCATATTGGTCAAAGACTTTCCTTTTGAAGCATATTGGGAGGTCCGATTTAAATACATAGTTTAATTTACCAAACGCTGCCCAGGCTAATCCTATGCGACGTGGGAGCTCACATGTCTGGTTATCTCTGCTCAACCGAATTTCATCTACTAATGACTTATACGATGCAGTCTGCACAATATCCCTTCCATTAAGAGCAATATTTCGATTTAGCATTAGTCAATATTTGCGTCTTGTTCATATTAATCTTTAGTCCGACCTCCAAGGAAGCGTGATATAATTTTTCAAACAATATTATTGTATCATCCATACGATCGGCTATAAGGACGATGTCATCTGCAACTTTCAAATGACTGAGCTTCTCTCCATTTATGTTGATACCATGCTCGTTCAGATGTGTCTTCTTACAAGTATGTTTTCAAAGAGTCGTGAATATCGTTGGAGAGACGGTGTCTCCTTGCCGTACTCGTCGGTGTATACAGAATATATTTGTTTTATGTTCAGATAGAATTATAATATAACAGCTATGGCATTTTGGTAGATATATTTGATTATGTTAGTGTAGCGATGGTCTACTCGGCATTCTGTCAATGCTTTTAACATTTTCTGATGGCTTATGGTATCGAATTCTTTCTCGTAGTCTACGAATATCAGTGCCAATTGTGTTGAACGATTACAGAGACATTCTATTAAACGGGTACTGTTTCTTATCTGTGCAGATAATACCATTGTATTTGCGAACAATCTAGAAGACCTACGAGTCCTTATGAACATAATCCCGTACCACAGTCAATATAAACATAAAGACGATAAAGCTCATGATCGCTAGCAAGAGAAAGATAACAAAAGATCAACTCTACGTTGTAGAGCACATAACCAAATCCCAGTAGAAAGAGTAAAGCACTACAACGACCTCGACACCATAATAAATGAATAATGGATCAAAAACCAGAAGATAAGAGATCGCATCGGAAGAGCTGGATTCACCTTCAACCGGATGGGTGCCTTCTTAAATAGCCACAATCTTCCACTTGACATAAAACTAAGAATGCTGCGATGCTTCTTCCTTTCTGTTTTGTTTTATGGTGTTAAATCATGGATGGACCTTGAATGAAGATAGATGCAAGAGATTGGAAGCATTTGAGATGTAGTTATATCGGAGAATATTCAAGATCCCGTGTACTGACCGAATTATAAATGAACAGGTTCTCAGAAGAATCAAGAAGAACCAAGAGGTACTGAACACCATCAAACAGTACTTCTGACATAGTATGCGAAATGAATACGGATATACCATCTTACAAGCCATCCTGTAGGGAAAAATATTTAAAAGACGAGGTCCAGGAGGTAGAAGAACATCCTTGTTAAAGAACCTAAGAACCTGGTTCAACACAACACCTGTGCAGTTTTTCTGCGTTGCTGCAGACAAGTTAAATATTGCCATAATGATGGCCAACATTCGTCACCGATAGGCACATCAAGAAGAAGTTGTGTACAACTAAAATTATCTGTGTGTACTTTCTCACTAAAATATTAACCACTAGGCTGTGGTTTATTTATAGTTAATTTAAAACACAAGAAAAATACATTTAAAATGGTTTAATCAAGCCTGTTAACAACCAATAAATAACACAAATACCCACGTAGAAATGTTTACAAAGAACTCTTGATTAAATAGGAAACTATACGAAGAAAAACGAAAAGAAGCAACAAGAGAATTCATAAGGAGAAAAGAAATGTTTAACAGAAAAATATAACTGATAAGAAAATATGACAACAGTTGGTAGACCAGGAAATTTTATAAAGAAACCAAGCAATAAATTCTTTAGTTCTTAAATCTTAAATAATTGTACAAAACTAATACAGAACGGTAGGCATGCATTATGAAAGTTTATTCATGGATTAATCTAATACATATAGTCGCTTGAAGTAATACAGAAAACTGGAAATTAGAAATCATATTTCCTATGTAGAAGAAGGAGCGCAAAAGAGTCTTAAAATAATTTTAAGGGCATAATGCTCTTGAGCCAAAGGAATCAGTGTCGACGGCGAAATTCTCTCCCACCTACGCTTTGAGGACGACAATGTTCGGAGAACAGATAACTTAAAAGAAATTGGAACTATGTATATTTACTAAGTTGGATGCCGCTTGTAAGGAAGTTGATTTGAACATAAATTTTAAAAAGACACAATACATGACAAATCTGGTACCAAGTGAAAATCCAAAAGTCGACTAACGAAATAGGATTAGTTCGTAAATATAAATACGTAGGTCATAAAATCCAAATTGCTAGGGACAACCAAACTGCTGAAGTGCAAAAAGAATCACTTTATCATGGGTTGCAAATGGAGCTAAAATTATTTGAAAAAGGAGACGTTCTAACAATGTACGGTTCCAGTCATGATTTATGGTGCCAAAACACTGTCCTCAACCCAGGCTACAGCAACCAAATTCAGAGTATCCCAAAGACGAATGGAACGCTCACTACTTGGACTGACTCTTAGAGATAGAGTTAGAAACGATGAAATAAGAATTGGCTGTAGGAAGCTCAAGACTGACAGAACTGGAAAAAATTACATGAGGCCTATGTTCTACTTTGGACGCAGAAGGCTGGATGATGATGATTATGTTATTATTATGATACTGATATATTTACTAGGTGTGTGTAGGGTACAATGGTATTTTATTTCTTTAAAACCTATCAAAATCTTGCTTGAAGCCTATATACAAATTTATGATTCTATATTAAATTCGTAAGCTTTTTCTGGAACAATTCTTAAACCAAATAATTTGTCCGTAGAGGTTTTATTCGATCTAAATCCATTTTTAACAATCCCCAATTAGTTATATTTTCTGCATACTCTAATAAATATTATAAATAATAATTCCATATTACCTCAGTATCTTATATTTAAAAAGTAATACTTCCTTTTTCTTATATATTGTTTTTATATTACCAATTGACCATTCCTCTAGCATTAATTCCTTTGTCTATATGAGTGGCATTAGATAATATGGATTTTTTTTCACTATTACCATCCTTCGTTCTTTAATAGCGTACCTTGTAATTCCATTCGTCCCTGGTACTTTATTTTTTTTTTAGTTTTGTTATTATAGTACTTCTTTTTCTCATGATGCCGTCTCCTTTTGAAGGTTGGTGATCCAAATGGCAATTGTAGTTCTAGAAACTGCTGCGCGAAAGATTTCTGCGGATGAGCGGTCGAACCATCTCCTCAGGTCTTTCAGCCACGAGTTCTGGCGTCTTCCTACTGATCTTTTGCCCTGTACTTTTCCTTCCAGTATAACTTGAAGTAATTCATATCTTTCGCCTCTCAACACATGACCCAAGTATTGCATTTTCCTCTCTTTGATTATTCTTAGTAATTCTTTTTGTTTACACATGCGACAAAGTACCTCAACATTAGTAACTCTTTGTACCCATGGAATTCTCAACATTCGTCTATATATATATATATATATATATATATATATATATATATATATATATATATATATATATATATATATATATATACATCTTAAAGGCATCTGTTCTTTTTTCTATTTCAGAGTCCATTGTTCAACTTTCACAGCCATACAGTAAGACAGAAAAAACGTAACATCTCATCATTCGGATTCTAAGCTGTAGACTAAGGTCTGATCTTGTAAAAAATGTTTTCATGCTCATTAATGTTTTACTTGCTTGTTCGATTCTTGATAGGATTTCTTTTTTTGACACTGACTTTTGATATTTGCTCCCAAATATTTTATGGAATTTACCTGTTCTATTATCTGACCCTTGGCATACACCTGTACGTTTATTGGTGTCTTTGAAAATACTAAAGTTTTGGAAACGTTTAGATGTAAACCGAACATTTCGCTGTGGTGAACTACCGCATTTATTATATTTTGTAGTTCTTGTGCGTTGTTTGCTATTAGGACGGTATCATCAGCATATCTGATGTTGTCTATGCTGATTCCGTTAATCTTATTTCCGCCTTGGACCTCGTCTAATGCTTCTCTGAATATAGACTCCGAATACAAATTAAACAGTAGCGGTGATAAGACGCAACCCTGTCTCACTCCTCGTCGGATTTGTATGTCTTCGGATGTTGTGTGCTCTATTTCAATTGTTGCCGTTTGGTGCCAGTATAGTTCTGAGATAATTCGCAAGTCTTGTTCGTCAACTCCAGTTGTTCTCAGAATTTCGATCATCTTTTGATGGTTAAGGCAGTAAAATGCTTTTCGATAGTCAATAAAACATGCAGATACATCTACATTCATTTCTCTGCATCGTTGCGTTAACACATTTAAAGCAAAAAGAGCCTCTCGTGTTCCCAATCCGTTTCGAAATCCGAATTGAGTGTCACTCATCTGGAACTCGCACTTCTTGTAAATTCGTGTATGGATAATTCTGAGAAAAGTTTTAAGGACATGAGACATCAAGCTTCTTCTTCTTTGTCAACCATTTTCCATCCACTCCTGAATGTAGGTCTCTCCCAATTGCTTCCATCTTTCTCTATCTTGCGCCAATCTAATCCACTGTTTGCCTGCCACTGTTCTTATGTCATCTACCCATCTTTTTTTAGGTCTTCCCGTGCTTCTTGTTGTCGTCCTTGGTCTCCATTCTAGAATTCTCCGTGTCCACCTGTTGTCATTATATCGGGCTACGTGACCTACCTAGCGCCATTTCATTTTTGCAATTTCTTCCACAATATCTCTAATCTTCGTTCTACGTCTTATCTCGGTGTTTCTAATCTTGTCTCTTAGTGATATTCCAAGCATGATTCGTTCCATTGCTCTTTGCGTTGTTTCTAATTTTTTAGCAGATTTTTTTTTTCTCAAGCTTAATATTCGATAATCATCGCATTGTGAGGAATTCGATTTTTTTGGTAATGCTACGAATGTTGATTTTAGCCAGTCTGTTGGTATTTCACCTGTGTCAAATATCTTATTGAATAGTGCTGTTATTAAATCTAGGTTTTTACTTTCGTTATCTGCAATTAGTTTTAGTATTTCGACATTGATATTATCTGGACCGGTGGCTTTTCCATCTTTCTGAGATTTTACTGCGTGAATCACTTCTTCTTTGTGTCTACCTGTCATTTCTTTTACTTTTTTATGAATATTAAAGGTGTCGTATTTTTTCTGAAGTTGTTCGATTTCTAGGCATTTTGTTGACATCCAGTTTTCTTTCGTCTCCCTGCACTTTTTTCTAATGATTTTGTTGATTCGCTTGTATTCTATTGGGCTTGTTTTATGTTTTCGTCTTACGTCCATGAGGTCCATGATCTCTTGCGTTATCCATTCTTGTTTTTTGTTGTGTTTTATGAACCCGATGTCTTCTTTTTGTATCTTTGTTATTTTTGTTTTTAGAGCAGTCTATGTTACTTCAATGTCTGTCTGTACCAAGTTTTCGATCGTTTTTATTTCTTCCTCAAGCTTGATACTTATTTCTTTTTTCTGTTCCGGGTTCTTCAGTTGTGAGATGTCTATTTTTCTTGTCACTGTTTTCTTTTTGACTTTGAGAAATCTTTTTAATTTAATTATAGTACATACAATCGTAAAAACAATGCAAGTTTAAGTATCAATTTTGCTCATGCTTGGAGGCAACACCCTTTCCACCTTTTATAACTGGTTTATCGTTCTTGGCAAACGTTATTGTAAACGTCTAGGTAAATTTTTATTTATTCTTTTGTCGAAATGTCTGCTTTATATCAAAGCAGATATTATATTTACTATGGAATCACTAACAGGAGAATTTTACTATCATCATGGCAAGTGTTTGTCTTTTTAAAGACGAATTACATGCTATGATTTTTTCTGACGGATATTCTTAAGTTAAAGTTGATTTCATGTAATCGAATGAACTATCTTACAAGTAAAGTTGTCCCAGGAACGCAACTCAACAATATTGGCAATATCATTTTAAAGTCGTCTACTTTAAAATGTATAATGTATGTCTAAATTGTTAATATAAATGAGTCAGATAAAATTAAATTATTAGAAGAATTTTTCACTAAGTAGCAAAAAAACAAAAGTTGTTTAATTTACTAATGTTTGTATTTTGAGAACGATTTCCAAAGTGGAAATTGAAACGTCAATAAACGTACTTTAACCTTTAATTGTGGCTTATTCCCATTTAAATAGTAATTACTTTAAAATGCCACAAGAAACTAGCTTCAGAACAATATAGTTTATAATATAACAAAGTTCATGTAATCAGCTTCTATTAGTAGTCGGCACCACTGATTTGGAATTATTTTCATGATAGTAAAAACTGTAATACAACGATTGCTACAAATCATAATCATGTGAAAGGTAGTAATTATCGACTTTGTCGTACTGTATTTTGATTAATAATGGGTAGTTTATATAATTATACGAAGTTAATATGTGCACGCAATTTGACATTGTTTTGTGGATGTTGTCCAAAGTACGAATAAACTATTCCATTTATCCAATTAAAAACATCGAAGAGGAAAAATATTAAACACATGAGATATACCGATGGTCAAAAATGTCCTATGACCTGTCCTTATAATTCCATTAGAGTCATTGTTGTCAAAATATATCAGCATTTTCATCTTCATCTAGCATTATTTACGTTGAATACAAACTAAAACTTAGAACTATATAAATATGGTACAAGATCATATTTTTGGTATTTTTTTATCAAAGTTTTTTGTTGTGATACATTATTTTTGCGGTTTCTAGGTAATGTTGCTGGTAATTCCTGACATTTCATCCGCAACTGCGGCAGATATTATCAAAGGTGCAGCCATCACCTTCTTTTATAACCATTTGTCGTTCACTCATTATCTTCATTGAGTATAGTATCTGCCCTATTTATAGGTTTTGTATGGCTCCCAAGATAGATTAGTTGGTCCGAATCGATAATGAAATTCAAGTCAGACTCTCTTGTTTACGATTAAAGCTAATCGGGAATTTTTGTACTTTGATAGCTTCTCAGAACATCCGTCGATAATAGTTGGTTAGTGCTACTAACCAACTATATCTCTACAGTATTTACACAACGGTTTGACTTTCCAACTTACAATGAATCACAACTACTGTGGATGTAGTCGTGCCGATCTGAGACTGTGAGTCTGAGCTCTCCAGTGCTCCTCGTAGAATACACTGGTTGGGAAAAATCTCATTAACGACAGAGCGCATCCCAATGGCTAATGCAGAAACCTACTATGAATATATAGGACAATAGAAATGTGACAAACCCAATAACACCTGCGGATCAACTAAGAACACTACATAGGGGCTGCAGCTCTATCATTAACTATATTTTGTTAGTTGAACATGACACATACATACAAAAACGCACACACACGCATATACAATACGCATTTGTGTGGACCACACAAAATACACATACGCATATACCAATCAACACCATGCTCAATCGGAAAATCACCAGCCTAGAAATATAAATATTAAGGGAACGAGCAGAGAGGAAATCCCGGTCGCGGAATCTTGTTCTATTCCAAATGGGTCTCGATGACCTCAATCAGGACCCCACAGTAAGTTGTAGAAAAAGAATTTATTGTCTATGATATGGTTCAATCTTACCTTTATACAAGAGCTCTGATATATAAGTGGTATTGCAGAACATACCATTACACAAGACAACCACAAAATTTTATTCGACAAAACACGGACGCTTGGTAGATTATCCTATTACTATCCACATATGTTCAGAGAGTCTATCACTCAAAGGGTATGACTTTGGTTTGAAGAAAACCAACTTGTTTTTAAATGTTTGCCATCCATGTAGCTTGTAGCGTAGTCTGTAGCGGTAGTATTGTTAGGTGATTGGGGTGTTTGTCTTTGAGTTTACGCTCAGTCTAACACAATCGTTGTATGTGTGTGTGTGTGTGTGTGTGTGTGTGTGTGTGTGTGTGTTTGAGCATTATTGGCTTCGGAGTCAATGTCCATTCGCCATCTTACCTTAAAACAATTGTTGAAAACGTTTACATGACTGAATTGTCATATTTTCCCTTGTCAGCTTATCTTACTGTTCTTTCAATAGACATTTCTTTTATCTATCAATTTGAGAATGGATTTAACAGTTTGTTTGTATTATATACTATTGTGGAGCAATTTATACCGTAAGTATACATTTTCTTGGTTGATCCTACTTGGATTAACCTATATCCAAGGGATATAAGTTAATCTAAGTAAATAAAAAAATTAAGTTAATTCTTCGAAGACATTTTCTTTTATTTCTTCTGGTTAGTCATTAGTCGGGGCATGTGCGTTTAATTAAAGAACTTCCCTTTCCCTTTTAGGCGTAAGTAGCACATTGTTTGACTGTAAGCTTTAAATTCAATAATAATGCCTTTTGTCCTCTGGTTACAGTAAATCCCACCCCATCTATGTGTTGACTTTCATTGTAGCTTTAACTTTTCTGTTAGGGTTGCCATACCTTTTTTAGCCTGTTTTGGCCTTCCCTATCTAACTTTACTTTCCTCTAAACCGTTATTATATACACATGGGATGTTTCAGTAGAATGTTGATTTTTCAGATGTAAAGCCGGGATCTCACAGAACGTGGAAAGACGCTCTTCGCCAGTACACGTCGTCACAGAGAAATGGAAAATAGATAATAGTGAAAAGAAAGAAGAACACTGTTGGCAACCCACGTTACTGTCAAATTAGTAAATATCTACTATTTGATAAATTCACTCGACCTACCCCAAAATGTGGTCGGACCATTCCGATAGAGTGTGTACCCTCGAATATCGAGAGTTTAGTTTAGTTTAGTCTGTTGTACGCCACCAGTGTTGGCAGTAAATTTTTTTTAAGTTGGGTAGTTTATACAAATTCCAGCACAACTTCGTTAGACCACTCCACAGTTAAATTACCACAACACTGAACGTACCTATCCCCAGCCGCGTCGGAGGAGTTGGAGGGGTAAGTACATACGGTGCATTAGGTTCCGACCGTCTTTTGAACCATATTGATTTACCGACAAACTACGGGACTGCACTCGTTGACCATGAATAAACAGTTTTGCCCTATCCCATGAATCGTAAACCACAAATATTGAGGGGAAAAACTGTATTTTACGTTGTGTTGGTTCCTGTCTCTAGATTTGGCTTTTTCTATTACGTATTTTCTATTTATCTTCGCCGATGAAGAACGCCACTCCACGTTCTGTGAGATTCCGGCCTTAGGTTTAAGATTTTTCATCTAATTTAGAGTTTACAACCATTTTATGATTCAGACAATGAAACGAGAACAGGTAAATGCAAAAATCTTCACTGTGGTTATTCTTTATATATTTTCGTCTTCTCGTGTCTATAATATATTGTGAGTGGTCGTTATGGTGAATAGTAATAAAAACGCTAACTAATATTACCTATTTAATTTGAACAGCTGTCCTTTTTCCCTGTGTACATGCACAAATATATTACATCCATTAGAGTCGTGGCCATTTTTGTTGCACTAACCATTTAACAGGATTGCAGCGACCATAATTACGTCACCGAGAGAAAAATGGTGCTCGTCATCTGTCACCGATTAAAATCGTGAACATTTGCAAGTTGATGACATTTTTTCGTGCCCGTTTTATGAGTACTTTAAACCTATTTACAAACATTTTTAATAGCGCATGCAAGTTACTAAATCTGGAGGTTATTAATAATAAACAATGTTAATGTATATATTTATCAGACTATTAAAAATGATGGAAGACGTTAATGCGGTAGCAGCTGCTATATTTAGATAGCAATAAAATAAAATGGCATGAAATGATGAACTTTGACATACACTAATGCGTTTTGGTGAAAGTTCAAATTATGTCAAATATAAGGTCAATATAAAAGATGGTTTACTGCTTTGTTATCACATCACATTTTACTATTTAACAAATAAAGTAATCAGAATCATTAATAAACTTAAAAATATACAGTAAACACTGTCTTTGAAAATATTATTTTTCTCAAGCGATATTATTTACTTGACACCTTGTACTGGTGCTTCTACAAGTGTTGAATAATTTTAAATGTAATATTATCAAAACCATATGCAGTACTTGTGGAATATTTAGTAAAATCTATCAATTCAACTAATATAATAGCCCAGTCGTCAGAGATTTGACCTTTAAAAATCATACGAACAAGCTGAATTTTACTGGTAATGTCAACTTTGGGATCCCAAAAAAGATGCAAAAAAGTGTGCTGCTCCTACCCCGGGCTTTCCTCTACACCCCTCTTAAGGGCTTTCCTCTAAACCCCCCTCTGAACGGGGAAACTAAAAACATTGATTTACCAAAAATCTGTACACCTTAGTGTATGATAATTTTGAACAAGGATTAGCACTTTTTGTGTAGAATGAACCCGTCTCTCCAAAACAACGCGTGAAGCGACAGGCGTTTTTAAAAAATGTCTCTCGACGGAAAATGTCGATATTTTTTGATCAGTGTGTCCCATCGACAAAAATTACAATTTGTTTTTTTTTGTATTTTGTCGCTAATGAAGTAAGTTTCTATAAAGCTGTTAAATAAATTAACGTTGCGAGATTTTTGCCATTTTCTACAATTCCCATGATATCAACAAAATTTATAACTTAAGATGTTTAGTTTCGAAAAACGTACTAGCGCAATTGAAAACAAGCAGTTTTAAACATTTTAGATCGTTTGTAATTATCATCATTATCATCATCATCATCATTATCATCATCATCATCATCATCATCATCATCATCATCATCATCATCATCATCATTATCATATTCACCATCATCATCATCATCATCATCATCATCCAGCCTTCATTTATCACGGCTACTGCTGGATATAGGCCTCTTTTAAACACCTCCATTTTTTACGATTTTGTGCTCTTTGTTGCCAATTTTTGATGATACGCCTGATGTCTTCAGCCCAACGTGTAGGTGATCTTCCTCTATTACGTTTGTCTGCTCCTGGCCTCCAATTTTTACACATGGCGCTACATGGCCTGCTCAGTTCCATTTCACTTCCCCTATGTGTTTTGTATAAAACTTAAGAGGTCGCTGGTTAAATGATATTAGATAAATAATATTGAAGAAAAAATGCGATATTTTGTTTGCAAATAAATTAGCGAAAAATAGCAAATACAACTGTAAATAAATTAAGAAATGGTCTTACTCATTATTGTTGTGTGTACAAAGAATATAGACTTACCTTTTGAAATATTGATGTATTCGCAACAGGATAAAGATTTGGTAGCGGTGCATCACGACGCCCGGGACGCCGAGGCTACTAATAGGAGACCGATCAAGCTAGATGTGTTTGGTTCGCTATCTTGGGATGAAGTGTTTTGAGACTTAAGACGGTCAGAAAAGAACCTTCTAACCGTTGCATGTGGTCTGTATACCAAGAGGGTACACCAATAAATCACTCTATTGTGTTGCGATTTTGAGTAGCGATAATTTCAGTTAATTGTCCTGGTAATACGAAACCGTACACTTGTTTCTATATTTGTGACCCAAAATACAAAAGAGAAGCCAAATTCTCCGTACTTAAAACATAATAGATGAGATAGCCAGTTTAACAATTTTACGAAATAATAGGAAGCAATATATTTTAACAGAGTCGTTAGAATACAGCATTGAATTAGATCACATTACAATACCGTAACAGAAAAATATTTAATGTAAAAATATGAAAGAAATAGTACATACTTTCCCAAACACTATGCATTCTACAATACCAGCAATACTCATCATTCTTCGCAGATCTTTGTTTCTTATTCGGTCCCGCAACGTCACTCCCAGCATAGACCGTTCCATTCATCTCTGTGCCACTCATCCATTCCATTCATCTCAATTTCGAAGCCGTAGTCTTGGTCAAAGTAACAGTTTTTGTCCCATAGGTCATAACCGGTAATAGGCATTGGTCAAATACTTTTCTTTTGAGGCTAATTGGTATGTTGGCCCTAAGCGGTCTCGCAGTTTTTTAAAGGTTGCCCACGCTAAAGTAATTCGTCTTTGGATTTCGCATGTTTGGTTATCTCTGCTAATTCTTATTTCATGACCCAAATACGTATATTTCTCCACCAGTTCTACCACTCTGTCTTGAATAGTTAAATGGTTATTGGGGGCCATATTTGTCATAAACTTAGTTTTGGTCAAGTTCACTCTGAGGCCCACCTTCGAACATGCCCATTTCATTTAAAATATCTGTTGTTGCAGTTTCGCAACTATACATAAACATTTATATAACATTAACAGACTTTGTGGTAGTTTTGATTCTCCCCGTATTTCAAGATTACAGCTAACAGCCCGTACAAAATACATCTGTAAAAACTACATATTACAAGACGGGCCATCTGCAAAATGATACAGATTTGTATTTGAGATAAGAATAGTAAGAGTTGAGTTTTATCTCTCAAACCATACAGATGTGTATGCGTTTTGGGTTAAGAGTACCTGACACTTGGTATCGGTCTTGCGAAAGAGAGAGTAGTAAAATGCAGTAAGGATGGTTCATTATCAACTTTTTGTGGTTCGTGTACGTCGATGAAGACGTTGTTGGCGATAGCGGTTGGTGCTATGATTTATGGGGTAAAGTACAAGTTATACTATTTGTTGCCAAAATACATTGCTGCATATCGAGTGCTGTTTACTGGTATATGCATATTGTTAAGAAATTCATCTTGTGTGCTGAACTAGCTATTTCTCATTTGTGTCGTGATTTGAACTTTTAAAATAACATTTTACGTATATATAAACATTCAGTTTAGCGTGTTACTGTATAGTTTAATTGTATATTTTATTTTACTATTAATTGATTTGTGTAACTATGCTTATTACTTATAATATTGTTTGGTTTCTTTACCTTTATATATACACAAAAGTATCCTATTGCATTGACTTTGGTATTGCCTGTGGTATCATATTTTAGAATATTCCTGTTATGATTTCATCCGGAGACAAGCGGTTTGTGTGATATATAGATATCCATCTTATCATATTTAGTTCCACACAGCTGTGTTTTTTTTTACGTTAATTCATTCACCTTTCTTAAAGCATTTGTCACGCGTATTTTTTTGCAGATATAAAGGATTTGTTGTAATTAAATGTATGTAATTGGTTTATTGATTTTACTTGTTTATTTTGAAATAGGATTTCATACGATCGTCTTGCTTATTATTTCTATGGGGATTTACATACCCAATGCAAAAGGGGGAAACCAGCGAGTTCTGGATTGAACAGAATATCTTCTCTTCCCTTTCTGATGACCCCAATTGTTATATTGAGGTCATCGTATGTGAAGAACGCAACATCTGTGGCTTCACCTAAATTATCTGTGATAAGGATAATGTCATCTACGAAACGGAGATGGTTAAGCTTTTCGCCGTCTATTGTTACTCCTCTTTGGTCCCAATTGACCATCTTAAAGGCATACTCTAATGTCGTTAGGAATAATTTCGGTGACAATGTATCTCCTTGCCTTATCCCACGTTTTATTTTTATTGGTCGAGTTTTATCGTGTATCTTAACAGTCATAGTTGCATTTTTGTAAATATTGTAAATAAGTTCACTAAGTATACCTATGGTCAATCCTGATGTCATTCATTGCTTCTATAAGGCTGTCTTTTTCGATCGTGTCGACCGCTTTATGAAAATCTATGAAAGTGAGGACAAGCGGTTTGTTTTATTCTTAAGGTCTTAAGGTCTATAATTTTCTAGGTCCGTTCTATCTCCTTTTTTATGCAAAAGCATGGTTATGGCATTGTTCCTCTCTTTGCTGCAAACATAGATTAAACAGTTTCGTTAATTTATTAAGTAGCATATATCCTCCATAATTTGTAATGTGAAATTTTAAGTTTAGCCTTTTTTATACTTATTCCAAATGCCTCCTATTTGTTTCCAAAATTTAAAAAACGAAAGTTCATGTAATATGTTTTGAAGATTATTAGATTAATGAAAATGATACATTTTATTGATATCATGATAATCAAATAAAAATTGCACAAAATATAAAAATTTCATATGAAAGCAGAACTCTTCACCTTTAAAACGCAATTTGATTTTTGTCGATATGAAACTCTGATCAAAATGCATCGAACTTTTAACGTCGAGTTGATACAACTTTTAAAGACTGCCATTTAAAATCGCAGGTCGCTTCGAACTTGTTTCTGAGAGAACGGATCATTCTAGCTCTGTCGAACCCTGACGAAGATACCTCTACCAGACTGAAGCCCGGACTTTCGTTTTCTGTGTAAACCTCCCTTTTATTTATAAAGAGGGTACAAATGGACTAAAAACGATGAAGAGAAGTATAGGGTGCCATCAAAAGAGGTGGATAGACGACATAAGAGCAATAGCAGGTAAACAGTGGATATGAATCGCGCAGGATAGAAATCAGTGAAAGGAAATGGAAGTTTTAGTTAACTTTTGGTATAGCTGGAAGTTTTAGGAGGCTTTAAATATTTTAGATTAATTGGGCATATCTAAAAACCTCTCATTGTAAATTTTTAGATATTGATTATGTCAAGTTTTTCTAAAAGGTTTATTTGAAACTACAGTTGGTATAATTATCTGGTAACAGAATATGACCAATTATGATTGGGAATAGTCTACTTATATTTTTATGAGCGTATTCGATTTTAACACAATACGGACTCTTGTCCTGGGGTGTGTATCTACTATTTAAATTTAATCATTTACATATCCGGTTTTCTCTGAAATATAATTATCGGGTAGCTTTTCGCCGTCCCTTTTTTCGTCCATATCATTTTATTTTACTTACTGAACTAAAATTTATTTATTTACCAATAATCAAACAAAATTTATCAAATCGCGAAGTTCACAACACTTACAAATACCGCCAAAAATATTTTTCCGGGAGAACTCTAAAAATCCACACTAATTTTGACAGTTATTTTGACAATTATTTCGACAATTTCCGTTATAAGAGTTGTACCAGATGTATATGACGCGCAGTATAGTATATAATACATCAGAATCTTATTATTCTATCTTATATCCTATATAAAAAGGAGACATCTCTTCTTTCATCACATCTACATAATGCTCTCGTTTTAAGATATTCTAAAAGAATTTAAAGACATTGAAAGAGAAAAAAGTTTCTCGTCCTGAATGGAATTCATGACCCTTCTTATTTGCAATTTTTATTCGAAAACACAACCCTCCGAAGTCGAGTTTATCCTCAGCTTTAGACAAAATATCGTCGTTTATCCGCAAAAGCCCCGGAGAATAATTAAACCGAGAGGGCAGTTGCCGCTCTCATTGGGGGCGATACAAAACAGTGGTGGCGGTACTTCCCTTCAGAGAACTTTAATCTATTTGCTGCTACTTTCAAGTCGCAGGAATAGAATCAAACAAATTACTTTCTGCTTGCTTTTTGTTCGTTTTCGACACCCATTACCTTTTGTGTGCATGACTGTTTAAATATTGGAGAGAATAGACAAAAAAAAGGGTTAAAAATTATTATATATATATATATATATATATATATATATATATATATATATATATATATATATATATAGAGAAAAGAAATTTAATCTTTGCAGATTAGTTAAATAGTAAACTCTTAAATATTGGGGAAATCTGCAAGAAATACTCTAATGTGTATCAATTGTTTCGCCGAACGTTTTCGCCAAAGAGAATTAATTTGGCTTCTTCAGGGCTGAAAGAGAATAAATTATAATTAGCTACCATATATTATCTATTAAAACATTATTGATCTTACCGTAACTTAGAATTGTAGAGTTAGAATATTAAAAAACTTTGCTAGTAACATAGTGGTGTTTTTTGTTACTATGTGCAAAAAAAAAAGTTTTTTATAAGGATTGAAATGTATGGTAGCTTCGAACTTGACACGTAAAGGCTTACCCAAGGTTAATCGAAAAACCCAATGCAACTACATTTAAAAGGAGGTAATTCTTTGAATTGTCGGCAATAACTAAATTTTTGATTTTTAGATAGTTAAAAGTGAGGTTCTGTTTCAGCCAGAACGCAAGCGCTGACAACTTCATTATTAGTTCGAATGAATCTTTATGTCGTTAAGGTTCATTGGTAAAAAACGAATGAATTTAAATCCCAGTAAAGGGAAATATTATTTTGATTTTCTTTATTTAATTATATTATATTGTTCATGTATTATTGAATCTTATTGAGACGTATCTAAGAAAAGCAAGGGAATGTTATATATTTTTTGTTAATGAAAATTAATTATAAAGGTATGTTAGTTGTTAATGGATATATAAGTCAAGTTAGTAATCTGTGATATAGTATTGTTCTTGGTATCTGATTTAAGTAACAGGTGGTATATATCGCTTAGATTCTTGATGTCACTCTTAACATTAATGGAGAAATCGTTAAGGAAAATATAAGACATTTCAATGAACTCTCTTTTAGATTTATTGTTCTCACGGTGGAGAATTGTGGTGTTAGTATAGTCCATGAGATGACCAGTGGAGTCCATTCCACTGGTCATCTCATGGACTATACTAACACCACAATTCTCCACCGTGAGAACAATAAATCTAAAAGAGAGTTCATTGAAATGTCTTATATTTTCCTTAACGATTTCTCCATTAATGTTAAGAGTGACATCAAGAATATAAGCGATATATACCACCTGTTACTTAAATCAGATACCAAGAACAATACTATATCACAGATTACTAACTTGACTGATATATCCATTATCAACTAACATACCTTTATAATTAATTTTCATTAACAAAAAATATATAACATTCCCTTGCTTTTCTTAGATACGTCTCAATAAGATTCAATAATACATGAACAATATAATATAATTAAATAAAGAAAATCAAAATAATATTTCCCTTTACTGGGATTTAAATTCATTCGTTTTTTACCAATGAACCTTAACGACATAAAGATTCATTCGAACTAATAATGAAGTTGTCAGCGCTTGCGTTCTGGCTGAAACAGAACCTCACTTTTAACTATCTAAAAATCAAAAATTTAGTTATTGCCGACAATTCAAAGAATTACCTCCTTTTAAATGTAGTTGCATTGGGTTTTTCGATCAACCTTGGGTAAGCCTTTACGTGTCAAGTTCGAAGCTACCATACATTTCAATCCTTATAAAAAACTTTTTTTTTTGCACATAGTAACAAAAAACACCACTATGTTACTAGCAAAGTTTTTTAATATTCTAACTCTACAATTCTAAGTTACGGTAAGATCAATAATGTTTTAATAGATAATATATGGTAGCTAATTATAATTTATTCTCTTTCAGCCCTGAAAAAGCCAAATTAATTCTCTTTGGCGAAAACGTTCGGCGAAACAATTGATACACATTAGAGTATTTCTTGCAGATTTCCCCAATATTTAAGAGTTTACTATATATATATATATATATATATATATATATATATATATATATATATATATATATATATATATATATATATATATATATCAAGAATTATAAGAATTATACCAAGCAATCAATAGACATTCAAAAGACATATAAAAAGAATGATAAAAAAAATATGCTAATTTTATTGCTCATAAAACAGTCTAATACGGTAGAATTCCATTGCTTACGTTATTTTTACTAGTTACAACACTGACCACTGACCGCCAAACATCTGAAAACTAGCCAGTGACTACGTTTGCTGCAATAGCACAACGCCTACAAACTATATTTTTCGTCGACGAATTTCGTATGATTAATGCGTCATTACGTAAAAATCCCTATCAAGTTGTCTTAGAAGTTCTACTTGCAGAGCCACTCATGATTTAAAAATGTAGATATATCAATTGTGACGTATTCGTTTACTTTCTAAGCAATGCAAAACCTTTTGGTGCAAGGACAAAAGCATGCTGCATATTGTTAAAGGCTCAGTAGTAGATGGAAGGACATTAAAATATTAGCTAACCTGTATTGAGAATAAAACAAAACACAGGGTCACTACAGGAATAAATAAAACGTAGATATGATGTAGCAAAAGTCGCTGTGGAAAAGATTGCCAAAATATGAAAGGACTCTCAAATTTCATAAACTTTAAAAATGAGCTTGATCAACTGCTTAATATTCCCAATACGGACTTATGGATATGAATCTTGGACCCTACGACAAGCGGAAAGAAGAAAGATATACGCCACTGAAATAATCTGTTAGAGAAGAACCTTACGCATTCCATGGACCGATCACAGGACAAATAATTCAATTACAAATGAGCTAAAAGTCAACAAACGGCTATCCAGCAAAGTCCATCTGCAACAATTAAATTGCTTTGGACATGTTATGAGAGCAGACATAGAAAACATGAAAAAACTTATTATCCAAGGAAAGGCAGAAGGCCGAAGATCACGAGGAAGATCCCCAACAAGATAAATCGATCAAATTATAGAAATATGCAAAAGACCTAGGCATGAGTTAAAAGAAATGACCAGATACAGCGATCTTTGGAGACGGACAATACACGACATCACGATAACCACTACATTCCTTCCATGGGCGCAGGATTGAAGGGAGATTGAGAACAGAAGGTGATAGTACGAGTTAAAGAGCAGTATACCAAACTTCATTTGTGATCTTGATCACAAACGAAGACCTACGAAAAAGAACCAGTGTTACAAATGTTGTGGAGAGAGCTTGCAGATTGAAATGGAGATGGGCTGGCTACGTGGCAGTGATAAAGAATGAAAGGTGGACACGCAAGTTAACCGAATGGAGACCAAGGACAGATAAACGAAACAAAAGAAAACCACCTACACAATGGCAAGATGATCTGCGAAAGATCCAAAATTGTATTCATACTACACAAGACGGTGCGCTCTGGATACAAACAGAGGAGGCCCGTGTCCTGCAGTGGACTTAAAACAGGCTGATGTTGATACCAAACTTGTGAAAATTAACACCTTGGCTACGAATGGCTTAACTTCGCGTACCAAGAGAATCCCAGGTTTCTTTTTTCACTCTCTTCTCCCGACATGCGGAACTTGGTGGAGTGTGCTAATCCATTTCCAAGCTTTTTGTGAGACAATAATGGACCAGGACAAGGCAAACATAAACCGTAATGATGCTCCAATGACCAAAAAAGAATAAAGCCATCATGCGAGCATCGCGTTGCAGTGAGAAAAATATTTAAGCTCCTGTTGAAGTAAGATCTCGAGACAAGAGATCATGGGAAGCTGGCGCTAAAACTTAGTCGAAAGTTAAAAACATTGATGTACGATATAAACAAAAGATCTTTCAAAAAAATTATTAAAATCCTTTATAAAAGGTATATAATTAAAAAACCCAATCGGGCTATATCACAACATCAAAACGTTTTCGGAATCCACATTCCATCATCAGTGTCTAGGTGTACATGTTTTGAGCCACTAAATATCTGGGTAAAAACCCGTTAAAAGTTATTGGTTTAAATTTATTTTACATTATTCGATCTTATATGTTAAGATGTTAGAGTTACCAGTGGATTTGATAACACGGCAACGTAAGACTCTACATGAAGTTGCTGGTCCTGAGGCAAAGTGTCTACGAGGACTTGATGATAGCAACTGAAGTCCTCGTAGACACTTTGTCTCAGGACCAGCAAGTTTATGTAGAGTCTTACGTTGCCATGTTATCAAATCCACTGGTAACTCTAACATCTTAACATATAAAATCCACTGGTAACTCTAACATCTTAACATGTAAAATCCACTGGTAACTTAATATATAAGATCGAATAATGTAAAATAAATTTAAACTAATAACTTTTAGCGGGTTTTTACCCAGATATTTAGTGGCTCAAAACATGTACACCTAGACACTGATGATGGAATATGGATTCCGACGTTTTGTTGTTGTGATATAGCCCGATTGGGTTTTTTAATTATATACCTTTTATAAAGGATTTTAATAAATTTTTTGTGATACATGGTATACAGCAAGCTACAGAAACTTAGTTTCTTTGTGGATTTTAAAAGATCTTTCATGTTGCAGTGTCGAAAGTTTTACGGGGATAATCAACCTCTTTATATACAATCTACAACCTACAAGCCACTAAATATTCAGGAAGGAGAACATAAGAGGTGCTTTAAATAATCGTTATTGTTTAAATGGGGTGTAAAGCTAGTTCGCGTCCGTAGTAGAACACTACACGTGCACCCTGGGTAACGCTAAATGAACTAGCACAAAAGGCGCCAGACAATCTTGAATCTCCTGGCAATTCAAATATCACAGAAAATCTTTCTAAAAATGACACTTGTAAACGGACCTTATCAGGACCATTTGACCAAAGAACTCGGACCAAGCATACGAGTTTGCCATTTTAACATAGAAGGCATAAGCAGGGCAAAATGTCAAATCCGCACAGACTTTTAAAAGACAACGAAGTTGACCTAGTAGCACTTCAGGAAACGCACACAGAAAACGAAGGTCAACTAAGCTCAAGAGGAAAAATCCCCGGATATGATCTTTTGGGCGCTACCTACGATAGAGCTTACGGAGTGGCAACATATGTCCGTTCAAACATAGACAATGCAGCATTAATCGCCACTTCTACCGAGAACAACATCCACGAGGTAACTGTGAAAATAGGCAGTGTCATAATAGCTAACATATACAAACCTCCTGCTATTACCTGGCCTGTACAAGTTCTTAATCCCTATGAACACCCAGCCATATACGTAGGGGATTTGAACAGCCACCATGAGATGTGGAAATACTCAGACACTGACAGAAATGGCACGTCCCTTGTGGAATGGGCAGAGGAACATGGTGCCCACCTTCTATTCGACGCCAAAGATAGAGGCACTTTCAGATCTGCGGCCTGGAGGAGAGAATATAACCCTGATCTCTGTTTTGTTACCATTGACAAAGGCCAACCGCTAGCAGCATCACGAAGGGTTATGCCTGACTTTCCACATAGTCAACATCGCCCCGTCCTAATCAAGATCGGTATCAGCATTCCGATTATAAGATCGTTCCCACGCCCCAGATGGAACTTCAAGAAAGCTAACTGGTCTGCTTTCACCAGTAACCTTGACAAATGCCTAGGATGGATTCCACCAAAGAGCCAGAACTACGGGAGACTAACAGGAGCAATAATCACCTCAGCAAAAGCGACAATCCCTAGAGAATACCGCAAAGAATATATCCCTGGTTGGACAGAACAGAGCAAAAAACTGTATGAAGAATATTGCAAAGATGGAAAGCAGGAGATTGCAGACGAACTACTCCACAGCATTGATGCTGCCAGGCGTGAAAAATGGACCCAGACAGTGGAAAACCTAGACTTTCAGAAGTCAAGTCGACAAGCTTGGTCCCTACTACGGAAACTCGGAAGTAGCAACCCACCCGTTCGCCAAACCAACCTAGTAACTCCAGACCAAATAGCTACGCACATAGTGTCAACCTCTAGGGCACCTCAAAATCGTTTACATACAATTAAAGTTAAAAAAGACCTCAAAACGATAAAATCTAGTCTTGCACACTCAACAGAATATTCCAACCCATTTACGCATGAAGAAATATCGCAAGCCCTAAATGAAATGAAAACAGGAAAAGCGCCGGGTTTCGACGCCATTCACGCTGAGTTCCTCAAACATAGCGGCAGATTCACAGGGCAATGGCTCGCAGAATTCTTTTCTGACATCCTTCAAACGGGAAACGTCCCCCACCAACTCAAAAATGCAAAAATCGTGGCCATTTTAAAACCAGGGAAAACTAATAATTTACCGAAAAACTACCGCCCCATCGCACTCTTAAGTATGGTGTACAAATTGTTCGAAAGACTGTTGTATAATAGAATCAGCAAAACCATATTCCAACACTTACCAGTGGAACAGGCAGGATTTCGGCCAAACCGCAGCTGCACAGACCAGGTACTCGCCCTGACCAATTATGTGGAATCAAACTTTTAAAAGCAATTAAAAACAACCGCTGTCTTCATCCATATATCTGCTGCTTACGACACTGTGTGGCGACAAGGGGCAATATATAAATTAATGCGAATAATCCCATGCAGAAAGACCACTGAGGTTATTAATGCTATGCTATCCAACAGATGTTTTAAAGTTATATTGGGAGACAAGACTAGTACCCAAAGAAAACTGAATAATGGACTTCCACAAGGATCCGTGCTGGCTCCCATAGCAGACGACTGGACGCTTGCCGCAAGTCATAAAGAATTCGAGGTCACTGAACGCATTCTAACAAACGATTTAAATGCCCTAGGGAATTATTTCCGCAAATGGAGATTGCAACCCAATCCAACTAAAACAAAAGTATTCTGCTTCCATTTGAACAACAAGATGGCCAACTATCAACCTCAAATCCATTTTGAGGATAGACTCCTTAACTATAATAAACACCCAAAATACTTAGGTGTTACACTTGACAGAACGCTAAACTTTAAAGAGCATCTTACTAAGACTGCTGCAAAACTCCGAACTCGTAACAACATCTTGCAAAAGCTCTGCGGCACTACATGGGGCTCCTCAGCACCCACACTTAGATCGACAGCATTAGGACTGCTATACCCCGTAGCGGAATACTGTGCACCAGTATAGATAAACAGTCCACATACTCACCGTGTTGATGTCCAACTCAACCAAGCCATGCGAACTATATCGGGCACAATCAAGGCCACGCCCACTTACTGGTTACCAGCTTTGAGTCATATAGCTCCACCACCCATTCGCCGGGAACATGTCCTTGTCAGAGAATTTACAAAAATCAATACTGATCCTGAGCTCCGCTCCCATGTCGGAACTTCCGCCAGAGACATAAATAGGCTCCGTTCAAGACACCCGCCTCTAAAAACAGCAAAAAGGCTAGTAGATCAAAACTTTAATGTAACTGAACGGTGGAGAGAACAATGGGAGAATAACGCTGCACCAGCTAACTGGAACATGCCATGTATTACAAGCAAACCTGAGGGCTTCAACCAACCGAGACGAATTTGGACCACACTCAATAGAATAAGGACGAACTGTGGCAGATGTTCCGACTCACTTTTTAGATGGGGAAAAATACAATCACCAAATTGCGACTGCGGCGCCGAAAGGCAAACAGTAAAACACATGGTAGAGGAATGCCCGATTAGATCCTATAACGGCAACCCTTCGGATTTCCTGGCTGCTACAAAAGAGTCAATCGAATATATTTATAATCTAGATGTTTGTTTGTAGAATAATATTTTTGTATTTACTGTTGTTTGTAATTTATATAATTTATATATATATATATATATATATATATATATATATATATATATATATATATATATATATATGTATATATATGAACCTGTGATGTAGCCATACGCTAAATAAATAAATAATTGTTTAAATTCATTTCGGAACAGATTTTAGGTATGCACTAGAATATTTTAGGAAAGTTATTAAGATAAATGGCGAAACCATAACCAACATTAGATTTGCAGCTGACACCACATATTAGCGAATAATCTACAAGACTACAAAAATTTAGTAACAAAGATACCTACCAAAGTAGACCCACGTTGATTACAAAGAGTGTGATTATGAGCAAGAACTTACAACACAAACTATCAAATTTTTCCATCGTCTCAGTAACTATAGATTTAACGGTTCTTCTCCTTCATTTTGCACACATTCCGCTTTTCACATTGTTTTTATATCTTTGTTAATACATTTAAGGTGTCAAACTTTATTCCCAGTATTAAACATAGCTGATCTAGTATAGAAGCTATAGATAAAGAATTATACGGCCAAGATGTACGAGCCTTCAATATGAGGAACTTCTCGTTGGCTGTATCGGCTTTAAGTACAGCTAGCAAACTTCTGGCAGCTGAACGTCAAGACGATTTAAATGAGTCACTCGGTGAAGGTGAGGTAAATCTAGATTACGGAAAAGCGCTTCTTGATTTATCATGGGAAGAATCTGAAGCTATTGGTAACGCCGTGCCTAGAAATGAAGATTCGATAGAAGAGGATAATGCTGATGAAACTGAAGAGAACGACGAAGAAGTTGAAAATAGTGCAGAACTACAAGAGAATAACAAAAATGATGCTAAGCAACTGTTGGCGATCACTATAGCGAATTCTTCAAGGTCATCTGCTATATCAAAAACATATCCTGCATTTCATATTTCCGTCCAATCTCAAATGCTTCTCAGCTAAAAAGCATTCGTAGAACAAATAGTTCTATTCTAAAAGAACTAAAGATGTGTAAGAGACTCTCCAGCAAAATCCAACTTCTTCTTAAGGCCAGACGTCTGTCTTTTGCGGCACGCAAAAGATCGCCAGTGTTATTTATGCCTGTCCAGTTCTTCATGTTCCTTAGCCACGACATTTGTTTGCGACTACTCCTCTCTTGCCTTCAATCTTTCCCTGGATGATTAGTTGAGGGATTGCGTATTTTTTCCTCTCAGAATATGGCTGAGGTATCCAATTTTTCGTACCTTGATCAAATTGAGTAGTTCTCTCTCAGTATTTGCCTTTCTTAAGACTTCCTCGTTTCTCACCCTATCTGTCCATGGTATGCAGAACATCCTTCGCAACGTGCACATTTCAAAGGCCTCCAACTTATTAATGGAAGGTACTCTTAACGTCCATGTTTCCAACTACAACAATTAAAATATTTTGGACACGTCATAAGGTCAGATATAGACAATATGGAGAGACTCAACATTAAATGAAGGTAGAAAACCAAAGACCACGAGGAAGATCTCCAATGAGATGGCTTTACCAGATCACAGGAAGTTGCAAAAAATCCATGCATGACGTATCAGAAATGACGAGAGACAGCAATAAAACAACACAATAAAAGTAAAAGTAGAAGAAGAACTAACTTACCCAATTGAAGCTGGCAATGGGATAAGGCAGGGAGATTCCCTGAGTCCTTTATTGTTAAACTTGTTCATGGATGAATTAATAAAAAAAAGTAAGAACTAAAAACGTGTACCAATTGGGAAAAACCAACTTAAAATAATCTGCTATGTAGACCACGCAATACTAGTTTCTCAAAGTGAAGACGATTTATAAAGTATGCTGCACCAATTTAATATAACCGCCAGAAAATTTAACATGTTAATTTTCTAAAAAAGACAAAATGCATGGTTATAAAAGCAAATTTATTAAGATTTAAATTGGAGCTGGAAGGTCAGATAATAGGCAAGACAAGCGATGGAGTTTAAATATCTAGGCTTCACACCACCTAGTTTCGGAAATCTCGAAATAGAAGTGGAAGATCAAGTGAATAAAACAAACAGAGCCACAGGTTTTCTGAAAACAATATGGAGAAATACAAATATCGGGAAAGAAATGAACGGCAACATTTACAAAACAGTCATCAGACCAAAAATGACATACGTGACAGAAACATTACCTGACACAGGGAGGACAAAAGGAATGTTAGAAACAGCAGAGATAAAAACTCTTAAAAAAATTGATTGTGAGACACTATGAATCAGAGCTAGAAATACAGATATATGACGTAGATGCAAGGTGGAGAACATCAAGGACTGGGTAAGAAATAGAATAGTGGAGCGATCATATAAGCCGATAGACAACAAATAGAGTAGTAAAGATGGCAGACGGTTTCCCAATATTAAAATGATCAGTAGAAAGACCACGGAACTCATAGAACGAAAACTTACTGAAGGCACATTAAAAAACAGACAGAGTCTCTCTACATGAAAAGAAGTTTTTATCTTTTATTATTTTGAATATGATAAATAATTAAACAATCAAGCAAATTAAAATGAACTGAGTAACTAGTGTATATCTATCACATCTGATTCATATTTAACATAGCCTGTAACTTTTTTTGTTTTCTTGGTCGACACACTATAGTATACCAGACTAAAGTTTTCGCGTTGTTAGCCTAGACCAAGTAAATTAAAAGGTGGGCTACATAGCTAAGAAGACTCTCCCGCTTCCTGACAAACCCAAGTAACCGGAAGTTAAAAACAGTCCAAGAAATAGTGACAGGTCACTATTGGCCTAGAAAGCACCTATACAATAAAGGTTAAAGTGAATGAACTATGGTGCAGAACATGAGAATCGTAGCAATTAACTGGCAGGTAGATTATTTCTGAATATGATTGGTTTATTGCTTTAATACAAACATACACAGGTCAATCAAAGATTCAACCGAAAGAGATCCTTAAGCTTCCAATAAGCAAGCCGCTGGCATTCGTCGATAGCACAAGACTTCTTGGTAAAGTTTAATTGAATGCCAGGGTATGGTGTAAAGATCTTATGACCATGTTTCAGAGTCTTTCGTGTCTTGTCTGAGAACGTAAGACGAGAAAGAAAACACAGAGGCTGTTGGAAATAACGAAGATGAGAATACTGATAATAATTAAAGCAAATGCGCTGCGCTATAAAGAAGTGACGAGATCAAAAGAAAATGTAATGTAGGAATAAATGAGTGGATAATGAATAGAAAAAAATAACAGAATAATTACATAAGGAGAATAGAGGAGCCTAGATTTGTCAAAATAGAAAGGGACAGATGATCAATTGGTATAAGACATAAGAGTAGACTCCACAAAAAATAGAGTGACAACCTGCCAATGAACACTTCTAATTGTTTGTACAGATGAATAAGAAGAATACCACGACATACATAATAAAACACATGAAGAGAAGCAGCCGATAACTAGAAATAGTAATAAGGGAGGTAGGTAATACAAAAAGTTATAGCAGGAACGATATATTGGAAAAAACCCAATAAATGGCTATGGCTATTATTCAGATAAGTGTAGAAGAACTTGTAAACAAATGATAGTAAATAAAAAAAATAAAAATATCAAAAAACTTATATGAAAAAGCTAAAAATTCTTTTGTTTTTTTATTTTTCCCATATTTTGTTTAGTATGTGTTTTACTTTAGTTACTGTATCTAGCTGGGTACTTCTTCCATTTATATATTAGACAAACCTTCTTTACACCTTCTGGTTGTTTTGTTTGATATTATCGAACTTAAAGTATAGTAACATTCCTTATTTCCGAATTAACTTTGATCTGGTTCCTTCCGCGCCACTGGGGGTCGGTTTTTGGGGCTAGCGCTGGTGGCGGTGTGAGAGCATCAACGAAGGCTTGTGAACTGACCAAGTGGCGCATTGGCTGACCATCCACCGCTAACTGAGACCGCTGAAGCTTTCGGTTCTTGTGGTCAAGCTATTAAACAAGGGTTGGTCCGTTCGTCCGAGGAAAGATATATATGTATAGTAGGAGAGGTGGGAACATATCACATGGTTTCGAACAATGTTTAGTAAATTAGAGCGATTGGAATTATTGGAATTGTTAATCAATAGAGCATCCTTTGTTGAAGTAATATTTAACCTATCTTTGATATTATCGGTGACAGTGTTGCCAAGAGTTATTAAAAGTAAACAAATTTATCCATTTGAATAGTTTATTGGAAAAATAGTGAGTGTACATCAAACTCAAAATAATTATCAAAATTCTTTAGCTTGGAAGAAGATCAACATATCTAAAAAAAGTAGAGATTAATGAGAAAGTAAATGTTCGGCCATAATCTCTTACAGAAAAATTAATGGCAATAAAGTTGGTAGACAAAACCCAGATTTCAAGATTACAAGTAAAGCCAATTATGTTCTAGTCTAGAAAGTCATTAGTCCCAAACTTCTAGTACATAGTAAAAGTAATATTTAAAAATAATACTAAACAAAGATTATTTATACCGCATTTGTTAATGTCTGATAGCATGGTAACTCTATTGTATATTTAAAAGAAGAATTATGCCAAAACTAAAAACAAACGTCAATGTTTATGAGAAAGAAATTATTATAAGAAACACAGTTCATAACTTTGCAGTGATTCATGGCAGCAGACCTGCAATGTCAACTGTTTACTGCTGTTAAGGATGATATTAATTTCCAAGGAAAATTATCGTAGTTCAGAGAAGTGGTGAAGAAATTAGGTTTTAAATGGCAAAAAACCATGGACAACAGAAAAATACTGATGAAAGAAACTGATATTCGTTCCAAAAGAACAGATGATCTAAGAAAAATAAAAAAAGATAAAGCAGAGGCTTATGATATTATCTTTACTGATGAAACGTATCTCTACAGCAGTCATACAACATATAAATCATGAGATGATGGTTCAAACCACTGTTTAAAGCTCCTGTTGCCAAAGGTCAGAGGTTAATAACTATTGTACATGCAGGAGGGGAAAAAAGTTTTGTTCCAAATGACTTCCTAATCTGCAAGTCTGCTTAGCGTACTGGAGATTATCATAGCGATATGAACCACGATAACTTTACAAAATGGCTTCAAGAAAAGTTCATTCCGAACTTGCAGCAGAAAACCGTGCTTGTATTCAACAACGCATCCTACCACAACGTAGGCCGTAAAGCGGCTCCTACATCTTTATGGAAAAGGACATGCAGCGATGGCTTACAGAAAGATGTATTTTTTTTAAAGTGACTGATACAAAACCAGAACTGTATGTAAAAATGTAATTGAATAAGCCGACACATAAACAATATGTAGCATATAAAATATTGGCCAAACAAGGACACATTACGTCTTCCTCCATACCCCCCAGAACTAAACACGATTGAGAAAATTTGGGGAGTAGTCAAAAATCATGTAGCATCAAAAAATGTTTTACCAACACTTCAAACTCTGGATGACTTTTTATTATATCTTCAGATTTGATATATGTAATCAAGGGAGATCACGTATGACCTTCATGGAGGCGGTTGGGGTAGTCGACATCGCTACTGTTATAAAGTATGTAAATAGGTACAGATACCACAGATTAAAACTATCTTTTATCTAGGTGCCGAGAACGTTTTTTATTTCGAAAGATTTATTAATTGCCATGGACACAGATCCAGTTTATACTAAAGGTAATACTTTAAAATTGTGTGTGTGTGTGTGTGTGTGTGTGTGTGTGTGTGTGTGTGTGTGTGTGTGTGTGTGTGTGTGTGTGTGTGTGTGTGTGTGTGTGTGTGTGTGTGTGTGTGTGTGTGTGTGTGTGTGTGTGTGTGTGTGTGTGTGTGTGTGTGTGTGTGTGTGTGTGTGTGTGTGTGTGTGTGTGTGTGTGTGTGTGTGTGTGTGTGTGTGTGTGTGTGTGTGTGTGTGTGTGTGTGTGTGTGTGTGTGTGTGTGTGTGTGTGTGTGTGTGTGTGTGTGTGTGTGTGTGTGTGTGTGTGTGTGTGTGTGTGTGTGTGTGTGTGTGTGTGTGTGTGTGTGTGTGTGTGTGTGTGTGTGTGTGTGTGTGTGTGTGTGTGTGTGTGTGTGTGTGTGTGTGTGTGTGTGTGTGTGTGTGTGTGTGTGTGTGTGTGTGTGTGTGTGTGTGTGTGTGTGTGTGTGTGTGTGTGTGTGTGTGTGTGTGTGTGTGTGTGTGTGTGTGTGTGTGTGTGTGTGTGTGTGTGTGTGTGTGTGTGTGTGTGTGTGTGTGTGTGTGTGTGTGTGTGTGTGTGTGTGTGTGTGTGTGTGTGTGTGTGTGTGTGTGTGTGTGTGTGTGTGTGTGTGTGTGTGTGTGTGTGTGTGTGTGTGTGTGTGTGTGTGTGTGTGTGTGTGTGTGTGTGTGTGTGTGTGTGTGTGTGTGTGTGTGTGTGTGTGTGTGTGTGTGTGTGTGTGTGTGTGTGTGTGTGTGTGTGTGTGTGTGTGTGTGTGTGTGTGTGTGTGTGTGTGTGTGTGTGTGTGTGTGTGTGTGTGTGTGTGTGTGTGTGTGTGTGTGTGTGTGTGTGTGTGTGTGTGTGTGTGTGTGTGTGTGTGTGTGTGTGTGTGTGTGTGTGTGTGTGTGTGTGTGTGTGTGTGTGTGTGTGTGTGTGTGTGTGTGTGTGTGTGTGTGTGTGTGTGTGTGTGTGTGTGTGTGTGTGTGTGTGTGTGTGTGTGTGTGTGTGTGTGTGTGTGTGTGTGTGTGTGTGTGTGTGTGTGTGTTTTGCGATGTCCTAAGTAATTATTTGTAAAAAGAGACTTTAAATTTATGAAGTCGACTTTACCCAGTATCCCCATTCACTTTACCATTCAACATTCACATTACACAAAACGATTATTGCCCTAAGAACAGGGTTGATACAGATTATTATTTGTATTAAGAATGTATTTTTGGTTGCTAACGTTGCATTTTTTTCTTGCAGTTGAGTAGTATTGACAATAGAGAAGTACACGTTTTTTTGAATTAGTGGAGTTACAGTTATATCAAAGCAGATTTCTAGAATTTATTAGGCGACCATATGTAAGACATGTATTCCTATTCTTAATCCTTGAGTAATAGATTTATTTTTCTTTTTATTGTTTAAAATTTTGTGGCAGAAATTATTTTGGTTGAAGAATGTTTCAACTTGGTATTACTTTTTTTCGAGGGGTCATTCCAAAGGCACATTATTTTTTGTTTGATTGTTGTCTGAACTGACATCCAAAATCGCCGGTCGCTTTAAGTGTTATTTCTATGAGAACGGTTCATTCTACATAAAATTCAAGATTATCTCAGCTACATTTTTTATCTGAAATTTTTTTTTCTAGATTACAGATTCTTATTAAATCAATTTTTTTTTCGTTGTTACCCCACTACGAGGGGGGTTTTAGAGGGAAGCCCGGGGGTAAAAGTGGTAAACCTTATTGCATCTTTTTTGGGGTCCCAAGATTGATATTTTTGGGAAAATTCAGCTTGTTTGTGTAATTTTTAGGGATCAAATCTCTGATGACTGGACTAGTGGTCTACCTAGCTGTGATTTTACGTAAGAGAATGTCAGATTCTGTCATCAATATATTTAATATTGCATAGGAGCCTGTATAATTTATCCTAAGAAAGATTAACGTCCTACTTAATCAGACCCTTATTTTTAATACTGTTTTTGGTTATGTTAAGTTTTACCGTTGGTAATTACTTTTGATTATTGGTATAGAATCAGAAGCTCTTTCAATGTATAAAGAAATTGCAATAATGCCATTTTTGTTTTGTAAGGCTTGAGTATTGAGCAAGTTCTGTTTGGAGAAGGATGATATTGTCCATGGTGCACTGATTTGATAGAAAGGCTGATTGATATTGATCAATATTATGCTACTTAAGATAACGAAGTTTTTATTTATTAACTATTTTTTCAAATAATTTGCTTAACGTGTCAGTCAAAGGAATTGTCCAATATACGTTTAAATATTTTAGGGTTAGATCATCAAAAAAAAAAAAGAAATTCCCCAAAGCAGTAGATGTCAGAACTTTAGGTACAAAAAATTATTGTAATAAAACAACTCCGATGTGTCACATGCACTGCAAATCACTTATCTAAAGACAGTCCAAGGAAATCTAGAGATGCAGAAGTTAAATGCACAAATTGTAATGACTGTTATCCAGCACACTATAAAGGATGTATGGTATACAAACAATAATTTCAAAAAATGTACCCAAAACTAAGAGAGAGAAATCCACGACAAGAAAACTCTGTATCACTTCAGCCAGGGGTAACATATGCTGAAACTACACTAAATCAGTGAAACCAAAACAGTCTTAATAATAAAACAAACAATACTAATGTTAACCAGGCCCAAAACAATGCACCACAACAATACAATGATATAACCGAACTTAAGAACTCTCTCTCTCTCTCTCTCTCTCTCTCTTCAGCCTTAAATAATCCAAGTTTGGACATAGGCCTCCCCCAAATTAATCTAGTATTTTCTATTTTGCGCCACTTGCTTTCAGTTGTATCCTCCGATCTTCTTAATATTATCAGCCCATATCATTTGTGATCTTCCTCTGCTTCTCTTTCCTAACGATCGTCTCCATTGTTGTATTTCGTGGTTCCATCTTTTATCCTTCCGTCGGGCATTGTTATTTTAATTTGGCTCCATTTTAATTTGGCAGCATGTTCTCCTGCGTCTTTTACTTCTAATCCATTTGTTTGTTTTTTTTGTCTATAAGTCTCACCTCGAGCATTGATCTTTCCATCGCTCTTTGTGCCTTCACTATTTTATCCATATTAGACTTGGTGAGTGTCCACGTCTGTGAACTATGCGTGAGTATAGGGAGGATACACTGATCGTAAATTCTGGTTTTCAAATATTGTTCTATTTTAGTGCTTTTCAAGATTCAACTCAGTTTTTCAAATCCTGCCCCCGCTAACCTTATTCTTCTGGTAATTCCGGCAGTTTGATTTTCTTTGTTAACTTTCATTATGTGTCTCAGGTAGATGTATTCGCTTACTGTTTCTAAATTTATGTCGTTCAATGTTATTTCTATAATGTTCGGTGTATTTGTCATTATTTTTGTTTTTTCCAAGTTCGTCTTAAGACCTACTTTTTCGGAAGATTGAAATAGTTGCATCATCATGGTCTGTAGTTCTTCGAAACTCTTAGCGAATATTACAATGTCATCAGCGTATCTCAAATGACTCACTTTTCTTCCATTAACATTTATTTCTTTATCTGCCCAGTTAATGTATTTGAACACCTCTTCCAGTCCAAGTGGGAATAGGTTTGGTGAAACAACATCTCCCTGGCCAACTCCTCTGTTGATTGGTATAGTTTTGGTTTTCGCATTTATTTGTGTTTTCATTGTAGTTTTCTTGTAAATATTATGTATGAGCATTCTGTATCGGGAGTCTACCCTGCAGTTGTTCATAGCTCTCTCTATTGCCCAAAGTTCTATGAAGTCGAATGCCTTTTCATAATCAACGAAACCAATGTATATTTTAAGTGATATTCATGGCCTTTCTTTGTTAGTGTTCTGACTGTAAGAAGATGATTCGCTGTACTGTAACCTTTTTGGGACCCTGCCTGCTCTACCGGTTAATAGCTATCGAGCTTAGACGTTAACGTCGAACTTAAGAACATGATGAAGAATTTAATTAACCAAATGGGAAACATGATGAACCTAATTTCAACACTAGTCAACCAGACGTGATAATAGCTCAACTACACAAAATTGCTTTATGGAATACCAACGGACTGTGTCAGCATGCATTAGAATTTAAATATTCCTAAAAACAAACGAAATTGACATAGCGTTCATTTCTGAGACCCATTTCACACAGCTTATTCATATACGGACATATTACACGTGGAGAGAAATACACCTTGCTCCAACTGATTATGCAGGGAAAGATCCAAGGAAAGAGAAGCATAGGGAGGCGTAGAATGTCATGGCTGCGCAACCTGAGAGAGTGGTACGGATGTAGGTACATCAAATGAACTTTTCAGAGCAGCCGTCTCAAAAGTCCGAATAGCTATGATGATTGCCGACCTCCGCCGCGGAGATGGCACTTGAAGAAGAAGAAGATTCATATAAAAATAACAAGATATTGTACCTATTTCACAAATCATCCAGGTGGAACCGGCTAGGGTGGCATGGCCATTGCTATAAAAAATTTTCAAACACTACCTAGTGACTAACTATAGGTAAGGACACTTACAAGCTAACACAATAGCAGTCAAGAAAAGACGCACCAATTACAAATGTCAAAACACAACAACAAAAGGGAAAACTGCAAACAGTTCTTTAAGACGCTAGGTAATAGGTTCATCGCAGGTGGAGATTATAACACCAAAAATACCCATTAAAGAGAGCAAACGTATTGGCCTGCTGACAGATGCAACATTCCAGATCTACTTGAGTTTTGTGTTACAAAGGGCCTTGATATAAAAAATTTAACATCGAGTCAAACTAAATTCTGCATTCCGCCTATTCTCCAGTAATTACAACTATGTTTTCGGACATACTGGAAATATCACGGGAGCCCAGACTACACAAAAAAATACGGACTGGGATTATTTTAAAGAAAAATTAAGTAAAAGGGTTGATTTAGAAATTCCGCTAAAAACAAGAGAAGACTTAGCAATCGTCAACTTTACAAAAAGTATACAGCAATATGCATGGTTAGCCACCACCGAACAAGTCACTTCATCCATAAAATATAAAACACCCCTAATTGTTAAACAACAAGTTGCAACACAACGTAAATTAAGAAAAAGATAGCAAACAACCAGGATGCAAATAGACAAATTCAACAAAGCTTTCAAAGAACTAAAGAAACTGTTATTTGACATATAAAATCTATCTATAAATAAATACTTGAGTGAACTGACAGTTACAACAAATACTGATTATTCCTTGTGGAAAGCCATAAAAAAATCAAAAACCTCAACAGCATATGTCAGCTATTTAAAAACCTAGCGGTGGATGGGCAAGAACTGACACAGAAAAAGTCGAAAGGTATGGAGATAATCTCACTGAAGTATTTAAACTCCCACAAATTGAACATACTTTTGGAACATCAACAAAAATATCTGATTACATTCAAGCACAATGGACTTTCACTTAAAGTCCCGAACAGGAGTGTTAAGATAACAGAAATTGATTCTCTAATAAAAGATATAAACCTTAAGAAAAGCCCGAGTTGTGATCTAATAACTGGTAAAACTATACAAAAACTACCAGTTATAGCCCTAAAATCACACCAGCAAACAATCAACGCAGCGTTAAGATTAAAGTACTTCCCTTATCCCTGGAAAATTGGTCAAATAATAATAATACTGAACCTGGAAAAAAACCAGAAGAACTATAGGCCAATAAGTATGTTGCTAATTCTGTCAAAACTACTAGAGAAAATTATACTTAAACAACTGATGGAGAAAAACAATGAAAGAAAACTTATACCTGACCATCAATTTGGTTTCCGGAACAAACATGGCACCGTGGAATAGATTTATTGTGTGGTTGAAAACATCACCAATGACCTAGATGGCTTAGACACACACTCTACATAATAAGTATGACATTCGATAAAGTATGGCATTTACTTTACAAAATAAAATATACTCCTTCTATGAAAGGATCAAATCTTATCAGGGCACGCGAAACTTCCAAGTTAAAATAAACGCAACATTCCGAAATTTTTTCAATCTCTGCAGGAGTACCGCAAGGAAGCATACTGAGGGTAACAGCGTACTTGCTATTTACTGTCGATCTATCTACAACCAAATCAACGCTAGTTGCATTCTATACTGATGACACTGTTATTCTGGCATCAAATACCAGGGCTGAAGCTGCCTCTAGGGATTTGCAAATCTCTCTCGATAAAATACAAACGTAGTTACACATTTGGCGTATGAAAACAAATGCCAGTAAATCTGTTCGTGCAATGTTTACTATAAAATGAGTAACTGTCCACCAGTCCCACTTAATGGACTTCAGCTTCAAAACTTCCACCACGCTTAATAGACAGAAACACATCTTCGCTAAAAGGAAACAATTCAGGAACATATTTGTCTGACGCGATGCAACGCGACGCAATGCGACCCGATGCGACGCGACGAGTCTGCATATTTATCTGACGTGATGTGGAGCGATGGTATATTGTTAGAGAAAACATTCGCAGTTGTGTTCCTCCGTCAGTTTACTGACGGTCAGATAGAAGGAAATGTGTTGTACACAAATGACAAGTTTAGATGATTTTGAAGAAGAATTGGAGGAAGTAGCTGCGGTTATCACGTGTGTACAAAACTGTAAAATTAGAAGAATGTAGGTACATGAAGTTATCTTTGAATAAAGAGCGTGATGGCCAATTTCACACCCTTATGAATATAATAGAACATGATGAAAATAGTAATAGGTTTCATATGTATTTTGGCATGAGAAAGGACCAATTTAACTATCTTTATAATTGTAACAATAAAACACTGAAAACTTTATTTTCAAAACTTCCACAATATTGTTGTGTTTTGTAAAGTTTTCAGTGTTTTATTGTTACATAAAATGGATTTAAAAAAAGACATAATTAAAAAAAAAAAAAGAATATAAGATTACTACAATCAATTCGTACCAAAGAAAGGCTAGCTATTTATTTAAGGTAAGCAAATAAGAATACTACTTAACTCAGAGTAATATTTAATTTATTAAAATATGCTTATTAGACAAATCATAAATTATTATATTTGTTGGTGTACGACAATTGGACTTTGACAGATATGATGAAGATTGTGTAGCAGATATGGACATCGTGGACCTTGCCCAGGATCAGACATGGGATTTATGGAAGCAGGGGATACAAAAGAGGATACATAATCTAATGAAGAAGTGATTGTGTATTCTCCAGAGTTTTCAGCTATTGTTCGAATTTCGGCCTCCGATAAAAGTTGGTAAAAGGCCATACGTATTTTGGCTTGTTCTAACGGAGGAAGCTTCGTAACTGTTTTAGCCATACTTAAATAGAACATATCTACCTCATTCAAATTTATTACGTCATTATCATATCGTTTCATACGTATTGCTGCATTTTGCTTCATAATTTGAACCATTTCATGGACAGGGTTCTGAAATTTTCGACTTATAGCCGGAATGTAGCAAGCCGATATCTGTTCACCCCTTTCTGTCTCAATCAATTCTTCAGTGTTGTCTAATAACTCTGTTGAATTCTCTTGAGAATCTGGTTCTACTACGATATCTTCATCATTGGTTCTTGTTTCTAAATTGCTACAAGTTTCCCCTTATTTCCAAAAACATTACCGAAAAAGACAATTCTTTTTCGAATCTCTATGGTGCAATTTTTTTTTGCTGCAAAAAACGTGTTTGTTAACTTTGTCCACATAATCTTGATCTCTTCCGCTGTAACAAAAAATATGTATTAACAACAATATTGTATTTACAGGTTTTTAGTAACCGGAAGTTCGTTTCGTTGTTTGGGATTCATCTACAATATGGGATTTAGTTCAGTACGAAGTATTATCCAGGAAGTATGTAATGCCATAAGAGACATTCCTCTCAAGCTTCCTACCTCATTGTTTGGTCCCTATAATATTTGCTTTTGATGTCGTACAAGCAGGGATGCTCTCTCACTTGGTCAATCAAAGCCGATTCCATTATCAAATTGATAGCTTAATATCTAAATCACAGTCTATAAATGTAAGAAACGTGCAAGTCTAGTGTGCACACTAGGTACACTGACGCGATGGGGCCTGACCCGATGCAACTCGACGGAAATCTGAATCTTTGGAATTGTCTCGCGTAAGGCTGCGTCGGGTAGGATGGCATAGCACTGCGTGCGGTAAATATAACCACTAATATGTAAAACTGTAAGTCAGATATCTATTCTATCAGGTCGCATTGCGTCGCGTTGCATCGCGTCGTACAAATATGTTTCTGCCTTTAGTCTGAAACTGAAACAGTATTATTGGCTCATAGAAAGAAAATCACAACTCACCCTCGAAACCAAACACCTTCTATACAAAACTATTATAACACCGTTTTGGACTTATCGTATCCAACTATGGGAATTATGGGGACTACCAGCAACTCCAACATCGACATCATCCAAATGTACCAAAACAAGATACTACGTATACTAGAGAACGCGTCATGGTATGTACTCAACAGCAAAAAGCTGTTCATAGAAAATAATTCATAGAAATACTAACGCTCTGAGTGTTAAAGAAGTGATCAAAGAGTTAATGCATCCTATCAGGAACGAGTGAAATCACACCCAAACAAACTAGCAAATGATCTAATTAACTTACCAAAAGAAAGTAATAAACTCCAGGTTCAAACCATATAACTTACCCAGTTGATTTTAGTTTTAATTATATTGTTAAAATATTTTTTAGGTTAAGACAAAACTTATTTTTGACTTTTGAAAGGTGAGTACTTACTGGAGTACTCCCTACAAGTCATTTTAAAAGGCTTATCTAATTTATAAATTAAGTAAACTGATAGTTATCCTTCTTCTTAGGGTGCCTGTCCGTTCCGAACGTTGGCGATCATTCTGGTAGTCATTCTCCATGTACCATGCCCTTTCAGAACGTTGATTACCATCATAGCTATCTTAATTTTATTTACTGCCACCCTAAATAGCATGCTTGTATCAACACCATACCAATCTCGCAAGTTCTTTAACCATGAGGTTCTTCTTCTTCCTGGACTGCGTTTTACCTGCTATTTTTCCTTGCATGATATTTTGCTACCTATATTTGGGACCTCTCATTACATGTCCGAAATACTTCAACTTTCTCTGCTTGATGCTTTTTATGATCTCAGTAGTCTTGCTGAGACGTTCTAGTATTGTGGAGTTTCGAACCTTCTACACCCAGAAAACTTTTAAAATTCTTCTATAGCACCACATTTCGAAAGCCTCAAAGCGATTTAGATCGATTTTATTCACAGTCCAGGACTCGACACCATAAAGTAAGAACAAGAACACGTAGCAGCGAAGTAGGTGGATCCTCAATGCCAATTTTGGGTCTCTGTTATATAACACCTTGGACATCCTTCTAAAAGCCGCTCTAGCCTGCCCTATCCTAGATCTAATTTCGCCGTGACTTTCTGCGTTACAATTTAATTGCTGTCCAAGGTAAACGATTTTATCAACTTGCTCAAGTTTGGTATTATTTAAGTATATAGACGGTTTTATATGCTGTTGTTTACTTATTACGGGTATTTTGGTTTTCCGTATGTTCAGATCCAGACCTGCCTCCCTACAACTCTCAACTACACTATTAAGTAGTGTTTGCAGATCTTATTGACTAGAAGCTAGGAGTACTGTTCGTCCGCATATCGCAAATTATTGATGACTTCACCGTTCACAAGTATTCCTTCTTGTTTTTCAGAAAGTGCTTTTCTAAAAATTCTTTCGGAGTAAACGTTGAAAAGCATCAGTGACGAGAGGCATCCCTGCCATACTCCTCTTTTAATATGAAGAGCCTGTGATTCCACACCATCTACTAAAACTGATGTTGTTTGATTCCAATATAAATTTGCAATTATTCGAACGTCTCTGTCGTCCAAGCCAATATCTTTTAGAGCTTCGATCAATATAGAGTGCTTAACACGATCAAATGCCTTTTGGAAGCCAATAAAACAACAGTATATGTCTACAGATATATCTCGACATCTTTGAGCAAGTACGTTCATTCCAAACAGTGCCTCTCTCGTTCCAAACCCGTTACGGAAATCAAACTGTGTGTCATCCAGGTATTCCTCGCATTTATTGTAGATACGACCATGTATTAGCTTCAGAAAAATTTTCAATAAGTGGTTTAAGTAGTGGTAGTCATTAGAAACACTTATTGTCATTAAAGAGAGATTTCGTAAATTAATTTAAAAAAGAATACGCATTTGGTAAAAGTGTTTTAAAACAATATAGATGAATATTGTCGGGACCTGCAACAAGGTCTATTTTGTCGAGAGGAGAGCCTCGATTGTTTCTTAGATACTAAAAGATATATTCTTAGGGTCTTTATTATTGGGAATATGTTAAAAAGAGCGATTCTAAAGATTGATAGAAATGTTTTATTTTTTTAGAAAGTCCGGTGCAAGTCTTTAACTGATCTGTTGATTATCTATAATGACGACCAAGCCTGAACCAGATGAGTATATTTGGTAATAAAACGAGTAAAAAAATTCCATGTACTTTTCTTTACTATTTTTTATTATACTGCTTTCTTCTGCTCTAAACTTTTTGAAATCCATTATGCCCGCTGTGGCGCGAGATTATCTTTATCCAAGAAGTTTAATGAAGACAAAAAATAAATGATAATAAAAAATAACTGTTACAATGATCACTCTGTCCTCTATTCCTAGTACAAAGCTTCTTCCCGTTCCCCGTTGGCGGCGAGCAGACATTCGTCGGGCCGTCGGGCAGCTACAGCCACAAGACCCGACTTGCCTCCTCTACATCCAATTAGTAACTTAATTAATATTGATGCCGCATAAAGAATTTCTATTAGGGTTTAGCTGGCCTTCGGTTCATTAATATTAAGGGTAATTCCGGATCTGTTCTGTATGCTGGGTGAGTTGTGGGAGCCGAGTATGGTGATAATTATTATGGTTCATATTAAGGCGGCCTTCTTGGAACGTTGTCGTGGAGACAATAAAATGAAAACGTGGTATTGAAATGCTGATCAAACACATCAGAAGTGTGGGAATTGTTTTTAAGTCAAATTCACGACAAGCAAGTATCGGAGTGAATTTTACCTCATTTACCTGACATATTCCCAATGTCTGTTTTTTACTTTAATTCAATTTAACTAATCAACTCCTAGGGTTTTTAGCGGAATAATAATTTAGTTTAGTGTGTGTTGAGTGAATGCTTTGTTAGTAAGTAAAGTCGACGTTATTATTGTTACAAAAAGGCAGTTATTATATCCGAACGACTTATTTCCGGGTGAGTGCCATTCCAACAAAGATGAAAATTTTTTTTAATACAAATGTCCATTTCCACTTGGTTTCGAACTCACGACCCCTAGTTTTATAGTTTTAATACTCAATACGTTGTTGGTCTCACCACTGCGCCACCGATGCGTTTATTGCGGTAAGATGTCAGTAAGTCATACTATAGAGTAGGAACAAAGGCAGAGATAATGATCATACAAGCAGTTTTCTTCTTTTTCAGCCTGTTTGCATTCAATCCCTTCAAAGACATACGCATGAGTTTTCGCTGTTTTCCACTGTTCTGTTTTATGCTATTTGATGCCAGTTTCTTCCCAATTTTGTTTTGATGTCGACTAGCCACCGTTTTTGTGCTCTTTTTTTACCATGGCTCCAAATAATGTACAATTTTCTCGTCCATCTTTCGTTGTCCTGTCGTACCACATCTTGTAGCCAGTTCCATTTAATTTGTGGAATTAGTTTTTAATGAGTTTCTCTCAGAGAAACTCATTAAATACTTCGTTCGATGGCAGTCGGTATTGTTCTTAATTTATTAGCTGATAACTCTGGAAGCGTCACGTTTCCATTCCATAGGTCATATCTGGTAGGATTTTTTAAGCCCTTTTCTCTATTCGGATTTCCGAATATAGGCCTCTCCTAATTCTCGCCATTCATTTCTGTTGTTTGTGAGACGTTTCCAGATTGGTCCTGCAGTTCTTTTAATATCATCCCTCAAGCGCATTTGCGGTCTTCCTCGTGGTCTTTTGGCTTCATATGGCTGCCAATTTTCGATTTCTTTACTCCATCGGCCATCCTTAAGACGTTCGTTATGCCCAGCCCTTTTCCATTTCAGTTTAGCTGCCTGTTCGACAGCATCATTTACTTTTGTTCTATTACGAGATGACTTCATTGGTTTTATGGTCTTTGAGTGAGATACCCAGTATCTGGTAGGATATAACTATTGATTACCATTTTCGTTAAATTTATTAATATTAAATATTTATTTTTCTACACAACACTGAGTCTTCCTAACTCCTACCGTTGCCTAATTCATTCAGATTCTTTTAGTGATTTGCTGTTTGATCCTGTTTGCTTAGTTTTATCGTGTGACTGTAGCAGTCACAACTGCTAACATATAATTAATTAATATAATTTATTATTAAAATCCTAAAACCCCTCAGAATCCCGTTTATGAAACGTTTATGGGCAATAGCCGATGCGATACGCGGGTGTAATCAACTAAGGTGGTCAAGAGTCGCTCGGCTAAAGGCAGTTTTTGGCCAACAACTCACACTGAGAGGTTTATTTCTCCAAGCCTTTACCGGCACTTTTCGTCTTAAAATCGGGTAGAAAATCTGGGATTGGATTTAATATTTTCCCCGAACATCAAGGGAGAAATTGGAACAAATGATAAAGAATCTTGATTGAAAAACCGACTTCCAAATCTGTAGAAATGAATATTTAAGACCCGACTTCCAAATCTACCGAAATAATTATTTAAAACCCAGGTGAGCAATTAAATCAGTTAGTTTTATAGGCCTATCATTTTATTGATATTTTCATTGTCTTTTGAAATATTAAAAGTGTAAAATCAGAGTTTTCTCATATGTATCATGTGGCCTTGAGCCTAGATCGTTAATTTATCGGACACCTAATTAGTTTTTCTGTTTTTTTTCGTATACCTACTCGGTATAAAAACTTTCATGCCTAATTTACTAGATATTCTTTAAATGCGCAGACGCAATAAATAGACAGGATGACAGTCAGCTGATGAAATAAAATGTTTGTTTATTGTGGTAATTCGATGTAAGAGTATGTGTTGACAGTCATCTTTGGGTGCCTTGATGTTTCTCTAAATGTTATTTTTTGTAGATTTCACCCGATTAGGATAACGTTTAATATTAGAATCAGTTTAACCAAACACCTAATTCAACCCATTGGTAACCAGGAACCGATTGTCTCCAGAACCACAGCGTTCTTCTTCATTCGTTTTTTTTTCGGAGCCTCAAGGATCGTCAGAGTCTTAAGGGGACTTATCCAGGACAGCTGTAGTGTTGTGACAGACATTAACAACTAGTTTCTCAGGGTTAAGGTTTTTCTTGTAATTTACAACTTTGTATATGCATATACCAAGGTTAGTACTTATTACAGTTTTTTGTAACATCTATAAAAGTTAAGTAAATAGTTATTAATTAATTAAATTAGATTCATTGTTAGGGAAGGGGTTCATGATTTTTGTATAGCGATTTTTAAAAGGGAAGGGAAGAAATTTATGATCAGGGTTTTAAAATTATATATATATATATATCTTTCTATATATGTGTATATATATGTATGTATGTATATATATATATATATATATGTATGTATATATGTGTATATATGTATATATGGGTGAGTTTTGTTAGTTGTTAATATTATAAATATATTTGTTACAAGTAGTTTTGCTTTTATTTCAGTTCCTGCTTACAGTTATAATATAGCAGAACAAGGTCAATAGTGTCTTTTCGGTTTTTAAACATTATTACAGGGTATTAAATCAATAGTACTTTATTCCTTGTTGTTCATAACTTCATTTATTTTTTTGTTAATTTCCTTCAGAAATTAGCTGGCGCCCATTTTAGTATTTTCCTAGGCATCTCCGTATATTCTCTTATCTTACCCCTTTTATAGTTCCAGATTTTCCGGTGCATTATTATATTGTATTCTTTTGGATAAAAGGATCTCTTTTCCCCTTATCTCAAAGCCAAATTCTAGTGTAGTGAGGCTAGCCCGAATTCGTGCTTGAGGTTTTGTGTCTCTGTGTTCTTTTAAGCTAAGCCATTCTTTTTATTATAACTTCTTTGCTAGTTCTTCTCTAATTTATCATCTCCTTCTCCATATACCACCCCCTAAACTTTATTTAGGTTTCAATTGGCGCTTTTGCGTTTGCAATTTGGTTAGGTTTCAATTGGCGCTTTTGCGTTAGCAATTTGAGTAGGTTTCATGACCTAGGCGCACATACTCTTTGACACTTTCGATCTCACTTCCATCTAAGTCTATTGTCTATTTCGATTTGTCGTCTGGAACTGTAAATATACAAGGAAGGTGAGAAAAATCACTAAAATAAGGTTATCGGTGAATGCGAAGAAAAAGTGAGATACTAATTCCCTTTTTAATGGAAACCGTTTCGAGCAAATTTTCTTCAGTTCTCCGTGAATGGTCTTTATGGGATATAATAGGCACGTAAAAACAATGTCAAGATATAAAAGTATGTGATGAAATACATTGGAATCAGTCCAGTTCGTCAGTCACTTGGTCCAAGACCATTAAAACAGATGGATATTTCATCGAATATATATTTGAACTAAAATGATTTGTCCTAACGCCATTAGAACTAAAAGATGTTGCCTAAAGGTAACATTGCCTAAAGCCATTCGACCTAACGACACTTCACCAAATGAGACTTAAATTAAACTAAAGTCAGAAAAATTTAATCGATATTATCATCATCATTATCAGTGGTACTAAAGCCCTAATTGAGCCTCGACCTTCCCAAGTCTATTTCGCCAGTCGTTTCTGTTTATCGTCAACCGTTGCCAGTTTGCTGCGGCGATCTTCCTTGCTTCTTCGTCCACACCATTCCTCCATTTTAGTCTTGGTCTACCTCTACTCTATTTGCTGTTAATGCGCTAATAAGGTTCGTCTGGGAGAGTAATTTTTGTTTACTTTTGATATATGTCCAGCTCATCTAAACCTATCTTTTTATAAAATATGTTATTTCCGAACCATTTACTATTTTCTAAAATTTATCGTACTGCTCGAAATTATATCGGCTTCTTCAAATATTATTCTCACAGATTGCACATTATTCTTCATAATATTTGTTTGCTAGCAGTATTCTTCATTTTATGTCTTCAGATTTGTTATTATCGCTTGTGGTGAAGGAATCCAGGAAGGTAAACTTCTTTACTAGCTCAGAATTGTAGTGGTTTAAGCTGAAGGTTTGTTCGGTGTGTCTAGCTTAATCTTTGTTACTCAAGAACGATGCCAACACTTTGGATTTTTGCCATTTAAACTCGTCACCTCTTATAGTCTTTTCTAATATAATTTATTTTAATAAGTTTTATTAATTTATGTGGAATATTAAGTTTATTCATGTCTCCATATAATTTATGTCTTAGTACGTTATTATACGCTGACTTAAAATCTACAAAGAGCTGAAAAGTATCGATATTAAATTCATTGGTTTTTTTCTAAGATTTGAGGTAGCACAAAAATCTGGTCAATTGTTGACCTATCTGACCTAAAACCGTTTTGGTATTCACTAAGGAGATCATCAGTGTACGTACATATATGATGTTGGAGAATATTTTGTATATTGTTTTCAAAAGAGTTATACACCCTGCATTTTTACATTCTAACAAATCTCCCTTTTGTGCAGTGGACATATAATTATAGCTCCTCTGGCATTTGTTCCTCTTCCCAAACTTATATATAATAGATAATAATCTATCTAATATATAGTAATCTTTATAATTATTAGTCATTAATAAGTCTTCACACGTCAGCACAATTTTCTAGAATGATGGTTTATTACATCCAAGAAGAGTACTGAACGCATTGTGCAATCCATCGATCTGATTTTTGAAACCAGGCAACTTGTTCTTTAATCTCTCTTATTGATTCCAACTAGCCAAGCCAAAGTTGTCTCGTGTGTTGTGTTTATAGCCAAGCTGTAAGCCTCAGTTACATACACTCGCCCTCAAGAAATAGCTTTCGAAACATTTGAAACAGACAACTTTCCAAATATCTAAATAAAAAGAACAGACTTACAATCATTTTAATAGTACTTTGGATGTACTAGGTCCCCAGGTAGATGTATCTCAGGGACCCAAGAAGGTTACTTAACCACTAAAAAAGAAATTATAGTTGTTATATTTTATTAACAAACAAATTCTCGATTTTTCGAGTCACATTAAATAGGATTTCGGGCCCGTGCAAAACATCATGCCAAACGATAAGAAGTATTCACTTTAAAAAAGAACAAAGAATGCATATGGCGGAAAAGAGAATGCTTATAGATGGATGAGTGGAGTGACAAAAAAGGTGTTGCACCAACTGATGCCAAATTAAGAGAGCATAATTGTGTCATATGTCAAGACGGCACCTAAAGAAGAAGAAGTTTTTTGTTAATATAAATATATCTACATTGTCAAATCAAGACATTTTTCATCTGCTGCTAAAAAAGATGTAACACCACTTCTGTTTATTGAGATTTCTTTTTTATATTGGGCAAGATATATTATAATTGTCTTAAATGCCTGTTTTTTGTATTTTTGGTTTCTTCAGGGTTTTAATTTCGACCAGTGATCTGCAAATTCTTTGCCTCCTATATGTACCGAAAGGCTTCTGCGGTTAGTACAATTAAACCTAGAGCTAAGATCAATATGATTACATTAACTAAGATTAAACTCAACAGTCTTCTGGGTTAAACCGCATTGGTTATCATTACGCCGAGCTTTCGACATCCTCTTCGACGTCTTCTTTAGGGTTTGCGAGATCTCAGTCTCCCGAGCTCCCAGACACTACTACATTGATCACTAATCAATGCGTTACTGGTGCTGGGAATAGAAGAAGGGTCATTTATACCGTCGATGGTGACCTGGCTTGGGTGGAGGTTGGCGTGGAGGCGGGTGGGGAAGTTAATATGCAAGTAACGATTAGTAAGGGTGGGTTTTCGACTTGTATGCCAACTCTCATCATCCCCCTCCACAAATTAATTCAATCATTAATACGCTTGTTTCCAGATCAATACGCATTTGCGATGATGCAAGTAGACTGCCCTGAGCTCTCCAGTTTAAAACAAGCCCTGATTCAAAACGGTTACCGCGAAAATCACATTAATAGGAGCATCCACGGGCCTCAATCTCCCACTCAATCTCAACCCAAAGACTCAGACCCTTATTATATGAATGCTTTTCTTCCTTACATCACAGGTGTCACTGACAAAATCGACAAAATTCTAAAATTAAGAGGAATAAAGACAATATTTACCCTCCAACAAAAATTTTCATCTCTTGTCCGATCAATCAAAGACAACATTCCAAATCAACAACACCTAGTTTATGAAATTCCTTATGCAGACTGTCCCCTATCCTATATAGGCCAAACAAATCGTAGAATCCAAAATATTATTTATGAACATTCTATTCCTGTTCGCAATTCCGACTCAATATCAACTCTAAGTCAACACCATCTTCATGCAGATTACAAAATTGATTTTGAAAACTTCAGAACTATAGCCCCCATCTGCTTCTATAAACCAAGAATTATCCGAGAAGCCAGAGAAATTGAAAAAAAGCCAAAGTGTCTCAATAAAAGAGATGACGGCATACGGTTACCTTCGACTTGGAGAGTTGTCATCAAGAAAATACCGTATACTCCGGCCGTCGGTCACACAAATCACACTGTCAGAAATGTTCGCGCCCCACCTCCACCCAAGGCACGTCACCATCGACGGTATAAATGACCCTTCCTCTATTTCCGGCACCTGTAACGCTTTGATTAGTCATCAGTGTCTGGGGGCTCGGAAGACTGAGATCTCGGAAGCCCTGAGGAAGACATCGAAGAGGATTTCGAAAGCTCGGCGCAATGATAACCAACGCAGTTTAACCCGGAAGACTATTAATTAAAATAAGACATATATATATATATATATATATATATATATATATATATATATATATATATATATACACTCGCGATCATAAAATCCGGGTCTTCTTGAAAATTTCAAGTTTCTTAAATATTTTTGCCTCTGGTGCAGTAATAACCTTTTTTTTGGCTAATGTATTTTTTATTTGTCGTCAATGTTTGTTTTGAAAGAAAGAAAATGGTTTCTAATTGTTTTTATTAAAAAAACAGAAAACAAATCAAATTGTTGATAAAACAGAAATACGAAAAAAAATGGAAAATACAGAACGTGGTAAAAAATCAGTGAAATTTCAATGACCAATATCATGTATTGCCTTATCTTGCTCTAATAACCTCTTGCAGATGACCGGGCATACTCTCAATTTTTCTCCGGATTACATGTTGTGGTATGTTATTCCACTCTCTCGCTAACAGATCCTTAAGCTCCTGTGCGTTGTTAGGAGGAGGTGTATGGGTTTGAATACGTTTTTTTAAATCGTCTCAGAGATGTTCGATGGGATTCAGGTCCGGAGACCTAGCTGGCCAGGGTACCGTCGTAATTCCAACTTCGTTTAAGTATTACATACTGACCCTGGCAACGTGCGGTCGCACGTTGTCTTGCATAAAAACGGCGTTTTCTCCAAGCCCTGCCATATTGGGCATAACATGTTCTTCCGGAATCTCCGTAATGTACCTTCGTGCAGTTAGGGACCCATTTTCGATGAAGAGTAATTCTGTGTGGAAGTCGGAAGATATACCTCCCCAAGCCATCACCGAGCCTCCACCAAATGGCATTCTTGGAGCAATGCAAGCTTGTGAAAATCGTTCACCGGTTCTCCTCCAAACTCTTACACGTCCATCGGATCCAGTTAGGCAGAAACGGGATTAATATGAGAATAACACTTTGCTACAATCGTTAATTCCCCAATGCGCGTATTGTCGAGCAAAAGCTAGTCGTGCAACTCGAGGCACCGGGTGAAGTGGCGGTCCTCTAGCCATTACCCGAGAAGATAGTCAAGAAGAATAAAGTCTTCTTCTGACTGTTGCAACACTAAAATTGCGATTTCGTACTTCCTCTAGACGATTTTGATGCATAACCGCATTTGAGGTCCGGTTTCGTAAAGTCTGAAACACAAGGAAACGGTCATCTAGTGCCTTGGTCGTTCTTTTTCGTCCAGAGCTAGGTCGCCTGGTTAGCAAACTTGCCTCCTGAAAGCGTTGAAGCACTCGTTGAACCGTAGAAAGGCTTACGCCAACAATTCTTGCGACTTGCCGTTGAGTGTGACCGTCTTCCACAAGTGCAACAATTTGTGCCGTTTCAACAACAGTCAAAGGCATTTTTGTCAAAAAATAAACACTAATAATGGCACTAATAAACACTAATGGTGGCAATAATAAACGTTTATCCGTTGCATTTGAACAGAAAGTCGAAGTACAAACGAGACATTTAAAACAAGCGGAGTTACAGGTAGCGTTCATTTTGGGAAGTGTGCACTTAACCGCGAAATCGGCACTATTGGAATTCTTTGTTACAAAGGAAATCGCAACAATTCTCAGAAACATGCATTAGTTTGTATTTGTGTTATTATTATTTACGATAAAGCTCGTTAAAAATGAAATATCTGAGATTTTCAAGGTGACCCGGATTTTATGATCGCGAGTGTATATATATATATATATATATATATATATATATATATATATATATTGTTCACTCCAATATGATAATTTTTTCGTAAAGTTATTTTAATTATTTATTTTTTATCTTTTTACCTTTTTTCCTAATTCCAGTAATAATCATCTTCTGCATCTCCTTAATTAATTTACGAAATTCGGCATTCGATTTGGTAGATAACTTCCTAAGTCCACCGCTTAATTTTCAGATATATACCCCTGAAAACCTTGTGAACTTTTTCCTTTTGTTATCCGCTTTTATTTTGGATTTTCATTTCCGCGAGTAATGAATTCCGTTCCAGATTTTTCATCGACTTCCTGATCAAGGTGAAAATTTGAATTTCGTCAAATTAAAATCGAAATCAATGTAGAAGTAATTTGGTTCAGTATTTGGAGAGAGAAAAATCGGAATCGTTAATTGAGTCTTCGATGTTCCAGAATGAAAATAAATTACAGGTTTTGATGTTCAAAACGCGAAAATACATTACTTATTTATGTATAGAGGTTATGATATATTCTAGAAGTGTATTTCAAAAAAGAAAAATATAACAGATAAAATCAGATCGAGCAGTGTTACGTATAAAAAGAGAAAGCGATATGGAATTATATATGTATAATCGTTATATAATATATAGTGTTACCATTGTTTATTGACCTGGGAGAAACTTGCCTATATACCCTATAGTTTGCAGACGATCAAGTCCTTATAGCCAACGATAAAGAAGACCTGACATATATGGCCAGAAAACTACAGGAAGAATACAAGAAGTGGGGTTTAGAACTCAATACACAAAAAACAAAATATCTCCCAATAGGCACAGAACTATCCAACATTCAGATGGACACAACCGAAATTGCATTCTGCACTGAATATACCTACCTAGGAATTGATTTCGACACCACAGGCACAGACAATAGGGAAATTAGAAAACGAATAACCCAGGCCCGTAGAACAATTGGATGCCTTAACGGAGTTCTTTGGAGCTCAGAAATTGGTAAAAGACGAAAATACAATATATATGAATCTCTCATAAAAACCAGCTTAACCTATGGTACAGAGACATGGAGACTAACAGAAAGCAATAAAAGAAAACTCGAAGCAACAGAAATTGATGTATTTAGACGATCACTTCGAATATCTAGAGCAGACAGAATTAGAAACGATGAAATAAGAAATCGGATGGGGGTAGATGGATCACTGGCAACAGACATAGAAAGGAAACAACTTATATGGTATGGCCATGTTCAAAGAATGCCAGAAACAAGACTACCAAAAATCGCCATGAAATGGATACCACCAAATCGTAAGAAACGAGGAAGACCAAAAAGAACATGGAAGGAGGGAATAACAAAGGCAATGAGCTCCCGAGACTTGACCGAAGAACAATGGAATGATAGAAATTCGTGGAAATTAGGCATCGGACAACGACGCAAGACGTTTTGAAACCGATATATATATATATATATATATATATATATATATATATATATCTATATATATATATATATATATATATATATATATATATATATATATATATATATATATATATCTATATATATATATATATATATATATATATATATATATATATATATATATATCATTGTTTATTCGAATACAGCCTCTGTAATTATAATACGTGTTACAAATGATAGTGATATCATGTCCGTTCAACTTCATATGTTGGAGAATGTCAATTAATTTTTGATGTTTGATTCTATCAAGTATTTCATAATCAACAAAGCATGTATAGAGGTTTCTCTTCACTTCCAAATATTTCAACGATTAACGTTAGTTACAGGATTGCAACTCTTGTTTCCGTATCCTTTCTGAAACCATACTGTGAGCGGCTGAGATATTCATAGATTTTTATACGAAAATGGTTGCGTTTCGATTCAATTTGAGTTTCTTACTATTCCCTGACACGTGTTTCTGGGTCTTCCCGTCATCAGAGAGAGCTTGTAAGAAAACTATTTTCGTATATTTATCGTTCTTACTCGACGCAATGAGTACAAGAAAGATGGTAATTTATATGAGTAAATTGTTGATGCATAGTGGAATATAAATATTCCCAGCATCGCTCTTAATGGCTTGATTAAGCGTGAGTATACAGTTTACTTTAATTGCTATCGACACATTTAACTTCATAGATTTTTGTTGTAAATATGTTTAAAGATAATTCTCCTGAAAATTTTTGTTACGTGAGTCATCAGAGATGTGGTTATGTGATCATCAAAATTTTCTTGCCTTATGCTTCTTAGGTACTGGTATATATGTTGTTGTGAGCCAGCCTTCAGGTAGTGTCTCATTTTCATATACTCAATTAAAAAAGCTTGCCAGATATTTTGCTGTAGCAGGACTTAAGTTTTTGTGTTCGGCCACCGTTGCATCTTCACCGAGTACCTTCTGTGCTTTTGTTTCAGTTATAGTCAGCGTTAGCTCTGAGGAGAGAATTGCCAGTCATAGTTTATATTAACTTAAGGACTTTGTTGGTCCCCCAAATTTGTTATTCTTCATCGGCATTTAACTTTATTTCATTGTTTTCATCAGTTATTATTGAAAGACTTTTAGGTTTCTACAGGCCTGAAATCTCTTCATTTTCTTGTGTAATTCTGTGTCTATATCTTAAGCCTTGAGGTGTTCTAGCCTCCATCAAATCTAGTATATCATTGATCATCCTGTCTTACTCCTAGATATTCGACCTCATTCGCCTCTTTGACAGTTTCTCCATAAGTAACAGGCATCCAGATGTTATCTAGGTTCGGTCTCCTTATAAAACTGACTACTATTGTTTTGCTAGCGCTAGCAGAGAGTTTTTCCTGTCGCATCACCTAGTCAGGATATTTAATATTCGTTGGAGTGTGCTGCATAGAACATTTCCATATTTTTCTCTTACTATAATTACCAGATCATCCGTAAAGGTCAATGTCCATTCCTCCTACAGTGCTCGAATACTTTTCGTACCACGATAGAAAGGGGATCTGTTGTGACTCTATCATCTGAGAAGTATGCAGAGCATACGACTATGTCTCGTCTGGCCACTTCTTCTTATATAGTGATTTAAGCTGCGATCTTCAGTGCAGAAACCTTAAAGTTAAGTGGGATTAATATCTTTAAGTAAAATACATGCTCTGGGATTTATTTGGTTTGAGTACCTTATTTATATAGTATTTTAGCTGAGATGGATCCTAGGTCGCCAATTCGGCCTGTTCCAGTATATCAAGACTCCTTGATGAGTGCGACATTGTAGCTTTATTTACGAATTTTCTGCCAATTGTATAGAAGTAGCGTTGGCATGCTGAAGATTCGCCTTTATAAATTTAACCGGCATTTCCTCTTGGAGGGTCTTTTACCCAGTCTCTTTGGTAAAACCAGCCTTATCAGCTTCACTTTCACCTTTACCTCAAGAAGGTAATTAACTTGGTCTTTAGAGAGGTTTCCAATCACCTTTTTTCTTCATTTTTGCGGTTACTGGCCTTGTGATAAAGAGGATGACTCCTCTTTTTCTATGACCGATCCGCTTAAGTTTTCCGGAGAAGAACCTTTTTCTTCTTATTTCTGTTTTCTTCGGTCTTAATTACTCAGTTGAAGAAGATAACTCCTCCTTTTTTCTCGTGGCAATCTTTGGTCTGATAACCAAAGCCGAAGAAGGGCTGAAGTTAAATTTCTCCAAAACCTTCATATATGGATCGTTTATTGAGAAAGTGTAGGTATTTCCTGGACCAGTCTTCTCGCAGTGGAGTACATTTAAGTCCTGCATTTTCAGCCTCAGATTCATCTTCCTTAGTCTGTTAGGACTAAGATTTTTCAAAAGATATTGAGTACACTGTAAATCAAAAACAAATGTGGGCGGTAAAGAAGATGTTACAATATATCAGAATGAATGTAATTTAATAATATTATGCTGATTTTTATTATGTGCAAACATAAATACATATTTTATCATTGTATAGGGTCGTTTCTTATATCCCATACTAATTAAACTATTAATAATATAAATAATTAACTTATCATCATCATCATCATAGTTAACTTGACAATCCTCTCTGGATCCTGGCCTGTTCTAATATTCGTCGCTATTCGTTTCGGTTTTTTCTGATTTTTCGTATCCCTATGTCGGTCTCAACTCCATCTAACCACCTAATTAACGGTCGGTCTTTGCTTCTTCTTCCTATTGTAGGTATTCCTGTTGTTGTACAAAAAGGGTTCATAGGGCTGGTTCAAATAAATTAGGATATGTGGTAAAAGGTTATATAGATTATAGCAAATTAAGTTTATACAAAGTCTTACCAATTCTTCTTCTGCACACACACTCGCGGTATTTACAGGCTTTCACTCGCGGTCGTTCTTCATACGGGGAATCTGTCCGGGTACCGGTTTCTGAACACGTGTCTCGCGGTACTAACACTGAGATCACGAGATATAGCACATTTGCGTCTGTACACGATTTAAAACAGTATTTGCGGTATTTTTCGCGTAACTATAAGCGGGAGAAAGATTAGAGTAGAGAGAACACCCCTGTCACCAATGACAGTCAACAGGGAAGAAGAGTGTCTGTTCTCAGCGCTAGACAACAGGCAAGAGCGAGGTCTTTCTTGTTCGCTATTTTACAACTGTCTGTATTTTTAATGGAGTGGGGTTGAAACCTGAGTAGGAAGGGTTGAAGAATGGGAAATAATTGTAAAATTGTGGTAGAATGATAGTTGGTAATACAGCGAAAAAATGACATGATTTTTCGCATGTGAAAAATTGAACACCTGTCGCTAGCTTTTTAGCAGTCGTATTGTCTGGCATTCGTTCGTATTATATGTCCAGTCCATCTATGTCGCTGTGTTTTAACGAACGTTACATCTGCGCATATTTTGCGCTTGAATATTCCCAAAAGTCGTTTATCCTTTTGCGTTAGAGTTCATGTTTCCGCCCCCATGTTTCCGGCTTCATCAGTTTATATAATAATTTTAGCTCTTCTTTGAATATTTCTAGAGTAGATTTGTTTTTGGAGTTCATAGTACGTCCCATTCGTACGGTTTATTCGTCTTTTAATTTATTTGTTTGTTTTTTTGGTAGTAGTCACTAGAGAGCCAAGGTATGTGAAGCTGTCAACACGTTTAAATACATGATTTCCTAAGACTGTTTCTCGCTTCTCATTTGCTTGTAACCAACATGTACTTGGTTTTGTCTTCGTTGATAACTAGCCCTACCTGTTTCTATTGCTCAACATCTCGCTTGATACGCCCTATTATGTCAATATCATCAGCGTATGATAAAGTTTGTCTCGCACTGCCTTTTCCAAGACGATGTTAAAAAGGAGGCAAGCCAGGGCATACCTTGTCTGACTCCATCTTTTATCTCAACGGATCGGGAATTCTCTCCCTGTATTCTAACGCTTGCTTTTAAGTTAGACATTGTCATTCTCGTTAATTGGATAAGTTTTTATGGTATACCAAACTTACAAATGCGGCCTTGAAGTCAATGAATAGGTGATGGGTTTTAATGTTAAATTTTAATGTTTTTTCGAGGTTATGTATTATTTAATGAATCTCGACAATTGTTGATTGTTTTGGAGTGAATCCGGCAGGGAATATTTGCTAGTATTTTGTAAGCAGTTGTTAACAGTACTATAATTAACTTATAAATATTGCAATTAAACCTTTACGATCCGAGTTTTCTGACCTGAGTTGTTGGGCCTTCATCTGCTTTTCTTCTTCCTGATAATTGCAATCTATGTGTGATTTAGACTTCCACAGAAGTAGAAAATAGTGTAACGATAAGACTACCAAAGAGAATTGAAGTACTATTGTAAAAAATAATACCTCAATTAACCTCAGTATCATCTCAATAATACCTCAGTATCTCAAGTGTGAGTTCGTCTTGTCTTAAACTAGGGATTGAACCTGAGCTCTTAGCTGATAGCAAATAAAACAAATTTGAACCAAACATATCTATTAAAAAAAAAATAAAAAACTATAATTAACCCTGCCAAAGCTTAACAATTAATTCGTGAGGATGATACCTATGGCATAGATAGGCTGCTTATGTGTCCTCCCAATTAGATGTTATGTTGTAACATGTGGATATGGACTCCTGATTAAGTGGTTGAAAAAAATTTGCCAATAAATTCTTCAATATATTCTTTGATATGGTCAATAAATTTGAATGTTTTCAATGTTCCCTCAGTATATTCTTCGATATGGTCAATAAAATATGGTCTTGAATGTGTTCAATAAATTTTCATACAGACCAGAGAAATGTTGCAGACCATAAAAATGAAGCTTATTATAATTCCTACCTTCTTTTATAAATTTCAATTATAAACAAAACATAATCCCACCATTAAAGGTGATTGACAGAAAATAGGAAGGGACTGCTTGAAGTTAACACAGATATCCTAGGATGTTCCTATACGATGGAATTAGCTTGTCTGTCAACACAGAACAGAAGATTTAGTCTCCCGGACAGAAAAATAGAGAGGGCGAATATTTATTCTATGGGACAGAAAGAGAGAGAAAAGAAAGACAGAGGCAGAAAAGAAAAACAGAGGGCGCCAACTACTTTTTAAAGAAAAAATAGTAAAAACAAAGCTGGGGGTAAAAGAATTAATAAATTAATAAAGAAATTAAAATAAAATAATTATTTAAATATAAATTAATAAAGATGTGACATTTATAACTTTACAAAAGTAAAGCAAATTGAAGGAATTCCAAAAACTAGTGGATAATGTAAAGCCTCGATTTTCTCCCGTTCGTATTTATAAACGTCTTAATTTTGGGGTAAAATAATTTTTGATATACATATAATGTTCTTGTATTATTTACATGAATTTAACTGGACTATATATAGTTTTATCTCTTATCAGGATTTCAAAACAACATAATATTGTGTAGAAAATATAGCAAATTTTTACAATTTTGGGAATATACGTAATTTGGAGTTTCATCAGTTATTTATATTACATATTTTAGTCTTTTACAAACGGTTTATAATAATTTATAATGTATATATAATTACAAATTTTCGATTAACAATTTTCCATTGAGTTTACTACGGTAACGTTGATTTCTCCATCCGGTATATCTCTAAAATTCCAGCAATCCTGGAATATGTGTATTTCATACATGATTAATGTTGTGTACAAAATCAAAATAAACAAAACGTCTTCTTATTTTAAGATACTTGCATTTATAGTGTGCTCTTAGAGCATCATAAACGAGATTACCAACTCGACAGTACAGTTACCGCATCAAAGAGAGTAATAATGAATAGAGGGGGAACCTACAAGTAATAAATAATAAGGCTTTGAATCGCTCCCCGAGGTACTCCATTATCTCCATCTCATCTATTTCCTGTTAGATCGTCAATGAAGATTTACTTGCGTGGTGCATGCATTTGCAAATAAATCATCTAATTATGCAATATACTGAGTGGTATTTTTACCTTATTATCGAGAGTATTTACATCAATTGTTACAGTACACGAACTGTTTTAATAGTATGAGGAAGAATCAGTTTTAAAAGAACAATAATTGAAATTAATTGATGGTTTTTGCCATAATTTCTAGCCAACGCCTTATTTAAAAAAAAGTACAAACTGCGCGTGCATGGTGGGTGGGGGGATTGAATATCTCAACCGCCTGGTTGCTGATCTCAAGCCTAGATAATCCAGGTGCGTTGAAACGATGTGCCTGATTTTGGATCAAGCCAAGAAAAAAAGATCTGAATTTCGATTTCTAGAAAATACAAGGGGATTAATAAAATACAAAAAAAGATCAAGTGTGGAAACAGATTTCAAAATTTAATGGATGTGATGGTAAACGAACAAAGAAAATGCACACAGAGAAAAGAACAGCTAATGCATTTCTACAGTGGTAAACAGAGAGTTTTTTTATTTTTGAAATACTGAAGAGGTAAAACTATATATATATATATATATATATATATATATATATATATATATATATATATATATATATATATATATATATATATATATATATAGTCCAGTTAAATTAATATCAACAATAGAAGAAAATACCTCAAATAATATATACATACTTGTTAAACTGTTTGTTCGGGCTGTTAGGCCGTTGTGTTCTCGACTAGTTCTCGACGTTTCGCCAACACTATGTGGAATGGTATATGTGGGAACCACGAAAAGACACATAAACACAAGGATAAACGAACATAAAAGCTATTGTCGTTTAGGAAATATCGACAAATCTGCCGTTGCCGAACACGCTTTGAAAAGCGGAGAACATCGGATACTGTTTGAAGAAACGCAGATGCTGGATAAAACATCACAGTATTACCCACGGTTGTATCAGGAAGCGGTGGAGATATATAAGCAATCAAATAATTTTAATCGGATAGAGGAAGGACTAAAAATCAACAAAACACGTTACCAATATTAAAATCCACAACAACACTTCCCGAAGTAAAACACGAAGAAAGAAAAGCCACTACAAACGACGACACGCCCCCTCACCCAGTGGTGGATCCTAGGTGGGGGGTCACGGGGGTCATGACCACCCCCAAAACAAAATTAAATATCAATCAAATAATCGTAAAAAAAATATTTAAAACCCATCAACCCTATAAGCAGGGTTGCCCCAAGTCAAGAGTTGAAATAATTCAAACTCATTTATTGTAGGGGTAAGTGTAGAATTATACGGAAGCCTTTTTAAATTGCTCTTTAAAAAAAATCAACAATTCTAAATACAGTAATACCTCGATTAACAACTTTACTTCCGCGAATTCAGAGTTGCGCGATTTTCAAATTTTGACAATTCGTCATTTGAGTGCCAGAGAATCGTTCGATTATCGATGTGATAGAATTACCGTTCACACATTATTGCTCATTTAATGTACATGGCATGACTTTTCGCACGAAATCGGCTCATTTTTATTTTTTATTAGGTATTTCTTATCTTCAGTTTTGTCTACGAATTGGTTGTTTGTAATTTGGATATGTATTGTAATTGTTGAGACTGTATAATTTATCTATATTAAATATCAAAGTGAATATTGTTGTTGCATTAGCTCTGTCTGATACGTTAGTGAATACAAATAAAGGAACTGGGGGCTGCTGTCCAAGGCATTTGTGAAACAGTAGCTTGTCTTAGTGATGTTTAACTAATCCCAGAGGACAATGGTCTAACAGCACGAACAAACAGTTTAACAAGTTAGACGATGGCCTTAACTGCTGTAGAAGTCTGAATCACACATAGATTACAATTACCACGAAAAACAGAAGTAGATGACGGGTCAGAAAACTCGGATCGCGAAGGTTTAATAGCAATATTTATAAGTTAAATATCTTTGATAATTTTCTAGATTAAAATCTTTTTTTATTATTACATTGCATGTTTACAATCTACTCTATACGAAGAGTAATAAGTAAATAATCTGTTAGTAAATTAACGTGAGTTAGGTACTGTCCAGTGACGGTTCTCTAAGTATTATTGCGGTAGGTCTTCTGGCCATACTCTCTTCAGTCTTCTTTCGGCAAGTCGTTGGGTGAATTAATTATTTATCAGTTCTTTGTTGTGATCAGTGGTGCGATTTTTATATTTTATTGAATGATTCTTTATTATTTATGGAGCTTTACTTACCATATGGAGTATTTTGGATTGGAATGTTTGAAGTATCTTCGTATTTAAAGGTTTACTGCAGCCCCATAGTTCTATTCCGTATGCCCAAACTGGCATGAGTATAGCTTTGTACAGAAGCAGTTTATTTTCAAGAGATAATTGAGACCTCTTAAATAGCCAGTTCATATTTTTTATTCTAAAATCTAGTTGTTTCCGTTTAGTTTTAATGTGCGTTTTCCATGTGAGTTTTTCATCCAAATGCAATCCCAAGTATTTGACTACTGGTTTTATGGGAATGAGTGTACTATTAATAAAAACTTGTGGACATGTAGATTTTCTTGTTATAAAAGTAATTTGTACTGATTTGCTGGCATTAACATTGATTTTCCATCTCTTTTTGAATTGGTCTAAATGATTTTGTACTTTTTGTTACGTTATATTAGGGTCGATATCCACTGCCAAGATTCCCGTGTCATCGGCAAAAGAAGGTATCATTGCTGGTTGGAACGTCTGCTGTAAATATCAGATACAGAGATGGGCCCCGAACGCTACCCTAGACTGTATGATGTGATAATTTGATGTCTTCAATTCTGACTTGGAAGTAACGCTCAGTAAGATACAATTTTAGTGTAAAGTATGTATATTGGTCTGTTAGGTTTAATTTCAGTTTGTAGAGGAGACCTTTATGCCATACTCTATCAAATTTCGTTGTATATCGAAAAACACTCCAGCGCAAAACTTTTTTTAATGGTTGAGTGTTCACGTCTAAATCCGAATTGGTGTTGTGGTATAATTTTGGTTATGGAAACAATTTGCTCGATTTTATGTAATAGTAGTCTTTCTAATACTTTCGACATTATTGGAAGTAGGCTTATAGGGCGATATGAATTTCTTTGTGTTTCGGGCTTACCTGGTTTCGGAATCATAGTAATTTGAGCAAATTTCTATTCTATTCTATTGGAAAGTAGCAAAGACGTAGTATGCTGTTGTATATTATTGTTAATAATATCACTGTTTACTCGGTAGCTTCTGAAGTAATTCTCCTGTGATCAAATCATAGCCAGGAGGTTTCTTAGGATTTAGCATTTTTATTTGTTGTCGAAACTCGGAGTAAATGATGACAGAGGACGAGATAGTTGACATGGAGTTTCGAGGTCATTCTTATATTATTATCTTCATAGATACTCTTATCTGGTGCTGAGAATACAGTTGCAAGATGCTTTGCGAATACTGTGTTTTTTTTCTGCTTTTGTGCTGGCCCAGGTCATATCTATTTTTCTTAAAGGTGAATTTGTTATTGTCAGTTCTTAAAATTTTTTTTTAGCTTTCCATATAGAGTGGTCTCATGTGAGAGGTTCGAAACATAAAACTGGAAAGATTCGTTTTTTCTTTATGTAGTGATGTATTTAGTCTATGACTTATTCTGTTAAGGTACGTTTTATTTAGTGAATTGCCATAGGCGTCGAGCTCTTCTTTTTTCTGCTATAAGTTCTTTTATATGGAGAGGGGGGGATATTACGGTTTTCTTGCACACTTCTTTGACGTTGTGGTGTTGCTTCCCATCCTGTTGTTTGTAAAACTGTTGAAAAAATAGTCTACTGCTTTGTCTACATCTTGGTTTTGTTTTATCTCAATATCTAGTCTAATCTTTGTATTTACAGAATTTTGGAAAACATCAAATTTTGTTTTTTTAGTTGTGAGTTTGGGTGGTGGTGTTCTCCACATTACGTGTGTGTTTAAAGTTATTATTATAGTACTGTGGTCTGATGTTAAATCGAAGTTTGACTCTATTACACTATGGATGTCAGCTATCTGGGTTCATTTATCAGCTATTACATCTGTGATTTTGTTGGGAGTCCGTAGGCCAATGTGTGGGTTCTTCCGTTGATAAGTATCTTTTTGTTGAATGATATTCATTAATGCCCGACCTTTAGGCGTGATTAATCTGGAACCCCATGTGGTGTGTTTGGCTTTCCAGTCTCCTGCTACTATAAATTTGGATCCAAAAGTTTTTATGAAATCATGATGCTGTTCGCTTGAGATGGGATGTTTAGGTGGGCTGTAGATTGATACTATACTGAAGGAGGTGTTTTTTTCGATTTTCATGATTTCTGCTTGGGTTTTTTCCATAATATAAGGTTGGATTGCATAGTGTTTAATTTCTGATTTAATAATAATGGCAGAGCTTGCATGTGCTCCTCCGTCTGAATGGCTTGCATAATACACAGTATAGTAAGGTATCTTAAAATGTCTATATTATTCATTTTTAAAAAGAGTAATATCTCTAGTATATGGTTTAAAATGACATTAGCATTACACGACGCAATTTGTAATGACTTGAAAGTTATTTTGTTAATGACTGTAGTTAACCTGGTTAAAATCATGTTATTTTGATTTAAGAGTTAAGAGAACATATTTTTGAATTCGTTTAGCAAATTTAATAGTTTTTCTGCTATTTCATTGTTGTTATTTTTAATATATGCATTTATATTTTCAATGACAGCATCTTTATAACTGATCCTGTTAAAATTATCAGCATGATGTTGGGTAGGTATATTTACATTAGGACTGTTTACAGGATTTGGAGTGATTTGTTTTGATTTGTAATTGTGTCTCACATTTAGTAGTTTACGATAAACAGAACATCCTCAATAATTAGAAGGATGGTTTTCGTTTCGGAAGTTTCGGGCGTGTTTTTGGTTTTTTACAGTCCTTTGTGCAAATCAAAATCATGTGATTTGAATTTCTTTATAAACTTTTGAGCACCCTTGTATCATGTAAAATTTGTTTTACCATTTATCGTTTTAAACATATTCCTATTTTTATGAATACCAAATGTTAACTGTTCTAGCATCTTCGAATTCAGAAGAGTAACATTTGAGCCGTGGTCATAAACTCCACAAAATTCTCTATTATTTAGGAATATTTTTAATTTGATCAATGGTAGCAAATCTAGTTTATTTGGTCAGTTACTGTTTAATTTAATGTCTTCTGTATAGCAATATTAGTAACATATTTAATATTATATGATTTGTCTTCTTGTGTTGATTTTCGATCTTTTTGTTTTAAAAAGCATATTACTTCTGGATGAAACCGTCCAGGGAATCATTTTTTATCACAATATTGACAAAGTTTATTTTCTGGATTTAATTTGATAGGTATGTGGTCATCGTTGGTTTTGTATGTGATTTATTTTTCGATTTTATAACTAAACTTTTCAGTTTTCGTAATTCACCTATCAGTTTTTCCATTGTTGCAACGTCAACTCTATTAACATTATCTTGTATATAAATTGGCATGTCTACCTATCTCTATCTAATTAGCCTTCTTCGGTCCATCTTTGGACATAGGCCTTCCCGATCCTTTTCCATTCTTCTCTGTCTGTCGCTACAGTCATCCACCTAGAGCCCACGTGCTTCTTGATATGATCTGCAAATCTCATTTGGGGCCTTCCTTTGCTTCGTTTATATTCCCACGGTCTCCAACTTATAAGAATTTTGTTCCATCGGTCTTCTTTTTATCTTATATTATGTCCGGCAAATGTCCATTTCAATTTTGCAACTTCTTGTCTAACATCTTTCACTTTTGTTTTCTCTCTTACCCACTTGTTTCTCTTTTTATCCATTAGTCTTATGTGCAACATTTGTCTTTCCATTGCTCTTTGGGTTTTTATGATTTTGTCCATGTTTGCTTTTGTAAATGTCCACGTTTGGGAACCATAAGTGAGAACAGGGAGTACGCATCGATTGTATATGATGTCTTTTTATCTCTGCTGTTTGGTTTTCTTTGTTAAGTTTTATAGTTTGACCCAGATATATATATATATATATATATATATATATATATATATATATATATATATATATATATATATATAATCCTGAATTTGTTCTATTTTATCTTGTCCGATCCTCATTGTGATGTCTTCATCTATATTTGTTATGATTTTGGTCTTGCTGTAATTCATATTAAGGCCTATCTTTCCAGCTTCTACGTCCAGTTCTTTCATCATTTCTTGGCATGTCTGTCACAATTAAATCAATTAGTATATCAACAGGAAAATCATTTGTTACATTTAATAATACATTTTCTTTACGAAATGCATAATCAACAAGATAACAACCAATATACCTAAAAGAATAAGCTTCCATATGTTCATGCCAACCTGTTTCACAAAAATTATTTAAAGAAAGAATTTTCCATACTTCAAAACTATTATCTAAGCTCATGTTATTATTATAGATTTAAACCATTCCTTTGCTATTCCATCAAGGAGCAATGTGTAATCATAATCTTGTCTTTATCAGCATCTACTTTACATTGCAAACATTCTGATTCGAAGGTCTCGAGCGTTGAAGTTATTGGAACGTTTTTTCCATAACAATTTCGAAGTACAAAATCATCTTTTATTTTTTTATAGTTGCTCTTTTCAATTTTAGGTATATTTATATCACTAAATTTCTGGATTAACTCGACTAATGAATAAGATTGTTCAATTGATTCTGTCTTCTCATACATTGGTGTTAAGGTCTGTTGTATTCGGGCATTTTCTTTTACCTTAATCACTTTTTGTACACATGTTCTTTCTAAAGCTGTGTATTTTTGAATATTTTAGATTTAGTTTCTCCTGTTGTAAAGCTGGTGATGAGAGTGATGTCGAAACGCCTCCTTAATTTTATTAAATAAAAAATTCTTTTACAATTTGTGATTTCACTTGGAGATTAGTAATCGATATTAAAATTTTGTTGTTGGGACAAAAGTAAATGGTAAATTTCTTGCTTATAATAAACTTCCACGGATGAATGACTGATAAACTATTAATCATTTACTGCATAGATGAAGGCCTAGTTTTAAGACGTTTCACGTTCAACTAATAGCCGTATCCGGGAATAATCCTCGACGAAAATCACGGGAATTCCCATCCACTTTCTAATTATCCGTTCAAAGCGAGATCCTCCGAGAGACAAATCGTCGCCCCGGTAACTAGATCTGCGAATAGACCACCATAATAGCCAATTAACAATGCAGATTTAGTTGTTACAGCAAATATTATTATGACGTTCGCCTTGCGAGGCAGAGTGTATGTGAGTTCTCTCTCTTTTAGATGAACTACACAGTAAAAAGTAAACTGTAATGAAAAACATAAGAGTACACGTACTTCAAGTTTTGACTTAAAAATATTAATTTGGGAGTTTTAAGGCGATCCACTTGAGATAATTCCAACTCTGAGATAATCTTAAAAGCTGATCTGCATAGTATTTCAATATATTATGTTAAAGAGTCTCTTTTCGTTTGTAGTTATGAAATTTCAAATGTCAAATTTGACTGACTTGGTATCTTACAGATTATTCAGAGTCTACAGAGTACGCAAAGTGGTTGTTGTGTATGTGGTGGTTATGTAATGCCTTATTGAAACTTTTGTATTTTGTAGTTCTTGTATATTTTATTTCATAAATTAAGAACAATGCATGATTTACTGACTAACATCAAAAGTGGTTGATTCATTGGCATACGTCAAAAGTACATGCCAAAGTACTCTCCTCCTCGTAAGGAAATACTAAACTCATAAGGTTAATAAAAAAAAACATAACATACAGTACTTACAAGTTTAGCATTACAGGTTTCTTTATTGTACGTTGAGACCTACGTAGTACAGGGGCTTTATCTGAACTAGCTGCAGGCATATTACAAGAGGTAGTAGTATTATCTGAACCATGTATATCCCCATTTTCGGTTACTGAACTAGAAGATGGTGCACCTTCATTTGACACAGAAGTATTTGTACTATCACCATTTTGACCCAGGTCATGATGTTGTGTAGGTTGTATATTAACATGTATAGATGTGTTTTCTCCTATAGATCTGATTTGATCTATACGTCTTTTGCATATTCTTGTATCTTCTATCTGTATAAGATAGTGTAATTTCCCCACTTTGCGTTTCACTTTATTAAATTCCCATTTGTCAGCATGAATACAAGCACGAGTTTCTACTCTCTCTCCCACCTCAAGTTTCTTACCTTAAGATGGTTTTGATTTTATACTGGTATTGTATAAAATGGTTTCAATAAATCTAAGGGTGTTCGGATCTCTCTTCCAAACATCAGATTTGATGGACTTATACCAGTTTTGCTATGTGGGGTTCGTCTATAATTTAGTAATAATTTGTTGAGCTGTAACTCACTTTCATTATTATTTTCTTTTTGTGCTCGTAAAGCTTGTTTAAATGTTTGTACGTACCTCTCTGCCATTCCATTTGTAGTTGGATGATATGAAGCACTGAATTTGTGGCAGATTCCATTTTGCTGTATAAATTGTTTAAAATTCATAACTAGTAAATGTCTGTGGATTATCTGAAACTGAAAAATTTGTAACTCTAAATGTACAAAAAATTTTCATTAGTAAGTTTATGGTAGTTTTACTTGTCAAATCTTTCATAATATGTATTTCTGGCATCAACTAAAATAAAGTAGTACTAGCGGACCAACTCGACATCGAGTTTTGATGTAAGTTTTGCTGATATTTAAGAGGGGCGGAGTCTAACGATCCATCGTTTCCGTCGCCTGGTGTAAATGTTCCAAAAATCCTAAAAATAACGCCAATTTTTTTTAATTGAAAATCGATACAGTAGTTTTTTAGGATTTTCAGGAAGATTTACATTAGGAAACGGAAACAATATGATTGTTAGACTCCGCCCCTCTTAAATAAAAATCGGAAGTAAAACCGGAAGTAACTTTTTTTTTGCATATTTTAGATTGTAAAATGCCACGTTTAAGAAAAAGAAGTCGGTTTGAGAACTCTAACTAACTAACTAACTAAATTTATATTTAAATATTATTTAAATTTAAAAAATACAGAAAACAGTGTGATGCTGAGCGCTAGTCTACACTACCGCCTACTGTTCCACTTTTTTGAGAATACGCCACAGTTTTACTTTATAATAAGTTTATTTTTTATTTATTTATTTAAAATAAACCTAATTTAAAGTAAAATTGTGGCTTATTCCCAACAAAATTAATAATATATTTCTAACTAATAAATTAAAAACAAAGTAATGCTTACCTCATTATTTAATTCTTCAAGTATTAAACTCAAAACGTAGCCTAAATCTCTAAATATCAATCACAACACCTCACACAGAATACTTTCTAACTAAACATAAAAATAAAAAAATACCAACTCATCAGATAGTGTAAAACAGACCCCATAAATTAAAATCGGAGACAGGAGGATCCCGAATTTTGAGTGGTCATTATCGTTATTCCTTTAGTGGAAACACTTGTTGGTGCATTCCAGCATTCGAGAATTGACGCGTTGTTGTATTGTGTATAATATTGAATGAGAAATGGATTTTAATATATTTATATATATTATATAATTCTAAATTCAATCAGTAAGTATAAGAAAAAAGTAGACGCGGGCATATTTTAAAAATACATTGAAAATTAGGACTTTAAATTTTAAAGAATGAAACCTGTAAAATTCCTATACTTTACTATGGGAAAAATTCATTTTATGGCCGCCATTTTTAAACCGGTTCGAATTTTTTAAATTTTAAACCTTGGGGGGAATCTACTCAACAATCTGTTTAATTATTCGAAAAAATTATTTTGCTATCTATCACCGTTTAGGAAGAGTATTGCGCACAAGAAAAGGGCTTAGCCTGTTAGTATATAAGATGAGTTCATAAAAGGTCCTGCAAAATCTACATGAGCTCTCTCAAAAGGAGTACTATGTGTCTCCCATGGGTGTACAGCGGTTTTTTCTGGATCATTTCTGATTTTATTACAGTCTGAGCAGTACGTAATTCATTTACTTTTTTAAGTAGGTTAGTTGGAATCACTGCCATCTGTTGTCGAAAAGTACAATTTACTTGTAAAGAAAATTCTACCTGTGGAACATTGAATCTATCCCTAGCATCTATCAGTTTTCCACTTCTTAGAGCATTGTACAGATTTTGTAGTGTGAGGTTTCTTGAAGTTTCAAAACTTAATTCTTTTAAATAACAGGTAAAGTTTCTATTTCACGGATTTCAAACTGATCTCTCTTCGTCTTAATCGCACTTAAAAGTAATATCAAGAGATAACCTAGACATTGCATGAGCATTTGCATGGACTCGTATTTTTATACTTAATTGTGTAATTAAAACTTGAATTACCAAATAAATAATGGTATATATGCTTCCTTATCTATTCGAACATATTTTTGTTGTAAGTGTTTGTGAACCAAATTGAATTGGTCTCTCAGATCCATCCGGATATAATGTGAGATAATATTGCTTCAACTGCATATGGACTTGCATCAGTTGCTAGTATTAAAGGCAAACTTGAGTAAAAATGTGCAAAATCTTTATCACAGATCATTTCACTTTTTACTGCTGTAAACGCTTCTTGACATTTTCTGTCCCATTTGAAAGATATTCCATCTTTAAATTTCCTGTCGACAGATATTTAACCAGAAGGTTATGTATGTATACTGGCCTTTATATATATATATATATATATATATATATATATATATATATATATATATATATATATAATAGTTTTGAGTTTCTTGAACTGTACTATATTTAATATAAAATTAGTTTTTCTTGGGTTTAAGTTCAATAAATTATATTAGATATGGAACTAGATTTTATTTTCCATAAAAATCAACAATCGTTCAGGAAACCCTGTCAACAATAAATTTTACAACAATACGAATATCAATAAACCCAGCAGTATCAAAACTACTTATACAACTCTTCCATATAAAAGGTTTATCCGAACAATTGACAAATCTTTTAGCCAAACATAACATAACAGTGGCACACAAAGGCAACAACCTTTTAAATAAATATTTCACTAAACTAAAAACACAAACTCCAAAACTCAAAAAATCACATGTTATCAACGAGATACCATGTATTAACTGTGAAGGTGCCTATATCGGGCAAACGAATTCTGGATTGAAGCAACTGCTTCAATCCATAATTCGTTCTCACAAATATGACAAGAACAATGTCACTGCGCTCAAAAAACATGAAAACGAGAAGAAGCATAAATTTAACTTCGAAAACATCAACATTTTAAAAACTGAACAAAACAAAAAAAGAGATACACGAATTAATAGAAATAAAAAGAAATTCCAAAGCAATAAATGACAAAAAAGATACACAAAACCTAAATAAAATATATTTCAATCTGATTTAAATATTAATAAATATAACACCATAAAAAGCTCTTAAAGTCATAACATATCTCCACTTTACCTTTTTCGTTCGAAAACATCAATGATACGCCCACATAAAAATAATTACACACTAATGACAGTGAACCATGAGATATCAGATATCAAAGATATCAACTGTTATTTGTCACTTCATTAATGCCAGTGTCCGTTTTTACGTTTTGGGAAGTTATATATATATATATATATATATATATATATATATATATATATATATATATATATATATATTGTTATGATATGCAAAATCGAGAAAAATATTGGGTTGTTTAAAAATATTTCAAAGTTCAAAAACATTAAAATAATTCAGATAAGTAGGATAATAAACAACAAACATTTCGAAGAAGGAAAGTTATTAAATTCTTGGATTTCCTGTACTAAACAAAATGTAAGCTATACATAAATTATTGCTTTATTATACTTGAGTGACCCGCATAAGTTTAAGTGAAAGCCAAAGACAATTGAACGGGGTTTTTCAAAATACATTAATGCAGTGATTAAAGACAATAGAAGGGATTATAGAAAGAGGTTTTTGTTAGTTTTTAAGAATTATAGAAAAATATTATTTGTAAATAAGTTTTAGGAAATTTATAATTATAGGTAAAAATTTGTTTGTTATCGAAATGAAAAATGGGGGAAGTGTGACGAGTTTTGATTGGCGGAGATTGAAAAAGGTGGGATAAGTATGTAGGAAAAAGTTTAGCGAGATTGAGGAGAGAGAAAAGATATAATCAGTTGGTTTCCAAGTCTGTAAAACGAACAGTGATTGTTCTCTGGCTGTTCCCGAGACGTAGCAAGCAGTAGTGTTGAATGTTAGTGAGTTTTTGTGGAGTTAGTGTATCTGACAGAAGCTGAAGCAGCAAAATATTGTAAGTCATATTTTCCTTTTTATATTCTAAGAGTCACTGTTTAGGCCAACGAGAGATTCAGTTTATCGTAAAGAGAAGATATTCCAAGAGTCAATTTTTCACTCGGGCCAACGAGAGATTCAGTTTATCGAGAGGAGAAAGGCTATCATAATTTGAATGATTGTTGCTTTTGAAGGAGATCATTAAGGACGATATACTTGCAACAATCTGTTGTAAGATTGCTGATTACATAGGGAGCGGTTGAGAGGAGATAATACAGTCTACAAGGAACAAGGATTTGGACCACTCATCATCAGAGAGAGATATTTTTGTTTTCTGCAGTTTTTTTTTCTTTTATTGATAACACAATTCTTACACGTAATTTAGAAAGGATATAAATATTTTGATTAGGAGAGTTAGAATAGTTTGGGATTTTGAGTTTTCAATTAATATTGTTTGTACCATTAATTTTGATTGTTCACGTACGGAGAACAAAATTTTGAGAATCCTTATATGAGATTTGTTTATTGAAAACTTTTGAGTGTGAATTATTTCATTATTTTTATTTCAATATATAGTGTTAGATCATATGTGTTTTTTATTATTCCGGTATTCTCTGGACCTTACCTTTCACATGTAATAGCATAGATATTGAAGCACGAATTTAACCCTGAGATAAAAGAATTAAAAATTGTGATAGAGTCATAATCATATCATTTAAATAATTTTAATTAATCAAAAAAATTAATTAGCTAATTATTGCTTGGCGCACCAAGACTTTAAATATCACAATAATATATATATATATATATATATATATATATATATATATATATATATATATATTACAATAACTGTTTGTTCTTAATCAAATATTGACAAAGGCAAGGGTTTCCTGCCGAAACGTTGATATCTGTACTCCAGAATAATCAGAGCGGTTTGAAATTTTAAATGTGAAGTTTTTAAGTTAAATCCTAGTATTTTTCTTCCTATGTGACACCAATTAAAGCACGAAATTCAAATTGTGATTTGTCAAAAATTCATAATTTTTCTGGTTTTGGACATAATACAATTTTGTATTAATACTAAGTCAATTTTAAGGACTTAACATTATAAGCATAAATGTTATGTTACAATTCCAAAGTTAAGTCCAAACAAGTTATGGTTATTATTTGAACACAGCACAAAATAAAATAACAATTTTTATTGCTAAAAAAGCTTTAATAGAAAATATGAAACTAATATTGTATTTATTCAATGTAAGTTACAAAATTAACACAAATTATTGGGTCTGGTTATCATCATCTTCATGTATGCTGCTATGCTTTAGGTTGACATACAAATCATGGAACCGCTTTGGAACCCATTTTAATAATGTCTGAAGATGCTTGTATTAATTTTCGGATATTGGATTATCATCATCCCTTACAGTTTGTATTTCCTCTGAAAATACGACTCTCCTTCCAGTACGAAATAAATTGACTGCCTGAAATTCCTTTTCTTGAAAATTAACTTTATAGTACAGTGTTCCATACTTTTCTGGCCTTATTTGTAAATATATCATTTTTGATATTGAGACATTTACGCCATCCACATTTTTTTTCTAGACAAAAATGGAGACGTGATGTTGCTATATAATTGCTTAAAATCTTTGAAATCGCTTGTCTCCATATTAATCACGTCGAATGGATTAGTTATGCTACACATTCTGTAGCCAATTGTTGCCAGTCCCAGGGAGACATGATTTGAAAACCAGCACTCTTCTTTTTTTCGCGTTCTATTAATGAATGGCAAGCATCAACTTCTAAGTGAGTATGACCACGCAATAAGAATTTATGTGTAATGGTTTTGAACGTTGGAATTTTTTTTAATATATAAAAATAAGCCATAACCATAACAATGTTTCGATTTTGAGATGGAGAGTTATCAGAGCATATAATAATTTCTTTTTGGTGAGGTTTAACATGTGATAATGCCCACTTTAGCAATCCTTATGCCATTTCATTTGCACCGCGTCCTGATTTGGACTCGTCCCACATCAAACAAGTAGTAGCATTATTAGCGGCATCATAAATTGTGTAATTATACGTCCAAAGTTTTAAAGAGCTTTGCACGTTGGTTAACACTGGTGTTGGGAGGCATTTTTGTAAATCGACGCATATCATAATTGTTGTAAAATTTTGTTGTTTTGTGCATATTTAATCTTCTTTTTTCAAAGAGTATCTTCTTGTCGCTTCTTCCAAATATTCATTATATTTGGCTTGTAGAGATTCCTTTTCAACATCATTCTATTCTTCACTTAGCTTCACTAAAAATGAGTCACATTGATCGCAAGTCTCATTATCTGGATACTTGAAGGAGTAATTGAACTCTTTGTTAAAAATGTAACTATACAACCATTCTTTGGCAATCAGATGTTCATGTGTATTTTTTTCTTCGCACTGTGCTTTATAAAGTCTATACGTTTTTGCAATTGTAAAGGTGACTTTCCAGGTATTTTCTGCTTGATCTTTCTCGCGAATAATGTGATTGTTCAACAGGGAATTTAATAATATGATCACGAACTTCTTGTTTCACAACTTCAGTTACCTCAACATGGTTTTTATGTTTCCCCCTTTTATCCACAGCAATTATATCCCCTGCTTGTTTTTTCTCCAAAGATGTGGTCACAAAATTTTGTGACATATGCAGAGTGTTAACAAAAAATATTTCACACACACTACCATGGAATTATTTTTGTCAAAATAATACTGTCGTGTGTGAGCTATAGAATCCTTTCTTGCACCAGTTCTATATCTTTTTCTTAACGTTTGTACCAATTGGATATGCAATGATATAAACTGACGTTTATGGTTTATTACTTTGGATGCATCCCAAAAAGCAGTATTTATGTTTTTTCTTTCTTGCTCAGAAATTTTTTCATTGTATTTTAATCGGCACACCAAACTACACGGTGGTTTTACTAATTTTTCAGGTATAAGTTTCGTCTTGGATGTGTGTTCTAGTCCGGCAATAACTTTTTTGTGTTGTTTACTTATTTTCCAATTCTCTATTTGTCTTTGTCTTTTCCTACCTATTTGTTTTGCATTTATCGTCTCATTAATTCTATCAGAGTATTGATTCTATCGTCAGTGTCTTCTTCAAATTCTGTTTCCACCTTATAAGTGTTACTCTTTCCTTCCATTAATTGTTTTTCATTTTGTGTGAAGCTAGACAGAGTAAATCTTGATTGACCTACAAATATTTCAGAATGAATTGAGTTATACCTGTTATAAATTTTTTAACTCCCATTTTTACCTTCGAAATCAATTGCTGGTATATTCTCCTTTTCTGCATTATGTTCGTTAAAATCCTCTTCCTCAGATCCTTCAGGTGCTACGCCAAATTTCATACTGTTGACTGTATCAACATAGCTGGTGCTATTAGGAGCGAATAGTAGTTCCGTTACAATTTCAGCGTTTTCCATGTTGCTGTTTATTGAGTTTATTTCTTCTATTCCTTTGTCTCTTTTTTTATTTTTAACAGCTACAACATTAAAATGAACATTCTAATATTTCCAAATTTGCAGAGCTATAACGAGATTTCTATCAATAAATTAAGGTTCAAAATTATTTGCAGTTACCTGTTGTTAGAATATCTTGTAATTCGACTAATATTACAGGTACGATTAATCTGTTCTTCCGTCTTTGTAATGTCTGAAATAACGAATACATTTTATGTCTTGTTTATAATAATAATTGTAAACAAATCTTTAAAGCAAATTTTTGGGGGGCTGCAAATTATTTACTACTACAGACTTCAACGAAATTGTAATGAACACAGTATTCACGTACCAGGTCGTTATCCTAGCCAGTCTGCAGTTTTAATACCAATAAAAATTATGAGAATAAAAAGAAAAGATAAAATCACCTGTGTAAAAATGTTTTGGTTTTTTTCAATTCTTTTGATGGAATGGTATGTCCAGTAATCTTTTAAAAAATATTGTATTAAGTCCAAACTTGCACGCTTGGATGCTTTATATTGTGGACATAATATCCTCGTTAAGAAAAATATCTCGATGTATTTTAGGTCAACTAATTTAAATCTAACATGTGAGGCAACGATACTGTTAACTAAGTACCTCATATATACGTTAATTGGTGTTTCGAAGCTAATCTAAGCGTATCATAGTATAGGTATTATGTATAAAGATGTTTTAAGTTAAAATCCTGTATGATTTGTGTTATTTTCTCCGAGAATGTTTTCCCACACATTTTTTTTTCTTAAATGAATAAAAATGTGAGAGGGATCTAATATATATATATATATTTTCAAAATATTAAATTGATAATACTACGTTTATAATTTGCTAATACAAAAAAGGTTTAGGAAACAAAATAAATAAAAGGAGAAAGTGGCTAAATACAGAAAATTCAACTATGTATGTATATTGAGTTAGTCCACTGACTATTAGTATTGCCACCAAACGTATTTCCTTAAAGTCTAGCTATTCAGACCTTGTTGGCGAATGTTTTAACTGTGTACTTAACAAAAGTCGTTGGTACATTACATATTATGTCGTATTTAGGGGGAAAACGAGCTGCGAGCTCTAAAATTTAGCATTTATTGCACTAAAACGTAATATTAAAGGACTCGGGTTTCGCTAATTTGCAGCACAAAGCACAACATTTGTCATGAGATCCTCGAAAATTACGAGTATGAATGTAATGAGTATTTTTGTGGAAAACGACTGTTGAAGTAATTTTTTTATACAGACCTTCACCGTTGGAGAGGTTCTTTGTTCGCTTAAACTTGTTTTAGTTATTTACATATTTTGCAACCATATTTTTTATTATATCTTACACCCTTTTTAAGAAAGGTTTTCATACAATTATTATATAAGAACTTTGAGATAAATCTTTACGAAAATATATGCCAAATAAAAGGTCACAAACGTAATAAAAGAAAAATTAAATGTATTTATACACGGTTTCTTCTTAGAGTTTCTAGGCTGTATTTTTTGTTCATTTTAGTTTATCTGCTTTAAAGGCAGGGGCGTACCTACCGCCGTATCAATTATACAGAGCCCCTGCATACAGCGGTGCCCGACATACAGGGACCCCTGACATGTCGAAAAAAACATAATTAAAAAAAAATGAAAAAATTATTCCACAATTTCACGTCGTTCATTATTAGGTCGTATAGTCAATCTTTTAAAGGTTTTACAACAGCAATAAAATTATTAGCCTCTTTTGTGAGGAGCTTAATTAGAAATCAAAGACTAATTTTCCTGCTGCCAGAATATTTGTACTAGATTTTGTTTGGACGACTTTGGTTTAATCTGTTGGTTTGTACACCATGTTTGTGTGCAACAACCCTACTATGCAGGTACTGGTGCGTTTGCCCAATATATGTTGAATTACAATATTTACAATTTATTTCATAAATAACATTTGATTGATGATCTTGATTAACCTTGTGTTTAAAAATTGAAAAATATTTTCCAGGTGTTTTTGACAATTTATCTCCAAAATTAATATCACATTTTGCCAACACTCTCCATCCAATCCATCTCCAATCCATTAATGTATGGTAAAGATATAGAGTGTTTGTTTGATTTAGTGGCCATATTATTATTATTGCTAAGTATGGTTTGGGTTTGTTTTGGATTGATACTAGAACCAGAATGATTTCTGATAATACAACTTTTTTTTTAAATAGATGGTTGTAAAATTCTGCTGGATAATTATTTTTTTCCAAGATATCTTTAACTTTTCCCACATTTGTGGAATGGTATTGTGGGCTAGATAGCTTAATTGCTCTGTCAGTAAGACTGAATACAACACTTCGTTTATAAGTTATTAGTGCGTTGGTATCACAATTTAGATATCTTTTGGACCAAATATCTTTTGTACACCAGTTAGTTGTGATCATTCGGTTAATGTTGTTATACTGTAAATTATATCAAGAAAAGTGATTTTATTGTTTTCTTCTAGTTCATAAGTAAATTGAATGTTATTGTGGAAATTATTGAACATTTAAACAGTGCGATCGATTTCATGATCCGGAATGCAAAGTAAGCAGTCATCAACATATCGTTTGTAGAAATGTATGTTGTTCTTAAATTTAGTGATAACTATTGTTTCTAATATTTCCATTACTAAGTTCGCCATTGGTGCTGAGATAGGCGAACCCATGTACATTTCAGAAATCTGAGAATAGTATTCATTTTCGTGTTGGAAAGACGTTGAGCTGAGGTAGAATTTTACACCCTCTAGGAATTCTTTGGGTGGAAGAGAAGTATGTGTTTGAATGTTATTTCATCTAGTTTTGACACACTTTAAAGCTATTTCAATTGGGATGTTAGTGTATAACAATTTTATGTCAAAAGATATAAGTTTGTGATTAATTGGTACAGACTATTTTGAAATAAAATTGTGAAAATCCCATGAATGCTGTATATGATAGTTGGTTTTACCGACTATATTTGCCAAAATGTCTGCAAAACATTTGGGGAGGTTGTATGTTGGACTTCCAATATTACTAATATTTGGGCGAAACGGAATGTTGTTTTTATGTACTTCTTTTGAAAGTGTAATATATATATATATATATATATATATATATATATATATATATATTACACTTTTGGTAGCCCAAGATGAGATAGTCTGCAAAGACTGGTCCACAGATTTAACAAGATGAAGGTGACAGCCTATCACCGAAAATTTCACATTTAGAATAAAGTTCTACATCAAACTGGCTTATACCATCTCTAGCCGATCCTTGACTTGACGCTTTCCTGAAAGTTACCTACCAAAGAATTGTATTCTTAGCGTCGTTAATACACTATATATATACGTATATATATATATATATATATATATATATATATATATATATATATATATATATATATATATATATATATATATATATATATATATATGTATATATATACAGTGGTACCTCGATATACGAGCGCCCTAATATACGAGTGTTTTGAGATACGAGCCGCGGAGCTAGCGATATTTTACTTTGAGATGAGAGCAAGATTTGAGATACGAGGAATCGGTTTTTATTCAAATTCATACCTCTTATTTGATTACTTCTAATTTGCTTTGTAAATAAAATACAATTTCTAAGCTCCAGACTTCTCTCCATGAAAAGATGGAGAAACTACTAATGGTGTGGGTGACAGAGTAGCAGCTTCAAGGAGGAATCTTAACACAAAGCATCATATCTGAGAAGGCACGAGCGATTTACGAAGATTTTCTGAAGCAGATCCCACACACTTCACAAATGATGAACCGGAAGACTCATTTAAAGCCAGTCGGGGTTGGTTTGACAACTTTAGAAAAAGGACCAGCATTTACACCCCCCAGCAAGTCTTCAACTGTGACGAGACAGGGCTTGAAAAAGATGCCGAATAGGAATTACATAACGGCAGAGGAGAAGACGATGCCAGGTCACAAACCTATGAAAGATAGATTAACTCTACTACTTTGTAAAATCAAACCTCTTCTAGTGTACCATTCAGAAAATCCCAGAGCCTTTAAGTAACATAAGATTTTAAAAGCAAAACTGCCAGTTATGTGGAGGGCAAATCCAAAGGCGTGGGTCACCAGGAAATTCTTTGTGGAGTGGATAAACCTGGTGTTTGCCCCTTGTGTTAAAAGATATCTACAGTAAAACAACCTATTCATGCAAATCCTTCTTGTCCTCAATAATGCCTCTTCTCACCCACCAAATCTCGAAGATGATTTACTCCAAGAGTTCAAGTTTATAAAGATTCTCTACCTACCAGCCAACACCACTCCTATCTTACAGCCCATGGATCAGAAAGTGATTTCTAATTTTAAGAAGTTGTATACCAAGCACATTTTTCGGCGCTGCTTTGAGGTGACGGAGAACACAACTCTTACCCTTCGAGAATTCTGGAAGGACCACTTTAACATAGTAATATGGCTAAGAATTATTGAGCAGGCCTGGCTAGGTGTTACAGCAAGGACCTTAACCTCTGCATGCATGAAGCTGTGGCCTGAGGCTGTAGATGAAAGGGCCCGCGAAGGACTGGAACGAGAAGTTTCAGTGGTAGATGAGATTTTTCCTCTTAGAAAATCCATGGGTCTGGACGTGGATGAAAGAAATGTGAACGAACTTGTCGAGGAACAGTCTCAGGAGCTGACAACCGAGGAGTTAGACGAACTACATTCGTAGCAGCATACGGTGGTTCAACGAAAATTTAGTTTTGAAGAGGAGCCAGAATTGGAAGACGTTGTCTCTACAAGAGATATAAAGGATATCCTGGGAATTTGGGGAAATTTGGGAGTTCATGGATAAAAATTACCCCGAAAGAGTTACAACTGGTCCAACACATTTCCGCAATATTCTGATAGAGAGGAAGGAAACAAATCTCCTTGGACAGTTTTTTTAAACGATCTGCAGATGAAAATGAGCAAAGTGTGACGAAAAAAGCGAAGGCCACTGACGTAAATTAAGCGCTTTTGTAATCACTTCACTTTTTCTTATGTTTTTACAGAATATGTATGTATTTTTTGTTACTTATAAATAAATGTTTCTTCTTTTAAATACATTTTTCTTATTAAAAAACACTTTAAAAAATAACTAACGTGTTTTTTGGGGACTGGAACGGATTAATGACATTTCAGATAATTTCAATGGGAAAAATTGCTTTGACATACGAGCAAGATTACGGAATGAATTACACTCGGATGTCGAGGTATCACTGTATATGTATATAAATATATGGATATATATATATATATATATATATATATATATATATATATATATATATATATATATATATGTGTGTGTGTGTGATTCTCTGCTTGTGTTTTTCTGTTGGGAGCTCTGATCTCAGAATATTGTGATTGGTGTTACCCAGGCCCTTGGTCTCCATCGTTAATTTATTTTAACTTAGGAAGTTTTTATTACCCCTTTTAACATTTTTTCATGGTGTAGTCTGTAGGTATTTTCACAAGTACCTGGATTACCTCGACTCAACATTCTTATAATAAAATTATTTTCTTATTTTTATTCTTCTTCTGGTGCCAAACTAAATTTGAAGTTATACCGCCCGTCTGTATACAACTGTGTTGTGTTTAAATGTATTGTGTAATTTAAATATAAGTTAGTGGCAGTTAGCTTAAGTAAAAACGGTGAAAATTCTAGAAAAATCTTTATATTTTGTTTAACTTTACTAGATTTAAAATAAGAAAAATTATAGCCAACCGGTATAAACAGTTAACGAATAAAACGTTATAAGTGTGAAAATTGCTACAAAATCGAATAAAAAAGGTCAAAACACGATCCTCGCTGTCTGTAATCATTTTTTCCCGAGAAGTCTCGAACATGAACACGAGAAGAATAAAAGCGCCTTCTCCTATTGCCACGAAATGCCATAATCATAAAAAGTTACGGCAACGGCAATTTTAGATTATGATAACTTGGAATTCCTACCGCTTTTAATGGTCCCGACATCTTGCTAATGCGATTTTGTCTCCCGCTTATCAACGCAGTAAAATCTTTACAATGTATCTGCTAAATAAGTGGGAAATGAATATTAAACGACCGGTTGTTATCCGTTTCACTATAAATGACAAATACAGTCGCGAGTCTTTATAGAAATGCACACAGAGAAAAAAGCAGTAAGACTACTAAAATGCATATTATCTAGCACCATTATTATCTTCGTTTTTTCCGAATATTGGCGACCATCATTCTTACTTTATTAGCAATGGCTCCGAGACGCTCTATAGAATTCGTTTGAAACCCTGTGCTCGAGTTTTTTAACCAGAATATATTTTTTATTCAAGGATTCCTTCCGTCGGGTATTTTTTCTTAAATAATTGGAACTCCTCTTGTTGGAACCATATTCATCAGAATGTTCTTGACGCGACAAAAACTTCTTAGAGCCTGAAGAAATGGCCTAATCACCATGTTCTTATAACTTTTCTGGTAAGAGCAAGTGGTGTACCCTCATCATCCTCAATGAAATACGGACTTAGTACACCATTTCCTACACTGCACATAAAAAAGTTCACAAGCACACTAGGTTTCTGGACAATAACGTCTGGCTTCTCAAAATAAAGGCAACGAGTTGTGTGGCGATTGATTGATGAAAATTATTCAAGTCAATGTTACTTTCGTCAGATAACTACAAGTTGATCAATAAGTCTGTATCTTTGTACGCCATGGCCAAAAACTTACCTATGTCTCTAATTAATCGTCGAAGTGACGTTGTTTTCCTGATGTTTATTTTCAAGGCTGTTGCCGAAGACTTCTTTTTGGTGATCCCAACACTTGTTTGAAAACTATGTTTTTCGTTTGTGGATACAGTTAGTTTCCTACCAGACCTTGCCTTACGTTGAAACAGTACACTACTCGTATGACGAAATTTTATGTCAGTAGACAGTATAAGTTTGTTGCTTGGTGCAGGTTTATTAATAGGCTACTGATGATGTCCAAGTAAAGAGATCCAACAGGAACTACAACGTGGAAAGGTCAATAGACCCCCAAATATGAGTATATAATATACAGGGAAAATGAGTATATAATATATAGGGAAAATAACCAAAATGAGGTAAATATAAAAAGTCAGATTATAGATAGATGATGATACGCAAAACAAATGCTATTTTTACCAAATGTAAACCAGGGATCTACACCAGAGTACAAAATAATGCATAAATCTACAAAAGATAAAAGATAACAAATCATAGTTAGTAGCTAACGTACAAGAAAAAATAATGAGCAATTTAAAAAATAACCGCAAAAATCGTTAAATCGTTTGAAAACTTTAAAGAACATCTGGCCTCAAATTATTCCTAGAACCGTATACAAAATACTGTTTTAAAACTAATTGTTTTTTTCTATGAAATGCAACATTGTAAATACCGAAATATGCGAAGAAACAAGTTATAGAACAATGTTTGCGAACAAATAGAGAAAATGGAAAAAATCGTGAGTTGCGAACATTAAAAAATTGTATCTTGAATACTCTGAATGTACTTGTACCGAACGTCATTTTAAAGAGGAAAGATACAAAGTTTTTTTAAGTGAAGCAATATCTATACTAATCGGTCAGATAGTCAAGCGGGTCAAGCGGCTGACTCTCATTCGTTTCACTGTCGAATGGTTAAGTAGTATGGGTTCAAGCCCTGGCTTGGTGTACAGAAAAATAAAAAAAGTTAACAAAGCATTTTAAAATTCTAAAACGAATCTGTGGCTTAGACCTGAATATGCTGGTGTCTGATCGGCCTATGGTTGCAAGAGAAAAGGGCTTGCGACTCGGTGATACTCCTCCATAGATCCCTACCGGAAGGGCGAGGCGCCTAATATACCGGCATATATATATATATATATATATATATATATATATATATATATATATATATATATATATATATATATATATATATATATATATGTATATATATATATATATGTATATATATATATATATATATATATATATATATATATATATATATATATATATATAAATAATATCTATACTCCCGTGGAAAAAAGTTATGGGACAAAAAAGGAAAATCGCGTTTTTTCGTGTTTTTTGCTTTGTTTTTTGAATATTTTTTTGTCAAAAAAATTATTTTTGACTTTAAAGGACATTTCGATAGGATATTTAATTTTGACTAACTTTTCTGTAGATGTATATGTACTGTTTGTAGAATGTATATGTATATGTTTGTAGAATTCAAAGGCACCCTAGTGCATAGGGACTAATCTACCCCTTTCTCAAAGACGCACCCCTTTAAATGCACGTTGCGGTTTTATTCATTTTTGGAAATCTAGTGACCATATAAAATAATAAAATCCCTTTAACGTTGTAGTTCCTTTCTAAAGTACAATAAATAGCCTATAAAGTGTCCACGATATTTTTGCATGACTAGCGTTAAACTTATGTCTTTTTTGATAACCATTTCTGGTTCGAAGGTTACCCATTTTCGTGTCTCACGTTGGGCGCCAATGAATATTATTGAATTAGAATATTAATGAATTAGAATATTCGGTGAAAATTAAAATTGGAATTTAGATTATGATAGTGTATGACTGTGTGTGACTAATAAATAGAAAGTTGAACGAAGAGTTGAGCGCCAACTATTTTTAAAATAAAAATAGTAAAATAAAAGAGACAAGTTAATAAATAAATAAAATGCTGAAAGAAATTTAAACAAAATAATTAATTAAAGAAAAATAACAAACATGTGAGGTTTGTAACGTTAAAAAGATTTAAATTCTTTGTTCTAATAATTTTCCAGTTTGAAATTAAGGTGTGGCAACCCATATTCGTCCGCTGTTGAAGAAGAAATAACCTTTGTTTTACCATCACTGTTAATTAAATTACCCAATCTTAATTTGGTAAGAAAATTGCATTCATTTTTTAATATGTCCTCTTGATTTTTTACATTTTTACCTTATTTTGCGTCTCTTCGTCGAACCGAATCTTATTGTCACTGTATTATAGGGTTCAAGATTTGACTGGAGTAACGATAACATTTCTGCTTAATAATTAAGACCCGTACTCCTCACTACCTTAGCAAATTCATTTAACTTCTGCCCATCATCATGGAGAATTTTACTATGCTAAAGCCCACCCTCCAGCTTTAATCCTATTAACAGGTTTATCTAATTTATTGTAAATACTTTTTCTTCTATTCCAAGCCAAGTGAAGCGATGAAAGTTTATTTAACAATACAAGATATGGAATTTTGCTATGTGATAGAATTTAATATTTAAAATCTTTTTTTATAAACAGTGCACATTTTATTATTCATATCTCGAATGGTATTTAATATTTTTGAGCCGTCTCTATTTTAAACATGGTTAAATCGTAATTTATCAACTAAACAGTAACATTTTTTGATTTTTTTGCACATTTAACTAAATTTTCTCATTTAACTGCATGTTTTTTAGTATAAACATACAGTTAATCCATTGCAAAGAGGACTTGGGTTAATTAAGACCGTTTTTATGTGTTTTATGATATTTATAACTTTATTTAACGTCTTTTTGATATTTGATATTTTAAATCTGTTTTGATATAGGTACTGAATTTTACCATTTTTTATTTTTTATTATAATATTTGCACTTTTATCTTTCCTTCCTTGTAACATTCCTTTTCTGTTTTTTAGAATTTAAATATTTAAAACTTGGCGTTTTTTGTTGTTTTTTGTCAATATTTCTTGTGTTTCTCACGTCTATGAACGGTCTCGCCCATAATCTACCAGTAGTGAGCAGCGGTGCATTCGAGCATAATACTGTATCAGTGTTTTAAGTTTACTTCTTAGTAAAAGCGTTTACTATGTACGATCTACTGTACTACTTCGTCTATATCTGTTAACAATAAGCTGTTAATCTTTATACACCGCACAATTTTTTTCATTTGAAACAGTGTTTCAGAGCATATTTGTAGTCTTTTAATTTAAGACTATCGGCCTCAGCGAAATAAGACGAAGAGCAGAATCCCAAATTACTCTTAAATCAGGACACGTATTTTATTTTAGAGGAGAAGAAGACACTTCAAATGGTAGAGTAAGATTCATTATACACAGAAAGCACAGACAAGTGCTTTAGTTGAAATTATCAGCATAAGCCCGAGGATTGTATATCTCATCTTCAAACTAAATGCAAGATATAACCTTAAGGTAATCCAGACATATGCGTCAACGACTACCCACTCGGATGAGAAACTTGAAGAATTTTATGAAGACTTAGAAATAGCGTTACATACCACACCATTATATCACACAATAATTATGGGCGACTTTAAGGCGAAAATTGTGTTTAAATAACGCATGACGCAGAAGTAGCAATAGGTAAGTATGGATATGGTGGAAGAAATGAACGAAGGCAAATATTGCTGAACTTCCTGCACCAGGAAAATTTATCCATGATGAACTTTTTTTCGATAAAAGCCTCAGCGTAAATGGACATGGATCAGCACAGATGGCAGTTTCAAAAATTCAAACAGAAAAGAAATAATCAAAGACATCGAAGTACTCAAAAAATTTTCAGTAGGAAGCGACCACAGATTCGTCCGAGATAAGATGCTATTAAATGTCAAATTGGAAAGAATAAAGATAATCAAGACTTGCAAGATGAAATAGAAGATGTAGATCAAGTAAATGATGGCATAACGAAAGCACTTAAAGAAATAGAAAGGAAGTGCTGCCCGACTGTTCTGAGTCATAAAGAAAAACTAAGCCAAAATATCAAAGAACTAATACGTAAAAAAAGACAGCTGATGGAAAAATACGGCTCCAACTACACAAAAATGAAACCGAAAAGACGTAAGAGAAAACAATACAAGAGAAATAACTAAAATAATTCAAGAAAACCAAATTTTAATTCCATATGAAATCAAAACGGCACTTTTAGAAATGAAAAATAATAAATCCCCTGGCGATGACGGTGTAGTAATCGAGGTGATCAAACTAGGTGGAAATAACATTATTCAGACTTTGGCCAAGCTTTTCACCGAATGCATCTACCAAGGAAAAACTCCTTCTCAATGGAACAAGGCAGTCATTGTTTAATTAAACAAGCAAGGAGACATAACAGATCTAAAAAACTACCGTCCTATCCGTTTCCTTTCACACATACAGATTGAACGAATTTAAAACGGAACATACAATTTAATATATGTCTGTTTGAACTGCATTTGAAATAGTGGACCAATATAAAACTTGGACAAAAATAAATCCATACCCGGTGATAGACATTGTATAAAATATCGTTCAACTATCTGTCTCCTTTAAAGGAAAGAGGAGCTTGCCTAATAGTCGGAGAGATAGAGCCGAAATTTTGAACTGATCAGTAATATGACATTTCTCTATTGGAATATATTCATTGTAACTGGGTTAAGACTATGTCTTACAGGCGGACGCCCCTCGTGGTACAGGGGGTGGCTATACAGGGATGAAGTTGTAATTTTTTTCGGAAAAATTAACGATCGATAATATGGCTGAAAATTTGCCCAGAGTAAGATCTTGGTATAACTAGAAGAAATCCCAAAGGGCGGACGCGAGAGTGGATACATAAGGGGTGGCGGACAGGGATGAAATTGCAATTTTTTGGGGAAAAATTAACGATAAATAATATGTCCGCCATTTTCATGGCTCATTATTTAGCCCCTAAAAACTCTAAATCCAAAAGAGCGGACAGCTGGGTTGGTACAGAGAGCCATAAAACGGGGTCAAATGTACCACTTGCCTGCGCATTTTAGGTCTCGGTAACAATTTTCAAACTGATTTTATTATGATATTTTTATACCGATTGATTTGAAAATTTGTATGCTCACTTCTGTTACTATTCTGAAAAGCGTCAAGTAGAGTTTTCCTCAAAATTTTCGAAAAAAATTTCCGTAAATGAAAATTTTCGTAATTTGTAGAATCCTTTCGATTTTCTGTCAGTTATACCATGAATTTTTCCAAAAATTTTCAAACGATTTTTCCGATAAGAAAAAAAAATTTAGAAAAACTTTAAAGATGTCATCACTGATGTCATCACATTCATCATCTTCGTCACTTTCACTTTCAATAATATCACATTCATTATCTGCTTCATTTTCAATCACTACTTCTCGAATTGATTCTGGCATCTGAGGTCCACTAAACCATTTGAATTTATATGTTTCATCTTCAAACTCCCAACCATGTTCTTCAACAATCAATTCTGTTGGTACTTTTTTATGAGCATTTGTCCAAATATTTGAAATATAATGGGCTTGCAGTAGATGTTGGTGTAATTCATCTTGACATGGTGGTAAGCTTGAAGCATCGAAATTTTTTAGTTTTTTTTCTCGTTCATATCATGCAACTTATACTGCCGGTTAAATAGTGAAAATCTGACATCGTTTACTTTTCTTTTTGGAATTGTTCTCGTCAGTCCTGTTCCATATAAGTGACATATGAAAGTTTCTAAGGTTTCAAAAACTTCATTACAATCGAATCAGTTTCACCAAGTTGGATAAAAGCATCTTGATACTTATTACATTTAGCGCATGCGTCTAGAATTACTGATCTAAATGGAACGCGCATCATTATTATTTTAATATTTTAAAATAATAATGATGCAAAATTAATGTCCAAACAGAATTTGTAAAATTATAATTAACTAATGAAAAAAAAATTCAATCAATTTGAAAGTTAAAAAAAAATATTGAAAATATCTAAGTACGAAGTAAATTTCAAAACTTAAAAAATTGATAATTCCACTATTAAATTGATTTTTATTAATAATTATTTGTAAAATGTTAAAGGAATTCTACAAATTGAATTTTACCTATTGATAAATAGAAATAATATATTTTGTATTTGATTATTAATGTAATAATAAATCAAATTTTTCTTATATCTGAACAACCATTATTTATGCAATATAAATTTAAAAACCTTTTTATTGTAATAAAAAATAAGTAAAATTACTATTTGTTATACCAAAAATATTTAATAGTTAACATTATAAAATTACTTTAATTTAAAAAAATATCAAATATCAAACATTTATTCAATTAAAAATTAATTCGTAAAATATTTATATTTAAGAAAAAAATGTGATTTGTAAAGTAAATATGACTTTAGTTTGAAAAAAAAACATTATCATAATATCATTTTAAAACTACAAAATATTCTATAAAAGATTCAGACGATGACGTAGAGTTTTATCAAATGTTTTAGAAAAGTTTTTCTAATTTTTTTTTCTTATCGTAAAAATCGTTTGAAAATTTTTGGAAAAAAATCATGGTATAACTTACAGAAAATCGAAAGGATTCTATAAATTAGATTTTACCTCAAAAAATTACGGAAATTTTTTTGGAAAATTTTGAGGAAAACTCTTCTTGACGCTTCTCAGAATAGTAACAGAAGTGAGCATACAAATTTTCAAATCAATCGGTATAAAAATATCATAATAAAATCAGTTTGAAAATTGTTACCGAGACCTAAAATGCGCAGGCAAGTGGTACATTTGACCCCGTTTTATGGCTCTCTGTACCAGCCCAGCTGTCCGCCCTTTTGGATTTAGAGTTTTTAGGGGCTAAATAATGAGCCATGAAAATGGCGGAGATATTACTTATCGTTAATTTTTCCAGAAAAAATTGCAATTTTACCCCTGTCCGCCACCCCTTATGTATCCACTCTCGCGTCCTCCCTTTGGGATTTCGTCTGGTTATACCAAGATCTTACTCTGGGCAAATTTTCAGCCATATTATCGATCGTTAATTTTTCTGAAAAAAATTACAACTTCATCCCTGTATAGCCACCCCCTGTACCACGAGGGGCGTCCGCCTGTAAGGCAAAGTCTTAACCCAGTTACAATGAATATATTCCAATAGAGAAATGTCATATTACTGATCAGTTCAAAATTTCGGTTCTATCTCTTGGACTATAAGGAAGCGATAAGTGGTTTGACAGCATAATAACTGCTTGTGTAGTCTAGTTTTCACAGTGATTCTAGGCAACCTATTTGGGTGGAGTTTTGACTTGTTCTTGAATGAATTCAGAATCCAGCAGCACGCTGAAATATTGGATTTTTATAATATAATTATTTGACAACCTTTTGTTGGCCAACCACCTAGAGTGGAGTTGAGCCGAAATACATTGATTTCGTATGTTCCGTTTTAAATTCGTTCAATCTGTATATAAACTTTTCACAAAAAGCCTAGCGAACAAGCTAGATTTAGATCGGGATACAGCACTAACGACCACTTACTAGTGATAAAGAACCTGATAGAGAAGTCTGCAGAATACAACAAACCATTGGCACTGATATTCGTGATACAGTGAGATACACACGAGAAAGCATGCGATACGATAAGCCATCAGAAAATGTTAAAACAGAATGCCGAATAGACCATCGCCACACTTACATAATTAAATATATCTACAAAAATTCCACAGCTAGCGTAAGACTATCTGAACAAGAAACAAATAATTTCTGTATACAGCGAGGAGTACGGCAAGGAGATACCGTCTCTCCAAAGTTATTCACAACTCATTTAGTATATACTTGTAAGAAGGCAGATCTAAACGAGCATGGCATCAACATAAATGTATCGTATGGATAATGCAATAATAATGTTTAAAAAATTATATCACGCTTCCTTGGAGATCGGACTAAAGACTAGTATGAACAATATGAACACTAAATCGAAATATTGCTGTTAATGAAAGTTGTACAGACTGCATCATATAAGTATTTAGGACATGAAATTCGGTTGGACAGAGATAACCAGACATGCGAGCTCAATGTATTTAAATCGGACCTACCCATATGATTCAAAAGGAAAATCTTTGATCAATGTGTGTTGCCTGTACTCACTTATGGAGCTGAAACATTAACACTTACAAAAAAGGTGGTGAATAAGATTTGCGTGACTCAGAGGGCTATGGAGCGCCACATGTTGGGTGTCTCTCTCAGACTAAGTCTCATATTCTTAAATTGTTTTTCAGTATTTAATATAAATAATAACTTTTAACACAGCTAACACAATTATTGGTTGTAACGAAAATCACATTTTTAACTAAAACGACGACTTGACTTGACTTGAACCGACTTGACGTTTCGACTTTCACTCCGGAAATCGTTTTAAAAAAAGATTATAAAAAGTTCTGGCAAAATGTATAACCAAAGTTATTTGTTATTAGGTTATGCAATTTCAAAATTGACAAAGTTAACCTCGATTTTGTACGCATCAGCATGTAAGTGACTAAAAAATTGGTTTCAGATAGTTTTAGAAAGTTGATAAATAATAACATACAGCCAAAACATACAGAAAAAAAAACATAAAAAATAAACATATAGTAGGAGCAATGGAACAGCAAATACTACACTATACCTGGAAAAGCGTTATGAGATATAACCATGGAATTGCAAAGCCAAGAAATAAATTACAAAGTATTAAGCGAAATTATAATGGAACCGGCACAATAATAGAAGATAGGTAATAATAGGTCGCCATAAAAGTATGGAAAATATGGCTATTCATCATACAAATAAGCAATTTTTTAACGCCAAGATCGAACAAAGAAAATTATACAATTATCAGTAAAATTTTGTTCAAATAAGTTAGAGGCTGTACCTACCGTAAAAAACGTTTAACAAAGGTCCGTTTGTCTAATTGAAAAATAAAACCAATTTGCGCTGGCACCTCACACGCCCGACTATTATCCCATTCCACTTTATTTTGCATTTTCCGAGCATCGCAAAGTTCCCCATGCAATTCTGTACGTGAATGGTTAATTGTCGGCTTCGCAGTTTTTGCATTTCTATTACGCCGACATGACGCAGAAATAACATATCATTAAAGACTCGAATACTAACCGTAAGAATTACATTTTCTTGTATATAATCAGCGGTTCGAAGTGTTGCTTGCAGGATTTCGCTGTTTATTTTTTCCTTTTCCAATTTCTCCGCTTATTATTTAACTCGCTTTGCCTTGTGATTACCATAAGTGGTTTTTATTCCGTGCGAAATTAGATAAGAATATTTATTTACTATGTTTACACGCTTAAAGAAGTTATTCAGTCCGGAACGTAAGGTCTTTTCGTATACCTAACAATTAATTTATGTCGGTTCTTTGTCTTACTTCCGGTTAACATTTTATTTTTAACCTTCTCTGTTCGACTACTTTCTTCTATTGCAAATTATTAATGCTAGTGTTTACTTGGTTTCTTCAACATTACCATTATTTTACCTTATCTATATCCTACCATTGTTTGTCTGTTAAAATAAATGTCTTGACGGACCACTAGACGAGAAGCGAGTGTCCTTGTATTTTCCTTCGACGTGTTCTTCTATTAATTATTCGTCTATTTTGTTTCAGGGATATCGCTGTGCATTTGTCTGAGAGAAATAATCTGTACTTCTGTGCATATACTTTCTTAAGGAATATATTATAACCTTTCGAGACTGGCTGAATGGCGAAAGTCTATGCCACAAAAAAAATCCCACCATTTACATATTATTCCATTTTTACATTGCTTCTATCATGGATAAACCAATGTTTATTACTTTCACAGTTATGTCTGGGGTATCCTCCAGAAAGTTTTTGGGCGTTACGCTTGTTGTTTTCTGCACATACGATGACCTGCATATAGTGTGTATTATATATGAGGCCACCAGAAAGTTGGTATGAATATATACGTTCAATCTAAAACACGCTGCTTTCTCCCTTTCGCCTTGGGTATATATCTTACGATAGACAAATAATAAGTAAGAAGACTATACAAAACTCTATTTAAACAAGCAAAATCAAAGAGATAACATACAAATGTTTAATTCTAATAAAACTTAAATAAATACATATTTTAATATTTTAATATGACAAACATAACGAATATTTATTTATAGTTAAGAATAATTTTATACATTGTGTACATTTTATACATTTATAAGATTATTGTACAAGTGACAATAATACTTAAGATTAAGTATGATGCGACTAACGATACAATAGATTGCCAAGCGATTATATATGCATATATTACCGATATGCCGACTTATATACCTACTGGTGATTTTGAAGGGGGATCCAATCAATTGTCATATACAGTTACTCAATAAATTTTTAAAATAATAAACTCCTTGCATGTAAACCAAGGAAATATAAAGGATGATCTGGTGCACTTTTGACCCGATGTCATGTTTTTTCACCATACCCCATATATATATATATATATATATATATATATATATATACATATATATATATATATATATACATATATATATATATATATATATATATATATATATATTGATGAAATGAAATAAATTATATTTACTACGTCTCACGTCGTTTGATTTGATGTCCCATATGCTAGAATTCGGCTAGTTGTTTATTTTGTACTCAGTAAGAGGCCTTCGTGTCTATTATTATCCATAGTGTCATGTGATCACAGATGAAGATCCTATCACAGATGAAGATGCTGTGTAGTGCACTTTTAGTAGTCGTTTTGTTTGTTTTTTATATCCTAATATATTCGTTGCATCCTCCGCTTTCATTTACTATGTGGCATGTTGGGATTCGATCAGTTTTTATTTTGTGCTCCGCCAGAGGCCTTTTTTAAGTCAATAAATCAAAATTTGTCTTTTAGTTATTCTATTTTTATCCATAATGAGTGTTCTATAATATCTCCTATTTGACTATACGTTCATTAATAATAAAGATACTGTGTAGTGTCCTTTTGGTAGTCTCTTTGTTTGTTTTTTCTATCTTAAGATATTTATTGTATCCTTCCCTTTCATTTAACGCATCACACGTTAATTAATGCCCTTTTGGTAATGCCGCCATGTGTTTTTTCTGTCTTAACATATTCGCTACTCCTCTCCATTCCAATGGTGTATCATACGTCACGATACGACTAACTATTCTACCTCCGCTACAAAACACTCAAAAGATATTTTGCTTAATAAAAATTTACAGTAACCTATATTTTTAACAATTTTTCGAAAAAACTAATTACTGATAAAGTAGTAAAATTTTCGAGTGAGGATCTTTAAATTATTAATTTGTAAAATGAATTAGCAATAAATCAACCATATCGTTTCAAGAACAAAATCTGATTGAAATATCAGTTGGTAGTTCATATTTCTTTCTTAGATGGCGCCAGGAGTTATCGTACCGAACAAACAGTGTGAGTTGTCGTCCTAGCCTTTTATATAGATATATTGCTAATATTTTTTTTATAATAACGCCACACATTTAAGTTCTTTAAAATTTAAAAAATCTTAATTTTTTTCTTTCAAAATTTTGTTTAATAGTTTTAGTAATTTTTGAAATTTGTTAAATAGTATGTAGAATGTATTCTTCACTTACATTTTCAGTATTATCTTGTATTTATGTTTAATATCTTTATTTCGATTACTATTACATTTAATTTTATTTATTTATTTTTTAATTTTATTTAATTCTATTTAATTTTATTTAGTTTTATTTAATTTGTTTAATTTTATTTAATTTTATTTAATTTTATTTAATTTTATTTAATTTTATTTAATTTTATTTAATTTTATTTAATTTTATTTAATTTTATTTAATTTTATTTAATTTTATTTAATTTTATTTAATTTTATTTAATTTTATTTAATTTATTTAATTTTATTTAATTTTATTTAATTTTATTTAATTTTATTTAATTTTATTTAATTTTATTTAATTTTATTTAATTTTATTTAATTTTATTTAATTTTATTTAATTTTATTTAATTTTATTTAACTTTATTTAATTCTATTTAATTTTATTTTTTATAATAAGTGTATATGATCAAACACAATGAATTAGTTGTAAAATGAATCAGCCTTGTTAATATAGGCACACAACATGCAATCGAACGGTAACATAAGCAATGAATCTACACATTCAATTATGATATTTATTTATATTTTATAATTTATTTAATATTTGGTCTGAATTTAACAGGTATGTCAGAAAGGAACAATAAATAAATAATAAAATTACTCTATTCCATTTAAAAAATATTATTTAAATTTTAAAAATACAGAAAACCTAGTATAAAGCTTCTTGCTAGTCTACAGTACCACCTACTGTTTCATTTTTTATTTTTAAATATTTAGTTAATATTTGCATGAAGTTGCGAAACTGCAACACCTCTGATACTACCAGGAACTCAGCACTTTTTAGTTAGTGATTCTTTTTTCGACGTTAAATGTTCCTTAGCCATATTAACTTATGCTGTATCATTTTATCATTAATAGGGGCAACAGCTAAACTTTTCCTAACACTTAAGCATTCTTACTTCCACAACGTTGTCCTTCTTTCCTTTTTAACTCAAGCGCCATAGATAATAGCCGGTTTTACAGAATTTACCTTTAATTTTTTTGTGTTACTGCTGTATGAATTTCTTTCAAGAGTCTGTCTTTACCTTTGATAATTCTATTTTTACATGAAAATTATCGGTCCCTTCTACATCTGTGATAACATAATATGTAAGGGGCCATCTTGTCTTGTTTAAGTTATGTGTCAGTTCTATTCCTGCTTTTACTTCTACCTTACATTTCTATTCGTTAGTGTTCTCTTCGCATTTATCCTAATTCTCCGTATTCAAAGATTCTTTTAGTTTATTACTTGTGCTTTTTTTCCCACTTTTTATAATATTTAATCTCATGCCTTGTAAAACTTCTATAACATCTGTTATAAAATCTCATAAAATTAGTTATTAAATATTTATTTATTCAAAAGATTATTTTTATCCTAATACTTTCACCTGGGATATACCAAACCACTAATTTCAGAAATGTACATCGACCCTTCTAATTGTAAAGAAGGAAATAATTCGATAGTTGAATATTCGGTGACGTCAGGCAGTAACCTTTTCTCTTTTTCCAAGTCGCTTAACAACACAACATCAAAACAGTCGAAAAATGGTCGCCGTGGAAGACGTTTACAAGCTCTCGAAGTGTCTTACATCTCGTAGTGTCCATGATACTATGTAGTGTCTTACCAGTACTTACTTGTATCTCGACTTAGCCCCTTATTTATAGTCGGTACTCAAGCCCGTGCTTGAGCATGTGCTCCGCCAAGTCGAACTTACGTCAAAGTCATGCTCAAGTATTTGTTGTGTTCTATAAACGATACTTCGGGTATTCTCGTACAAGGTTGATCTCAAGCACGAAAAATTAGTACAGTAAAAGTAAGTTTCGAATAAATATCGAATAAAAAGAAGATTCTGTCAATTTTATCATAATTGTGACTAAACTTTTAGCGCCAAATTTAGTTTATGCTTTAGCCCGCGCAAAGTTGGATTATAGTATAGTATATTTACTGAATTTTTGTGTTTAGTATTAATATTTTGCGTTTGAAATTAATATTGGATTAACTATTTTAAGGTATGTAATATATTATAAAAAATATTTATTCTAGAGAATTAATTTCCATTTTGTTACTGTGTCTGAGGCATAATTTTAGATGTTCAATATATGCTTACATGTATATTTGTTTTTGGATATATTTATATGTGTGTAATGCGTTACAATCATTATAATTATATTGTCTGTATAAGCCGTACGCTAAATAAATTGGTTATCTAAATTTTAGATGAGTGGAAATGGCATGAAATATGCACCTTACTCAACAAAGGAAAAAGTTCTCCTAATCCAGCTGGTAACTGAAAACGGTGTGGTAGAGAATAAAAGGACAGACGGTGCTTCGACAATGGAGAAAAGATGGCTTGGGAGTTAATAACAAGAAATTATAACTGCCAGCCTGAGGTCAACAACATCAGGACCAGCGACCAGCTTAGAAAATTGTGGAACAACCTAAAACAAAGGTAGAATACTTTTATTAGTTTAAGCAAATGCTTAAGTATTGACCAATAATTTTTTTTATCATAGGAAACACAAAGAAACAACAGCACTGCGTCACAGCATGTTAGCTACAGGTGGTGGTCCCCCGATAAAGCCAGAGTGTGATGCAGTGCTGGAGTTAATAGAAGAGGATGTTCCCAATATAGACGTCAGCATCGACTGTTCTTTTGATAGCACAGCAGTCTTTGAAAAAGGTAAATGTACTAAATTTGTAACTGTGCTTTACTCATAGTATAATTGTAGGCCAAAAACAGTTCAACCAGCTAGGAAGCTCAATAGCAGGACCATCAGTAGCCTCTGACCCCCCTCACTTCTTTCCCACTACAGAGTTCAAAGAAATGGACTTGTTATGTAAGTATGATGTAATAATTTTGAGCAGTCTTCCTGTACACTTAATAATAGTTTCAGGTAATACTTGTAGTGTGACACCTGCTGTTCATACAGAAGAGGATGATGATGATGTGCTTCAAAGTGGTAAGTGTTTTAAATGTAGTTAAAGCCATATGTACTTAACAATAATATCAATTTTAGCAAACACTCCTACTTCTAGTAGGGCACTGGGTGCTATACCACAAATATTGTCTGAAAATAAACAACGGTCCAAGAAAATGAGGGATACCATCAGACAGCAAGACGAGATTCACAGGATGAAAATGAAGATTTTGGAAGAAGATATGCTGAGGGCAAAAGCCTTAAGAGAAGCAGCTGAGAAGGAGAGGCAGAGAGCTACTGATGAAGCTGAATTAGCTTCATTGAAGTTAATAGACTATAAAATAGGGTAATTATAGATTTTATCATGTTTGACTTGTTACTAGAATTTGGCTATAATTAATTGTATATTTTCAGGCGCTAGAAGATCTTTTTCCTTTGTTGGGTACTCTGCATTTTTAGAGAGAATGTTAGGAATAAGCCACAATATATTTATTTACATATTTTATTTACTGATTTTTTTCAATCTATATGACCAGAGGGCTGTTATCATAGATACAAAATTGTGATTTATTTTCAGAAAATAAATCACAATTTTGTATTTTTAGTAACAATATCTGGTCATAGACATCAAAACATCAGTAACTATAACATATAAATAAACATTGTGGCTTATTCCCAACTGATGATAGTGTTAACTCAGTCTTACAGTGGCCTTTTCACTTTCGGAGCACTGAATGTCAGAGGAGGGTCTGTTTTAGCAGGTAGGCATTTGACGTAGAATCAGCGACGAGAGGGCGTTTTAAAGTACCTCGGGAACTATCGCTGGGACTACGAAGAATGAATCCTGCACTAAGGTCAGTCAGGCGGCGTCCTGGACTGAGATGTCTTGAAGATTTCAGACCCCCCCTCTATAAAGACGAAAAAAAATAAAAAAAAAATATACTTTGTGTTGTAAAATCATGGTTATTTTCTTTCTATTCTCCTTCCTGTTTATTTTATTTCTAGATAGTATTTAATGTAGATTTAAGGTTCTTAATATTTTAATTTCAGCTGGTAAGATATGGTTTTACCTTTTTATTTGTTGTATAGTCTTTTGTTTTTAGATTATGTATGTTTCTCTTTCAGTTTTTTTAAGTATTGATTGCTACATAGATCATATTTTTATGTTGTTTACTGAAAATTATTAAAATACTGAGTTTGCATAATTTTTAGTAAATTGCTGCCACTGCAATATATACATGTATATATACATATGTATATATATATATATATATATATATATATATATATATATATATATATATATATATTGTAACGAAATAGCCCATCTCCGATACGTCATAATTCTTAGAAGGACGAATCTAGAAAACGTAAGAATCGGCTTGTCAATAGCGCCCGTCTTTCGGACGGGAGACAATTAGAGGTGGGACAACGCCAGAATGTTCTCGAAAAGTAACTTTATTATATATATGTAACGTTGTTAGGAGTGAGTTTAGTTGATAAGAGAGTACCGAACTGTAAACTTATAAATAAATATATGTATATAAATTCGAACCGCTCGTTTTATTTAATCTCGTTACAGTTGGTGTCCGGTGTGAGATTTGCAAATAAATTCAGCAGTGATTTTTGAAAAAGACTTTTGAACTTTTGAAAAGTATTATTCGTCGGGAACATCCGCGTAGTGATCTTTATATAAAAGAACATTTAAAAAGTACGTGTGTGCCTGACCAAAGATGCTGCTAGTAGAACTTTCAGTAAAACAGTTGCGTGAGCAACTAGAAGAACGCGATGAAGACTGCAGTGGGTCCAAGAAGACACTCCAAGAACGACTAAAGACTGTTCTCAACAAGAATGGAGAAGACCCAGAGACATTCCAGTTCCAGTCAGCAGACGAAGCCGTTTTAACTAAAATAATTGATGGAAAATTCGAGAATGTTTCCAAAAGATTCGATGAAACGTCGCAAATGATAGAAGAATCTTCTAAAAAAAAATGATGAAAGATTCAATGAAACGTCTCAAATGATAGAAGAATCTTCTAAAAAAAATGATGATAAATTCGAGAATGTTTCCAAAAGATTCGATGAAACGTCTCAAATGATAGAAGAATCTTCTAAAAAAAATGATGATAAATTCGAGAACGTTTCCAAAAGATTCGATGAAACGTCTCAAATTATTAAAGAAGCAGCTAAACAAAATGAAGAGAAATTCGAAAATGTTGCTAGAAGATTCGACGAGACTTCTCAAATAATTAAAGAAGTATGTAATCAAAACAATGAGAAATTTGAAGAAGTCTCAAGAACATTTGATAAAGTAGAAGAGAAGATCAAACAATTAGAGAGCATGATAACCAATACAAAAGTGCTACCACCAGTTAATGCAGTAGCCTTAGATCCGGTAGTGAAAGAAGAATTACCTAGAGACGAAACGACACATAATATGAGATTCAAATTGCCACCATTTGATGGAAAGTCTTCTTGGTCCATATACCTTAGACAATTTGAAGCGATTGCGACAGCCAATCATTGGACAGAACAAGAAAAAGCTGTTTCCTTGACTGCTGCTTTACGAGGTGATGCTGCAGATATCCTAAGATCGATTCCTAAGGGTCAAGAAAAATGTTACCAGACCTTGTTCACTCGACTAGACAAACGTTACGGAGATGCCCATCTACAACAAGTCTACAAGGCGCAACTAAGAAGTAGAATTCAACGAGCAAGTGAAAATTTACAAGAGTTTGAAGCAGATGTTGCTCGTATAGTGCGGTTGGCTTATCCGGAGGTACCAGACAACATTTTAGAAGAAATTGCTGTAGATACCTTCGTCAATGGGTTAAAAGAAAGCGAATTACAGAAAGCTTTACGACTAGCAAGACCGAAAGTTCTAGATGAAGCGCTCGCTATTGCCTTGGAACATGAAACAGCTAGTCAAACTTCACGGAGTCATCGAGTAAGAACCATTGAAGAAGGCGACGAACCAAACGATGAACGTCTGGAAGAAATGGTACGAAAAGTAGTTCGTAACACGATGCCGAAGAGACGCGAGCCCAGATGTTGGAATTGCGGTGACGTAGGTCATATTCGCCGTAATTGCAAGAAAATGATACAACAGTCGGAAAACTAGAACGGGTCGACAACAAGGGGCAACTGCCGACCTCGAGAAACACAGCCCCCATAGTAACTGTGAACATTACGTCCTCAGGTGGAATTCATAGCTTGTACATAGAGGGTCGTATCAATAATAAATGTAGATCGTTTTTGGTAGATACAGGTGCAACGAGAACTATTGCACGGCCAGAAGTAGTACGAGGCCATCTTAAATTATTGCCTGCAACAGTCAAGCTTAGAACAGCAACTGGTGAGATAATTAATACATATGGCGAGGCTAATATGTCAGTATCCATTGGCCAGACCACAGTAAAACATACAGTATTAATTGCAGAGATCTCCGATGAGTTCATATTGGGGATGGATTTACTAAGGAAAGTTGGGGCTGTATTGAATGTCAAAGATGGAGTTCTCGAGATCAGTGGTGAAGAGTTGCCGTTTCATGACGACAAAGAAGATGTTATCAGCTTAATAACTACTTGTGACGTAACAATACCCGGTAATAGTGAGAAAATTTTGATGACCAGACCTGATGGTTACTGCCGAGAGGGAAGTTTAAGGATGGTCGAAGATGTGAATAATGCCGAGTTCCTAACGGCAAAAGCTTTGGTGAGAATTCGAGATGTCGTTCCTGTAAGAGTTATGAATTTAAAGGGAACTGCCATTAAGTTAAGTAAAAGAACTTTGATCGGACAGTGTGTTCCCGTGGCTTCGATTTGTTCCATGAATACTAATGAGAAACCGTCGAAATCTAAGTATCCAAAGGAGCTTGTTGAGACGATGATTAAAACGTGCCAAGATCTTGATGATGAACGAACTAAAAGAGTGAAGTCTATGCTGATAGAATTTCAAGATGTTTTTGCCATGGATAAGAAGGATAATGGCAAAACAAGCATAGTAAAGCATAAAATTAATACCGGAGACGCTCAGCCAATCAGACAACAACCTAGACGACTTCCATTTTCGAAAAGAGATGAAGCCAAAGACATCATCAAAGATATGAACAAACAAGGGGTAATTGAACCATCAAACAGTCCATGGACATCACCTGTAGTCCTAGTAAAGAAGAAAGATGGTTCAACACGTTTTTGTATTGACTACCGACAGCTCAATGCAGTAACTAAAAAAGATAGTTATCCTTTGCCCAGAATAGACGATACTTTGGATACACTTTCTGGTTCTCGTTGGTTCTCCACACTCGATCTGAAAAGTGGATATTGGCAAGTAGACATGGAGCCAGCTGATCGTGAAAAAACCGCATTCTCGATAGGATCAGGGCTTTGGCAGTTCACAGTTATGCCTTTTGGTTTATGTAATGCACCGGCCACATTTGAAAGATTAATGGATGCAGTTTTAAGAGGTCTAACATGGAAAACATGCCTGGTTTATTTGGATGATGTAATTGTAGTTGGAAGATCCTTCGATGAACATGCCAATAATCTAACAGAAGTCTTTCAACGATTGCGGGCAGCGAATCTGAAGTTGAGTCCGAAGAAATGTCACTTGTTTCGACGAGAAGTGAAGTACTTGGGACATATTGTAGCAAGTAATGGTGTAACAGCTGATCCTGAAAAACTTGCAGCAATTAAGGATTGGCCAGTACCAAGAGATAAACACGAAATTAGAAGTTTTCTTGGCCTATGTACATATTACCGCCGTTTTGTCAAAGGATTTGCCAATATCTCCAAGCCATTAACAAAGTTGACAGAAGAAGGCAAAGAATATACATGGAGCGAAGAGTGTCAAAGAGCTTTTGAACACTTACAAATGGCTCTGATCAGCGCACCGATTTTAAGCTACCCTAGACAGGCAGGAAAATTTGTGTTGGACACCGATGCAAGCAACAGTGCAATAGGAGCTGTTCTTTCCCAAATCCAAGATGGGCAGGAGAAAGTCATCGCTTACTTTAGCAAAGTCTTGTCAAAACCAGAAAGAAACTATTGCGTTACCAGAAGAGAATTGCTAGGCGTAGTGAAGGCTTGTGAGCATTTCCATAAATACTTGTATGGCAGAAAGTTTCTTCTTCGCACGGATCACGCTGCTCTAAAATGGCTCCTACAATTTCGTAATCCAGAGGGTCAGATGGCAAGATGGTTAGAACGATTACAAGAATATGATTACGAGATCGAACACAGGGCTGGCAGAGTTCATTCAAATGCTGATGCCCTTTCGAGACGGCCGTGCAGTGCAAATTGTAATCACTGTCTTAAATTAGAAGAACGACTTTGCCCCGTGAGACGAACCACCGTCATTAATGAGCAATGGCAACCTCAACAGCTACAAGACGCTCAAGCAGATGATCCATGTATAAAAAGAGTATTGGATTGGATGCGTCGAAGTGAGAGACCTTCTTGGCAAGACATTAGTGCATGTAGTCCAGAAGTCAAGTGTTACTGGAGCCAATGGAATTGCCTAGTGCTGAAAGATGATCTTCTGTATAGAACCTTTGAGAACGATGATGGTACAGAAACTAAGCTTCAGTTAATTGTACCTAAAAGTAAAGTTTCAGAAGTATTGCGTCAGTTGCATGACGGTGCATCAGGTGGACACTTTGGTATCACGAAGACTCTGCAAAAGGTTCGAGAACGGTTCTATTGGGTGAACTGTAAAGATGATGTAAGAAGATGGTGCCGGAAATGTGAACTGTGTGCAACCAGTAATGGTCCAGCAGGTAAAAAGAGGGCACCCATGAGACAGTACAATGTTGGTAGTCCTATGGAAAGAGTAGCAATCGACATTGCAGGTCCACTTCCAGAGACAAATAATGGAAATAAATATATCCTGGTAGCCATGGATTATTTTACGAAATGGACTGAGGCTTATGCGATACCAAATCAAGAAGCTGCTACCGTTGCAGAGGTACTTGTTAAAGAATTCTTTAGCCGATTTGGTGTTCCCTTGGAGATCCACTCCGACCAAGGGCGAAACTTCGAGTCAACCCTTTTCCAAAACGTTTGTAAATTGATTGGTGTCAATAAGACCAGAACGACACCCCTGCATCCTCAATCAGACGGAATGGTGGAGAGAATGAACCGAACAATGGGTAAACACCTATCCAAGGTTGTATCAGAACATCAAAGAGATTGGGACCAGCATATTCATTTATTCCTAATGGCCTACCGCTCGGCCGTGAATGAAACTACAGGCCAGACTCCAACCTGCCTGATGTTAGGTCGTGAAGTTCGTTTGCCCTGCGACTTAGAGTTTGGCTGCAGACCTTCCGAAGAACATGTTGCAAGCGAAGATTATGTCGACCGCCTGAAGTTAAGAATGAACAACATTCATGAACTTGCCCGACAACACATCCAGATAGCCAGTGACAGAATGAAAGATCAATATGATTCTCGATGTAAGAGTGAAAGCTATGAAGTAGGTGATCTTGTTTGGCTTTATAATCCACAACGTCGTCGAGGCTTGTCTCCCAAACTGCAAAGACAATGGGAAGGTCCATATGAAATTAAAAAGAAAATAAATGACGTAATATTCCGAATTAAGAAGTTGCCGAAAGGTAAACCAAAAGTAGTTCACATAAATCGTCTTGCACCATATGCTGGCTCAAATGAAACAGAAGAAGCACGAACCCTTCAACATGAGATCAAAGATGACCGGCGACCGAGCTTTAATGAATTTATGTCAAATTACGCAGAGAGAAAGAGTGCTAGATTCGGCGTGACCACAGAAGTTCAGCAGGATCTTTTTAGTGTTCCGCATAACGTCTCTCTAGCCCACTGTGTTGCCCAAGATCTTGAGATGACTAACGGAATCTCATCCGTATTTTATAAGAAATTCGGTCGTTTGGACGAGTTAAAAAACCAGCAACCTAAAGTTGGAAGAGTACTGAGATTAGAAGATGGTTCTCGATCTTTGCTGTATATGGTGACCAGGAAGTCGTATACAGACAGGGCAAGCTACGAGGATATATGGCGTGCTCTAACTAATTTGAAGAAAATTGTGTGCAATTACGACATCAAGAATTTGGCCTTACCCAAAATAGGCCATGCACTAGATAATCTGGACTGGAAGATTGTCAGAAGCATGCTTGAAGTGATATTCCGAGAAACCGGCGTACGAATTACTGTGTGTTGCATTAACCCGATGAGATCGTATCCTTCAAAGTCAGTAGACTGTTATTTCTTTCTAAAGGGTTCATGCAGAGCTGGAGAGTCCTGTAGATTCCGCCATCCTGTGCCTACATATAGAGTTGCTGATCGGGACAATCAGATTTAAGAGGGGAGCAGTGTAACGAAATAGCCCATCTCCGATACGTCATAATTCTTAGAAGGACGAATCTAGAAAACGTAAGAATCGGCTTGTCAATAGCGCCCGTCTTTCGGACGGGAGACAATTAGAGGTGGGACAACGCCAGAATGTTCTCGAAAAGTAACTTTATTATATATATGTAACGTTGTTAGGAGTGAGTTTAGTTGATAAGAGAGTACCGAACTGTAAACTTATAAATAAATATATGTATATAAATTCGAACCGCTCGTTTTATTTAATCTCGTTACAATATATATATATAATTACATCATTTTTTTGTAATGTTCTAATTGTTTTGCAGTTTACTCCTGATGAAGCTATAAAATAAAATAAAATAATCTATTTTATATTGTATTTAATTATAACTGTATAATTTTTTAAATAAAGAATATTAATATTCTAAATTTGTATAATTTTTATTTGGTAAGGAAAGGTTTTATGAAAGGAATAAACACTTAATTAAAAGGAGGGAAACTCCTTGTACTCAGTAAAGACATACTTGCTTAAGTTGTCTGAGCATAGTGAGTGAAAAACCCTCATTTATTTTAAATTAAAACATAAAAAAATACATTTTTATAAATAAGACAAAAACATACTATATTTAACATAATAATAAGTATTCAATAATGTATTCTTAAAATAAACAACTTTGAATTGAACTGAACAAATATTAGATATAAGAAAAAAATAAAATAAAATATTGAAATTTTAAATGATAATCATTCTGACATTTTGAGAAATAAGATAAAACATACTACATCTAACATAATACAAGTATTCAATAATGTATTATCAAACTAAACAAACAAATGCCAATTGAAAAAAGCTTGTGTATAAGGAAGCAATGAAATAAACTATTGAAATTTTAAAAATAAAAAATTGGAAGAACAAATCATGAACAAAAAGTGTAATCAAGCTAATTATAATGATGCTGATATTTTGAGAAATAAGATAAAACATACTACAGCTAACATAATGCAAGTATTCAATAATGTATTCTCAAACTAAACAAACAAATGCCAATTGAACAAAGGTTAGATATAAGCAATACAATTAAATATTGAAATTTTAAAAATTAAAAGAACAAATCATGAATAAAAAGTGTTATCAAGCTAATGATGATGCTAACATATATCTACCTATAATAAGATAAGTATTCAATAATGTATTTTAATTCTTATGCAAAATATTGGTGAATAAAATGTCTCCTAAAATTTAAACCTCGTTCCACATCATTAACATTTCTATTTACTGGCACATCAATATTTTCTACAAAATCATCATCATCATTATTATTTTCTTGTAAACCTATATTATAAAGTACTGCTGTAGCACATATTATTGCAAGAGATGTATTTAATTTAGTTTGTAGACCTCGTTGAAGACAAGGAAACCGTCTTTTCCAGGTTCCAAATAGCCTTTCAACAACATTTCTTGTTCTTATATGTGCACTATTATACCTATTTTCTTGATCATTGCCTAAAAAGAGATATCCATCAAATAACCTATTTTTTAGCCAATTATCAATAAATACCTGGCTGTAATACTGGAGTAAGTAGATAGTGTCTGCATGCATATCCACTGTCACCTATTAATAATCCTGGAATTTCACCTCTTTCCATTCTAACTCGTAATGCACTTCGATCAAATATCAAGCTGTCATGACTTAATCCGGAATGTCGAACAACAATATCCATAATCTCTCTTCTAGGACCTGAAACAACCTGCAATTTATTTATATAATGAGGGCCTGGATAAGAAAGATCAATCTATACCTGCACATTTAATGAAAAAAAGCCTTTTCTATTACGAAATACTTCCCCATTATTACCACCTGGATTAGATATCTTGATGTGGGTGCAATCAATACACCCAGAAACATTTGGAAAATAGGCAACCTCATAAAAACTTGTTATATTCCTCCTAAATCCTTGTCCAGTATGGGGAAACCCTACAAAATCATTTAAACGTTGAGCTATTAATATTGATACCTTTTTAATGGTGTTGCTTATTGTCGATTGACTAATACCCCGCAAATCACCAGATACAACCTGAAAATTAGATGTAGCATAAAATCTTCTAGACCTTCAAATACCAGAGGCAGAATGGTATCTGCAACGGTATCTTTGTTGAAACGATACCGTTGACGAAATTCAACATCGCGGTAAAACTCCATGGGATTTTCCATATCACGAATATATCGTTTTGGTATACGTTCCGGCTGATTTCCTTCTTCAATATGATCAATAAACTCTAAAAATTCTTCAACTTCGTCATACATTTTTTATTGTAATGAGAAAAACAAAAAAAATATATTGGAAGCGAATCGGAAAACAAATTTAACAAATATAAACAACAAAAGTTAGGTTAGGATCCCGTGCTCAAGGCAGGTCGATCCGATGCTTGAGTACGAGCTGTCATTTCTGCGTACTCAAGCTCGATTTCGTACTTGAGAACGGTTTATAGAACACAAATTTCATTCAAGGTCGACCTCAAGCATCGACCGATACTTGAGCATCGACTATAAATATGGGCCTTAGAAAGTTTGAAAGTGCTCTCGGTTCGATAGTACCGATAACACTCGCTACTCGTTATGGGTACATTTGAATTGTAAAATTAGTAGAGGTAAGGGCATACGTCTTATGAGCTCATCGAATACTCACGGTAAAGGCCCAAAGAGAGAAAAGATCAGACTGTACTAGTGTGCGGAACATTATACAGATACAATATCGTAGTTTTAATTTCCGGGCAATTACATTCGTTGTATTATTAGTAATATTTCTTATTATTATTTAACTTTCATATATATATTTACGCATCTTTTGTAGTACACTTTTTTTATTTAGAATAAATGTGTTAAAATCACTTCTCTCTTTTATACTTATTGAGCTAGATTTAAGCATTTTAGAAAGCACTCTCGCTGGGACCTTAACTACACAGATAAGTTACCAGTAAACCAGCACCGATAGAACCTGAGATTTTTAAAGAATTTCATATACGTAGGGTCTTATTGCAAGCTCCCAACAACATTATTCCCAAATGTTTTTTAGCTATATTAAATTTCCATTATTAATTGTATACTTTATTTATCCGAAAATCTTTAAGGCACAGCAATAAAAAACATATTTTGCCTCTACTAACGACTTCCCTAACTACCCATCAACGACATTTTCTTCCACCCGCCTCCACTCACTTCTGTTTCTCCGTCTTCCTCTCATTTTCCTTCAAGAAAAATACAATTGGATCCTTTTGTTTCAGTCACCGGAATCCGGAATATAACGACTTTTAATTTTGTTCTTCTGAGAAGTTGAACCTGATTACTGGCGTCAGTTAGCGTAAAGTTTGTAGATGAATTCTCAAAGTATAAATCTCAGTGACGGAACTTAGGGAAAAAGGAGGGTTTATCAATGATAACAAGAAAATTTAGCAGGAGATTTCTAGTTAGGTGTTGGTCTGAAAATTAAGCGAAAATATACAAATTGTTAGAATTTAATTACCATAATAATATACTATGCACTTTTTTTAGAAAACCGTGTGTTGTTGCAATCCGGTCGTACTTCAGCCAATTAGCTTATTGCATTCTTTTAATCTTCGAATCCTCGAATCAAATCCGGCTTGGTAAGCCACTGAGCTATGGCTGCCAAACATACCCTGCACTGGAATAGGTTATTATCTCCAAAGCTTTTTAATCTAGCCCTAGAAGACGTCTTCAAAACTACAAATTGGTCAACACATGGAATCAATGTTACTGGCAATAAGTAACCACCGCAACTACCTCAGATTTGCTGACGACATCGTGATTATAGCGAGAAAATTCGAGAAATTTAAATTATGATGAAGGAACTCGCAGACAGCTCCCAATATGTCGGCCTTAAAATGAATATGACAAAAACAAAAACAATAACGAACGCAGACCATCCCAGACGTATAAATGGCAGTGAGATAAAACAAGTCCAGGAAAATATCTACCTAGGCCAAATTCCGAAACTTGTCAAAGAAAAGTAAAGTGCGGAAATCACTAAAAGAGCAAGACTAGTATGGGTAGAATTTAGAAAACTCAGTTGGATACAGAAGAACCTCGAAATACCTCAATCCTTACGGATCAAAACGTTCAACCAATGCATCATTCTTATCATGACATATGGATAGCACAACAAAAATTGCCAAACTCAAATGGCGCTTCTCAGGTCATACTGCTAAACAAAAACACCAACGTTAAAATGCCACAATACAACATTGAAGACCTTACAAAGGTAGACGACCAAGAGGAAGACCACAGGTGAGATGGGTAGACGACATAAAAAGAAAAGTTGGAACAAATTGGAAGTATGTTGCTCAGGATAGAGATCGATGGAAGGAGTTAAGAGAGGCCTATGTCCAATAATAGAAGAAAGAAGGCTAAGAAGAAGAAGAAGAATTAGAACTATAGATCCCGACTTTTTCCTTCTATGAGAAAGTTTTTCAGTCGTTTTGACAAAATCTTATTTATGTAATGGACCTCTAGAGCGGAGTGAGTAGCCGTGCAGCAGAATCTGCCGCTAGAATCTCGATTTCACAAGTTTTCCTTTTCTTCATAATCGTTTAGTGGATCTTTTATTTTTTCAGTATTGATTTTTAATAATGCCTTCATAGTCGAATAAATGTGAAGATGTATCCGCATGTATGTATCTCTTTCTATATTTCCATTGGGTATGTGTTCGTGAAAAAATAAAACAGAAGTAAGTTTTTTTTTAGAAATAGCTTGTCTTCATCTAGTATGAAGGTGATTTGTCCTACACATTTTTGGAGACAAATTTCACAGAAAATGCTGTAAGTTCCCAAGCTTTCCAACAAAATAATGAAACTTAAGTTTCCGTAAGTCAAAAAGTCTTTGTATTTAATTTCTATAGAATAATTTTTTCTATGGTATACGGTTTTTTGTATAGTAACATTTTTTATTTTTATTGTATCTATTTTTACCTTTCTGTTACTTTATTTTGATAATTGAAAAATTGCATATTCTTCTCATTTGAAGTTAGAAAAATACAAATAGGAAAAAACATTACCCATTGTGTAATATTGTTTTTATTGTCAATTTTCCTCAGCTCCCTAAGTTCTTGCAGCGTTGTAAAACTATCGCGATTACACACTGACACTGTAACTACTTCAACTAATTTCCCAAAGCTCAATTTGTTGTTTTTTCTCGTCGCCTCGAATAGGACCGATACGCCAGCGAAGTGGTTCAAGCCGTCGGTGTGGAGAAGTAGGGGAAGGCGGAAGATGTAATGCAAGCCATAAATGCCGCCTGCTGTCGCGCGAGATGAAATGGGCCAAGGAAGAGGGTTGCGAACGGCGGTGGATCGGAAGAGGGCGCGTAGGGTGAGAGAGAAGTCGAAGGAACTTCGCAATAAGCTCAGAATTAGTCTGGATTTATCGATCACGAGTCGCCGGCGCTATTTTGCCGCTGCCGCCACCATTTTTATGTGGGATCAGCGGGAGCAGCGGTGTACATGCTTAGCTCTCTGAGACGTTACTAGAGAAATTGAAAGAATCGGACTGAAGATGATTTCATTGCTCATTGCTCAAAATAAACGCAAATATGAGACTAGATGTTTTTCTTTACATCAATTCTGCTAAGAGTTGTAAATTTTTATCTTTTTCTTTCTCATGTAATATTGCATAGTGTTGTTACTGTGTTCATTATTTCGACGTGGTGTTTTGAATAAATGTTAAAATAGAAAAATTTCCTTTTGCTTCCAAGAAATATTTAATATATGAATTAATCAAAAACCTAAAATTTAAAATGATATTATGACTTATTGATAAAACCAGTAGTACTAAAGGCAATTGACTTATTGTACATTTACATTGTATATATTATAGGGTGTTAGTTAAATAATTGAATTATTACTAAGTATAGTCGGCTTCATTATATCTAAAAAGTACAGCTTATTATATTTGAACTCAGGATCCCTACCTAAGCTTCTGCACCATATTATCGGGAACAGATAGAACATTGGTTAAAAACATTTCATTTCAGACTGGAATATTGAGCTTAATGTTGTTTAATCTGCCGAAGGCAGCCCATGTTAGACCTATCCTTAATCTCATGCCTTAGATATTTGTAAAGTGGTACTTGGTGGACGCTATTACCTACAATTTGAATTTTGTCGCTTACTACAAAGTTGAACTCTACGTTTATATTAATTTCCATATAATCCTCTCTTTCCATTAGTTTGAACATTTATTCGAGTATAGCTGTAAACAGTTTCAGGGAGATTAAATCACGGACATAAGTCGGACACAAGCTGTACCTGTTTAGTAGATACTCTTAATCAACATAATAGTGGTAATAAATGCTGCAATTAGCCAATCCTCGAATCATTTTATGATGATCTATACTATCAAATGCCTTTTCATATACTACAAATATAAGAAAAATAGGCTTGTTGTATATATCTGGAGTGGAACGTAGCCTGTTTGCAAGGTTGACAAGTATTCTAAGTCGAGGTACGAGTGAATACTTGTAAGACAATACGAGAGGTAAGACAAGAGAGCTTGTATCTTCTTCAACCAACATTTATCGACTGTCTTTCAAGTCTTTTACGAGAGATAAGATACAGCGAGTACTTGTGTCTTCTACGACGACTATATTTAGACTCTCCTCGATGTTGTGTATTTACGTGACTGGAGGTAAGAGAAAGGGGGCTGCTGCCTGACGTCAGCAGATGTTGGACTTTCTCTGTTTACTATACCGATACCGTTTAAACCATTCATAATAAGAAGGGTCGATCTTATTTTCTGAAATTAGCGGCTGGGTATATCCCAGGTTAAACCATAAGGATAGAAATAATCTTTTACTAGACTATTTTTGTGAGACTTTCGAACAATTACCTGCAAGCTCCTGGACTGCTCAATAAGTTATAACTATTTTCTTCGTCATGCGCTAGCGATTTCTAATGTTGCATTTGCAGTGATCTCAGATATTCCTTCACCGAATTAAGCAATTTTTAACATGGTCTTTCTGTTAATTTTTAGTACCTGCCTCCATGGTAATCAATAGGTTCGGGATTCCATCATAATATGTGTATCGATACCTGTTCTTTGATGTGGATGTCGAATGGCGTGGACAGATGCTGGAACACAACGAGACGCCAAAATACCTCTACGTATGTCTAGAACTCTATCTTATCGATACCACTATCAAGATGTCATGAAAAATGTAAGCGCCAGAAATAATATCATCTGATAACTGATACAAAATGGGGAGCACACACACACTCCGCACTTCTGCCTTATATTTCTTGGCCGCAGAGTTTAGAGCACCAGTGTGAGCAAACTCTGCTTACGATAAAACTGTCGATATTGCTCTAAATGAAACGGTTCGTATAATATCATGTTGCCTGAAACAAACATCTATCGGAGAGGTCCACCCCTTAGTTGAAATCCCTCCAAAACCTATCATAGGACAGGTTACGTCAGAGATAGAACGAAAAAAGTAGGAGACGGATCGAAGACACCGATTGTATGACCACTAGACTCACCTAAGTAGACCAAGAACTCTGAAAAGCTTTCTGAAAAAATCAAAATCAATCATTCCCGATGCGTCAGAGACCCGTCGAATATACCTATGGCAAGCGTCAGCTACAACCCATTTTGCCCCTTCAGAGAAAATTACTGCTGGACACAATTTGCCGTATCTGATATTGAAAGCGCTTAACAGACTAAGAACCGGCGTTTCACCTAGTGCTAGTAACCTGAAAAAATAGGGATACCAGGAGGAGGATACCTGCGACTGTGGCGCAGATCAGAATAGTCACCATCTACTATCATGATCAGAGATGAGAGAAACCTAAACACAAGAAGACCTAATTCGAGCAAATGACAGGACTATCTATGTTGCCAACCATTGGAAGTACCTACATCTTGGTGTTTCGAACACGGAAAGTACGTAAGTATGCTTTGATGTTGTTAGAACTACAAAGTATATGTCGAAAATTAAATATATTTGTTATTCAAGAAAGAAACACCTTCTTGTATAAACTTTATCTGGTTAATTAGCCAAACCAAAGCAAAGGAGCTTACAGCACTTTTGTTACTTTTAGCAATTCTTTTTCGAATTTCCATTTTTTTTCTCATTTTGTTAACGTTACTCCAGGATGGTTAAAGTGATCAATGATATCAAAGTTATACCTCTTTTTTTGGCTATATATCTTAACGTTAGAGCAAGCGTCCCTATTATCATTTCATAAACGGGCGCGCTGTGTATTTTCTACATAAAACACATTTTAGATGATTTTAACAGATTTAGTGCGTTTTAACAAAATGACGACCACGATTTACAAAAATAGTTTATTGTTCCATAAAATAATAAACATAAAATTACGCAGGTAATTGTGGTTTCTGAATGCATTTTACATACAAATATTCTACATAGCCCACATCTAATGTTGTGCTGGAAATCGCTGAGCCTGGACATATTGCACAACGTCCACGTTTTCTAGAGCTTTGCAGTTCTGTTCTAGTAGGTTATTTATATGATTTATTTTTCATTATAAGGTTTTAGAAAACCTTGAATATCCTGAGAAAGATGTCGCATTGTCGCTCTTTCTAAAAGATGTAGGTACTTTTATTAAACTCAAGCTTGAATTCTTTAGAAAAATTCAGCGACATAATTTGGGATTTGTTTTATTATAATCAATAAGCCTATCTACAATATCACTGGGGTAGTTAGATGTAGTATAAGACACCTCAGGTTGCCTTCCTGTTGCCAATTTACAATAAAGTAAGTTTGTGCATCGCCCAACATGAATAGCTTGATACCGTATTTTGCTAGGTTATTGGGTAAATACTGGATAAAAGTACAACATCCCCCGTTTTTAGTACCTAGAAGGTAAATCACACCCAGTAACGCCAATTTTTTACTTTTTGAAGTATGTTTCATATCTCGTTCTCTTTTATATTGAACAGATTATTTTTTACTAGCAATATACAAATTAGCGAATTGTGCGATGTGTCGAATATATCCGAATCCATAATTTTTTAAAAGCTGACGGTCCTGAGGTCACTTTTGAAGTCACTGCCTTTGGTCCTGGAAGTATTTTGATAAAATTTTTCTTTTTAATTTTTGATTGCGACGACAGCGGAGTCTTATACCATGCAGTTTTTTATCTTTACCTTGAAAATAATCAAAAGTAGTACTCAGTACAGTATTATCCTCGAAGTTACTGTCTCTGTCGTGGCAATTCTGTTATTGTTCAGATTCAGAGTTGTAGTCATCATGGTATATTATTTCTTCATCTGTCTCAGATTCTTCTGAATATGCTATTTCACTATTTTCTGTTTCTGGGTCTTCATTGATAACCTCAGTTAAAAACTTCTTGCTAGTCCGGCAAAAATAAAAATAAATTAACACACAAATAATATAACAATGCAACTAAATTCTTACATGATATTCCCTCAGCGTAGTCGTTATATTCTTTCTCAATGGTATTAAAATATCCTGTTCACCCTAAAATAAAGTAAAACTAAAGTTAATTTGAAGAATAAAAAATGGAAAATAATTATTGGACAAAATACTTACACTAGAAGGCGAGCTGTGTTTTATTATTTACACAAAACCGCCATAACCTCGTAATTCAAAGAATTCTCGCAAATCTCGCTGCAACAACAACTATTACTCCACGATTCGAATGACAGATCTTTGCTGGACAAATCGACGCGAAAATATTACCAGATTGCCGTTATATTTTTAGAGGTCTCTTTCTATTTTCACAACAAAATTGTTAGCGATTGGCTCTAGCCTTAATCATAAAATTGCTCTTTGTTTCACTTAACTATTTGGTCACCTATATAATTCTTATATACCTAATTATGAATAATAAAATCGCCAACTGTGTCAGTCACTTTGTACCTGTATCAGAAAGGATGCTCCTAGTTCAGCTAAACACAACTCCCATAAAAACAAACATTATTCAAGTATACGCTCCTACAGCGGACGTCCCAGAAGAAATCATAGAAGAATTTTACAATGACCTTACTAATATTGTCAAAAGGATTCGGAAAAACGAAATAACACTAATAATGGGAGACTTTAATGCCAAAGTTGGCAAAGGACAAAGTGGAAATTTAGTGGGATCCTTTGGTCTAGGGGAACGTAATGAACGCGGAGACCGTTTGATTGAATTTGCAACTGAAGAACAGCTCGTAGTGACAAACACCTTTTATGATCTTCCTCCAAGACGACTATATACGTGGAAATCTCCCCAGGATACTCCAGATCACACAGTACGAAATCAAATAGACTATATTCTTATTAACAAACGATTTAGAAACTCTATAACATCTGTTAAAGCGTACCCGGGATCCGACATAAATTCGGACCACAATCCACTTATCGCCAAAATGAAACTTAGTTTAAAGAAAGTTCAAAGACCAAAAATTAAGAAGTACGATATTAACCAATTGAAAAATAAAACAGTAAAGGAAAAGGTCCAAAAACGTCTAAAAGAAAAAACGTGGGCTCGTACAGAAAAACCATGGGCCCATACAGAAACAGATAACACAGATGTAGAACTAGAAAATTTGCACAAAGTAAGTCAAGAAATAACAGAGAAATACTTAAAACCTGAAAGAACAAATAAAAAGGAATGGATGACGGAGGAGATTCTATGTATGATGGAAGACAGAAGAAACGCTAAAGATAATAAGAATTACTACAACAACATAAATAACAAAATAAAAAGGGCTATTAAAATAGCAAAAGAAAATTGGTTTAGCTCAAAGTGTACAGAGATAGAGTCATTACAACAAAAATATGATTCATTTAACCTCCATAAAAAGATTAAAGAAGCGGCAGGCTTATATAAACACAAGAACACTGGATTCCTGACAGATAATCAGGGAAACATAGTACTGGAAATAGAGCATAAAAGAGATATTTGGATTAAATACGTAGAAAAAACTTTCGAAGATATACGAAGTAACACTGGTATTACAACAAACACCAATTGCGAATCTGGACCACCATTTACAGTCAAAGAAGTAAAATATGCCATCAAAAGCACCAAAGATGGTAAAGCAGTAGGCCCTGATAATTTTCACTCAGAATTCTTAAAACTTATGGACTATGATGGCATAAAATGGTTGACAAATATATTTAACATTATATATGATACGGGCGTGGTTCCCCAAGAGTGGTTAGTGTCAACTTTTATAAATCTTCCAAAAAAACCCAATGCGAGAAAGTGCGAAGACTATAGAATTATAAGCCTTATGAGCCATTTACTTAAAACATTTCTAAAGGTCATTCACAAAAGAATATATACAAAATGTGAGGAACAACTAACAAGAACACAATTCGGATTTCGTGATGCTCTGGGAACACGGGAGGCCCTTTTTGCTGTACAGGTGCTATTTCAGAGATGCAGGGATGTGAATTGTGACATATACGTATGCTTTATAGATTACCAGAAGGCATTTGACAGAGTAAAACATGACAAATTAATGACTCTAATGCAAGAAATTGGAATTGACAACAAAGATCTTAGAATTATCAGAAACATTTACTACAATCAAACGGCCAAAATCAAAATAGAAGACCAGTTTACTGATAAAATTGCAATAGAACGTGGAGTACGACAGGGCTGTATTTTGTCTCCATTGTTGTTCAACATTTATTCTGAATGGGTATTTAAGGAAGCTTTAGACGGTTGTGCGAAAGGAATACTAATAAATGGTGAATGGTTGAAAAACATTAGATATGCAGATGACACTATAGTTTTTGCCGATAATCTGAATGACTTACAGATATTAACAAATCGCATAACAGAAGTCAGCAACAGATACGGACTAGCTCTTAACATAAAGAAAACCAAATTTATGACAATTAGTAAAAAACCAATACTAAACGCTCAACTTACAATCAACCAACAGAATATCGAAAGAGTCGAGCAATATACATATCTAGGCACCAATTTAAATAGCCAATGGGACCACTCAACAGAAATTAAACAGCGAATAATAAAAGCAAAAGCAGCATTCGTTAGAATGAGAACCATTTTCAACAGTCGAGACATATCATTAAAAACAAAATGCCGTCTATTGAACTGCTACATATTCACAGTTCTGCTCTACGGAATGAAAGCATGGACACTGACTGTTGCATCTATGAATCGGCTCGAAGCTTTCGAGATGTGGTGTTATAGGCGCATCTTACGTATATCCTGGGTTGACAGAGTTACTAATGTGGAGGTCCTGCGTAGAATGGGGAAAGAATGTGAAATTCTCATGACCGTCAAAACTAAAAAGTTGGAATATCTAGGACATGTAATGAGAAATCCAGAACGTTACGGCCTTCTCCAGCTGATTCTCCAAGGGAAAGTCAATGGTAAGAGAGGACCGGGAAAAAGACGCATTTCCTGGCTTCAAAATTTGCGAAAGTGGTATAACACGACTACCACTGAACTGTTCCGCGCTGCAATAAATAAAGTAAAGATAGCCGTGATGATCGCCAACATCCGGAACGGATAGGCACTTTAAGAAGAAGATATAATTCTTCTTTGTTACTACTAAAAGTCATCCATAACCGAATATGTCACAAACTGGACATAGACGTTAATGATACACAATTTGGTTTTCGCAAAGGCCTAGGAACGCGTGAAGGTCTTTTTTCACTTAATATACTAACACAAAGATGCCTGGACGTCAATCAAGATATATACGTATGTTTTATTGACTATAATAAAGCATTCGATAAAGTGCGACATAAACAATGAATGAATGTCCTGAAATAAAAAAAGATTGACTACAACGACCTCAGGATCATCTCAAATTTATACTATAAACAGTGAGCAAAAGTACGTGTTAACGAACAGCTGTCAGAAGAAATTAAAATAAGATGTGGAGTGAGACAGGGATGCGTATTGTCGCCAATTCTTTTTAATACCTACTCCGAAGAGATCCTGAAAAACGCTCTTGAGGGTGAAACAGCTGGAATAAAGACATAACTACATTAGACATTAGATATGCGGATGACATTGTGATCTTAGCCGAAAATATTGAAGATCTTCAGAGACTGGTGACCAGAATAGCTGAGTATGGAAAAGAGTATGGTCTAACAATGAATTTGAAGAAGACGAAATTTATGAGAATAACGAAAACTCCAAGAAATAACGAGAATCTTCTAATAAACGGAACCAACGTCGAACAAGAAGAGTGCTATGTACAAGGGATTTAAAATTGGAACTAAAAGTTAGGTTGGCGAGGTGCTGTTTTTTCGACTTTATTTTATGGAATGGAATCTTGGACCTTGAATGCGACATCAATGAAAAAACTGGAATCATTCGAGCTGTAGGTGTATAGAAGAATTCTGAAAATATCGCGGACAGAACACGTCACAAACAAAGAGGTTCTGAGAAGGATGAAAAAAGAAATAGAGATTTTAAATATAATTAAAACAAGAAAATTGGAATATCTCGGACATATTACACGTGGAGAGAAATACACCTTGCTCCAACTGTTTATGCAGGGAAAGATCCAAGGAAAGAGAAGCATAGGGAGGCGTAGAATGTCATGGCTGCGTAACCTGAGAGAGTAGTACGGATGTATATCAAATGAACTTTTCAGAACAGCCGTCTCAAAAGTCCGAATAGCTATAATGATTGCCGACCTCCACCGCGGAGATGGCACTTAAAGAAGAAGATAATTCTTCAGTGAATCTAAAATATTTTAACACTTCGATAAGCTCTAATATGTTTAAAGTATCCCAGTTCCACCTAAAATCAATTAAGAACATAATAACGGTACATTTTAGTCGTCCGTCTATTTCATTGTACAATTTTTCATTGTAATACATAAACAGGTGCATTAAAAAAATATATAAAATATTAGGAGCTAAAACAAAAAACACATTGCCGAGATCATAACCGACTATATTTACCATTTTCCAAATTGACTACGCTCCCAAACACTAAGTAGGAAATTATTTCCGGAATTCATGTCATCGCCATTAGTTCTGGCCTGAAACGTGTTCCATAAAAACCACCACCGTCAGCAGAAATCCAACGTCTGGCTCTTTTTCCACTTTCAGGAAGTTTCGCATTAGTTTTTGGAGTTCGCCCTTTCTCCCGATCTTCCCGCCCGCATTCCTCAAACATAAATAACATTTAATCGGCTAACACAACAAATTCACCCAACAAATAATTATATCCACTCGAAGGAATAACCCCTAGCAGTCTCTTAAATTTACCTGGAAGTTTTCAAACCAGTATACCATAATTAACCCCCAGTCAGCAAATGTTCGGGTACATTCACATTTTCAAACTAAATAAACGGTGGTGCCGCTTTGTCCAATTTGGTATAAACTTTAGAGAATAGTTTTCTTATATTTCCTAATTTGTATACTGACGGTTGCACATTTCCGTATTCGTTTTGTCGACTGTCAGGGTCTGTTCTAACGTATTTTTTATATCAGACTGCAACCTCCCCTCTATTTTTTTTATTTTTTTAAGCATATGTAAAATGTATTTTAATTGATGACTCGTTTTCCTTTTTTTGGCGTTGGGAATTCTGTAACTTTTTCCATATACATGATTTGTCAAATGTCATCTGTCAATTGGGATATGATCTATTTGGTTTATGGTGCTTTCATCTGATGATATACAAGTTGCTTTATAGATTTTGTTTAATTAAATCATATACTTTTGTATACTCACCCCACTCTCATGTTTTTGGCGGCTTCCATACTAATTAATCTTAATCAGTTCTGATTAGTTACATTATCGCGAAAACTGCAGTGGCGGATACCCGGGAGAATGGGGAAATTCCCAGAAACTCCCCAGAAGGTCCAAAATTACAGAAAACCTATTATTTATGCCATTTATGTAGTTTGGGTTAATTGTTTTTATGTGTTTTGGTTGGTGTTTCATTAAAAGTTCTCTCTTAAGTTGGAAATCACTCCCCCCAAGGCTGGATCCCATCTTGATCCTCCGCTGGAAGGCTGAGCTTACCAATACAACCGAAAATAATTTAAAAAATTGTAATTTTAATTATGGTTTTACATGGTAGATCTTTTATTGGGATTTATTTTATTTTTTATATCTGTTGCTACTCCTTTAGGCAAAATGTGTTCCTCCCTTCATTGTCATTGAGCTTAAATTTATTTCCTAAATGTACGGCAAATATTTCTTTTCTCTTTATTGCTTCTAGCTCAATTACTATTCTCCTTGCTGATAATAAACAAATAGTAATATTAAAAGAATATTCAAAAAAAAAACGAAACGTTATTCAAATCTCCAATCATGTAATCAAGTATCAAATTTGATCAATTGTTAACAAGCGACAGGTTTCCGAAACGAAAATTATGGTAAAATTACGTGATCACCGATTATAGATTATATGACATACGATTTTACATGGAAACAGTAGAATCGATTGTAATCGTTTATTATTTCTGTACGAATTGTTCTTTATCTTGCTCTAAATTAAGAAAGTAATGTTGCTGTTTGACTTTACCATCATTCCTGTTTATGTGTAATCTGCATTCTGAAAATCAACAAACAAACATAACCTAACTAACTAATAATTTTGTGTCGTTCGTTAATGTTTACCAATTTGTCATTTATCATCTTTAATTCTTAAACTGAACTTTGTAACAATATTTTTGGGTTCTTTCTAAAAACAGCTTTTTATAAAACACCTTAGGTTTATGTATCTTACAACGTAACCAAAGATTTTATTTTATTTACTTACAACCATTGGTACATAACCAAAGATTATAAGATTAATCGTCCAAAAATCTCAGATTACCTGACAAGCTAGTATGACAGAAGTTTGACATAGATAAAACGATAATTAGCTTTTCTGAAACCCAAAATACTTCTGACAGGCTGTTAATCATCGATTATTTGCTTTTTAGATTAGTTAATGTGTGTTATGTGATTGAAGTTTGATCGATGTTTCTGCAACTCAAAATGCATTTAATCGACTGTTAACAGTAGATTACCTAATTTTGATAATGATCAGCCTTTCGGAAACCGGCTGTTAGTCTAGCAGAATGCGATGAACTTGAATGTCCAATTCGTTAAAAAGATAGCAAAATTGTAGTAGTTAGAATTCATGTTAAAAATATTGAGTTTAATCTAGAAGGACAAATGAATAAAGTACAAGACAAAGGAAAGGAGTTGACAAAGACTTGGATGAAATCCCAAAGTTTTCTGTATTTTTAAAATTTAAATAATATTTTTAAAATTGAATAAAATAATTTTATTATTTATCTATTTTTTATATTTTATTAAATTCAATATATTACTATGTTTGCTCTTAACGCTGCCTGTTAACATATTAACGAAGCATATGTTGTTTATTTCTGACATACCTGTAAAATTCAGACAAAATATTAAATTAATAAATTATAAAATATAAATAAATATCATTTGATAGTAAATTTAATTGTTACATAAACTAAATAATATGTTTGAAAATAATAATTGTCTTTATATGAAATTATTCTAAAACGAGAGTTATCATGAAAATTTAAACAGATAATTCAATTAATCGGATGGCATTTATGACTTTTATATTTTGACAATCGTTACGAATCGAATCTTTTAGTGACAGACTTTTAATTCTTTACTTCTCATTTAATGTCTATTTTTTATTAGCTATTTTTCATGTAGTTTTTTATTTAAACCTGATTAGAGTAAATATATGATAACTAGAAACAATATGAGCGAGAGTAGTGAATCGATGTAAAGAACCGCTATTTCCTGACGCTATCCGTGACGAGGCCATCTTGTTGCGCTAGTTTCGTGACGCTTGTCTTAGCATTTTACTAAAGAGAAAAAAGTAATACAACGCCAGTATAAAAGCTTCTCTTTAAAAATTAGGTAGAACAAGGTGTGTTAAAGACAGAACTTAAGAACTTTAAAAAATAAGACTTGTGTATCGAAAGAAACATTTCCAATTATTTCAACTCGGATACAATAATTGATTTCTGAGACTGTACCAAAGATCCATCTGACAACACGGCAGCGATCGACAATACAAATCGGCAACACTTGACTGTACCTTCACACATGCTTTGTACATGTGTGTTGACACTGTACGTTACACATGCTAGTGTGTACGTAAGAAGTGAGGTTAGGTCTGGTAGAAGATACCCTACCTACACATTAAAACGGAGCTATTATAGTAACTGCACCCGATAAGGATGTAGGTATTGCGTTGTTGCGTGTCCGAGTGAGAAGGTAATTATTGGCTCTTTATTCTTGCTATAGTCCAGGAATTTTTGTAAACAGTTTATAAAAGGTAATCAAAGTAATTCTTTTATTAAATTTTAGTCATTGTGTTACATTTTTATGAAGGTTTTAGGAAAGTGGTTGTTTGAAACGAGTTTATTATTCAAATAAAAATCTAATTTAATTGGTTTGAATTAAAAAAGTAAATTATATATATTTTGTTTACCCAATTAATAACAAAAATAAAATATTATAGATGTCAGAAGAAAAAAAAAGAAAATATGTGAATCAGATCCTACTTTGCAGCAACGGGATATCAGACCAGATTTAAATGTTAAAGGAATCGTAACCAGGAATACCAATGTGTCCAAATATTTAAAGAGTAGTATTGAATTAGTATTGAATTAATATTGAATTAAGGTGGCTACGATACCATATTGGCACTACAGCAGCTTATAAAAGAAATATGGTCACATAAATCCCTCCCCAGTGATTGGAATATTGGAATACTTTGCACCATATACAAAAAAAGGAGATATCATTGAATGCTCTAACCACAGAGGAATTACGTCTCTAAATGCAGCGTATAAAATATTTTCCACAGTACTATGCCACCGTATGGCTCCATATGGAGAACGAATAGTTGGAAAATACCAGGAAGGTTTCAGAGGTGGTAAATCGACAATTCATCATCTTGCAAGCCTAAGACGAATCTTAGAAAAAACATTGGAATATGGCATAGATACTCATCACATATTTATAAACTACAAAGCAGCGTACGATTCTGTAAATAGAAGAGAAATGTTTATAGCACTGAAAAAGCTAGGAATACCAAATCAATTGGTAAATTTAACAACACTAACTCTTGAAAAAGTTGAATGTGGAGTACGAATTCAGTGGAAACTATCTGAACCTTTTTAAACAAATAGCGTGCTGCGCCAGGGAGACTCTATCTACTTTATACTGTTCAATATGGCTCCGGAAAAAGTAATCCGTATGTCATAAATCACAACCAATGGTTCAATACATTTTGATCAATGCAAATCCTTGTCTATTGTGATGATACCAATATTGCTGGGACAACGGAAAATGCTGTACGAGAGTCGTATGTAGCACTAGAAGAATCAGCTACAAAAATGGGTTTAATAATAAACGCCAACAAAACGAAGTATATGAAAATAAGCACGCAACCACACTTATCTACTTGATATAAAAAACGACGTCATCGACCTCAATCTCCTTCTAAAATCCTTAATTATATCGAGAAATACAAAAGTAAAACTCTACAACACAATAATACGCCCAGTTCTAACATATGGTTCAGAGACCTGGACTCCAACAAAAAGCACTGAAAACATGTTAGGACGTTTCTAAAGAAAAGTACTAAGGCGAATCTATGGAGCGGTGAATGGTAATGGACTGTGGAAAAGGCGATACAACTTCGAACTTTATAGAATATACCAGGAACGAGATATCGTAAAACATATTAAAACAAACAAGATAAGACGTCTGAGGTGGATAGGGCAAGTAATGCGAATAGAACATAATGATCCAGCTAAAAAACGCTGCTTGATAGACCTTTAAGTCAGAGAAGAAGAGAAAAATCCATAACACGGTTTCTTGATAACATTGATGAATATATGAGAAATATGGGAACACGTGCTTGGCAAAGGAAGGCGATGGATAGGGACGCCTGGAGAGAAATTCTTGAAGAGACTAGGACTCACGCAGGGTTATAAAGTCAGAATGCTCATGATGATGAAAATACAAGAAGAAAGGTAGATAAAGGTCTCATTTATAAAATGATTAGATTGAATTAAATTAAATGCATGCTTCTATTTCTCAGTAAATGGTTTTAATAGCCGGTCGTTAAATATTTTTACTGCTTTTGAATACGTAACTGTAAGCTATAAATCACACACCTGTGTCTTTTATTGTTCTATTTTTACTAAGTAAATTATAAAGACTAGACTAGACTAGAAGTAGATTATAAAAATACATTTTATTGTTTGAATGTACAAACTACAAGGCAATAAAACAAGATCGTTAAAAGGATCATCGAGAAGATTTGTTAAGACCGTTACTACAATTAGCTATAAATTGCTGCTTTTTAGCAGAAACAGAATACTTTCCAGTCAGAATTCTGACAATAAACATACTCTCTTCTCCCCAATTGGGACAATCACTTGCTACACTCTCATGTCCTCAATTGGGACGGTCACCACGTGCTGTCTACTCATTTTCTAAACAGTCCTCAGTTCAGACGAAAAATATATTTTGATTTAACCAGTATAGGACATAGCAAAGTGGTCAAGTTTAAAATTAATAATTATAACACAAATTGTAAAATAAAAAGTTTTGTAACTCTGCTCACATTAAATAAAATTATTGAAACTCAGACTATTCAATTACTTCAATATCGAATTGGTACCTGTTTCGACTAAGATATATTATTCAGAAGCACTAAAAAGTTTGGTTCTCGCCTTATATTGAGAACTAGAGAGATACCAATATTGTATATAGTGTTAAACATGTGACTGTAGTTATGGATGTATTGTTCATGGGATAATAGTTCTATAGGGATTTCGTCAGGTCCACTGGTTTTATGATTTGTAATTCAATTTTCTATCAGCGACACCGAAAGCCACTCTGCTTTTGTGCTTAACGGTTCGCTGAAGAAAACTTCCTCGTCGGTGCTAAATGATTGGAATTGTGGAATTAAAACTTTTTCCTGGTAGGTAGGAGATTCGATAGATCCATCAGAAATTACCAACGGATTTTGTGGGGTAAATTTTTAACACTGTGTGGAGCTGCAGGCCCATCTATTCGTCATCTGGTCGAGGAATGTGAGCTAAGAGGCGACATTATCGACTTCTTCGCTTAAAATGGTGTTTAGTTATGTTACAAAAATTATTTTGTACCCGATTACGTCATTTTTTACACCTTTTTGTTTATTATGACTCAAATTGGGCTATTTAAAGAGTTTTACATGTTACTATAAAATATTATAGTATATACTAGTATAAATGAATTGCTGTTATTATTTCTTTAGTAACGAAATTTAGAATGCCATTTTTCTTTTTCTCATTGATGCCAAGTCTTTTGGGCTAAACTGGAATCAGAAGAGTCATCGCGCTGTTTTTGCTTTATTTTTTACTGCTTTATATCTTTATTTCCTTACATACGTGCGATGTTTTAATAAAAAAGGTGTCATCGTCTTTTATTATTTTTATCATTCGAATATGCGTTTCTCTTGGTAAGCTCCTGAACCCCCCGACCTGTTCATTTGAACACTGTTCCTGTTCACTGCACTAATGCTGCTTGGGAAGGGGGCTGTCAATTTATACCCGTTTATTTGTCACCATCGACAGTGACGTCGATCACTGACGTGGCGTTTAGGTCGGAGTTAGCACGAATATTTTTGACAGCTGGAATTGGAAACGTAGACGGAGAGGCCATTTTTTATTTAGTAGAGGTCTCCATGTTGAAGGCAACCGGATACGTCATCTCTTTTATTGAGACAATTTGGGAGTTTTTCCATCTCTATGGCTTCTCGGATAATTCTTGGTTTATAGAAACCAAGTTGTCGGTGAAACCTTTGATATAAAGAAGAAAAGCTTTCATATGACGAGCATCTGGTTCTTTATATTGGTACTGAGCGAAAGTTGATGCCTATAGATGCTCCTGTTGATATGATTTTGACAGCGGATCTATTTGAATCATCGCAAAGACGTATTGATATGGAAACAAGGATATTACTCACTGTTGGATTGTCATTGCCACGTCAGTTAACCATGTCACAGTCAACGGTATAAATTGAATATTCCCGTCCCAAGTACCATTGTTGTAGTAATCTGGCTACAGTGTTTAAGAGTGTTCAACTGAAGTGAAGTGGGGGTCAGGAGACTGAGACCTGAAGAGAAGAAAATTTCAAAGAAGGAACCTGATATATATTTATATATATATATATATATATATATATATATATATATATATATATATATATATATATATATATATATATATTGACAGCATTATAAAATAGGGAGGTAATACGGGCAGACATACAAATTAGTTAATTAAACAAATAAAAATAAAACTTTTTGCCGATGATCAACTGATAATTCATAATTCTGAAAGAGATATCTAAAAACTATAGAGTGCTCAGGATTGAATGTAGAAAACTGGAAAGGGAGAAGTTTATTCTTAAGATTGAATAAACAGTGCCAAAGTAAATATTATTTTAAGTAATAATAATAATAATAAGTAAATAAATCTCTTTTCATATTCTAAATTTCAGCGGTAAAATCAATTATAGTTCGCTGTCCTATTTAATCCGTTTCAGAAGTCCTGTCATAAGTTTATTTAACTGAGTTTGTATGTTCCCTTTAAGGAAGAAAATTAATCCTTCGAGAAATATTATCTTTCAAATTCCTGGACTATACACCGAAGTGTAGCCTCTTCATCCTTTAAGTAAATGGGCGGCACACCGAAGAGAGCTCGACGATTGGCCGTTTCGGAGGGATTTGGAGCTGACAGCCACATTTCAAGTCCATGTGGACTACGGGGTGGTCCACCCCATAAAAATTGACAAAAGTGATGTTAGTTGTATATTATATAATGTCACATATCATAATATTTTATAACTTTATAATTTGATAAACTTATATTACCTGACATATTTCTAAAATTAATTTAATCGGATTATTGCATATTATAGTCATTTAATCGAAAACTTTCATTGATCATTATTTACGTTATAATAGTACTAAAACCAATACGTTAGATACATGGATAATACATTAGTTCAAACGACTAAATTGTATTTTATTACTTTTGACAAACATTATCAATGCATCATAGTTGTCAATAGCAATAATTTTATTTAATTTTAAAATGCTCGCAATATCGAATATTTTTGTCAAAAAGAAGATGATAAATATTGTCTTTTATTGGCGATTATAGCTCAGCGCCTAAGATACTGGCTTTGAGCGCAAAATTTCAATTCTCAGCACCAACAACATTTTCATTTTTAAAAATAATACGAGCCGTCACGGTGTTTCAGAGGACACAAAATCCTCCTGTCCAAAAATCTACCCGCCAAACCGATCAGATTGGGATGTTGTCTTCGTGCTGATTCGTATCGCCTGCGCCGGTGAGTTTACATTCGAATCTAATCAACCTCATCTCTTCTTTCGATTCTCAACTATTATAGCAACAAGTGAAGTGTGTTTAACCGCTTCATACACAAAGTTTGCAAAAATACGTCACAAAATTATCTATTTATTACAGTAAAATAAACTACCCCGCTTCGGGTAGTTGCTGGGTGAATTGAGTAGCTCTGTAACTATCACGCCAGTCCCAAGCCGCGATAAAGGAGGAAGGTTTGCGTCAGTAAGGGCATCCGGCAGTAAAAACCTTACTAAAACCATGGAAAGTAGAAATATAAAAAATAGTTTAGAGGCTTGGGCGTTCCCCGTAAGTGGCGCGCAGTTGCGGCTTCGCCTGATCCCTGCGAAAAGTGAGCTGGAGCTACTCTTTAGGGAACGGAAGGGGTCAAATAAGCTAGTCTTGAGAGTTGCAACTCTCAACGTCGGAAGCATGAAAGGTAATGGAAGAGAACTGGCCGAGTTTATGCAGAGAAGAAGGATTGGTGTACTTTGTGTGCAAGAAACTCGAAAAGGTAGTAAGTCGAGAAATCTTGGAGATGGCTGCAAGTTAATATATAGTAGTTCGAACAGTCACGGCAGAAATGGAGTAGGTATTATTTTGAACAACGAATAGAAGGAATATCTTGTAAGAGTAACGAGAAGCAGTGATAGAGTAATGAGTGTCCAACTGAATAGAGGCAATACCAACGTGAACATATGTGCCTACGCCCCACAGGTAGAGTGTGAAGAACAGGAAAAGGAACAATTATGGAGAGACATAAAGTGTTTCATTGGAGTTGATTTAGATGTACATATTGGTACAGTAATAGCAGGAATAGAAAGAGTTCATGGAGGTTTGGGGACGGGAATAAGATATTATGAAGGAAATAGTGTCCTTGACTTTGCAGTGGCGTGGGATTTGGCTATCATTAATACGTTCTTTACGAAAACTAAAGACCCGTATGTTACCTAAAGTGGCGAGGAAAGGGAAAGTCAGATAGATTTTGTGTTGTGTAGAAGAAGTCAGCTAAAAGAGGTTTTAAACTGTAAAGTAAAATATGAGTATGTAGCTAGTCAACACCGACCGGTGATAGTGGATACGACAATAAAGGTGAGGAAAGAAAAGCAAGTAGGACACCAGAAAGTAAAGTGGTGAAAGTTAAAGGATAAGGATTGGGCTACAGTCTTAACAGGCTTTAACAGTAGAGTGCTGGAAGAGCTGGAGGAAAATGATACGATAAATGGTAGGTGGGAAGCCAACAGTAAAGTTGTAGTGCGAGTGGGAGAGCAAGTGCTAGAAAAAACATTTGGTGAAGGGCCTCATAGAGACAAACAAATTAGGTGGTGAAACGATGAGGTGCAACAGAAGCTTAGAGAGAAGAAAGAGGCTAGAAAGAAGTATGACAGGTCTAAAAGAGAGGAAGATAAGGATATATACAAGATGGCAAAGAGGAAAGCTGTAACTGCTGATAAGGAAAGATCATCTGCACAGCTGTATGAAGAGTTGGAGACACCCGAGCGGGCCCCTTGGTCAATGCTCTTTGCTGATGATATGGTGTTAGTAGAGGAGAACAAAGAAATGTTGGAGGAGAAGTTGAAGTGTTTGAGAAGGGCTATTGAAGAGGGAGGATTTAAGGTTAGCAGGTCGAAAACGGAGTATATCTGGTTGGGAATAGTTGGGAACATAGAATTGCTTGGAAAAAAGCTAGGACGAATAGGAGAATTTAAATACCTTGACTCCTACTTAACGGAAAATAGGACACTAGATCGAGAAATTGCCCACAGGATACAGGCTGGGTGCTTTAACTTGAAACGAATGAGTGGAGTACTTTGTTATCGAAGAAGCGGGGAAGAGCTGAAAGGGAAGATATACAAGAGTGTGGTGATACCTGGTGGTATACGGCGGTAAAGTGTGGCCTGTAAGGAACATTCAGGAAAAGAAGACGGAGGTAGCTGAAATGAAAATGTTACGGTGGATGTTCGGTAGGACTAAAAGGGAAGGATCAGAAATGACTTAATTAGGGAAAGAGCCGGGGTAACTACAGATTCAAAAAAGATTCAAGAACAAAGACTGCAATGTTCTGGTCATGTCAGACGTAGAGATCAAAACTATGTGGGACGAAGGATAGACCTGTTAGAAGTGGATGAAAAAATAGGTAGAGGAAAACTGAGGAGAACATGGAAGGACTGTGTAGCAAAGGACTTGAGAGGAAAAGGTTTAGGTGAAGAAGACCCGAGGGACAGAAGTGAATTGCGAAGACCCCTGAAAAGGAAAAAACTAAGAAAAAGGAAGAAAAAGACAGTAAAATAAACTACCAACAAGGCTTAGATATAATATAAAGTAAAACAACGCGTATCTTATCAGAAAGATATAAAATAACAAATACCCTCATGCGCTCATTTGAGTTAACTTGGGCGTAATCTTTTTACATAAAAAATACTGCAAGTAAGAGGAGAAAAACTCAATTCAGGTACAATAATTTTAAATATTGATAACAGGGTGATACACTCTAAAACAAGGAGTGACACACATAGGTATGTCATAATCAGGGCAGAAGTATCTTCCCTCTTTTCTAATCTTCTTTGTACGCGCATCTCGAACTGTATATTCCACATTGACGAGTTGGATTTTGTTTTTTCCATAGCCGGAATATGCTTAAGAAAATGACGCCATGTGAGTCTATCAGGTGTAAGACTCGTTGACGGATGTCATTTGCGATATGCGAAATCATCTCGATGGTATTTTTCCATTAGAAGTTGTATTAGTTCCAATCTATAAACTAAAGATGATTTATTCCCTCCAGTTTTGCTAAATAATAAAAAGGAATTTCACAAAGCCAAATCTAATAGGTGAAAAAAATTTTTTTATAATACTTTTTCTCCTGTTTGGTGAAAGATTGTAATCTACTAGATGCTAATCGACAATGCCCGTTATAGCCAATAGGCTAACTGTAGGCTTAACTTTTGTATTATTTGTTTTTGTTACCTCCCGGGTGGTAGTTTTATCCTTCCATTTGAGAGCGCACACCTTGCTTTTTGAAGTGCTATATCACCACTTTGCGACTTTTTGTTTTTAAATTCTTTTGGAACTTCTTTCCTGGATACCAGCAAGTTGTGGTGAATTATAAAAATATTCTATACCTAGTCAAACAGTATCCTTGATTGAGTAAATGCTGCGTCAAAGTCATGACTACTTGAGCTGAAACTGGAAGATATGCGTAAGCTAAATCAAGATTGGCCTGTCTTTGTGTGTAGATGAGAAAATTCCACACGTAACCACTTTTTGATTCACACAATTAGGATTTTATTCCAAATCTGTCTCTATTCAATGTAATATACTGGATTCATCCAAGCCGACCTTTGTATAATAACAGGGCTTTAATCGATGGTTACATGTTTTACTGATGTCACGAAACTTCGCACATAATTTTTCGTACACTTTTGTTCAGCTTAGGATTAGGAGGTGTTTTGCTTCGTCGAAATTGTCATTAGGTATTGCTGTAATTACTTATACACTTTGAAGACAAAGGTGTCGTCATCAGTGGATTCTTAGATAAATACTGTCGTATTTCATGTTTCCTGATTACGCTTTGCAAATAATGAGACACAAAAAACTCTTATTCCGTAGAAGCTACCTCGTAGCAACTACTGCCTCTATTGTTTTGAATCGCATATAGGTTAGTTTTTTACAATGTGATTTATGAGGTCATCATTCACGAAATGTTAAAAAAATTGCAAAATTACGGTAGCAGTTAACTTTATACCCGAAACAGCAGTAAAAGAAAAATATAGGGGTGCAGGAGCATTTGGCTGTAATTCGCACTATGGTTGTATCATAGTCATACTGTCGTCGCCGCAAGAGTGGACCTATGAAATTATCCACTCTGCTGTACGCTCTGCTTAGGGGCTTCATGTATAATGTATGAAGTATCCCTAAGCATTTATCCACATTAACTTCTGGATGTTGTGGATTTTTACCAAGTCTTGATAAAGACTTGGTGTGAAACTTCTTATTTGAGTAATCAGGTAAACCATCGTTGGAAATAAAACAACTTCTGATGTGTGAAGAAGACTATCTACAGAGTCTGAAGATTTTTGCGGTAGCAAATGGAGCAGAGCCCGGACCGGCGACCCCCTAGAGCGTACTATGCTCTAGGTGAGGCCGTGGTCAAATGACTGATCCTCACTCGAAGATTGATCAAGTGCATGCTATTGGTCGACAGACTAGTGCACTTGATAACAATGTATCTGAACGAACTTCGTCAACATTAGCTGCAGCATCAGATACATCTGAACCTAATAAATCTTCGTCACTACTCATTTTGCAGTCGATAAAAGAATACAAAAACTATGAAAATATGTAACGCACTTCGAGAGACGAATAAATATGCCACTTATATAGATCTCTCTTAACGCATTAAAGTGAACATTCCAGCCGTCAGTCGATCGCCAGAAGTTTAACACGAAAAACGAGAAAGCAAGTGGGCGAAGCGTTATTTAGCGCCAGACAAGTTAAAACGGATAGGCGCCTTATATACCATACAAATATTTTAAGCCCGAGTTGACTCGGGTACGCGAAAATAGAAACTTAGTTTAAGCCCGAGTTAACTCGGGTGAGTACGTTAAGCGGTTAATCGCTTTGTATCTTTAAATTCTCAAAATGGGTTTTAATTTTATTTTTATTTAGTATTAGTTAACCTTATTATATGCAGTACTTCGTGCATAATATCTTTAAGTACCTTCAATTATGTTTTAATGCCCAAGAAAACTAAGATAAGTTTTGTACTCAACTATCGTAAATACCGGCTTCGACAAATTGCAAGGTTGCCGGTGATACAATTAAACTTTATCGTTCTACTAAATTTATTCTTGATTTTAACAATGTAAATTCTGGATTCCTATTTTATTAATTTAAGAAAATTTCTTAACGCTTAATTTAAGAACATTTATTAAGGACAATTGTTTAGTTTAAAAACATTTAAGAAGTAGGTTTGTTGGTAATTCCCATATTGTTTTTTGATTATTCAAATAACGTAACAATTGGCACATTTGAAGATTACATAGTAGCACTCACAAGTAATAAACACATCAACATAGCTAAGCAACAACTCCAAGACTACTTGTATGAGCTTAAAAACTGGCTGGAACAATGAAAAATTAAAATAAATGAAAGCAAGTCAACTTATACAACTTTCACTTCACGGCGACAAACACTACCGACCATATAATATTAACAATGAGGAAATACCCAGCACTAAAACAACCAAATACCTTGGGCTACACCTGAACCAAACCCTGTATTGGAAGGAACACATCAGCAAAAAAAAAAACAAATACAACTAAGACAAAAAGAAATCAATTGGTAAATTGGAAAAATTCTGGGCTGTCAATAAATAAAATATGAATTTATAAAAAAGCTACCAAACCAATATGGACATATAGCATAGAGCTGTGGGGCTGTAGTAGTAAATCCAATATTGCTATATTGGAAAGATGTCAATCAAAAATCTTAAGAGCAATTATTGATACACACTCGTACGTAACCAACCAAATAATCTATGAGAATCTTAACATCTCAACAGGAAAAGAAGTAATCCAGCAAAAGAAATCATAATATATACATTCAAAAAGTGAACACACACTCCAATCTATTAATTTCCGCAATACCTCAACATCAAGTTATTAGAAGACTAAAGCGACGTTGGCCTACAGGTCAGTAACATGGACACGTAATTCTCTCACTGAAAGGGACCACATCAGAGCAGAATCAAGGAACAGGACATAACTTATAGAATACATTTTTATTCTGATAAGTGATGGATTCGATCGTTACTTGATGGAAATTCATTTTATATAACAATAAAACAATGAAAACTGTGTTTTCAAAAATAGATCACTTGAGAAAGGCACTTTGCCGAAACAGCTGTAGTAATAAGACATTATAATAAATTTTGTGGAATTTTAGAAAACAAAGTTTTCATTGTTTTATTGTTATATTTTTATTCTGATAGTTAATTTATTATTATAATAACAAATTATCCAAACGTATCTTATTTGTAATAGTAACTTCATCTTTAAATGAACATTTTAGATACCTTGTTAGTTTTCCGTATTATCTGATCCAACACTAATAAGAATAAGTAAGTCCTAAGCACTGAGCTCTGATGCAATCCTACTTTCACATGAAGTTCATGAAAATCAGACTCTCCTACACCTATTCTAACACTAGTTATAACTCCCTCATACAAACCTCTATAACTTCGACATACTAACCGGAGACTCCCTTCATAATGATCGTCCACTACATAATCTCCCAAAGAACTCTATCTTATGCTTTCTCAGGATCAATGAATACCATATGAGCATTTGTTTATTTATTACTCCAATTTTCCATCAGTTGCCTTATAATGAAAATAACATATGTTGTTGACCTGCCTTGCATAAATCCAAACCGATTTTCAGAGCTTTATGGTGTAGTTTTATGGCCATGTAGATTGTGTATTGTTATATATCTCATTTGTTTTTGTGTACCGTTACTAATATCCTGCTTCTTAATTCGTCTGATATTTGCCCCACTTCCATAATTCTATTAAACAGATCTGTCAGCAAACTTATTCTTATCTGTCCTAAGGCTGTCAACCCTTCTCGAGAGATATTATCTCGTGATGGTTTTGTTGACCGTTGCTGTTACTGTATCCGTTGGTTCAACTGGTTTTCTGTTAAATTCTTCGTTTAGTAAACTGTCAAAGTATTTTTTAACGCTTTTTGACATCATTTTTGTGAACTAGTATTTTAATATTTTTTCTCGAATACATCTTATTAGATTAATTTCTTTTGCTTTCTTTGTCCTATGTTTGACTATTTTATAAGGTACATCTACCAAATAAGACCCGGTTTCTAACAAGGTCCACGCTCGTGTTTTGCCATAAATAATTTTAAAAAGTGACAAATTCTCTTGATATCAGTTATGTGCTGGCATCTAACGGAAGAGAAAACAACTACTTCAGCAGCCATTTTTGACGTGACAACGTCTTAAATTAGGTTGTGGCTCGGAGTCATTCATGAAAAAGTGTAACGCCCGCTCACGTCTGTTACAGTGAGTCACCGAACGAGAGAGAGGCCCGCCGGACCGGCGAATGCCTTGCGTCTCTTTCCCACTCAAACATGATCGGTCCGCTGCGCGCGCAGCACTAGAGAATTAGGCACGTTGAATCGGTGCGTGCTTCCGTGCTTGTGTCTCTGTCTTTCTCGAGCGTTCTTGGCGTTCAAGACACATTACAGCAGAAACACTTCCTTTCATTTCATATTTCTCCTATCATCGTCCTATCCTCAACAAAATCACTCAAATAGAAATTAGTTAAGTTTAAGTTTACATGTACAATGTTTTAGTAAACAAAATATATTTCTATAGTTAAAATTTGTGCAATTCTTATTTTCATTCAATTCCTTGTTCCTATTGTGCAATTTAATAATATTCATATCAATAAATATTCTACCGAGAAAAAGACGTTGTCACGTAAAATCTTCGCCCGTAAAACCGACTTTACAGGCAACCGATTTTTTGTTTCAGCCATTTTATGTTCATTGGTTTTTCCACAACGAAGGAAGCAGAGCTGTCTTCTTATTTGTTTCAAGTATGATTCAAATTACTAATTAAAAGAGCTAATTGGTAATGTTAGCACATCTCGGCAAAAGTTAAGTGGCATGAAGAAAATAATATTTATTTATTTATTGTGCTATAAGGGACCACTTACAGTTTTAAATATAAATAATAAGAAAAAAAAAGATACCCAAGAAAAAAACACAAATTATACAACAATACAAGTAGACAAAAAAATAAATTGAATAAACAATATTAAAATACATTTTTTTACAATTTGTAATGGAAGTTAAATTATTTTTTTTCTGTTTATCCGACAATTTACTTGTACGTTTAAATAATTTTTTAAAATAATTATAAACTATAAATATAAGTTTACAATTCAGAAGTGTGAGTATATTGTTTTATAGTTTATTTTTTATTTTTAGATGGATTCAAAGAAACAACCTGGAACCTGGAGTAAGGATGATTTAAACAAAGCGATGCGAGCTATTGATGAAGGGATGTCAGTCAGAACTGCATCCAAAGCTTACGGTATTCCCAAGCGTAAGTTAGGCAACCATGTAAGTAGTGGTGTAGCAACCAAGAAGTTAGGAAAGAAACCTTGCTTAGAAGAAGCTCAAAAAAGATAACTTTCTCAAAGAATTTTTCGGCTTGCTGAAGTTGGGTATCCAATTTCGGCTAAAGTTCTCCGACGCTGTATATTTGTATTCTGCGAAAAAAGCAATTTGCAGAATCCGTTCAATGAAGTAAAGTGTTTGAATGGACGCAAATAGCTCAAGTTATTCATATCGAGGAACACAGAGGTTGCAGAAGGAAGGCGCAACATATGAATCCAGGAAAAGCTGCAAAATTAAATAAGTTTATTGTCGATGATCATTTCTAGAAAGTAAAAAATATGACCGAATAAGAGGTATTTGACAAACCATAGCCCATCCATAATATGGATGAAAAGGGTTGTCGTCGGTCTCTACACAAGTCTCCTTAAGTTTTGGCAAAAAAGGTGAAAAACGGCTACACTTTGTTGTTCCTGAACATGAGGAAAATGTATCTATCGTGCCATGTGGAAATGCAATTGGACAGGTCATTCCTCCAATGATCATTTTCAAAGACATTGGACGGGTAAAACTTGCAATATTTCCATGAGATCGCTGCTTTGCTCGTTGAGTTCAAAGCCATGATACAATTCGAGAAGCTTAATTTTCAAACCAACCACGTCCCTACAGCTAAATTTACATTTACATTTGATCTAAAATGGGAAAATCTCATGATCATATGAGATTTTTTTACACGATAGTCTAACTTCACAAGTTAGACTATCGTGTGGACTAAAATTTCAAGAGAAATATTCGTTAAAAATCTCGTACTAATCTCATGTTTTGGAACGGCTTTTCCAGGCATATTATGAGAAGAGCGCTTGAACGGTGGGAAAAGGGTATCCAAATAAGTGACCAAAAAATAACCTACGTTTTGTATATGACACATTCTTGCAAATAGTCAAGAAGAGTTAGACTACCTAACAATCATCCACACATAACCATGATTGACTGGTTTGTGGTTGTGAGTTTATACTTATATCCAGGATTATTTATCACAAACAAAGGGTCACTACAGATATAAAGCGAGGATGTAGCAAGTAGCAAAGAAGAACTCTCAAATTTTACGAATTATAAATGTGCTGCTTAATATTTCCAATACTGACATACGGATGTGAATCTTAGACTCTACGACAAATGGCAAGAAGAAAGATAGACACCACGGAAATGTTCTATTGGGCAAGAATGTTACGAATTCCGTGGACTGACCACCGGACAAATAATTTAATTTTAAATGAACTAAAGGTCAGTAAACGGCTCTCTAGGTCAATTTCCAACAATTTAAATAACTACTTTGGCAATGTTATGAGAGCAGACACAGAAAAAATGGAAAGACTTATTATCCAAGAAAAGGTAGAAGGCCGAAGATTATCAGAAATATCGCTAAAAATATGGATCGACCAAATTACAATGAATATGCAAAAGATCTATGCATGAGTGACCAGAGATAGAAATCTTTGGAGACGTGCTTTGGAGAAGATCATGATGTACACTACACTCCCTTCCGGAAGGGAGGGTGATTCAAAACTAAAGATAAAGAGATCTACACATCTGAAGGAGATGAACTGAAAAAATTAGGACTTCAAACTGTATCTCATATTACTTTCTGCCTTCTGTGAGTTGAAATGTCGGACGCTACTTATACCCACGTATAAAGTTTCCGTCGATAAATTTTTATCACTCCTAACGATAATATCATTATCCTAGATTTAATTACAATATCGTTCGACAGCAACTATCGTTTATATCCATCCAAAGACAATCTGAGTTGGCCCAAATGTATGACATGATTGTGATCGTGAAGTAGACTATCCTGTCCTAGCTTAATTAATATTGTCTGAAACAATCACTGAATTTCCACCTGTAATATCCCCCCTAACCAAACCTTATCATTTTACAATAGAAGACAAAACTTCTTCTTCCTCTTTATAAGCAATTCTGTTTGTTCATTAGCGGATTAATACCTCTATGGAGGTGCTCACTCCATCTTTTGCGTGGTTGTCCGATACTTCTTCTGCCAATTGGTGACTTATCTCTTGCTATTTTGTGTCCACTCATTTATACACTGTACGTTACATTTTCTTGTAATGTTTTCACTTCTCTTTCGATCTCTCAGTGTATTTCCTATAATTCTTCTCAGTACTCTCATCTCTGCCTTTTCCTTTGCCTTTGCGTTGTGGCTGTGTCGGGTTTTGTTTCTGAGGCATATGTCATTACTCGTCTTACACTAGCTTTACAGCATACATAGTCTTACATAGCTAGACAGCGTAATTCCCAGGTATTTTATTTCCAGTACTTCAACACTGATGCCATCAATTTCTATTTTATATCTGGTTGGTTCTTTGCTAACAACTATTGTTTGGTCCACAACTGTGGACCGGTCTTTGCAGGCTATCTTCGTCTTGGGCTATCAACATTGCGTTGTCTGCGTAACAGAGTATTTTTATTTCTTTGTTTCCCATTGTGTATCCTTTTCTTTTGTTAACACTTTTGATGATTTCATCCACTACCAAATTAAAGAGCATGGAGTTTAATGAATACCCTTGTCTTATTCCGCTGCCTATTTCTATAGATTTTGTGAGTTGTCCATCTATTCTCACTTCCATTTTGTTGTTTTGGTAGATATTTTCGATAGTTTGTATAACATTTAGGGAAACTTCTCTCTATTATACAGAAGGTGGATTACATCTTTGAGTCTTACTCTGTCAAACATTTTCTTTAGGTCAATCAGACACAGAAATGCTGGTCCATTTAATAAATCTATTACATTAAAGTGAAAACAAAATCACATTATTTCTTAAATGACCTCTTTTCCCGAAAATATCTATGATTTACTTATTCTTCTGTAGCTCGGATTATTCAAATACGTAAATTATAGTACTTCATGAGAAGTTTATGCTATATACTATCTGCATTCGAGTATGCATACACCGACGAAAAAACGATCGCAAGAATCTAAAATTTGCAGTGCGATACTCATCTTTTGAGGGCAGTTCAAGCAGACGCTTACACAAATTGAAGACTACGCTACAGTGACGGCTTAAAGATATTCTTAAAAACATTTTGGTTTTAGAGTATTTCTAGTATAATGATAAATTGGCGAATATTTAAGTACTTTTGGTTGTGCTGAAGGTGTAATTTTGATAGTAGTTAATAAAGTTCTAAAAAAAAATGATTCCAGAATTAAAACACATGGATTTTAAAATGAATTTGAGTAAAACACATTTGAAAACGATCGAAAAGAGAAGACTTCCAAAGAATATCCTTGTTGTGGTATTGTTGACTATTCAAATATATCAAAACATTGCTTAGATTAAAACATAGGGCAGAAATAGAGTATTTAAAGTTATACCAGTCCCAAGCCTAAGGCCGTATCGTATCACATAAGAGATAAGGAAGTAGGAGGTGAATGAGTAACAACCTCGTAAAAAACCAGGGTTCAACTTGCTCCGGTTGATAGTACCCTGTAAGGGTCCCTGACTAAGGTTACATTTTAAGTGCAAGAACATTGGTTCTACCCAATGATCCTAATGGTGGAAGAATATTAAAAAGAAGACTGATCTCTAAAGTCTTGAAGGAACATCGGTATATGGGAAAACACCCTGAGAAAAAATTACTCGGCTCTCCAGGTAGAGAATTTAGACCAGCGGTTCCCAACCTCTTTTAGCTTGAAGCACATCAAGTTAAAAACTCGTTTAGCCACGGCACACTTGGGTAAATAATGTCTATAATGAGTATAATCATAATGTATTGTTGTGTAATTTTTTACTATGTTACTTTCTTTAAGAATATAATTTAAAACATAAGTATTGAGTTAAAAAGAGTTTAAAACACAAACATATATTTTGTGTTTAAAGAGACGAGTTGATAATAAAAAATAATGGAGTATGCAACAGAATGTCAATCTAATTAAAAATAGTGACACCATATCTAATGCGATATTTGTGCTTGGTGAGTCTTCATTAGTAAATCCTTTAGGACGTATTGTAGACAAGCACACCCTCAAATCGTCCTTTAAAGATTTTAGCTGTGAACGATTTTTGTTCTTGATGGCGTTCATCGACGAGAAAGCAGATTCACAGATATAAGAAGTTGAAAACGGTATTATTGCATTTATAGCTTTTTTGCGACCAGCGAATATTCATTGAAGAGGGGAATCCAAAATGATGCAACACCTATATTACCTTTGATTTTCTTCAGTTTTCACTGAGGCACTGCTTTTTCAACTACTTTACTGTACTTAAGTTTAAGTCCACGGTCGTTTTTTATATCTATCGGTTCACCCTCTACATCAGTAGTGAACAAATCCGTGTCATAAGCCGACCCGATATATGGGTTTCGCACCCAGTCCATTGATGACGTATCGAGGGAGGGAAAATACTTTTTGATATTGTCATTCAGCTTACTAAGACTTTTCAAAAATAGGTCTGACAGATTTGGTTTTACATTGCAATTGTTTGTTAACTAAAACATGTCCCACATGGCTTGATTTTCAACTTTCTTTATCCACAGTAAGAGCTTTTGCTGGAAGGAACTGCTTTTATCAGTAGAGGTGAGGATGTTTTCTTACTTTCCCTGCATGTCCTTATTTAAAACATACAATTTCCAAAAATATCTGCCAAAAATGCAACTTTGGTGCACCAGGTGTCATCACTAAGGAAGTTAACATATTCAGACTGTTCACAAGTAAAAATACTAACAGCTCCTATTTAAGTTCATAGAATCTTTGAAGGATATGTCCGCGAGATAACCATCTTACTTTTGTATGCAACAATAGCTGTGTATGCTCAGAATCCATAGCAAAACACAAATGTTAAATAATCTCGATTTTAAAGGCCTACTTTTAATGTAGAGCAGTAATACTGCTCGATGTTGTATTGCCATCGATGGCGCGGTTCCGATGTTTAATTGATGGTGAACATCGATGTTTTTCCAACGATGCTCATCTCTAGATGTGAGTGTCTTCAAACGCTATCACCACAAGCGGTAATATATTGAACTAACGCATGTCTGCATACGATACTGCTGTTACCGCATTCTGTTGGTCGACTGTTGAACTATTAAAACAGCAGACAAGCGCAGAAGTTTTAGTCAATGAAAAATAGTCGGTAAAAGTTATTATTACGGCGAATTAAAAAAGTAAATACTGGTAAAAAAGACGGTAACATTTCGCAGCACACCTACGGGGACTTCAGGGCACACCAGTTTGCCGCGGCACACTAGTTGGGAACCTCTGGTTTAGACATTAGGCCTGTTGCCCATTACTTGTTAAAAATTGTATGCCAACAAATCGCTAAATACAGGAAATATTAGATGGAGCACATGGACGACGATCACGGCGACGAAACAGGACAATGAGTTTTTTAACTTGGAACGTACAGAATTGGAGAGGTAAAACGGAAGACATTACTAAAGGACTTAAATAAAAAAAATATCCATAGCCGCTATTATAGAAACAAAGAAAGAAGGCAAGGGAATCACACTAATTGAAAAATGTGTCTACATTTTTAGCGGCGTACCAAAAGAATAGAGAGGCTAAGGGAGTATCTATTAAATAACAAATTAAAAACCACTTAAGGGGACCTGTTACCCCTGGTCTGTATAAGACTACATGTTATTTTATCCTTAACTCAGGAGTACATATTTCATAAACCGCTTCCGCTGGGCTACCATACTTTGCATTCATTTCTTGAATGAAATAATACACAATCTGAACCACCATGAGCCGCAGAACTTAAATAATTACTTACTTACTTTTTTTATTTAAAAAAAAAAATCACTTTTTCCCGTTTTTAGAATATTTTTATTTGTTATTTAAAATCATATAATGCAGGATATTAATAAAAAAAATATAATGCAGGATGTCAATATAATAAAAAAAATCAAATCGTAATCGTGAACAGTTTTTTATTTACATGTTCCTAAAGTTAAAAAAATGCAACTTTTTAGGAGAGGTCACAAACTAAAACAGTCGGATTTAAAACCCCCCAGCCTCATATTCTTCCCTTTTTTTAAGCCTAAGCTTTTTTCGCACATGATATCAATAGCTTTTAGTCCATTCAGAGTATTAGGTGAAGAGCGAATAATTAGTTTGCGCATAAATTTTATTTATGTTTTTTGCTTTTCTGTTTATCAAGTGTAATATACCATTAGATTCAGAAAACTATGTAGAAAAATAAAATAGAATAAAAAAAACGAAAAATTTTTTTCAGGGATACCTTTTTTTACATATTTAAAGAGAAGAAGGAAACTCTGCATACAGACAACTGTGACTCGCCCAGGTAGTGTTGGATTCCTAACACCCTAACGAAGTTGTGCCAGGACGAGACGCCCGAGGGAATTAGACCTTTGACACTTCGTCCCGTCACCACTCCGAAACGTTCATCTCTACTGATGCCCTGCTATCATCGGATTTCCATTCTTTCTCCCACACATTCATCGGGAAAACCACACCCATAAGAACCACCAAAGACTTTCAACACCTGCTTTAGTGAGGCTAACATCTCTCTCGCGTCGTCTGTGTCTCATTCTCTCCTGTTTCAGCCTGCGACAGCCCGAATGCCACCGAGGTGCTACTCACTCATTTTAAAATTCTGTTGCAAGTTGCCTCTCCTTTCGTTCTTTTGAAGAGAGCAGCTCTCTGATAAATATGTGGATCCGTGTCCACCACCACTCATTCCTCATCATTTTCTCTACCATTTCTCTCCCGGAATCATTCTGCAGTTACACTCTTTCAAACTTCTCTCTTTCATTCGCCCAACGCTCACACTTCAACATCGTGTGTGTCACAGTCACAACAGATAATAATCTAGCTGCCTATGCTTACAGTCCACCCAGCTTCGAAGGTTCGGGATTAGTGACTTCGTCCATTCCGCCATATTACGTGTTGACTCCCACTCTTGCTGCCACTGACCGATTGAAACTAATCTCTCGGTTAGTCTCATCTCAGTCATCTCTCGTTCTCCAATGTTTCAACCAGTGATCACCCAAAGAGCGGCAGCTGACACAGTCCTGTAGGCACATGCTACACGCAGCATGTCTAGTTCTGTCTACGCGTAACTGCGAAACAATAGGGAGGGGAGAACGTAAAATATATCAGAACAGACTAAACCCGATACTTAATAGTACTCGTACATATGTAAACCACAACACAAATATGCTTTATGCCCACATATTATAATCGTTAAAGGGAGCTGCATATGAAGCGTTGGGAAAATAAATGCAAACCTACAGACAAACAAATAAGAGAATATTGAGTGATGAACTAGAACAACAGAAACAGATAAAGCAAGGAGCACATCACAAATGGCTTATTTCCCAAGAAGTAGGCGATAAAACCAATATCGTAATCAACAAAGCATTGTTAGAAGATTTGTGTTAAGAAATAAAAGCCAGACATGCGAACGAAAATGCGATAAAGTGGAAATAGGTGGAAACAAGTCTTCGGAGCCATCGAGAATCGTTCGAAATCTAAGTAGGAGGATAAAAAAATAATAAACCTACCGTAAACGTACTAAAACATCAACATCGATGTGTATAAAAGTTACTACACAAAAGAACTACAAGTGTCCAGACATGAATATCTCCAACAAACACCCAGAAGATACCAAATTCATTCACCAGAAATTACCATCGGAGACGACCTAACCGTTACAGTTATAAGAACCATGAAAAATAAAAGGGGCTATGGGCCAAAAGGAATCTCAAATAATCTTAAATAATATACTAATATACTTAATAAGATAATACTTAAACGGAGATAATATACCTGAAAGAAGGATGAATCACACCGATCCATAAAAAAGGGGATAAAGCAGACTGCAAGAATTATCGGTGCATCTCAATTATCTGCACCCTCAGCAGACTATATAAAAAAAATATGAAAAAAGAGTCATAAAAGAATACGAACCACTGGAGCTGAAACAGCAAGCAAGATTTTGAATTGATCTATTTTGCATCGACCATATATACACTTTAACCTGATTAAATGAAAAAATAATGGCTAGATATATATCATCTCATCTATTATTTGTGGATTTGACGAAACGTTATGATACAATACCCCTACGTAAACTATGGAAAATGTTGAACAACAATTTTCAATATTTTAAGAAAAATTGTTAATTAATATTATACTTGTCAAAGCAATACCACGATTCTACTACGATCCTTAATCAAAAATAAAGATTAACAACTAGTTCTTCGAGAATATTTAGTGGTAAATATGGGACTAAGGCAAGGCTACAGTCTGATATGTATTTTTATAGCTAAATACATATTTGAATTTCATTTATTTTTTATATATTATAACTGTTTTTTATATATTTCATTAAATGTTGTTGAAATTTTAAATAAATTCCAACGGAGAAATTTAGTTCCTGTAAGAATTACACAGTATGTCCAAGTAGATACTTGGCAAAACTCGTAAGTTCCACTACACTATGTGTTAAGTATAATATTAGGTATACGAATAGACGCTATTGTGTGTAAATGAGGTAATAAAAAAATGACGATACAGGTAGGTAATAGTGACTTTATAGACTTACTATTTTAGGTAACTAGACTAGACTAGGTAGGTAGGTAGAACCATCTCTCTTATTTTACATGCCAGCAAAATATTGCTAGACATAATCAATGAGTGACTGAAAACTTTCTTACAAAGAGAAATACCTCAAGATCAAACTGGATTTACCAAAGGTAGAGATATTTGAGAACATCTTCTGAACATAAGACAAAAAATAGAAAAATCTAGGGAATTCAATATTCTCCTATACATTTGTTTAATAGATTATCCCAAATCGTTTCACAGGGTCAAATGACAACACTTATGGCAGATACTTAAAGAAGTAGTCGTACCACAAGACTTTATTTCGCTTATAACTGAACTATACGAACACGCTACTGGAAAAGTTTTAAGTACTTGACACACTCTCAAACAAATTGCATCCAGAAAAAAGTGTTAGACAATGATGTATACTGTCTCCACAATTATTTAATATATATGGGGAGCATATTATGCAAAGAGCGCTGGAAATCTCGAAATAGAAATTCGTGTGGTTTACGATGGTTCTTGACCTATTTCCAATGGCATTACTTTAAATGGTAATGTTAAATATTGGCAATTTGCAGCTGTTATTATTATATGTCGTTTCAGATAATACATTCTGTGGATTACTGTGGATTTAAGTAATATGTACATGGACAGTGCTATTGATCCCACACAACACGCATTATTGCGTATACTATGGCGCAATGATGCCTTAGACCCATTGCAGATAATTGAGTATAAAAGGTTGTTATATGGGTTAAAATGCAGTTTAACAAGACCTATGGGATGCCCTTGACCGCCAATGCAATTCTAAATCAGATACACATTATATGATATTTTAGCTGGTACTCAAACGTAAGGTAAATTGCAAGTATTGCATGAACAATTGCCTTCCATTCTGAATACAGCTTGTTTTTCTCAAGTTTTCTGAAAGTTTAACTCAAGCTCATAAAAGTTTTTGATGTTTAACAATCTGTTAACTCGCGATAATGTAGAAATTCACACTAAGGAAACTCAAAATAGTAAAGTGTTAGGATTACTGGAATTCGCAAGAAGATAATTTTCGTTTTTCTAGGTCTCGTTTTCTAATTGAAGGCAAGCTTAAATTTTCTACTTAAATGATGGCTGATATGCACAAATTATCAAATCTGAAGACCATCTTTTAAAGACAGTGGTAGCTATGCTGGTCATTTTTTGTTAAAAACTTCAATGCAATTGCGCAAGGCCGCTACTGAAAAGTGCTATATCGCCCTGTTTTTCCACAATATGTTCAAAACTCTCACAAAATAGTCAGTAAATATTTGTTTATTTAAATATTTTTTTATCTGTATAATTTCTACTTGAATTTTTTACGTGAACCAGCACCTATAGAACCTTACATTAATTAATAATTTCATACATATGGCGGTCTATTTATCGGCCAGCCAACAACCAGCTTCAAAATATATCTTTGATGTTTGTTTTTTTGCTTGTTTTTTCGACTGGTATCCGTCGAATTTTGTCGTCAATCTATTGGTTAAAATTTTTGTTAGGAGTTTATACATTACATTAAGGAGTGTTGTAGGACGGTAGTTTTTTATATCTGCTTTATTCCCTTTCTTGTGTAGGATAATGGGTACGGATTCCTTCCAGTTGTTTGGGATTCTTTTTTCTTTTAATATCTTGTTAAAAAGGGAATGTAGAGTATTAATTACCACTTTTCCACCATATTTCAGCATCTCTGCAGTTATTCCATCTTTTCCAGGTAAATTGTTGTTTTTCATTTCTTTCAATGCCTTTTTTATTTCTGATTTGCTTATTTCTGACTGTAGCTCTGAGTTGACATTTTTTATTGTAGCCTTAAGTTGGTTTTTAATTTTTTTTGGTGGATCCTTTTTTTTATATAATTCTTAGTAGAAATGGTGGATTAAATTTATGATGTCATCTTTAATGTTTGTTTCTACTCCGTTTACATCTTTTATTTTGTTTATTTCACACTTACCTAATTTCTGTCTTAAGCATTTCAAATTTTTGTTGTTCTGTATTACTTCTTCTATTTTTATTTCTTGTTCTTTTCTCTTATTTTCTTTTATCATTTTGCTTATTGTTTTATTGATTTCTACATATTCTATAGATTTCCTTTTGCCTTCTTCGTTCAGCTTCCTTCTTTTATCCATAAACTTCTTTGTTTGTGTTGATTCTTGTTCTTTTTTAGATCCTAGATTTTCTTTAGATCTTTTTTTTAGATTAGATCCTAGATTTTCTTTTATCATTTTGCTTATTGTTTTATTGATTTCTACATATTCTATAGATTTCCTTTGCCTTCTTCGTTCAGCTTCCTTCTTTTATCCATAAGCTTCTTTGTTTGTGTTGATATATAGTTGTTCTTTTTTAGATCATTTTTTGCTACTTCTTTTCCTGATGTAATCATCGTTGCGGTAAGTATGTTGTGTCTTTCGTCTATATCTTTATCATCACTGTCTAATTTTTGGGTAAGTTGTTCTTTTAATAGGTCTTTGTATATCTCTTTATATTGCCCTAGTTTGTTTCTATCTACTAGATCCCAGTTTCTAATTATTTTTCTTTTCATTTCATAGTTACCGTCAATACTAATTTTTGCTCTGACCATCCTGTGATCGCTACCTGTTGTGAATCTGTTAAGAACTGTTACATCTTTAATGATATATCGTTCCGTGGACAGGATGTAGTCGATCTCATTTTTTGTGGATCCATTAGGGCTGATCCATGTCCATTTTCGTTGGGGCTTCTTTTTGTAAAAGGAGTTCATTGCGTATAGATGTTTTTCTTCTAGGTAGTTCATCAAAGTATTACCTCTATCATTTCTCTGACCATACCCGAAATCTCCTATTTTAGTTTTTTTTTTAATTTTTATGTTCTTCCATAGCCTTTGATATATCTTCATAAAATAGTTCGATATCTTCGTTATCATAAGCTGTCGTGGGGCATATACCTAGATAATTTTAAATGGTGTTCTTCGTATTTTAAGAATGACATAGGCGACACGATCTGATATACCTTTGATAATTTGGACATGCTTACTTATAGCTTTATTTATTATAAACCCTACTCCAAATTTACTATTCTTTTTATTTCCTTTATAGTACAGTAGATTACCGGATTTTAGCTGTATTCGGTTTTCATCTTTTCGTTGAGTTTCTGATAGGCCTATGATATCCCATTTTTTATTAAATTGGTGTAAATTTACCTGTATAAAAGTATATGTAAGAAATAATTTAAAAAATGTAAATGGAATTTTTAGCTAGTGGACATTTTATTTATAAGAATTGGAATGGAAATATCTTCATTTCATCTCAGACGGTCCTGAGATTCATCTCACGTCTCGGAGGAGAGCAATGAGATGTTTTATGTGTTTCCTAAGAGTACACTCTCTTCCACAAACCGAATACGTCTCGCTCCGACGAAGCGCACCCAACGAATGCTCTTCGGATAATGACAACCTTTAAATTAATTGCTCGCTGCGAAGTAAGCATTTTAATTTAATAAATGCTCTTGGATTTCTTTAATGCGTACGCGAAAATATGTTAATAATTGGCTTGTTTTGTTCTCTCGTCGCGAGAGTCGACGCGATGTGTGGCCGGTTTTTCTTCCGAGTGCTCTAGAGGAGGGTTTTTAATGTTAGGGATAAGAATTTGGTTTTTTAATGACTGAAGAATTAGATTATAGGTCACCGTGGAAAGAGGATTACTTATGCGGTGATAATTGAGAATAAGAATTCTAGTGTAAAAACCAGTTTTTTATAATCAATTTTTTATTTACAATCAATTAAAAGTTCCTTTTTTTATTTTTTTTTCTGTTTTGTAAGTGTAATGATTTTTTAAAAGTTATGCCTACCTTGACCTAATAAGGAGGTTTGAGCTGGATAGAATACCACCATTGGACAAAATAACTACAATACACAAGGTGAAGGCAAATTGTACTGTACTCAAACTTGCATGGAAGTTGCGTGCCTAAAAAACTACCAATGATCCTCCAAAAAACTACTTCGAAAAGGAGGTTCATCCGACTATGGAAGATCTATGAGATCCCACAAAATCGGAATAGAGGACGTAGGCACCGAAACGTTAGAGCTATGTAAGGTTTTCCAGAGCTCAAGCAAGTTAGCTTAAACATATGAGGAATCAGGGTGCTGACAATAACAAGATCATCATACTACGAAAACCTTTAACGGCTTATTGAAAGAGAAATGATAAGGCACAGTCTGCTAAGCGAATTACATCTACCAAACACCAGATGGAGACGTTACAAAAAAGTACAAACCTGCAACTTCCTCTTAAAAATATTATGGTAAAAAACCGCTCTAATGCTGATCAAGATAGCAATGATCTCCAAAACAATTGATGAAGCTACAAGTGCTCCAAACAGACCAAATTTTAGCAGATTGGTTTGATTTAGGTGGATAAAAATAATATTTATTAAGGACGGGAAATAATGAAACAAAGCCTGCGAAAATCACTTTCACATAGAAGAAAGAAGCGAAATCAATGGAGACGAAAGAAACGTCATAGGGGTAACAAGCCGACTACGCCAAAGTTTGGGGGATAAAATTTTAGAGGATGACAGCTAGTTATGAGTATTGTAGAGACTTAACTTTTATCTTTTGTACATCCAGGATTTCTCCTGACTAGGACTCCTAGCTAACATGGTTAGATTCGGCATTGAGACATGGAGAGGGTTACCTATATACCAAAACTCGATAGGGTAATGGATCAAATTCATCATTAAACTTCAGCAGCACGGATAGTTTGATTCATGATATTTCTCCACTGGTCCCAGTCATCTATTACATGTACTGCCTCAGTATACTGTTTATTGAGAAGCTTTCTCGTAATGTCCGTCCATCGCTGTGGAGATCTGCCTCGTTGGTGTTGACTGTGAGGCCTCCCTTGGACCATCAAACGCTTCGATGAATATGACCAAAGAACTACAAAAATTATAGAGTCAACCATACAAGAGAGACAATGAATTCGAAGCAGTCGTCTCCATGTCCACATTTCAAAAACATATATGCGTCGTCTATCTGATTATTTGACTGTCCATGTCTCGCATACAGGGTAAAATATGCAAAACATCTGAGTTAAAACGAGTCTCTGTTTGTTTAAAACTCTTGTTTATTGTATTAATGTGACGATCACGTCACATTGCTGCTCTTGCTAGTTGTATGCATCTTCGACTTTTGGGTTCACAACTGTCTTTCCTGTTAACTAGTGCTCCAAGATACATCATAGAGGTGACTACCTCGTACCCCACAATAGTTTGTGTTTTAGACACGTGATGTTGGCGATCAATATCCATGATTTTGATTTTGTTGCAGTTAACCATTAGTTTAACCTTAGCACTTTCTACCTCGAGTTTTTTTAATAAGAGTAATTTTTTCTGAAGTAGAGACTAGAAATATAGTGTCACCTGCAAATCGCAAATTAGGTATCTTGACATCGCCTAAGTTTACTCCTCCCTCCAAAGCATCCAAAACTCTGCGCAATTTAAAGTATGTATAGGTGTTGAATAATAAGGGAGATAAAACGCATCCTTAGCGTACAAGTTAATTCGTCAGATAGGCTGTGGTCCATTCGAATATATGTCAGGTAATCTTGATACAGTTTGCTAATAAGGTGAATCAAGTGTTTGGGTACACCCCTTGTCATCAGTATGCTCCATAATTTGACCCAAGTAACATTATCACAGGCCTTTGTATAGTCAATAAAACATATAAATATTGGGATCTGATATTCTCAGATCTCAGCCAAAGTCATATAGACCGTTAATAAACTCATCCTTTTTTCTAGCAAAAATGCCAGAACGCCTCCTAGCTAGGTACATCAGAAATGAAGTGCTGAAGTATAAGTCATTCAGCGATCGTCAATATGCGCACCAACCAGAAAAGTCAACAGACTTGGCACTGGATGATCTCACTAGACTGCTGAGATAGCGGTAGCAACTTTTATAGATATAGACGAGTAAGGAGAGTTTAACAAAGGCTCCTTAGCATCCGTGACTAAAGCGCTAAAAAGAAGACGTGTCTCTACCTTCATACGCAAGTCAACGAAGTCAGCCTTAATAAAAAGGACCATCGTGTCCACGTTAGGCGAAACCATTGACGAGACGAGGGTAGGAAGTGGTTGGCTATAAGGAGGGGTATTATTTTTATTGTTGTGGGCAATACTAGTAGACGATCTCTTAACAAAACTGTGCAAGAATGGTTTTCAAAGATCGTTTTTCCAAGACACTCCCAGAACAAACGCAAATCGCTCTAAGAGAGGTGGATAAATGGTGTACGCCTGAGTTACCTTTATCAGAAAAAGGTCACTACCAGAATTACATCCACCGATGCTCAAGGGAGTAGAGATTTCATTTTTAAGTCACGCCAAGTGCTTAGGTGTAATATTTGATCAGAAGCTGACTTTAAATTAACCCATCAAGAATGTCACACAGTGGCTACAATGGCTCTTGGCAAATGCAGATGAGTGTGTGGCGAGAAATGAAGGATTAAGTCCAAAAATAAACTTTTGGTTATACAGACGGGTTATAAGGTCCATGGTGACTTACGGTTCAGTATGCGTTAGAGGTGTTGTTAAACTTATCACCGTTGCATATATTTATACCAGTAGAGGCCAGGTCAACAGTACACAGCTAATACAGGATTAAGTTAATGCCTGTAATGGCAAACTTAAGTTGGAATACAGATGTCACCAAAACCGATGAAGGTACAGTGGCTGGTATATATAATATAAGATCAAGCACACAAATCTGGTTAAGCTTGGGAATATATTTCACTGTATTGCAGGCAGAAGTTGCCGCTATACAAAGGTGTGTTATGGAACTATACAAAAGTCGGCAAGGGAAAAACGACTCAATCGTGATCGACTTCGAAGTCAGGTAGCTCGAAAAGCCCTCAATTCTATGCAGGTCAATTAAAAACTTCTGTGGGACTGTTTGTGTATCCTATGCCAGGTTGGAGTCGGAATCAATTGACACTAGCCTGGGTTCCAAGGCTACGTAGTCTACTAAATTGATTCGAGAAAGCGCTTGTACGCCGCTAATTGACCCGGAGACCTGCTTTGGTGTTGTGAACATACACAAAACAGCAGCCGTTGATAAATGGGTGCAAGGTAAGTCTCTAGAATGGTGGAGAAATGTACCAGGAAAAAGATATGCTAAAGAATTCATTAAGGGACCTTCAGCCAAGTTTAAAACCGACTTAATGGCTTACCTGCCGGTATTGTCTATAAGAAAAGGAAAGCGCTCTGCACGTCTTATGTTAGTGTGAAAGCTTCACAAGGCTGCGGCATCTAGAACTTGGAGAGTAAAAACCAAAAGCATCAGTCTATATGAAAATACTTAAGGCTGTGGAAACACAGTGGACCAGATGAGAAGCTTAAGTGACAAAGAGAAGTACAATAGATCTATAAAGGTCTGTGTATCAGGCCTAAAGCCCCCTAGTTTGTTATCTGTAACCTGAACTATTCTCTTAAAATTCTCAACCAAGGCATTTTTCTTTTCCCTATGCTGCGCGTGTCCCAAATATTTTCCTACCTAATCCACTGCAATAATTCGGATTTATTTCCACGTGTAAAATATCCCATATAACTATACTTTTCTGTTGTTATTTTATTTGTCAATGCTGTATCTCTTTGTTTTTCATCCTTTAGATATTTCGTGGTCATGCTATCCTTTAGTTAGATTTTTAAGATCTTTCAATATGTCCCTATCTCAAATTTCTTTACCGCCTTCGTCTTATTTAGCGTCGTAATTTTATATATTATAATCCGTAAATTTCGTAAATCCGTAAAGCCATAGTAGGTCTTCTAACAGGGCACTGTAAGCTGAATAGGCACTTGAAGCTGATGGGATTTTCAGATGATGACCTGTGCAGATTCTGTCATCGCGAAGAAAAAACAGCAGTGCACATTTTATGTCAGTGTGACAGTTTGGCAAATGTGCGGTTTTTTGCATTAGGAGAAGAAAATCCACCGGCAAATAGCTACATGGAAGGTACAGTCTCGAAGCTACTAGACTTTTTAAAAAATGTCAGGATAGAGAATGTTATCTAGGACTAGAGGGCCACAATAGATCTGAAAAGGTCGCAGTAAATAGGCCAAAAGGCCACCTCTCTAAATCTAATCTAATCTAAAATCCGTAAATTTATACTCGACAGTTTTTACCAAATCTAACTATGTGGAAAACCAAAACTAAAAGCCTTATTTGATACTGTCACTATTGTTGTCTTCTTCTATTCTTTTGGCATAGTTTTAGAAATATTTATTAATTTCCAAAATATCTAATAATTAATCATTACTATTTTCCACAATTTTCATTATCAATTCCCTGGCACCGCCATTATGAGAAACACAATTATTTTAACGTTATTTTGATAATTTTGGTTTTGCGGTCAAGCGACGACTTTTAACATGATAAAATGAACATATGCGGGTAGATATAATGGGAAAACGAATACTTTCCAACATGTGATAGCTGCTTCTAATGGGCGAGGAAGTTGCGGTCGGTATGGTTTCGGTATCTAAATAACCGAGCAGAAACTATAGAGTTATATAAGTAGATATTTGGTTATTTAGTATATTTATTTTTTCTACATTGACCTTGTAATCAGGTTAAAATAGACAAAACATTTTTATTTATTTACTCTACAAACATTCAGAATCGTCGGCATCGGGAAAAAATATATGATTACAGTACTAAGTGTACACAGTAAATTAGCAGGTGTTGTTAACCTTGGTATAATAGGATGTAAATTTTTCTGAGTCAAAATCACCGTTTCATGTGTCTTCGTCACTATTCCTATTTCCTATTAATTCCTATTTCTTTCTACGAGAGTTTGAAAAACATGCGCAATCATTTGTTTTGCATCAATAGACAAATGTATTCGTTGGGAGTCTTCACTCTATTAAAGACTCGAGTCAGATCAGCTCCTTGTCGATGTCATGTCGGTTCATCAACTGCTGAAATTGCCCTATTATCCTCTGGACTCTAGGGATGCCACATTGTTACATACAATAAACGTAAATTTTACTTAATACGTGGATTAAATGACAGGTGCATACAGTCTAAAAATTAAAAAAAACGCCCTTTTATAACAATACTAAACTAATTTTTAAAATTTTTCAAATCACTACAAATGAAATAAACAATTAAAGATCAATATTTTGTTAAGCTGATCCTGGCAGCTTGTGTTAGTATGTAAACTAGGAAGGATTTGTGAAAAACGACTAAATTTGGATGTGAGAGGTAACATTCTGATTTTTATATAAAAAGTTGTATGCTTATACTATTGATAAATAATAATAATTGACTTTTCCTCCCTCATAAATAGGTCGGGAATTTTAATAAAAAAGTTAAAATATTTAGAAATGATTAAAAACACCCTAAAACCTTAAAAGGAAGTAATAGACATTCTAATAGCCTTAAATTTCCTGAGCAATTTTATATCAGAATGACATGTGTCTGAGGACGAGATCTGCTCAGACCACAGACAAATTAGATACACTTTGATCAAATAAAAGGCATATATCGAGCACAGTTTAATTTAATCTTGCCCAAGTACTTTCGATCCCTAGATCATCTTCAGGGGCATCTGAAATAAGCCAAGAAACGTTTTTTTATAACTAAAGAAATTGATTAACTTCGATAAAAACTCGAAGTTTATGGTAGATAAAGAGTTTTTATGTGATTAACGTTTATAGACTTACTTCATCAATTGCGGCCTATCTGACAAGAACAAAATGTCATAAACATATAATTGTACATCACACGACACTACAAAAGGACAAACAAACACTTTAAAATTATTAAAGAAAAGCTACATTGCGTGCCGAAGCCGGAGACAGAATGGCTCCAGATCTAACGGAAATGTTGGGGTGACATGTGACAAATGACAGCTTGGATGAGCAGTCACAATCATAGATATATGATCTGCACCTTTTAAAATTCTATGAAACTAAGTATTGACCAAAAGTCCAACTGACACCACTATAGGAGGTCACTGATGAAATATAAAATTATATAGAATATTTTTTTAAGTAGATTGAATAATCCAGATCTCATACTCAAACCTGTCTATAATAAATAGGGTGTTAGTTTGAGAGCAACTGAAGTCGACGTAAAGTAAGAATGCAAGAAAAAGACTAAACAATATATTAGACAGTGGGTAGTTGACTACAATAAAATGGTCTACCAAGCACTATCTGTAATGTAGAAAGGAAGAAATCTGACTATGTAATTAAAATACTAAAAATTAAAATCAAAATTGAAAGCAAAATATATAAATGGTGTGTAATCCAAGTAGTTCAGTTGAACCCACAGTCAATGGTAGAACTATAAAATTAATATGGATGTGCTCAGTGCAGGAAGTCTAAACAGTCGAGCTGGGTCCCCTACGAGGTGAAGCTGTAATAAAGTTTTTAAAAATAGGTTTAAATTTAGTACAATTTAAATTAATTTGAGTATTAAGACAGTGAGAGTTTCCATTTGTTTCCCTTGTAATCTCCAAATCTTCCAATAAATCCAACTCCATATAGTTTTTCTTTCTACTAATGTCATGTAAGTTAGATGAACCAGTGTTGATGTTAAAATTGTGTTTACTGGATAATAAGTGTTGACCAAAACTTGAAGAGTTAGGTCTTTTCAAATGTTCTGAAACTCTAGTGGATAACTTTCTAATGGTTCTACCTACATAAGAGGCATCACAATCATTACATTTTAATTTGTAAATACCACTTTTGTCAAGTGTGTTCATCCTATCTTTGGTGTTGATTAAGAAGGAACCTAAGGTGTTGTGTGACTTGAAGGAAATTTTAATGTTATCAATTGTAGAAGTAAAAAGTTTAGATATTTTATTGGAAATGCTGCTAATGTAAGTGAAGGAGAAATATCTGGTGTTATTTGAAGCAGTAGATTGAAGGAAACATTGTGATGAATATGCAAGCTTTTCTGCAATTTTTAGTTTAGCTCTATTTAGAAGCTTATAGATAATGTTAGGATCATAACCATTATTGAAAGCAATTTGTTTAAGAGTATTAAGTTCTGAATTAAAATTATCATTAGAAAGTGGAAATTTGAGTAACCTATGAATGTAACTGTTGAAAGCAGCCATTTTATGTTGGTTGGATGATTAGATGTATCATGTATAACATGATCTGTTTGGGTAGGTTTTCTGTAAATAGTGTACTCTAAAGAATCTTTATTATGGGATATAGTCATGTCCAAGAAGTTCAACTTTTTATCAGATTCTGGTTCCAGAGTAAAAGAGATGTTGGGATGGAGGTTATTAAGATCATCCAGAATCTGTAAAGCATCATCTTGGGTTCCCTGTATGAGAGCTATACAATCATCAACATACCTTAACCAAAAAACTATTTTGCTGTTGTTGTTAACAAACTTCTGTTCTAAGCTGTCTAAGAAAATATCAGCTAGAAAAGGTGATAATGGAGATCCCATTGCTAAACCTGTTGGTTGTTTATATATTTTTTGATTGAATTGAAAGAAGTCCTGATCCAGACATAATTTAAGTATAGTTAAGATAGCATCTTTGTCTTTTGCCGATATGTTGCAATTGTCTAGAAGATTGTGTACTAAAGGTAATGTTTCAACTACTTGGATTACACACCATTTATATACTTTGCTTTCAATTTTGATTTTAATTTTTAGTATTTTAATTACATAGTCAGATTTCTTCCTTTCTACATTACAGATAGTGCTTGGTAGACCATTTTATTGTAGTCAACTACCCACTGTCTAATATATTGTTTAGTCTTTTTCTTGCATTCTTAGTTTACGTCGACTTCAGTTGCCCTCAAACTAACACCCTATTTATTATAGACAGGTTTGAGTGTGAGATCTGGATTATTCAATCTACTTAAAAAAAATATTCTATATAATTTTATATTTCATCAGTGACCTCCTATAGTGGTGTCAGTTGGACTTTTGGTCAATACTTAGTTTCATAGAATTTAAAAAGGTGCAGATCACATATCTATGATTGTGACTGCTCATCCAAGCTGTCATTTGTCACATGTCACCCCAACATTTCCGTTAGATCGGGAGCCATTCTGTCTCCGGCTTCGGCACGCAATGTAGCTTTTCTTTAATAATTTTAAAGTGTTTGTTTGCCCTTTTGTAGTGTAGTGTGATGTACAATTATATGTTTATGACATTTTGTTCTTGTCAGATAGGCCGCAATTAACGAAGTAAGTCTATAAACGTCAATCACATAAAAACTCTTTATCAACCATAAACTTTGAGTTTTTATCGAAGTTAATCAATTTCTTTAGTTATAAAAAAACGTTTCTTGGCTTATTTCAGATGCCCCTGAAGATGATCTAGGGATCGAAAGTACTTGGGCAAGATTAAGTTAAACTGTGCTCGATATATGCCTTTTATTTGATCAAAGTTCATTTATTCGAGCATTCAACCTTATATTTAAATTAGATACACTTTAGAGATGAATGTAGCAAAAATCACTTATCAAAACCCACGTGTAACCAACTGGGAGACTTATAAAGAAGTTCTAGGCCAGCATCTACCGAGGATGAGGAGAACAATAAATGACGCCACGGATCTAGAAATGGCAGTGAATGATATAAATGACGCTATTATTTTAACATTCCAAGAAACCTGCCCCCTAACTGAGAGGAGTTCCACCAGGGATACGTCGTGGTGGGATAAAGAACTGTCTGTGTTAAGGTAAAGGACGAGGAAGCTATTCAACAGAGCCAAACTAACCGCGAAGTGGGGAAAATACAGAACCACAGGTATGGAATACTAGGCAGCTATAAGAGAAGCCAAGAGAGACACATGGAGGAAGCACTGTGAGGAAATTGAAAGCACTCATACTTGTGCTATACTTCAAAAGATAAAAATCGGTAAATATATGCATCGAAGGTAACAAAAAGCAGATTAACTAGCAAAAAGAGGATCGAACAAATCAAACAAACTGGCTGTAACTCTGGGAATACCAAACGTTGCCGTTCGTAGGGCTGTAGCGGACTGAATCAGAGAGAATCATGGGTGATATTGGGAGAGAATCCCAAAACAAACACATGGAAAAATCTTCATTGGTGGACCATGTATAAAAAGAAGAGAGAAACTGCTTCATATGGACAGGAACAAACTGAGAACAGTAACAGGAATGTTGACCGGGCATGCACCAGTAAGAGAATTCCTAAATATAATAGGCATTTACAATGTAGACCTTAACTGCAGACTCTGTGATAAGGAACTAGAAACTGTAAAACATGTATTATGCGATTGCAAGGCGTTGGATCGTAAAAAGGAAAAACTGTATATGGGCAACCATGAGGAGACTCTAGTATATTTAGGACACACCAAGCAAAAGACCTGTATAAACTCCTACAGGGCACAAAAATGCTAGACTGGATGTAACAATGGCAGCAAATATAATAAGCTTCATCTTAAGTGATAATGGAGATATTTTTGATTGGACGGACCTAGGAAGAAACAAAAACATCCTTTTTGTTTTTTTTTTGTTTCGTTGCTGGTAACTTTAAAACGATTCCTGATAAAATAGGATTAATGCGGCGGCTTCAGGAATTTTTTAAAATACGGATTTTCCTTAATGATGCTATTTTGTTAAATGTTGTAATACAGTATAGCCCGAAATAAACGATACTGAAACTAAAGCATAGGTGTCTCTTTGTGCACGCTATACTCAAATTAACTAGTATAGACATGTCAAGTAATCCGTAAACAATTAATTACTAAGGTCTAATTGTTAAGGTGTGTACAGACTAGCACACGTATGCGGTGAGAAGCCACGCATATGCGTGCATACTCAAACCATTCGCGCTCAGAGCATTCGTTGAAATTAGAAATCACCGCATATGTATGCGTGCTCAAGGCGCTCCATCCATCCGTGAAAAAATGTCTAAGCTGCTTATGGTTAGTGCGGCGTTTGTGGTTATTAGTTCATTAAAAAAGAAAAAAACAAAGGAAAAATAGGCGATGGTGGACGACGCATTTATTTAAAAGAAGAACCCTATAAATGAAGTCCGATTTACTAGTATATTTGTGTAACGAGTCCGTTACTTAAATAATCGCTTACCTTTTTTTTGTGACTGGAATCTTTTAATTTAATTCTAAATTAAATTCATATTGAAATTATCTTAAACTAAATATTTAAATAACTCCCAGTAAATCTTATTTTCTAAGGTGGGCATTAAACTGCGCCCCCAGTGGCAAGATTCTGAAAGTACATTCATTCTAAGACGTGTAGGACCTTAACGCTTACTTGTCAACTGGATGTGATCGAAAGAGGATCGATTCGATCAGAGTAGTTGCGGCTGGGAGTGCCACTTTTTCCCGAATTTAGTTTAAGTTTATTTTATTGTGAAGAGCTGTTTATTTTAGAAGAAATCATTTGAGTTATTTTGTTGTTTTTGATAAATGTCAGTTTTGTCGTCCTAGTCTTAAATTTTTAGGATATGTAGTCGATAGTAAAGGTTTAAGGACTGATCCTGATAAAGTTACTGCTATCAAGGATTTTCCTATACCTAAGACTACTACCCAAGTCCGTAGGATATTAGGCATGTGTGGATATTATCGTCGGTTTGTGCCGTCTTATTCTACTTTGTTGTCCCCACTTACAGATCTCCTTAAAAATAGAAAAAAAGGCCAAACTATTACATGGACTTCAGAAGCCGATGATGCTTTCCGGCGTATAAAAGAAGCTCTTACTAGTGCACTTGTCATGACATCTCCGAATTTTAAAGAGCATTTCTATCTCATGACAGATTGTTCCAATACTGCTTCAGGTGGTGTACTATTTCAAATGAAGGATGGTTCGGAACATCCAATAGCTTATACCAGCAAAAAGCTCAATAAAGCACAGAAAAATTATTCCACCACAGAGAGAGAACTTCTTGCAATTATCCATGGTCTTGATGCCTTTCGGTACTATCTTGAGGGTCGTAAGTTTACTATCATCACAGATCATAGTTCTTTATTATGGTTACATTCCATGAAAAATCCGTCACAACGATTGTCCCGTTGGATTTGTAAGCTTTCTGTCTTTGATTATAATATTGTTCATCGCAAAGCCAATGGTGTTGTGGTTGCAGATGCGTTGTCACGTACATTCGATATCAATCTTTTAGATCTGTCCACTTTATCTCCAGATAATTGGTATCGAAAGATGATTCATAATGTCACCCAAGAACCTACTAGATATCCTGATTTCAAGGTAGAGAATAATATCCTGTATAAACATGTAATCAGTCCAGTTGAATCTTTATCGAATATGTCTGATTGGAAAATAGTAGTCCCAACAGCAAATAGGGATTGAAGTCTTGAGAACTTTTCATGATGATGTGACATCAGGTCACTTTGGGTTTTATAAAACATTTAGTAAAATAGCTGAGTTATATTACTGGCCTGGTCTGCGCAACTCAGTTAAGAAATACATCTCTAGATGTAGAATTTGTGCAACATGCAAGCCGAGTAACCTACCTCAAGCTGGATTAATGGGTTCGTTTAGGAACATTAATTTTCCTTGGCAAATGATCTCTTTATACCTTATTGGACCGTATCCACGTAGTTATTTAGGTAATACATATTGCTTGGTAGTTGTAGACTACTTCACCAAATTTCCTTTAGTTTGCCCTCTTCGTAAGGCTACAACTCCAGCTATTTTGAAGTTCTTAGAGGAGCAAGTGTTCTTACTATTTGGTATTACCCAAATAGTATCATGTGATAATGGTCCACAATTTATTTCTAAAGCCTTTAAAGATCTTTTAAGTAAATATAAGGTCCAAAAGATATTCTACAATGCAGCTTATCATCCGCAAGCTAACCACACTGAACGTGTAAATCGTAGCATTGTTACTGCTCTTCGATCTTACACTTACACTGATCATAGAGCTTGGGATCAGTACATTCATTCAGTTGCTCAAGCCATTCGAACTTCTGTTCATGAAACCACTCAGTGCTCTCCAGCTTATGTTAATTTTGGTAGGCATGTTCCATTGTCAGGTGATTATTTCGGTTTAATTTCTGAAAATTCAACAACTCTTCCTCAAATTTCTGAGAAACTTCACCGTATGGAAGATCTCCAAAACTTACCTCCAATATTAGCTGACATTAGGAAGAAGTTGAAAGCTTCTTACCGTAGAAATCAGCATCAGTATAATTTGAGGACACGAGATTTGCGATTTTTTGTGGGCGATCGAGTTTTGAAACGGAATTTTGTAAAATCAAATAAAGGTGATGCCATTTCTGCTAAGTTTTGTCAGAAATATGTTCCCTGTACTGTCGTTAGGGTAATATCTCCTTTAGTATATGAATTAAAAGACAATTCGACAAATAGACGAATTGGTCAATTTCATATAAAGGATTTACTCCCTGATAATACAACAGATGAGGCAACATCTTCATCTTCAGAGGAAGATTAATTTAATGTCTATTAAGCTAACCTATTCCTTTGATTGTTATTGTTTTGGCTCGGTTTGGTTACGATTTGGTATTTTCTTAGATTTTTGTTATTAATCACCAGATTTGGTATACCTACAGCTTATACTTTGATTAGTATCTGTTTATAATAAGTTAAAATTATTAAGGCCATTAGAGTATTTACTTATATTAGATGTTGCACTGGTATGGAACTAAATATTGTAATGCTACTATACTGTGCTATATGTTTATGTGTTGTATAACCTATGTTCTCATTTTACTTACTTGTTTTGCCAGGTTGGAAAGAATGTTGTAATTTTTTATGGATTTGATTCCGTTTATTGATCATGATCAAGTTATATAGGAACATGTATCTGGATTTGCTATGTGGGATGGTTTTTTTTATGTCATTAGGAATTTATATAGATAATCAGTACGCATAATTTTAGTACACTCCTATATTATATAGACTATTCTGCCTGTGTTTATGTGACTGAATATGTGGGTTCGAAGTTTTAGTTCAATTAGAGGCCTCAGTTGTTCAATGAATTTCGGAATTCACCATTTTCATGACAAGTTGTACAGTTATCTAGGCAGTAGAACGTCTTCCATAGATAGTAAATTATCGTTAATGTTAATTAGGATTTGAACATTTAGCTTTAATCCTTAATATTTCAGACTTTGGTCTAATAACAGAATTGTTCCTTAGCTGATTTATTATTCTTACTTATATAGTTTATTCAAGTCATGGATTGCTCCCTTTACAGCTAGCATGTTTAGATTACAGTTATGGATAGTATTTCATATTTTGGCAACAAATGACCATTTATAGTTATTTTCACTTCTTTCCTTAGGCACTTATCTATATTTTGGTATATTGAACTAGGAATTATCCTGTTCTCTTTTATTAATATCAGAACGAATTATAAATCTGCAGTTTCTTTAGAAATTGTTCTACTCGTTCTTGATGTTCTGTTTTGTTATTACTTCTACCTTAACTCTTACTACTTTGCTATGGTTGTTAGAGTTACTGGCACATTAAACTCCTTTTAGTGCTCTTATGTTAGATATTCTTATAAATTTGTTGTAGCTACCTGCTATAGTTATCGAGTATCAGCATAAGTTAATTTTGTTGTAAGAAGTTACCACAGCAGTTCACATGCTTTGGTACTCTACCTTTTTGAGTTCAAGTTGTTCAGCTTTGCATTTGCTAGGATGATTAAGTTTATAACACCTCCTAGTTTTTATTTTTGGTCTTTATTTTGGATGCCAAATGTACTGATGGCAGATCATCAGGATGGAATCGACTTTATGGCTGTCCTTTTGTTTAAGCCGTTAGTCCCACATTTTGATCCAATAATTTATTTGATGAATTTTAAGGTTAGGCACATATTACCGGATGTGGGTATATGTGGACCTACCATATTTGGTTTAGTTGGTTATAGTGTGAATTGGGTCATTATTTGCCTGATTGATTATCTTTGGATATGCTACTTTATAAATCTGTTGTACACTGTATGGTCAATTTTGGATTTACCATCCAATTCGACACTTATATTGTTTTATATACGTTTGGTATTTTTATTGTTACTTATTATTGTGCATCGGTCCACCCATTTGCCTAATTGATTATTCCTTGGATATGCTCTTCTATAAATCTGTTGTCCATTGATGAGTCAATTTTGGAACCAGAGTCCGATTGCACATTATTTTGGATTATTTGCATTGAGTATTTGTAGTACTAGTCTATACTATGCTATGTTAAAGCTTTACTCTACTTTAATTTTACTCTAGATAGTATGTGACTTTGTACTTAGTTACATGTGGGTATCTTTAGATGAAATCATATCTTTATTTCTACATCACTCATAATCTGTGGTTAATGATAATCGTGTGAATCGATGTAGATTGTTTTGGAGGTATTTTAGTGAGTTAATATAGTTTATAGCTGTATTTGGCAAACTGGTGCCATGGCTATAATTTTTTATATATAAGTTTATTTTATTTTTTTTTCTCGATTCTTGATTGCACCACAAATCGTTGAAGTATTGGTTATCCTACAGCTAAACAATTAGTCAAGTAAAAGAAAAAAATTTTTTTTTCACTTAAAATTTTTTTCTCCAAGTAAGAGGGGAGTGTAACGAGTCCGTTACTGAAATAATCGTTTACCTTTTTTTTGTGACTGGAATCTTTTAATTTAATTCTAAATTAAATTCACATTGAAATATTCTTAAACTAAATATTTAAATAACTCCCAGTAAATCTTATTTTCTAAGGTTGGCAGTAAATTGCGCCCCCAGTGGCAAGATTCTGAAAGTACATTCATTCTAAGACGTGTAGGACCTTAACGCTTACTTGTCAACTGGATGTGATCGAAAGAGGATCGATTCGATCAGAGTAGTTGCGGCTGGGAGTGCCATTTTTTCCCGAATTTAGTTTAAGTTTATTTTATTGTGAAGAGCTGTTTATTTTAGAAGAAATCATTTGAGTTATTTTGTTGTTTTGTACGAGGATATTTTCAGTTGGATCACCCTAGCCGGTAAGATAAAATTACAAATAAATTATAAGGAAAAATCCTTCATATCATCCGCCATTGTTAGTAAAATTCAGACCTATTTTAATTTCGTCTTTGATAGGTATTTCATATATTTTATACATGTCATATTTCACCTTATTTCATTAAGGAAAAGTTTTATACCTAAATAAATTATAAGTATTAGATTCAATATCTCAAATTTTTATTTCCTTTCAAGAGTGAAAGCACACAATTATTTATTTCAATTTCATACCGTTAAAACCGGCTAATATTTCTTTTTTTTTCCCTATTCTATAATATATAAAGATCATGTTTTCCGTTAAAATTATCTATTTAATATATCCATACATTATAAAAACATTGTCACACCATTCGAAGGTCACTATTTACCGAAAACCATTAAGGTTTTTATTTCAATTTAAGGTCACTTGCTGACATTTTTTGTATCGCCTTTCAAGGTTGATAACCCTTGTGTTTTTCCTTACCTTTTGTATGTACAAAGAACATGAAGTAACACAATTGTTCCTTTTAGCCTACTCCAAGAATCCAGTTGCAAGTCAGGGGAAGAATTTTTTTTAGTTTTGGGGTTATCCTTACTTAGGACAAGGGGAAGAAATTTCAAGTTTATTTATGGAAATTAAGAAGAATTTTTAGTTGGAATTATTTGTCCAATAGTACCTGATCCAGGGAAGCCAGGTTTGGTATCTTTTTACCACCTGAGTCTAGTTCTCCACCGGATCATCTTCGAGGGAAACCTACGGAAACCGGCAGGAAGAACTTACTTTTATTTTTGTTATCATTCAATTATTTTAAATAACTTTTTGCTACGTCCTCTTTAAGGTTTTAACTTTTGGTTTCACTTTAATTTAAAAATATCCTTAATAATAAATATCTTCAACTTTTTTAAAAAACATTTATCATTGTAATTTAATTTAATTATTTATTGTCTACCAAGGGATGAGGTTATAACTCTCCCTTGAATTTCTCTTTGTTAGGTTATCGTGTGCACACATATCCGGAGAATTTTCACTTAAAACCCTAAACAATTATTGAACGAAAACTAAACTATTAGTGAGTAGTATATAATTATATTTATTATTTATACATTATTATTGGGTATGACTTTTGTCACGATTTGAAATTAAGGGGTATATCAGGGGTAAATTGTTTTATAATTATATTCAGGGATTTTACTGTAAATATAGCTATAGTTAACTGTACATAAGAGGTGGTGGTTTAGTATATAAGCTTTTAAAATAGTTTGTACCTAAGTTTGGTAATTATTAAAGTTGTGGTTAAAATTTAATATTTCAATTAGTACCTATCTTTCATATTTCAGCAATACAAGATATCTCGGAAGAAAACATTTAACTTCCTGGCGCCCAAGCATTCATTAGAGCAACTTTTATTTTTCATCTGTTTATTTCTTGGTGGTTTTCTTGTCATTAGTTCTTATATCTTACGGTCTCTGTAGGGCATGCAAATTGGCCGAATCCTTCTTTGAGTGTCAAGTGGTCATTCTCCTGCATAGTCGCTAGCCAACACTTAATTCTGTTATATTTTAAAATTCGTATTTACCTTTTTTTTTATTTCTTTTACATAATTTATTTCTATCTAATCCCTTCCATCTTCCGTTATTCCACATATTAGTTCGTTGGTGTATCAAGGTGCATTTTAGAGTCCACCCTTTTGCTACACTGGATAGTCACCCAGACTCCTTAGCACAATTTTTGTTACATTGGCGTTAAAACCTAATACTGGACAATTTCAAAATTTTACACGTATGTCAGTAGAAGACTTTGAACGTCTTTTAAATGATATAGGCCCTGTAATAAAGAAAAACTACACAGTTTTAAGAAAAGCCATACCTGTTAAGTAACGTTTACTGATAACATTAAGATTTCTGGCTACAGGGGATTCTTACACAAGTCTAATATAGGGCATAATATAGGGTTTTCTTCATACAAATCTATTAATTGCAAACATTGTTCATTTGACCACTCCATTTTACACATAAATCAATAAAATGAATAAAACTCAATAAATCCGAACTTGTCTTGCAAATGCAACAAATCCTCTCGCTATCCGTCTAAACTCACGCTATCCGTCTAAACTGAGCGCGAACGCACACGTATGTTTCTTTGATGTGTGCGAAAAAACCGACACCACTCTGGCTCGCAGCATGTGTGCTCAAGTCATTCGCGGGAAGCAACGCATGCGGCGAGAGGTTACGAAAGCGCCGTCCACATTTGCACACGTATGTGTATTCGTGGATGCTCACCGCATGCGTTTGTAGGTCTGTACGCGCCTTTAAAAATGATGTTAAGTAAACAGGAGAAAGTGTTTTTGGTGGAGCACTATTTTCGCTCCTAAGGAATCGGCCGACGTAATGCTGCAAGTCTGCGATACGTGTGTGATCAATTCACATAACGTACTCGAAGTAATGCTATAATTTTGAAAGTTATTGAAAAGTTCAGATATACGGGTAATGTATTGTGCTAACAAAAAATAACCATAAACATTTTTTGGGTTGAATCTTGGAAAATCCGAAAACCAGCCAGACAAGAACAGCGTTGCATCTTGGCTTAAAAAGAACTTCCTTGCAAAGAATCCTGTAGGAGCTCGGTGCATTTTTGTATGTGATTCAGGTACATTAACAATTTCGTCCTCGGAATATCGCGATAGAGTGGAATACTGCGCCAGAATTCTTGCGTTACAGTATGAAAATCCTGAATTTTTGAAAAATGTATTGTTTTCAGACGAAGCACATTTGCATCTATCAGGCCACGTAAACATCGTCGCACAAATCGATTTCTGAACTTTGCCAGACCAGATGAAATTGCTTTACGTAGTGCAAAAGGGAGTGTCTGGAGTGCCGTTTCGGGACACGGAATTATTGGTCCATATTGTATCGAAGAAAATTAATCAACAGAGGTACATACAACTTTTAAAACGCTTTATCTATTATGATCTACATCAATTCTGTCGTGAACGTAATTTGGCATTTAGAGATCAATTTTTCTAGTAGGATGGGACAAATTGCCATACTACTGTCGCAATTCGTCAATTTCTTCAGGGGTATTTTCCAAGCAGATTCATTTTACGATTAATTGACTTCCCTTATCCTTCACATTCTCCAGACCATGTGAGCAGAGATCACATTTCCAGACGCATACATTTGAGGCAGTGCTAAAGCTGTCGTTTTAAACGGGTACCACAATCCATCAGTGAATTAAAGGATACCGTTAGAACCTTCTTCTTAGCACATTTAGAACATGTAGTAAAGTGGCAATAATATATTTTTCTTAAAAAAAACAATTACAAAACAAAAGTTCAGTACTGTTTATTTTGGGCTATACTATATTTCATTTTCTCTTCCAAAATATCGTTTTCGTTATAATATACATTTTTAGTCCTAGCATATAATGATTTGATGGTCCACTTGCATATTAGTGATGATTTAATGATTCATTGAAATGAAGTATATAGTGGGCGTTCTGGGAAAATCCACTAACTCACAAAAGTAAAGTTTTGAGAAAAACGCATTTAAAGATTACTATACCTCTTAAAAATCAGGAACACTGGTTGGTCAAGTTCTGGTACCTGGATATGATTTGGAAGTATGTTATCCACACGTGAATTCTGAAATTCTGAATTTGGTTTCGAAAATTAGTTTACGGATTTTATTATCAGATGTCGCTATTTGCGTCTATACGAAGCTATGTTAGAGTTGCTTCCTAAGAAAGAAATAGATTTATTTTCACGTTCAGAGCGACTGCGAAAGCCGTTCTGATGAGGCCTATTAGGCCGAAATACGTATAAGCGGATGCGCAGGCGCCCTGTATGTGAAATCAAATCTTAACTGTCTTTTCCTTTTTATTTCGATATACTCTGTACGAGTACTAGAAACAAATTCGATAAGAATTTTGCTTAGTTGAGGAGATATGTTGTGGAATGCAATTTTTAGGTTCCCCATGTCTCTAATAACATCTTTATCAACGTCTTTTTTTCCTTGCAATTCTTAGAAGGCACAGATTAAAGCGAAATTCTGAAATTGGTTTCGAAAATTAGTTTACGGATTTTATTATCAGATGTCGCTATTTGCGTCTATACAAAGCCGTTCTGATGAGGCCTATTAGGCCGAAATACGTATAAGCGGATGCACAGGCGCCCTGTACGTGAAATCAAATCTTAACTGTCTTTTCTTTTGTATAAATTAATATTTATGGGGTAAAACCTTTTATAATAAAAGATAAAAAAGTTTTGAATATTTATATTATCAAAAAACAGATATACATCAGGAACAACACCGGGTTCAATTATGACATCTGTTACCAGTTTTGACGTGGGAAGAGACCTGTACCAACCCTGAAATTTATCTGATATAATGTTGTTTTTGCACAATTTTATTAAATCCTACTTTTTTTGAATACTAATAGGTAGCTGTTTTGTGTAAAGCTTGGGTAAATCTTTTGGTTGATTTGGTGGCCTCCCCTTTCCGTAAATAGGAATTGAGCGGTAGGAGTCGGTATGTCTATACTTGTATTGAATTATGCCTGGTTCATGCTTGGAATATTTTAAGCTTTTAATTAGTAACCAATTAACAACCTTCCCAGTTTCGTCTTTAGATCTATTTTTAATAAGATTTTTTGAAAGGTGCTTCAAATCATAAAAATCTGTGTACTTTAGTTCTGTAATTTTGTACGGTTTGGAATTTTTTGATTTTCATTTCATTTCGTTGAATACATATATACTTGCTTTTTCGCTTTTTCTATCGCACTATGCATCGAATCAGCTTCCATATAGCTGTGCCCGCTTTCTAGAAATTTATGTTCTATAACGTTAATACGTAAATTTTTCACTGCGTATAACAAAAGAGCTGCCACATGTTGATTTCTGTTTTGTCCTCCACATGTATCAGACCAAAATGCTATTTCAGTTACATGTGGAGGCAACTGGTTAATGTATTTAAAGAGGTACGTTCCTATCTCTGAACCCCCTAGTTTGCCATTTATTTCAGTCCAACAATAACAACTTGTTTCTTAGGATGATTGGTATATGGTAAGGTTGTATACACATAATTTGCGAGAGTAATATATTGGGCTAACATCTGAACTTGGTATTTGTAACACAGATTGTAGATCAAATGTTGCATACACAAAAGTATTATCTTGGAGAAATCTTTCTTTATCTGCTTGTTTTGCAGAGTAGCAGTCATCTCTCCTTTGTAAATGACACTGCAGTGTCTCATTATCTAGGTTTTCCGCTGTAAATGGCTTATGCATTTCACATATTAAGCACTGATCCTTTTTCGGCTTAAAACATGAATAATTATAATTTCGGCAAAATATTCGTTTGTACGTTACCAGTGACACTGGTGGTTTTCCTTTCTCCTCCAGTTCCCCCGTTTCGCAATTTTCTGTATACAACTGATACATTTTGGATATAGACAAATTGCTATCCAAATACTGCCTTTTATTGTCTCGTCGGGAGTAATGCGATTCCATTGTGGAAAACTTTTTATGTGGCGTTTTATCTCGACCATAACTTCAGGCTTAGTTTTATTGACAGGAGATGACATCCCCCTTTTGTCATTACCAACAAAATTTCCAGATGAACCTCTATATTTAAAAGCATTTAGAACAACACAGTTACCAATGTTAAGTGTTCTTACGAAGAAAAGCTGGCATATACGACGTTTGGTTTTATTCTTCTGAAAATAGTATTGTTTAGAATTTTGACGAATAGCTGAGTCATCATTTTTGCGTCATCTTCTTTCTGGAATTTTTACGGTAACATTACTTAAAATAAAATCTTTCTGTCTGACAAAATCAAGATTCCAGTATGCTAAACACATCACTTACCTGTCTTCTCCTGTGAAGTCCTCGTGATATTTAAAGCGACGATTTTGACTGAATGGTTGGGGTGTCTTAGCTGGTCGTTTTTTTCTTAATTTGATAATCTAAACCCTAACTTCGTCTTTTCCTGGCAACATTACATTTCCAAGTTTTAGGATTGATTTCTTTCCACCTATTTAATTTTTTTATTGGACTCCTACTGTTTTCAGAGCTGTTCGGCTTAGACAGAGATAAATCACCATTATACGTTGGATCGTTGACGGAATCATCATTAAATGGATCTACAACAAACACTAAAATTAACGAATTGTACTTGAAAGCTATATAAGTTTTATACCGGACAGTGGAATTGTAGTTCTACATATTGGCATAGATTGTGGTTCCTTCTAAACAGCATTGATTGCGATTTCTTTAGAGCAGGTACCAATTTGTTCCAGTTCTAAACAAAAACAACAGTATTGTTAATAATTAAATAATTTTAATAATAAAATAATTACACGAACAACAAATAAAGTGAATACTAACCTCGATCTGGATTTTGTGCCTTCTCAGCATCGTCTACCATTTTACACAACAATTTTCTGCTAGCATTGCTTTCTTTCCGCCTATTTAACTTTTTGATTGGCTTCTTAGTGTTTTCCGAGCTGCTCGGTTCAGACAGAGATGAGTCACTATTATACGTTGGATCGTTGACGGAATCATCACTAAATGGATCTACAACAAACACTAAAATTAACGAATTGTATTTGAAAGCTATGTAAGTTTTATACCGGACAGTGGAGTTGTAGTTCTACATATTGACACATATTGTGGTTCTTCCTGAACAGCATTGATTGCGATTTCTTTAGAGCAAGTACCAATTTATTCCAGTTCTAAACAAAAACAACAGTATTGTTAATAATCGTATTATTTTAATAATAAAATAATTACACAAACAACAAATAAAGTGAATACTAACCTCGATCTGGATTTTGTGCCTTCTCAGCATCCTCTACCATTTTACATAATAACTTTCCTCTGCTGTACATTCTAAAGAATTTTATAAACTAACCACTAAACTAACTACGTTGCATCGACGTCCAAACACAATTAAAATTATTGAAGTGTTTAGCAAACATAACCGCACTATTTGGAGTTAGTTGATTCTCCTTGTCCCAGGTTCTACTATTGCAGCTTGTATAGGCAACTAAAATTACACTATGTGCAGTTAGTTGATTTTTCCTGTCAAGCTTTGTAATTGTTTGTAAATAAGAATCAACTAAGTGCACTTAATTTCTTTCTGCTGTATAAAAAAGTCCGCGAAAGGAGTTAGACTAAATCATGGTTCAGATTTAAAAATGATGAATGACGAATTTGAAGATATAGTGTTTTTCCTGTTAAAATATTAATGTTTCTGGATTTAATAGTAATAAAATGTCAAAATTAAAAAAAATGGAGTTAGTGGATTTTCCCAGAACGCCCACAAGGACCCTAGAAGTAAAGTAAATTTTGTGTAAACGCCTTTCAACGCCGTTTTCTTCTCCAAGTTAGTAACTGTAGGCATTATTATTATTAGTTGTAACAAAAAATTATAGTTTTATTGATTTTACTCATTTTGGAGCTATTTTCAGGTTGCTAAATAGCACTTGTACCTTTTTCATTCTAGGAAATGTAACATAAAGGTAAAACATGTAAAAAGATCATAAAGTTTTTGTAAAATTTTATTCTTCACCATAACACTAATACATAATTGACTTATGATTCATCGATATCAGTGTCATAATGGTGATCCCAGTCGTCGTTTTCGGATTCTGCTTCTTCTAAGTGTGCTAGTTCTCCAGCTTGTTGACTTTCATGTTGTAGATTTATGAAAAACTCATGGTAAATTGGATTTACATAGTTGAGTAACTGTTGAACATTTGAACTCATGGTAAATTTTAGGTACATAGTTGAATAACTGTTGAACATTTGAATTTAGCTTGCTTAATGAGAGGCCTTTTGCCAATCGGTACTGGCAAGAGATCTGACAGAAGGGCAGAGTTTTTGCCAGCTCGAGTATGTTTCATAGATAGCTCACTAAACTCTTCTATGATACCTCCAGCTGTTTCTTGTAAAACAGGGTTAAAGATTTGTCCTGTTGAAAATCTAACCATTGTATGCTCTGTATTTCACTCATGCTCTGCTTGAAGTATGGCGCAAGTGTTTGAAAGTCTAAAAAATCATAATTTTCCATCTGTACTGTAAAAAACTTTCTACTTGTAGAAGTTACCACCTCCATCCAATGTTGAGGTACATACAGGTCCTTTTGGGTTCTTTTCTTTTTGAACTCTATCAAACCAAAGCCTTGGCTACACTCATTATAAGAATGACCACTTATCAAAAACGATGATCTACTGTTTAAATATTGGTGTTTCTGACAATGTAGAGCTAAAATTTGACTATCAGATGATTCTTATTTTGACCTCCTCAGTTGTCGCTAAATGCAGTTATGTGTTTCACAGATGGGGAAATGCTTCGATATATTTTAGGAGACAAGATGATATTTCCTAACATCCACGTGACGCCTGACCTTCGTACCATATAAAGAAATGGGTCGTTCCAGTCTGTAGGTTATGGACCTCGAAGTTATACATCCATACTTGCCTTAAATAACATGCTTTAGAAGTTGACACATTAGGACTTCGGATAGTTTTTGGCAAGTCGAAGATGATTGCAACTTTGCTAGCATCCTTTAGGCATGCCACTCATCTTTTGCTGTTCATACGGCTTCCGTCTTATGCAAGTGAAAGTCTTTTTCTGTCTGAGCTAAAGCGTTTTCTTCTGTCGAACCAAGATTTATTTTTATCTGAAATTTGTCACATTTATATTATATTATTTTATATATAACTAAGGTTGAAATGAGTATTAAAAATATTCTTGTAAAAGTTTTTCCTTTACAAATTCTTCCTTTTTTTCCTCCTTACAGAAATCACAATGAAGTTTGTACATTATTTTCATATTACGCTTCTAAGGAAGATACCTCCTAATCGGAGTCTTATTTCTAGTGTAGTGGCATGTGTACCTAGAGAACTTATTAATATGCTCTTATATGATTTTAATTGCCCTTTCAGAAATTTTGTTCGGAGGTGATTTATATCCTCGTTTGTCTATGCGTGATACGCCTGAGGAGACTTTTTTGCTTTTAACTCCATTTTGTAAACGTTTGTTAGATACATCAAGTGCACTTATATCTCTTCTTGGATACATCAAGTGCTCTTATATATCTTCTTTTCCAAGCCCTACTCATAGCTTTTTTCCACTTATGTGGCCCCCGAATAAGAAATGAACTCTTCTTAAAAACATTGTAGTTTATAATAGCCTGAAACGCTATAGTTTACATTAAAGTATTATTTTAACAACAAAATAATATTGCTTTAGAGGAGCTATACCACTACCCATCCAAAATGATAACAAACTCAACTAACACAGTGGAACAGGCGTACAAGTGCACTTGTACGCCTGTATCCCTTCTCTTCCAAGCCCTACTCATAGTTGGCCTGGAGGCTAAGTAACTAGCGCTAGTGCGCTAGAAAGCAGCACCTGTTAGAATTATCGCTTAGATCTGTTTACCTCTAAATAGAATGAAAGATTTTTAGTTCAGCGAGTTTTCTCAATATTTGCAAAAATGTCACTTATGCCCCTTTACTTCTAGGGTCCTCTAGGTTTATGACAATTACACACAACACAAAAGTCTAGGGATATTTTTATAAATAGACGTATTTTGTTTAGCTGTAATCAACTTTAAAAGAATAATACAAAATTTGTAGTTTAAATTGTTGTTTAATATGTCAAAAACCATAAATTGCAAAAAAAATACAGAAAATTGGAACAAAAAAAAATATATTGCAAATCACCCATGTTTCACATACCACCATAAAATGTCAAAAATACGAAATATAAACTGAAAATAAAGTATGGCCACCACGTTGGTTTATCACAGCTCTACATCTACTGTTCATGTTCCGAATCACATTGTTAATGTCTGCTTGAGGTAGTTGTGACTATTGTTCTCTCAGAAGCTCTTTTAATTGAATCTCATTGTAGATTTTGCCCGTATGTGGAGTAATTCTTCGTTGGATCATGTCCCATACATGCTCAATGGGATTTAAGTCCGGTGATTGTGCTGGCCACGGCAATACACCAATACCCTCGTTATCCAACCAGTTTGTTACAATATGCGCAACATGTGGTCAAGCGATATCATGCATAAAGTAAAAATTTTCTCCAACAGCAGCAGCAAACGGGCGCACAACAGGTTCAAGAATAGTGTCCAAATATTGCTGACTTGCGAGAAAGCCACGTGGGAAAATGAGGTCAGTTCTTCCGTCAATCATGATTCCGCCCCATACCATTAATGTACCACCTCTGTATGCATACACTTCTTGAAGATGTCGTAATCGTTCTCTATTTCTAGGTCGTCTCCAAACTCTTGTTCGACGAGAATCTGGATGAAATCCATATCTAGACTCGTCACTAAACAAAACTGTGGCCCAGTCATTGTCAGTCCAATTCTGAAACTCTTGAACACCAGGTTAATCGTGCAGCGCGATTGTCTCTAGATAGAGGTAGACATCTCAGTGGTCGCCGACTACGAAGATTGGCTTCATGGAGAAGATTCCTCACAGTACTGCTGCTAATTGTTTCATAATGTGCAAGCTGTAATTCATTAACCAGCTTGGGTGCTGTGATTGTTGGCTGCCTTTTGGCATTTAAAATTAAATATATCGGTCTTGAGCGACAGTTGTAGAGCGACCACGTCCTGGATGTTGCTTGGCTGGACTCTCAGTGTCTCTAAACCGACGCCACAAACGACTTACGGCGCTTTGGGAGACACCCAGCTGATCAGCAACTTGAGTTTGTCGTATACCAGCCTGAAGGAGGCTCACGGCTCTATTTATCTCGTCCAACGTTAAATGTTGTCGTTGCATGGTAAAAAGACAATATCTTTAACTCACCTATTAAGCAAGAATGGTATAAAGTGACTAAAATTAAAAATAAACAAAACATAAAAATTTCGATTTTTTTGTCCCTTATAAAAAACATTCTAAAACACGTATTGCTATCAGTTTTACAATTTTTTTTTGATCAGAAGTGAGTGTCTGTATCAACAATTATAGTACAAGCAAATTTATAAGGTCATGAAATTTCTGTTATTGGTATTGTCAAATTATTAAAATATCCTTAGACTTTTGCGTTGTGTGTATATTATAAATCGGTGAACCGTATAATTTTTGGCGAAGGCGCTTATACATCCACCATTTAATGAAAGTTTTCTGGATAAATGTACTATATTTAATAAGTTAATATTTATGTTTTATAAACTGATAATAACCTCTTTTGATGTAAATAAAATATTTTTAGAAAAATCATCATAAAGCACGAAAAAAATCAAGAATTTTTGCATATATGAGGTGGCGTTCAAAAAAGGATTTGTCACAATAAATTACCTGTTGAGATCTTCTGAGTACCCTCTGAGAACAAAACAAATTTTGTCCACCATAAGTGGTTGATCAGAAAAGGTTAGTCACAACCCGCCAATCACAGGACAGCATTCGCCCTAACCATTATGCTCTGTTGTTTGAGGTTAGAGAAGTTTTGATAGTGTTCTGTTCAGCTTCATTTTTACCGTGCCGCAGACCTAGTAATGTTTAATTTAATATTAATTAGGATGAATGAAGTTATTCATGAGTCCTTTATAAGTGTGGAAGATGGAAACAATAGATTAAGGAAGAGGCCTATAAATCCACGAAAGAAAGAAATGACAAAGAAAAAAAGGCTAACCCAACCTAAAGATTGCAATACCTTCAACCCGTGTTCACAATCCACTAAAAGGTTTTTCGTGTTAAAGCTTTACTCCCAATGACTGTTCTCATGCGAGGAAAAACTTGCTATCTATACCCAATAGAACTGCCCAGGACAACCTTATTTCGAGTTTTCTGTCCATTCAAAACATTAAAAGAAGAAGGCCAAGAACTACAAGCAACGAGATATGCACTGAAAAGCATTAATACTTGATGTTTGGAGGACTACTAGATTGTCTGTGTACTTCCATATGATGTGACCTAAAATCTGATTGTGCTAAATTTATTATTTTTCTAGGTACCACACAAGTCTTTTATTGATCATTTTTCCATAAGTTTGCACATTCTATATGTAAGAGAAATTGGTCTGTAGGAAATTGGATCAGTTGAAGGTTTGCCTTATTTTTAACAGAAATAGGTTAAACAGTTTAGCTAGACTAGGTCTAGAAAGATTGTAAATGCAGCAGTACAGAGTGTCTGTAATGTAAACGGCACATTTAGAGAAATTTGATCAGATTTTTTGCTATCAGATAAACTGGAGTTTAGATTAGTAGACATGGGAAGCTGCCAATTTAAAGTATGTCCATTTGTTGTTTTCTTAGGACAATTTTCACCAAATATGTTAACACTGATAAATGAGAAAATATATTTTGCTTCGGTTAAATCATGCCTGTATTCTGATGTAAAAAGGGCGTAATCATTGCTCTTTTTCTTCTTTCTGTGCCATGCTCGAAAGCGAAAATCCATGACGAAATAAGATTAATTCATAAATATAAATACTTAGGTCATAAAATCCAAATTGCCAGGGACAACCAAACTGCCTAACTGAAACGAAGAATCACTTTAGCATGGGCAGCATATGGAGCTCTCTCAGACATCTTCAAAAGCAACATGCCAAATTATTTAACACTATCACTGCGCAAGCTTTAATACCTACTGAACGCCGTAGCCAGTCGCTCTACGATCATCTATCAGTATGTGCGTTAATTAACGTCATGGACCATAGACAATAAAAATATAGAATATTTGTTCTGAAAATTAACCAAAGAAATAAAATATTTAAAAGAAAGGCCATTATGTATACATGGTGAATGTAAACAGAAGATAAAATGATAATTGAACTTTGATCAGATAAAAGGCATATATCGAGCACAGTTTAATTAAATCTTGCCCAAGTACTTTCGATCCCTAGATCATCTTCAGGGGCATTTCGTCAATTGTGGCCTATCCGGCAAGAACAAGATGTCATAAACATATAATTGTACATTACACTACACTACAAATAGACAAACAAACACTTTAAAATAATTTAAGGAAGGCTACATTACTTGAAGAGGCCGGAGACAGAATTTTTTAGAGATTTAAAAAGTACATTTTTATTATATTACTTTATGGATTCTGCAATTTCTTTATTTAAACAAAACAGGAAAGAATAAATATTTGTTTTTTTCGATATTAATTCCAGTTAATGATTGGAAAATTGCCTTCTTGTGCAGCTGTTTATAACGCCTTGCTATCATGTCTTTTACAATCCCAAAATCGAAACCAAGTTTATACTCGTAATTAATTAATTTAAGACTATACATGCCAGCCTATCTACACACATAATAATTTAAATGTACAAATGCGTTCCATAACGTCATGGGCGTTAGAGTCAGAACTCTTATGACGTAATGAACGTCATTGGCAGCGAAAGTGTTTTAAAAAAGAAAACGTTCGAGCAATGTGTTCGTCCAATCATGACTTACGGCGCCGAAATACTTTTCTTAACCCAGGCTACAGTAACCAAAAAACTTAGAGTAGCGCCAAGAAGAATGGAACGCTCGCTACTTGGACTGACTCTCAGAGGCAGGGTTAGAAACGCAGAAATAAGAAAAAGAACAGGCTGTCACAGATGTCGTAGAGCGTATAGCATGTCTGAAGTCAAACTGGGCGAGCCATGTCTTCAGAATGAACGATGGGCGGTGAACCCAAAAAATTCAAGTATGGAGACCACGAGCAGGCAGAAGAAGCAGAGGTAGAACATCTACACGATGAACAGACGACGTCAATAGAATCGCTGGAAATTGGCTACAGGCAGTTCAAGACAGACAGAACTGGAACGAAATTAGGGGAGGCCTATGTTCAACTTTGGACGCAGAAGGTTAGATGATGATAATGATGATAATAACACTATGGACATATTGTGTTTTGACAACTCTAAATTTTTATTTTATGATGCAAACTACAAACCCTTTTTCCATGAAACATAAAAAACTATAAAAACTAATTTAAAACCTAGTAAAACTTTGCTAAAATAAATATTGACGTTTAACTGTTTGCCAAAGCAAACGCAAAAGTTCTAATCCTTCATTCTTTCACAAAAACATACATTCCGTATGAACTTGCCGGGTCAACGTTCCACTGAACTGACCAACACGAACAAAACCGCAAATGAAAATCCTAAACAAATATGGTGACACTTAAGCGGCGTTTGAACACTAAATAATCAATACCTTTGGTAAATAATTCTACTTCTACTACCTCAAACAGTCAATTATGTAAAGCAAATAGTAAACCCTAGTCTATTATTTTTTGTTCTGCGTATTTACTTAAGTATCCGCTACGTCAATATAGGCGTGTAATGGATTTTTAACACGTTTGATCGTTGAATTGTTTCATGTTTTTAATAACAATATGAGCATAGTTTCATGTTACAGTTTGAAACGTGTGTTTTTGTTATTTATAACTTATCTAAAATCCGTAAACTAACTTTCGAAACCAAATTCAGATTTTTACTTTAATCTGTGCCTTCTAAGAATTGCAAAGGCATAACAGACGTTAACATCTTTATCAACGTCTGTTTTGCCTTGCAATTCTTAGAAGGCACAGATTAAAGCAAAAATCTGAATTTGGTTTCGAAAATTAGTTTACGGATTTTAATATCAGATATCGCTGTTTGCGTCCATATGAAGCCATGTTAGAGTTGCTTCCTAAGACAGAAGAGATTTATTTTCACGTTCAGAGCGACTGTAAATAGCCGTTCTAAAGAACCCTTTTAGGGCGAAATACATATAAGCGGATACACAGATGCACTATACGTGAAATCAAATCTTAACTGTCTTTTTCCTTTTATTCCGATATACTCTGTACGAGTACTAGAAACCAAATTCGCTAAGGATTTTTACTTAGTTGAGGAGATATGTTGTGGAATGCAATTTTTAGATTCCCCATGTCTTTATTAACATCTTTATCAACGTCTGTTTTGCCTTGCAATTCTTAGAAGGCACAGATTAAAGCAAAAATCTGAATTTGGTTTCGAAAATTAGTTTACGGATTTTAATATCAGATGTCGCTATTTGCGTCCATACGAAGCCATGTTAGAGTTGCTTCCTAAGACAGAAGAGATTTATTTTCACGTTCAGAGCGACTGTGAATAGCCGTTCTGGCAATATATTATAGTAATTGAAACTTAATAGTGGCCGGTCAATAAAAGGGATAAATTGTGTTGATCTCATGAGAATCATAAAAAATGACAAAAATCGGGCCACGCTTATTTATTTAACACCTTTATAAAATTTAAGTTTACTTACGTCAAAATACAAAAATTGTAAACGAAAGCTGAGCTCTCTAACTTTAAAACACATCTTAGTTTTTGTGGATAAGACATTTGGATCAAAAGATATCGAATTTTTACTGTCGAGATGATACAAATTTTATTGAACATTGATTTCGCGCACGTAACTGACATGCAAAATCGACGGTCGCTTCAAGCATTTTTTCTGAGAGAACGGTTTATTCTACACAAAAAGTGCTACTAAACAAATTTGTTTAAAATTATCTCAGTTAAATTTTTTATTTGAAACATTTTTTTCTACGGCGTACAGATTCTTGTTAAATTGATTTTTTTGCGTTTTTATCCCCTACGAGGGGGGTTGTAGGGGGAAGCCCGGGGGGTACAAGTGGTACACTTTCTTGCATCTTTCTTAGAGCCCCAAAATTAATATTCTTAGTAAAATTTAGCTTGTTCGTATCATTTCTAGAGGTTGAGTGGCATTCTCGTCTCTGATGACTGGAATAAAATTCTTTATAATAAACCGATAGTTAAGTTGCACCCATATACTGTCCTTAACAGTTTCAAAGTTCTAATTATTTGATGAAATCTTTTTGTTCCCGAATTCCCCCTTTGCTTTCCGATAACAAATTATTGACATCCACATGTACATGCTTATAATATACAAATGCACAATTTTCCCGTTTACCTTTTTAAAATGCATAGTAACACTACCACTGTATATAAATTTCCTTTTTAATATCATCTAATGGACAAAACGGATTCACTTGTCATTCATTTGTACGTGCGACTCAAATTCCAATTGACCAAACTGAAATGACGCTGATGGCATTGGACGACCATCGACCAAAAAGCTTCATGAATGGATATCATCCAATGAATTAGTCTAGCATGAACTACAGTCAATATGGAAACTGTTATTAAGAGAACGGTTTACATTAAATTTTTTATCCCTTTATCCTGGTCGCAGAAATTAATTTGGAATATTGAAATCGCGCTGTCTACGGGGTGACTCCGAAATGGAAAATGATGATAAGTGTTCATTAACGTTTTTGGTTGAGATATTTTATTACGGCAAATAATAATGTCTCAACGGATATTAAAGTTTGATAATAAAATAAATACACTCATGGACAAAAATATCGAATATTTTGGAATTTTCAAATTTTTGTTTTTTCAAAATAAATTGTGGTCAAGCAAGTCGTTTATTGTAAAATAGAGTTTATTTTAACAATGTTTAATGAACAATTTTAAGTTTTTATGCGGAGAAAATTGTGAAAAAAATAAATGTTTAATATTCGGTAAATAAGATTATATTACTCTAAACTTAAATGATAATATAAATTGCTTAAACAACAGGTTTTAACTGAAAGAAGTGCACGATCAGTAACGACTATTCCCCCCTCTAGCTCTTATTACAGCTTGCATCTTTCTCAGCATGCTTGCAAGTAAATTTTGGACATATCCTTGGGAAATTGCATTCCATTCATCCTGTGCAGCAAGCCGAAGCTGGTCTATCGTATTTGGAACGGGATTTCTTTGTCGTATGCTGCGTTTTAGGTGATCCCACATGTGCTCTATTGGATTTAAATGCTGGCTAGACGGTGGCTAACCCAATCTTCGAATTTGGACCTCATTAAGATAATTACTCACTATGGCAGCGGCATGTGGTCGAGCATTATCGTACATTAACGTGAATCTTTCATATACAATGTAACCAACATATGACAAAACATGATCTTGTAGGTTGATTTAAACGTTAGAATCACCAGTCATCCGTCCAATCACTTTCACAAGTGCAGTACGTACCTCCCAACTAATACCTTCCCAAAGAATTATGCCATCAACTCCAAAAATAACGGTCTGGGTGAGACTGCAGTTGGCGAATCGTTCTATAGACGTAGTTTTGACCATCTGGCTTCCATAATAGGATTCTGGTCTCATCAGTGAAAAGAACGTTTTTCCAGTTGTCGATATTCCACTAAATGCAAAAGTGTTCTTGCAAATTTCAAACGACGAGCTTTATGATTTTGGAGAAGACGTGGAACTTTGACGGGGCGTCTGGACTTTAAATTTGCTTCTTTTTATCTTCGTCTAACTGTTTGTGAACTCACAGTAACTTGTCTAACATTTAATAGCTCATTTCTGAGGTGCATCGATGTCAATGAACGATTTCGTGTAGACTAAAGAACCAAAAAACGGTCATCAATTTCGGTTGTGCACCTTGGGCGTCCTTGACCAGGCCTTCGTACAAAATTTCCTGTTTCGCGGTACCTTTTTAGAGTATTTGAAACTATAGATTCAGTTCTGCTGAGACGTCGTGCGATAGGTTTTTGTGCATATCCTTCTTCGTACAAAATTACAATATGTGCTACTTAGACTTCATCGCAGTGGCGAATTGGTGGGATACTTGTTTTAAACTTAGTTAAATCAAAATAATATTTCATTATACTTAATAAAATAAACTAAAAATAACGGAATTAGTATGATTTTTCCTTTACGTGAAGAAGGATTTTCATGATAAAATGTACGTATGACACTAACCACTGAATAAACTTCAAAATAAACATCAAAATATTTTAAACCAGTTGAGTACATTAGCCTACTATATGAATATTATCAGTAATCTAAAATTATTTTGAAATAATAGTGACTACAAAAAAAAATTGGAAAATTCCAAAATATTCGATATTTTTGTCCATGAGTGTAAAAATGTAGCTACTAATATTGTAGAAATCGTAAATTGAAGTACAGAATTTGCCAAAATAAACAGTATCGTTGATAAAAAAATAATATGAATATGAGCATTTAATGATTATAAAACTTACCAGTTAAAATCTCTTATAAAATATGTATTAGCTCTCTATAAAGTTCTTGATTAACAATAACTGGATCCTTGTTCTCAACAAAACAAAATAAGGACTATTAATCCTATGTCCAGATACAGCTCACCAAGTTGTAACTCTTTAACTGTGAAGATCTTTCTCTAAAATGACATTCAGAAGTTCAAATCCGAGGAATCCGAGTTTGTTGATTGTTATAAAGGTTAAGGTGAATGAATTTATATTTTATCCTTAAACTTCTTATCTTATCAGATTAAATTTTTATTTGATGTCTTAAAAACTATATTATCGATCCTCCGGAAACCATACAAGTTTTAAAAAATCGTCATCTTCGTACACCAAACTCAATAATCGTTCAGAATAAATTTATCTTGCGAATGTGTTTACAACGTTTTGTTGTTTTCCAATTTGAATGAGGTACGGATATTCACCAATAGATCTGAAGAGTCGACCAACCTACATTCCACTGATATTTGGTTGATACTCAGTTAATCTTAGGTTCCTTTGGAGACTAGAATTTGACCAGAAACATCTAACTTATTTTTAGTAAAACCTTTTCCTTAACGACCAGAAGACCAGCCTTTGCATTCCACTAGTGATGTTGGGCTTCCACTACACTAGCCCAACTGAAGTTTTGTTGATATTTTTACCCAAAATAAAAGACATGATACTTTTCTACATTATTACAAATTTCAACGTGCTTACAATTGACCTAGGTCGCGGTCTCGACTTAAATTATAACGGTAAGCAATAATACTTACTGATTTGAAATATGAACGCTTCGTATTTAAGTTCTTCGCTTTTAAATTTGCGACCTGCAAGGCCGATTATAATAAATATTTGATTTTTTGTAATAACATTTCGCACTTATTTTTTTATGCCAATATTACGTTTGGCATTATTAACGTGTCTCGTCCACCCCAGTGCCTAATTAGACGTATAAAACGCTTATAATTACCTTAGTCAATACCAAAAGGGTGGAAAAAGATAACTAGCTATAGATAGAGTAAATAAAACAACAGTTTTAATTAGATTAAATGTAAAAAATAATAAATATTTTAAAGAAACAATTCAGCAAGAAATACTTTGAGAGCTTAGTAAACAATGAGTTTGACGGAAATTTAATAGGACAAGATGTAGGGTTTTTGGCTTTCAAAATTTAAGAGCAAACCACCTCTACTTTCTTTTAAAAAGTGGTTCGTAGAACCTAAAAAACCTGAAAGTCAATACAGAAATTATCTTTTCTCTGAATTATATATGGAAAAATCGAAAAAAATCGTGGTTTTTCGTTTTTTTTTCGTTTAGAGTGAAAAATCTTATTGCAATACTGTCAATAGGTTTTTGATAGAGAATTAAAAAGAAACAAATATTTTTTATAAAACCTTATCGGTCCCATATTTCTTAGAGATAAATAAAAAAACGATAAAAAAGACCATTTCTTGAAAAATTCATGACTTGACCCCTTCTTCCAAGATGGAGGTATGTAAAGTAACTTGCTCGGAAGGAATATTCTGGGTTAAAATAGGAATAGGATTTTCAGGTGCAAGTACTTTAAGTGGCGCTCAGACGTCTTGAAGGACACAACGATAAGCTTTGGAACGTGGGTCTATAGATCTAGAATAGGGTAAATTTAGATAAAAACATTGGAAAAAATGACAAATAAGCTGCACCTCTCTAAAAAACCAAAATTCATATATAGTCAAAAGGAAATAGAAACAAACACACTTACCTTATATTTTTGTTTTAGATTCCTGTCAGAATTACCTCATTATTTCCCAAAAGAAAGGAAGATTATGAGAGAGTACCAAATAAATAACTGCTATTACAAATACCAGGTATTAAAAATTAACAATTTTTATTTCTATAAAGTTTAGCCAAGTAAACAACGCAGATAACAAAATCAAAAATGTAAATTTAGACAAATCTGGTTTTAAATAAATATTTTTAGAATTAGATGGAATACCTTTATAACTGGGTAAAGCTAAAGTAAGAATTTAAATCGCAAAAATTAACAAAAATATTGTAGTGAGATTAAATATAAAACGAGCGGTTCGAATTTATATAAATATATTTATTTATAAGTTTACAGTTCGGTAATCTCGTATCAACTAAACTAAACTCATAACATCGTTACATAACTAAAGTTACTGTTCGAGAACATTCTGGCGTAGTCCCACCTCTAATTCGCCTACGTGACCTGTTGTTCTTTCTCTCACTCGATACATCGCGAATGTTCTTGATGCCTTTTTAGAGTTGCAACCGTTACATGGGCCATGCTGAAAGCATGTTCGTAACACTGCTCCCCTCTTAAATCTGAGCGTCCTGATCAGTAACTCTATATGTAGGCCCAGGATGGCGGAATCTGCTGGACTCTCCAGCTCTGCATGAACCCCTCAGAAAGAAATAACAGTCTACAGACTTTGAAGGACACGATCTCTTTGGGTTAATACAACACACAGTAATTTGTACGCCAGTTTCTCGGAAGATAACTTCAAGCATGCTTCTGACAATCTTCCAGTCCATATTTTCTAGTGTATGGCCTATCTTGGGTAAGGCCAAATTCTTAATGTCATAATTGCACACGATTTTCTTCAAATTAGTTAGAGCACGCCATATATCCTCGTAGCTTGTCCTCTCTGTATACGACTTCCTGGTCACCATATACAGCAAAGATCGAGGACCATCTTCTAATTTTAGTACTCTTCCAACTTTGGGCTGCTGGTGTTTTAACTCGTTCAAACAACCGAACTTCCTATAGAATACAGATGAGATTCCTTTAGTCATTTCAAGATCTTACGCAACACAGTGGGCTAGAGAGACGTTATGCGGAACACTAAAAAGATCTTGCTGAACTTCTGTGGTCACGCCGAATCTAGCACTCTTTCTGTCTGAAGAAGAAGACAAGCCTCGACGACGTTGTGGATTATAAAGCCAGACAAGATGACCTACTTCATAGCTTTCATCATTCTGTCACTGGCTAACTGGATGTGCTGTCGGGCAAGTTCATGAATGTTGTTCATTCTTAACTTTAGGCGGTCGACATAATCTTCGCTTGCAACATGTTCTTCGGAAGGTCTGCAGCCAAACTCTAGGTCGCAGGGCAAACGAACTTCACGACCTAACATCAGGCAGGTTGGAGTCTGGCCTGTAGTTTCATTCACGACCGAGCGGTAGGCCATTAGGAATAAACGAATGTACTGGTCCAAACTCTTTGATGTTTTGATACAACTTTGGACAGGTGTTTACTTATCGTTCGGTTCATCCTCTCGACCATTCCACCTGATTGAGAATATAGGGGTGTCGTTCTGGTCTTATTAACACCAATCAATTTACAAACGTTTTGGAAAAGGGTTGACTCGAAGTTTCGCCCTTGGTCGGAGTTGATCTCCAAAGGAACACCAAATCGGCTAAAGAATTCTTTAACAAGTACCTCTGCAACGGTAGCAGCTTCTTGATTTGGTATCGCATAGGCCTCAGTCCATTTCGTAAAATAATCCATGGCTACCAGGATATATTTATTTCCATCATTTGTCTCTGGAAGTGGACCTACAATGTCGATTGCTACTCGTTCCATAGGACTACCAACATTGTACTGTTTCATGGGCGCCCTCTTTTTACCAACTGGACCATTACTGGTTGCACACAGTTCACATTTCCGGCACCATCTTCTTACATCATCTTTACAGTTCACCCAATAGAACCGTTCTCGAACCTTTTGTAAAGTCTTCGTAATACCAAAGTGTCCACCTGATGCACCGTCATGCAATTGACGCAATACTTCTGACACTTTACTTTCAGGTACAATCAACTGAAGCTTAGATTCTGTACCAATATCGTTCTTAAAGGTTCTATACAGAAGATCATCTTTCAGCACTAGGCAATTCCATTGGCTCCAGTAACATTTGACTTCTGAACTACAGCACTAATATCTTGCCAAGAAGGTCTTTTTGAATTCTGATTTTTGTTACGATAAAAAACATCCCATTGTCCTTGATTCTAAACACCACTTTACTACTATTCTTGTGCGAAATGAGCATCTTACCTTAAATCATTGCGGCCTTCAATTACTATTAGCTTCCATTCGTGAAAAATTTTGGCCCATTAATGGACGTCAAGTGGTTCGCAAAATCTTTCGCGATTGTATTATCTGTTGTAGAGTGGCTCCTAAATTAGAAACCTATCTTATGGGTAATTTACCCTCGTCACGTCTTGTTCCCTCTAGGCCATTCTACAACCGTGGACTTGACTATGCAGGACCTTTTTTGCTAAAGGATCGACACACCCGAAATTATAAAACTATCAAGGCTCTATTTACCTGTTTAGCAACTAGGGCCATACATTTAGAAGTCGTGAGCAGCTTGACCACGGAAAGTTTTCTAGCAACGCTAAAACGCTTTATTTCTCGACGCGGAAAATGCACTTCCATCCTTTCGGACAATGGTAGTACCTTCGTTGGCGCAAAAAATGAGCATGTCAAATTTTTTGACACCTCTAGTTCAACTATTAGGGACAATTTAACTACCGAAGGTATCAATTGGCAGTTTATTCCGCCACGATCAACTCACTTTGGGGGAGTTTGAGAGGCGGGAGTAAAATCTGTCAAATTTCATCTAAAGCGTGTCATTGGCAATACAATTCTTTCATATGAAGAATTTTCCACTGTTTTATGTCAAATTAAAGCTTGCCTAAGCTCACGACCACTCTCACCAATGTCTAACGACCTTTCCGACTTACTTCTTGTTACTCCTGCACACTTTTTAATTGGATCCACATTGACCACAATACCTGAACGGAATTTCTTAGATGACAAAGAAAACAGTCTTAGCAGATTCCAAAGCCTTCAAAAAATGATCCAAGGTTATTGGACTAAGTGGTCCAAGGAATATATTTCATCCCTCCAGCAGCGAGTTAAGTAGAAAAAACATTTCAACAGTCTTCTCAGAATTGGAAGTCTAGTGACGGTGAAGGAAGACGGGACTGAACCCTTAAGATGGCGCCTGGGTAGAGTTACTCAATTACATGCGGGTAGTGACGGAATAGTTCGTGCAGTGACAATTAAAAATAATAGAGGTTGTTTCAAGCGACCAGTGACAAAGTTGTGCGTCCTACCCACAGATCAGTGACTTAAGCTTCAGTGAAACAAACGGTGAAACAAACTTTTAACTCAACTCGATTACTTGTTCAACCCCTGCAGGCGTTCAAGGGAGGCGGCTTAAATGTTAAAACTTTCGAGCAACCCCGTATAATATACTTTCAGTTAAATGTTACCCGACCTTTTTATCTTACACCCCTCGAGAGGGGCTACAGGTAGTTGCGGACAGAAGACAGTCTCATCACAATATCGTTACAATAAGGACGCTAGTTTTAAATTTATCGCTTACAAAATATTTTACATGTGCCTTTTTTATTTCTTCAATACAGTTTAGTTTAAGTGATTTGTTTTTGTATTACTCTACGTGAAATTCTAATAAGATTTAACTTACATCCCCTACAGTTTTCGTCACTTCTGTTTCGGCGGTACTTATGAAGAGCAGTTTTGTATTCTTTTACATATGTTGCACAACGTTCATTCCACAAGGTGTTAATGATCATATTGAGCATTAAAAAAAATTGCAGAAATGAGAATGATTGATTAATGAATAGTGACAAAAAAGCAAAAAATTAAAAGTTAATATATTAAGAGAAGTGTGAACTGCTAAAAGCAGATGCAGCAGCATCTTTGGGAATAACTTTTACGGAAGAGCCAAAGACTAAAGTAAGTTAGTAAAGTACTTACTTTTCCTGAGTTTGTATTCTTCCCTGAGGAGGGTAAATTATGAACTAGAAAAACTAATTGATTCTGATCGACTGACTAAAAACTGAAATATTGATTCGAGATAAAGTTAAAGAAGAACTTATTAAGGAAGTTCCTTTTATGTTCACATATTATGGATATATCTATGAAAGGAATTAATATTGGTATAACTTAAAAGAAAAACTTATGGAGAAGTGTAATTAGGGAATCCCACCCGAAAGAAGAAATAAGAGATAAGCGAAAGGTAAATTGTACGTTACGTCCTTAGTTAATTTTTGATCGGTGACAGATCTTTACCTCATTGTAGGAGACATAATCACAAATTATAAAAAATATTGACGAGTATTCGGAATCGAGAAGTACCAATACGGAAGCGTATATATTTCATTTATTTTATCTCAAATTTTGGATTTTAATCAGTTTAAAAGCCCATTTTGTTATTGGTATTATTTTTATAAAATACATTACAAAATCAACTAAATAGAAACGTCAGCATAAATAATTTAAATGAATTCGAAAATTAAAATTATTTTAATGAATCCAGTCGATGTCGGATAAAAAAAAACCTATCTGCAGTTTAAAAACAAACAATGTTTTAATTACATCAGTAATCGCATCAAACATAATCATATTTTTTAATCATATCACCATGTTTCGCTGTGCAACTGTTTATTTTTCATTTTCCGTGTTCAACAAAAGAGTGCTTTGAGAGAGCAGCGCCGAGTTGGTTGAAAAATAGGGGAAAATTTTAATTTTTTCAATAAAATAACACAGACAAATCAAGACAATACCCGAAAGGATAAAACAAGAAAGTCAAAGATATAAAAAACAGTGCAACTTGGTTAGCGGAATCAATATATTGTTAATTTTAATTAGCAACTCATTTATTTGGGTTATATGTGAATATATATAGAGTGCAAAACTAATGTGAATATAGACTAAGAAACGAGTAAGTTCGTAGACGAACGGGAGGGGAAGACATTAGCGAACGTATTATGGCAAAATGCAGATGAGCAGGAGTTGCAAGAATTAAAGACGACAGTTGGACAAAAAAATTGCTTGGTGAAGGCCACGACAGACAAGCGAAGCCGGAGAAGACTACCAATGCGATGGACTGCCAATCTCAAAAGAATTGTGACCAATTGGATAGTAGAGGCAAGGAATATAAATAGATGGAAATGTCTGGAGATAGCCTATGTTCAATAATGGAAAAGTCATAGCTGATTTATGATGATGATGTAAACATGATACCTAGGATCTTTACCGGCGCGTCAATAAGGCCTGACGAGATATAATACATACTTTTAATATATCATCATTCACTATCATATTCAAAATAAACATAAAATAGTTATCCTTCACTTCAAAGAAACATCATAGTCGTAAAATTGTACTTTAAGAAAAACTTTTTCCAGCTAATTTCATCATTAACAATATGTCATTCAAGAGGCCTTCACTAACACTAATCTTGAGCCCATTTTCTTAAAGATGATAGAGCAGGTAGAAGATAGCGACAAGGATTTTTTAAATAGAGGTAACTTTTTTTACTGTAGTACCTCAGTGTAAAAGCTCTAGATATTTCTGCTGTTGTCCAACAAACTCTCTTCTTCGAGAGAAGTGCAATTTGGTTTGTGGTTTAACACTTTATTTAACAAATTTTCAGCTATTTCAGATTTTTTTATTTTTTCTGAACATTTATATTTTTTGCTTTATAATACCACAACTGACTTATTAATCTTTGTATTTTCATTTGACACCTTTTTTTTTAAATTTGAATGATCATCTATTAATTTTTCATACTTGTTTAATAATTCCTTATATTTTGCTTCAAAATCTACTTCAGGCATTGAATCTATATTGTCACCAGCTTGTTCAAAAATTATATCAGACTCAGTAATAGTATGTTGATTAGATGCAATATTCAAAATTATTTGAATCAAATTTTGTAATTTCTGCTACAAGTTGCTTTCTGTTTCTAATATCTAATCTAGTTTTACAAGTAGAGATATAAGGTGTGTCAAATACAGCCCTAAAACGCCCCTCGTAGCGGGGTAAAAAGAAAAATATTTTAAATAAAAAATATAACTGAGATAATTTTAAACAAAAATGTTTATTAGCACTTTTTGGGTAAAATGAACCGTTCTCTCACAAATATTGCTTGAAGCAATTTGAATGTTAGTCACGTGAGCGAAATCAACGTTCAATAAAATTTGTATCAGCTCGACGGTAAAAATTCGATATATTTTGATCCAAGTGTCCTATATACAAAAATCAAAATGCGTTGTAAAGGTAAAGGATTTCGTATGCAGTTTTTGTATTTTGCCGCGAATATACTCAGTTTTTATAAAGGTGCTAAATAAATAAACGTAGCGCGATTTTTGCCTTTTTTATGATTCTCATGAGATCAATAAAATTGATCACGTTCATTGACCAGTTGTAGTAAAATTTCCATTTTTAGAGATCAATCTTTAAAACCTATGACATGAAATTTCAATTTTGAGTTGTGGCAACAAAGATGAGACCTTTGAAATTTGAATAAAAACGCAGAATTTAATGCTTTACATTTCAAACGATTGCATGTCACGGTAAAAGCCTAAAAGAAGACGGTTTTGGATGTAGGTTATAGCAGAAGTTTGGTTCTTTTGAAAAAGGGATTAGTTTAATCGAAAAAAAAAAGTTTTAAACGTTTTAGTTTGCTTGTTATGTGAAATTTTATATCCAACGTTTTTTAAGCATATTTCAAATGCCTCACATTTGTTGCCAAAACTCAAAATTAAAATTTCATGCTATAGGTTTTAAAGGTTAGGCTCTAGTAATCGAAACTTTATAGTGGCCAGTCAATAAAAGGGATATTGTATTGATCACATTATAAGGATCATAAAAAATGACCAAAATCGTTTTGCGGGGATGTTTTAGGAGGAAGCCGGGGGTGAGAGTGGTACACTTTTTTGTATCTTTTTTTAAGGCAAAATTCAGCTTCTTCGTATGGTTTTTAGAGGTTGAGTGACATTTTCGTCTCTGACGACTGGAGTATTAGAATATCTGAAAATTTAATAATCTAGTATCACAAATGCTTAAAAGCAACAGAAAAAAAAAGGTATGCATTAAAATACCCGTTGACCTACCCAAAACGGACGCCTATGAAGGGTACTAGGAATTCGCAATTAATGGAATTGATTTAACTCTGAAGGATAAATAATCGCACCAGTTTTCATTTTTCTAAATAGAAGCGTTCTGGAGTTATTAAAAAAACTACTTACAAGGCGTCATCTTCAAAGAGCTCTAGCTCCCTTAGGACTCCATTTTCGGACTAAGTGAAATGGATTAAATCGTCTTAAAATTATCTGAGGAATCGGCGGTTTTCGTTTGTCAGGAGAGTTTCTGGACACCCTGTATATGTTTATACTAACAAAGTGATGGAACTGCAGTTTTTTTCATAATGCGTTTAGTAGGTAAACCTACTAAACGCATTATGAAAAAAATAAGTTACGTTAAAAATTATTATAGACATTTTATTGCTTAATGCATTTTACCTAACAATTCATTTTGAAGATCTGTTTCATAGTCATTGTTTGTAAAATGAACACAGCATATTCTAGTAGAATCAGGAATCAAATTATGGACTCTTCTGCATCGATTTATCTATTCAGCTCTTACAGTTTTCGACACTAAATCTTTTGCGTTTGGCAAACAGTAAAAAATATCACAGTCACAACCATATATAGCAGATCTATTACCACCCATATTTTTAGACAAGTAGATCGAAATATATAGAAACAATAAACAATAATTTAATAGTCTTAGAAGTCCGTTAAACCGCTAGTACAACAAAAAAATAGGCAGCAAGCACAACTATTATATAGAAAACAATAAGTAATGCCATCGACGAGACCTCACACCTACGTCACACTCAACACAGTGCATTTCTTACATTAGAGCATAGGACAGACTCTATCCTTCTAGTTACCGTTCTTGGTTACAGATTACGAGTGTTAAAAAGTACTACGTTGATCAGCATCTAAACACAGTTGGTCACAAGCATTGTCACAAGGCAAAAAAATAAATTCTCCGACATTGTAGACAGTTATTACTTACCAATAGAAACGATACTGGCAGCTAATGACAGTTTTTAAAAAGATTTGTATAAGATATTGTGGGAACAAGTATACCAATGTTCAAGTTGAATCTTTCAATATTGTAACCATCTCTAGGTATATTAACGATTGTTTGATTAATTTTTATCTAATGCATAAGATTCCAGCAGATAACATTGTATTAGTGGTCAGTGTTGTAGCTTTTTACATAATAAAAGCAGTAAAAAAAACATTTTTTCCAAAATTATTACATTGTAAACACGGTTTGCCGCATAGTCGCAATACTGTTACAGAGACTGTCAGTTGTAGGTTTTTAAAGAAAAACTGTCTGCGGTGCCTATCTGATGGTGCCATCAGAACATATATTAACAATGTGAGGATCTTGGTCGGAATCAGCAGAATTTATATGTAAACACTTTGTGACGTGATCAGAAAGGAAAGAAAATAGTGAAAGATTTTATAAACTTAAATCAAATCCATATGCACGCCTATGTTTGTAAAATAAATTATTCTTTTTCAACTTAATTAATCAAAAACAAAATACTTTCAGCCGTTCACGGAGCGTGATTTAATTATATAAATAATAAAATAAACTATGTAACCTGCTTTATTTCACAACGGACAAATTTTTTTGGGCTTTGGTAATATTTAACGAATTATGACGATAATTAAATGTAATAATACATATAATAAAACTTATTAAATCGATACAAATACACTGTCAAAAATTTATTCTAAGGGTAGGGACATACCGAAGATACATGGATGCGCGCGGTGGAGGTCGCGGTCACGGACGGAAAGATACCTTCCTTTCAGTGCGGTTTCTAAGGTGTTTCACATGTGTTCCGGGAAAGTTAGCTTATTTACATTATAAAATTATGTATATGAGCAACAGTAGTGAGAACACTGAATTTATGTCTTCAAGTAAAAAGTAGTGGATTATTTGTAATACTTTAAATCGCCAGCTTTTCGCTCAAACTATAAATAAAAAAGGCAGTATCTAGAAGAACACCATCACCTATTTAAAGAGCTTAAGAAACACCGCTCAGACAGATTTTATGCTTATATGAGAATAAGTCTGGATACATTTCAGTATATTTATTATACCATCCGTATCTCCAGCGAATATCACATGGTTTGAAAACCACCAATAAACTTGTAACTTACCACGCGATCAACAGCTCGACCCGATGTAAAGTAAACTATTTTGTTCTGACATCGACATCGCTGTAAACCGCGATGATAGGTCGCGAATGAAGATTTGTTTTGACATCCATGTATCGACCACGACCGCGACCTCCATCGCACACATCCATGTATCTTCGGTATGTTCTTACCCTAAGGCATGTGCTGACTTAAGCACGAGCAATAAGGACACAGTCATACATACACAATAAAGCTTATTGTATTTCTCGATATAGTTATTTTAGGTCACTAAAGTAGTTCTGAAATTCATTAAATCTTTACAATAATTAACCTCTATTTACCCTGTAACAATATAACAACCAATGTGTAACAATAAAGCTATCACCTAGATTATTTGGTGCCAATTTTTTAACAATAAAACGGCACCTCAGTAGTGCAACGCTCTGTGCAAGTACTTGGAGGAGATACGAGAAACGATCGTGCGCGTGCAGCGGTGAAATCTTGCAACTTTGTTAGCATATTTCATAAGTAGTTACTGAAGAAAATGGGATTTTGAAAATGCTGTGTTATAAATTGTAAAAGTACAACAAAAAAATAGTGAATTCAAGTTTTATCGGTTTTCAACTTCTAAGCACAAATTAATGCAACGAGAAAAGTGGATTTATATCATATTAAAGCAGAAGTATGCAACATAACACAAATTCTGCATTCTTACGTCCGATTTCGTAATAAGTTTGACGTGAACATGTCAAATATGTACATATATATATATATATATATATATATATATATATATATATATATATATATTTATATTACAATAATTCAATAATTATCTAATATAAGATTAAAATATTAATAGTGCTAACACCTTCGCTGATTTATGCTGCTAGGTGTCGCTTTTCGGAACTTGCACATAGCGACAATTTTATTGTTAGGGCTTCGATTAGAGCTTTCTCAGATTAAGTCTTATCTTATTGCAAACTGTACAATGAGAAATTTGACAGGGAATAAATAAAAGATTATACTAATTAATCATATTTATTCGGGAACATATTGTTGTCTACATCCTCTGAGGATAGCTTTTCTAGACACATTTTTGAATACCTCTACAAATTTTTCAGAGTTCTTTACTTTTGGTTCAAAACGTAGCAGCTCAGAATCTAGTATGTCTGCATACTTTTGCCAGTTTGCCTTTTTGAAGTTAAATCTTCTGAATGGAATAGTTTGTGGTCTGACAATTGAAAAGATATTTATACCAATTGGTCTATGCTGAGTTTTTGGTGTGGGGCCATATACTACTTTGGTACATTAGTCTTCGAGGTTGTTACTTGAAAAACAGATATCCGGGTTATATCCTCTTTTTCAAACTTTACTCTGAAAAGATGATGGAAGTTTAGGATCATGGATTAACGTGGGGCCACTCGATTCGGCCCTTGCTTCTACTGCGTCTCCATTTGCGTCCGAATCTGCATAGCCCCAGAGTAAATTGTGACTGGTAAAGTCTCCCACTATAAGCTGATTGGGTTGTGATTGGAAGTTAGTTGGGGGTGAAAATATAAAAGGCTAGTTTGGGGACTTGTATAACGAGGTTATTGTGCATTTTCAGATCTCAGTGGTTATTATCTCTATACCGCGTACATTTGTTGTTCCCACAGATGAGACTATGGTTTGAGTTCTCACAAATACCGTTCTCTGTGGGTTTCCTCAATGCACAATAACTCACATTTCGTGTTCTTGCAGAATTCTGATAAGATGTCTTGTTTGGCTATAGTGATGCCCTCGATATTTACGCTCACTACTGCCAGTGTTGGCTTTGAGAAGAACCGTTGTGGCTTGACGTTTGCCATCTGATTTGGTTTGGTCCAGTGTTCGAAGGATAAGCCGTCTATGTGTCACTATTGATCTCGTGGAGGCTCCTTCCTTGTCCCCCCCTAATACCACGAATCAATACACCTCGCTCCAATAAATTGTAACACTCGAATGTCATTCTAAGGGGTGTGCAAGTCTGTCAGACTGGGTTAATCAAATTGCTTGTTGTACAAGTTGGTAACGTCATTGCTCAAATGCAGGATCAGAGATTGACTCTTCATGCAATTAACTTGTTTTTGTTAGCGACTAATTTAACTTCATAATTAAATTTATTTAATCCAACTTATTAACTTAATTTTTATTTTTTAAATTTTAATTATAACAATACATTGCTTTAAAAGAATTTTTACACACAATATCCTTATTGGACTTGTTTGAGTCGTCGCCAAAAATTCACTGTCCGCTGTCTTGAGTACCTGTCAATTCTAACAACAATTTTGACTTCCTGTCCGGCCTAATCAGTTGGCTGTTTCCATTAGTTGGACAAAGTTTTCCACCATTTCGAGCAGGGAAGATGTATGTCCACTTCATGTTAAATCTTATAACATCGACCTAGTGTCATTAAAATGTTAAAATTATTCAAGATTTTCATGTAAGATACGGGTTTCTACATCTTTTTACGTAGATAGTTTCAATTACTTTTAATATAAGTATTTTTCGCATGTTTTGTAATTTATCAGTCAAAATTTTACCTTGTTTTTTGTCATTTGAAAGTGAAAATATACTTTCAGGTTTTTTCACTGATGATGGTCCGACTGGACCGAAAACGTTTTGAAGAAAATTTTAAATTATTTTTAATAAAAAATATACCATTATAAAGAAAAAGTTCTTTTATGTAAGTTTTTTTAAACAATAAATATATTGTCAAGTCTCTCTTGTTTCAATTTTAACGTTGTCGTTACTGATCGTTTAACTCTTTGCTTTGCGTTTTCTTTCATGAAATAAAGTCGTTGTCCATTCACCAGGTGAACAGCTAAATTAACTACAGCGGGATGACGTTTGTGTATGGAAAATAAAGACATTCTCCAAACCGCCTTATTCCATCTCAATATCAACCGCCTCAATCTATCAATACTAATATTTATTTTGTTAATCATAGATTTCTTTATTGATCATAGTATGGCGCCATCTATTGGTTATATTGCGATTTAAAATTAGAGAACTGTTTTTTACGTCTTTTCGTACAATTTTTTGTAAATTATCTTTTACATAAATCTTCTCCTGATAATAACAAACACAACGAAAAAGAATGATCTAATTTGGTTTAGTCGTTCTGAAGTTATGCGCCTACAAACATTTCGATGATTCATTTTTATTTATATAGATAAAAAAATTAAATTTAATAGCAACAAAAAACAAATTTTGCCAAAGCTTTACGGTAAAATAAAAATGTAAAATTATACTTATGAAAATTATATATTATCGTACTGTCACTTCTGTAGGAAGGACTGAATGTATTCTAGCTAGTGCTAAGTTTCTCCTGGAGATGTCTGCAGGCTTCACGATAGATGTGGGTCTATCGTGGCATCAGCTATTATTGTAGCATTCAGAAAGAAAAAGCTGCCAAAAAAAAAGGATTTTAATATAAAATGATTATCAATTGTCATTTATAAACAATGATCGAAGAAGGAAACAACAAAACGTCAAAAACGATTCAGAAATACTCACAAGAAGGGATTTAAAGAGCAACATAATAAAAGGCTTTATACATTATATTATAAAGAATCGGAAGAAACTGCAACAACCAAAGAAGATTTAAAACAACTAACACACTGAGATAGACCTATGGGAAAACTGTATGGATATTTTTATAAAATAACCAAAAATTAATTTTCGCGGATGTCTAATTTTATTGTGTTGTTAAAAATGCTCGTTCTATATATTTTTAGAGATTAAAAATAAACGCAGTACTCATAACAAAATGTTTATCATTTTTTTACAATGGATAGAAAAACAGAATTTTTATACTTTAATAAATATCAGCTAATTTCGAAATAAAATCACGTTATAAAGTTTTGTTTAGTAGATACGATAAAAATACGTTAAAAATACGTTTTACGATAGAACATCATTTACCTTTTGATGATATGAATTAGTCAAGTAAATGAACGTGAAATACGGCGATACTCTGTCATTTTCCGTGTCAACAGCAAATTGCATGACGATTTTTATTCAGATTGTACTTACCCTCCACTTCACTTTTGAACTTGTGCCATTGGTTGAGTTTTAGTTTTTAATTGTGAAAGCTACCCCTATTAGAATAAAAAATCATATAATTCCAAATTAAAGTGGGTAAATAATTCAAATCATTTTTTAACCAAGTAAATGAATGTCAATTAACATTAAACAACAAAATTTAAGATTTTACCACAGTTCAACCCGTAAATCTCAATCCCTAGATTAGTTTGGATTTAGATTTAATTACGCTCCACTTTTAAATTGAACTTGCGCCCTTGATTGCTTGTATTTTTTATGTGTAGAAATATCTCTATTAGAAATAAATCATTTAATTGTAAATTCAACCAATTTGAAATTATTTAATTATACAGTGACATTAAATTTAGATTTCTTTACTGTATTAATTTTTTACCACATAATTTCTATCCTTATAAAAACCACCCCTTTCGAAGAAATTCAAATAGTTGTAGTATTTTTTTTATTCAAACTATAATTACAATATTTTTTCATCAAAATGTTATGAATTTATTTCATTTCAATTTAAAAACAACCCTTATTAGTTTGTAAAGATAGGTGAAAGTATGGCTGTGCCTTAATAGTACATTATGGTATCTTACAATGTTCCAGTATAAACGTTTCAATATCTTCTAAAATGCATCATTTAATTTTTACTCATAACTTAGTTAGCTTTTAAGCCATGAAGTACTTACAAAAGCATTTTAGATCATTTGAATTAATTTTTTAAAACACTTATTTCTGAAAGGGTTGTAGTTGAAAGGGCTTAAACGAGTCACTAATCACGAGTGTTTGACAAACTTTGAGCAGCAATATCTTTGAACCAATTTTTGTCTCACGCAAAAACAAAAAAAAACAAAATGTTTAGAAAAACAAAACCAGTATTTTCTCTTCAAGATTTTTTATATCACTAATACTTTTTAAGTTATTTTGAAAAGGAGACAATAAATTATTAAAATTAATGAGACCAATAATAAGCAAGAGAAGGGAAAATTATACTAACAAAGATCATCAACAAGAGTTGTACAAAATCTTGTACAGCTCACAAAGCCAGCCTAATGAATCAACAAAGGAAAATATCTAAAGAAAAATAAGAAACGTGAGATCAGATATAATATCAAATATAGAGGTATTTATAATAGAAATAGCTTTAAAAGAGCTAGAAAATAATAAAGCTCCAGGACACGACGGCGACGGTATAATTACCGAACACTTGAAAACAAGCAAGACAGTAACAATCCCTATACTTTAAGTAACAGAGCTATTTAATAGATGTCTCCCTAATAGCAAAATCATTAATGACTGATAATGACTAATGAAAGAATATAGACGCATATAATAATATAGTATGCGTCTATATTCTTTGCTAATACTCTTACAGAAAAAAAGGGGACAAATGTGACCTAAAGAATTATACACTCCCTTATCAAATTATTAGACTCACCCTAGACATATCATATTTTTGAATTTCAAGCGCCTTGAAACTGTCTTCAAAGTGATACAGAGATTGAATGAAGATTTGATTGAATTGTCAAAAATATAATGTGGTAAAAGTGTTCAGTGACTGGACTTTTTCAAACTTTAGTTTTTTCTTAAATTAGTGATTGGTGTTTAAATTTTGTAAAATTGGCAGTGGTGAATGTTGGTATGATTCAATAGTTTTGAATATGGTTATTGTTAATCATAAGACAAGACGATTAATCTCCGATTGGAACTTTTTTAGATGAGTAAATGTAAATATCTTTCCGTTGAGCAAATCTCTACTGTTACTGCTCTATTAGAAAATACCACATTTAGTCAAAGAGAAACAGCAAGAAATATGGTGTATCTCAAGTATCAGTTCGCAGGTTGAATAAAAAACTAAAAAGAAACGAGCTGTAACGTCGGTTCGGAAGGCTCGGTGTGGAAGAAAGCTTTCAGTCTCCCCCATAGGGCAAAGAGTTTTAAAAAATTTGGCTGTAAAACACCAAAGACCCACCTATAGAGATCTATGAGACCTATAGAGTTCAATATAAGTGGCCACTGTATGCCGAAATGTGGACAGTATGGGATTGGAATGTCTTAATCCTCTTAAAATGCTAAAAATAACACAAATGCTCAAGAAACGCTTAGCTCGGACCAATTTGCATAAAGAGTGGACTATTGATGATTGGTAAGAAGTAAGTTAATACAAATCATTTTTTTTATACTGTATAACTTTTATTCACATTTGCAGGTTTGCTTTAGTGATGAAGCAACATTTCAAATTGTCGATGATACCAACCAATTTGTCCGAAGACCAGGAAAAAAATATGAAAAGAGATGTGTAATAAAAAACTTTTATTCACATTTGCAGGTTTGCTTTAGTGATGAAGCAACATTTCAAATTATCGATGATACCAACCAATTTGTCCGAAGACCAGGAAAAAAATATGAAAAGAGATGTGTAATAAAAAACAATTAAACATCCCAGATTAGCAATAATCTGATCTGTAATGAGTGGCAAAGGAATGAGACGTTTATATGTGGTACACGGAACCATGCGACAGGACAAGTATAAAAGAGTCTTGCAGACAATATTGATTCCATAAATAAACGAATGGTTTGGTAATGGTTGCAAGGTCTTTATGCAGGTAAGAGCACCTTTCCATAAGCCCAAAAGGATTAAGAGTTTTTTAATGGAGCAAGAAATTCCTTTATGACCATGGTCCAGCAACTTATCAGACATGAACCCTATCGAAAATATCTGGAAGTGCCTAGAAAGGAAATTAGCCGAAGAAGCAATAACAAACAAAGGTCAGTTGATAGAGAGAATCATTTTTTATTGAAACCATAATGACAACCATTTAAAATAGCAGCAATATGTATAAATAGCGCGCTTAGGAGAGTAGATGCACTTCTTAAATCCAAGGGTGGCTTAACAAAATATTAGTATTGTAGTAAAATTCTGCGATAATTTCAATTTTTTGTTTAATTAGTATATAAAAAGGTTAATACTATCATTTATGTAATCCTCTTATATACAACTAACATAGTTATAATTATAATTGATTATGAAAGAAAGTTAACTAGAATTTGCTAACTGAGTCTAATAATATTAGCAGCGACTGTAGACCTGTGCCGTTGCTAAGTCAAGTATACAAACTGTTTTTGAGAGTTATAAACAATCGGTTGACTTGCAAAATGGATAATTACCAACCGGTTAAACAGGTTGACTTTGACAAAGGATATAGTACGTTAGACCACCTGCTGACAATGAGAACACTGATAGAGAAGCCAAATAAGTACCAATTACCTGTATTTCTTGCCTTCGTAGACTAAGAAAAGGCATTTTATAGTATCGAGATGGGGCGATAGAACAAGCTATTAATTGTTGTAGAATATATTTGAGATACAGGCAATTAATACATAATATATATGAAAACGCAACCATCATAATACACCTAGACGAAAATACAAATCCCATCCCCATTAAGATATGAGTTAGACCAGGCGACGTAATATTTCCAAAGCTTTGTAATTTAGCTCTTTAAAACTAGAAATTGGTTAATATATGACACCAACGTTGAAGGCAACAATTTAAACCACCTCGATTCGCTGACGGCAACGTGATTGTAACGAGCGCCTTCGAGAAATTACAAATTATGATGGGGGAACTCACAGACAGCTCCCAATTTGTCATCCTAAAAATGAATATGACAAAAACAAAAACAACGACAAACACAGACTTCCTTAGTCTTATAACTATAGCTCACAGTGAGATAGAATAAGTCCAGGAATGTATGTACCTAAGCCAAATTCTGAAACTTGATAAAGAGAACCAAAGTGCGCAAAAAACTAGAAGAGCAAGACTGACACGGACAGGATTTTCAAAACTCAGTTAGATACTTAGGAACTTCAAAATACCTCAATACTTGAGGAGCAAAGTGTTCAACCAATACATCCTTCCTATCATGACATATGAATGTCAAACCTGGACTCTAACCGAGCACAACTAATAAACTAGATGCAAAAGAAAGGGCAATGAAAAGAACAATGCTAGATATACTACTGTCAGATAAAAAGAGGAATGACTGGGTAAGACCAAAAACCAAAGTCGAGAATATCACAACAAAAATTGCCAAACTCCAATAGAGCTTCACGGCTATACAAAAAAAAAACAACGTGGAAACGCCACAATACAACATTAAAGACCCTTACAAAGGCATACGACCAAGAGGAATCGATAACCACTCGAATATGAGATGAGTAGATTACTATAAAAAGAATAGCCAGAACAAATTGGAAGTATGTTGCTCAGGATAGATATCGATGGAAGGAGTTGGGAGAGGCCTATGTACAAAAATGGACGATAGAAGACCAAGAAGAAGAATAAAAAACCGGAACTACTGTATAAGGGGTAAGTTTTGTAATACCTCAAAGTCTACAATTACTGGCTCACAGACGATGGAGATAAGAAGAATACAAAAATGGTCTAAATGAGACGATGAATGGAGAAAATAAAAAGGGTGATAGTAAGTAAATATATTTCCAATACACAGACAGCCACTTTATCAGTTTAAATTATAAATGAACTTCTTTTATCGAATATAAATGGCCAGTTCCCCCTTCGTTTTGCTATCAATCAATCTGCGCTCCGAACCCTTTAAACGTCTCACTTTTGAGACCAGCAGCGACTGGTACACACACAAACATGGCGTGACTTGTTCAGACCAGAAAGAACCGCATGCCGACCGCTACCTAAGATTTTACCACCCTCCCGAACGCTAACGTGGCGTGCCCATATCTGCTTTTCTTTTGTTTTGAGTTTTAAGTACCATGGACGTAGACTATTGGATTTTATTTTCATTAACTGGTGGTGTAATTTTGTTAAAACTGCATACCGTTTCCGTATTTTAAATAATAAAAAGTACGACGAAACAGAAATCAAAAATGTTATTACTGTACTAGAAAAAATTAGGATAACGAATTTAAAACAATTTAACAAAGGTCAACAAATTTACGATATAGGATAGGGATCATAAACAAAAGTAAAATTGGTAACAAAATAATATAAAAGAACAAAGACGCGAAAAATCTGCGTGTTAAATACAATGAAAAGATCGTAAAGTACAGAGATCTGAAAATTCAAGTAGGAAGACAATGGAGAATGAGAAGTATCCAGGCAATACCTATTACTCTCTCTACTACTGGTGTCATTCCGAAGAACCTCCTAGAAAATATTTTTGGAAGACACTCCAGCCTGCCAAGTCACCTAGGGCTCGATAACAGGGAAAGAGTCTCACCAGAGCTCAATCCTTTTGATACCGTAGGTATCTGGGATGAGTGAATTTTCCCTTACAGGGAGTGTGGGCCGTATGGCTAAATCCGGAATTATAATAATAATGTAGACGTAAAATGTAGACAATAAAAAAGTATTCAGATTGACCTTTTTTTAATTTTACATGTAAAAAGTAAATCATTTCATAGTTTATCTACTTAATTTATCTACTACATATTGCATACTGATAATGGATAAAAATTTAAAAAGTAATATTTAATTGGTACTAAAAACCACTAAGAATGAAATTTGAATAATAAGAATGACTTCATTTTAACAAACAAGATTACTGCAATAAAAGATGTCAGTGTAATAAATACATTTTAAACAGGCAGCGACCATAAACTAATCAGAGTAAAAATTGTTCTAGATCTGAAACTAGAAAGAATAAAATTAATCACAAAAACAACAGTAACCAGTATAAATATAAACAATCTAAAAGAAAACTGAGATCAGTACTAAAGGACATTTGATGAATGACTACTTGACCAAATCGATAGCTCTAAATTAATGCTCTCAACTAAAATAATGCTAAAACAAAAAAGGGAAATGAAAGTAAGCAGCAACATACAGAGAATACAATACACAGAACTTTGTAAGACAATAAGAAAAAGTATTAAGACATAAGAAAATAAATGAAGGACTGATAGAAAATGCAGTCCAAAACAGAAAAAAGACTATAAGAAAACAGGAAAAGCATTAATCATTGGGAAGAAGCAGATCTTTGCTCTAACAAACGAAAACACCAGAATTACAGACAGAAATGAAATAATACAACTCGTGACTAAATTCTACAGCGAACTATAAAAAAGCCCCTGAAACACTTTGAGAAGTAATCAGTCCCAAAGAAGGTGTACCAGAAGTCCTTCCGAAAGAAGTTCTTTCGGCAATTACAAAAATTAAAGGCGGTAAAGCAAAAGCAGCTGGAATAGATCACCGGAATACAGCAAACATAATTCTCATTCATAAGAAATGTATCAAAGAGAATATCAAAAACTACAGACCTATAAATCTACTACCAATTATATACAAGATATTCACAAAGATCATTGGAAATCCTCCCTGTTCCCCTCTCAAGGCAAATGTCTAGATCCGCAAGCTTTAACCAACCAAGGCATTGACAAACCGTACTTAGAGACATTAACAAATATATACAGACAAGCAAAAGGTAAGGTGCACATTTATAAAAACACTCCAGAAATTCCCACTACCAAAGGCGTTGGACAAGGAGACGCAATATGACCAAAGCTCTTCACTGCAACTCTAGAAATTATATTCAGCAAAATAAACTGGTACAACAAAGACCTATCCATTGATGGAGAATACCTCAGCCATCTAAGATTTGCAGACGACATCGTTCTGATTGCTAATAATCCTGCAAAACTACAAGAACTTATAAGCGATCTAAATGCAACTAGCAATGAAGTTGGTCTAGAAATGAACTTGACAAAAACAAAAACCATGTACAACGAGCTAGTGGATGTCCAAGATGTAATAATAAACAATACTGCACTTGAGACAGACACGAGTATGTATACCTGCGACAATTAATACATAAATCTGATTTCTTACTCCCAGAAATCAACAGGAGAATAAAACTGGTTTGGGCATCTTTTGGTAAAAATGCAGTTATAATCAAATCGAAGATGACACTCCACCTATAGAAAAAAGCATTCGATCAGTGTATACTACCAATCATGTCTTACGGCTGCCAAACTTCGACACTAAAGAAAGAGAAAGTAACGAAACTCAAAGGTCAAGCGATGCATGCTAGTTATAACATAGAAAGATCGAAAAAGAATAGAATGGATCAGACAGAAAACTAAGATCACTGATGTAATCCACAGAATTAAATGTTGAAAATGGCAGTCCACGGGACATTTAGCGAGAAGAAATGACATTAATCTTCTTCTTTGAGTAGCGTGCCCAAGTTTTAGGCGTGGGTAGCTTCCATGACGATTTGCCAACATCGTTCTCGATCTTGTGCGGCATGTAATAATTCATCTGCTGATAAGCCAGTCCATTGACGAAGGTTTCGGAGCCATGAGTATTTCTTTCTACCAATTCCTCTTTTTCCGTCGATCTTTCTGTTGATTATCAATTGCATTATCCTGTATCTGCTTCCTCTCATTATATGCCACAGATATTCGAGTTTTCTCTTTTTTATCATCTTTATTAAGTCGCCTTTACCTTGGCCTACTCTGTTCAAGACTTCTCTGTTTGAAATGTGTTGAACCCATGATATTCTGAGCATTCTACGATATAACCACATCTCGAAGGCTTCTAATTTGTTCATCATGTTAACCTTCATAATCCAGGTTTCACAATATTTCACAAAAATTTTACAATAAATGCAAACAAGATATCTATATATCTGACCAAACGGCCAGCTATTATAGTGTGTTAAGAAGAACTATCAGATGGTATTACAAAGTAGCTTTGCAGTTACTTTTGGGAACCTTGATTGTTAACGCTCATCTTCTATATAAAACAATAACATGTAAAAACATTTATTCATCATCATTCAACATCATTAGGTACATTTAGAGATTTCAGATTGTAAATTATTTAAAGATTTGGATTTAATTCGACCGAGAAAATTGAAAAAGTCCAAAAACATGAGCTGATCGAAGAACAATAAAGAGACGAGACAAACGGAAAGAAGAGAAAGCGTTATATGACATGTTACAATAAGTTGCTAATTAGTCATTAGAAAGTTTGCACAGAATAAATGCAAGCAAGTGGCAACGTTTTGTAATAGTTGTTCAGGAAATCCATATATAGCATTTTTCATCTAAAAATGCTTGCACGTCACAATTTATATAAAGTGACGTCACTTATACTTAAAATTTCCAGAACGTCAACCTTAGAGTCAAATTTTCCTAACACAGCTAATAATACGAAACCCAGATATGACTGCTCGATCTTTCATAGGCATCAACATGTGTAATAATTATATTCATTAAATAACCAAAAATATTTGTTATTATAAATTTTATGAAATAACTGTAATACTAATATTCCACAAAATAATAATTTTAATTAAATAGATTAGACCATTGTACGCAACTGATACGGGAATACCTCAAAATTTTATTGACAGTTCAGCGTGTGACAAACGTGTATAAAGTGTTGCCGCTTTTTTAGAGTAAGAATTTTGTTTATGTTTTGATTTTTTACACAATTTGATCATAATATAATATATAATAATAAATTGTATTTATAAATACATATTAAATTTAGATTAATAGCTTTACAAACTAATTATTATTGTGATTGTGCTATGCCAAAACAAATAAATAGTCTGTAGAAAGCTGATAAGCTTTCATGTAAGATAGATTATTTTCAACAAGAAATAATGGCGGGACGTTTTTACTATTAAAGCCCTAAAAGAGGTAAGTTTAAAATTTAGAATATATAATTTTGTATTAAAATATTTTCTTATGTATTTTAGTGTGTTGCAGTAGTCTTAAAACTAAGTGTTTTTACTGTGAATATAATAGTTTGACAAATAGTTGACATTTTAAAAATTCCTCACTTCCTAACTATTCTGATGTTTTGGCAACGCTGTGGGGTTCTGACGTCGTAAATCTTGAATGAAGTGCAAGCATTTTTATATGAAAAATGCTATAAGTATGTGTTTGGACTGTTTTAACTTAAAACATTAAATCATTGATTAAATTTGATTATTTTTTGTAACTTGGTATTTGTGTTTTAATTTTTAAGCAATAATTTTTTTTACCTTATTATTAATCTGAATCCATTAAAAATCATATTTTACTTTTAATATCTAATATGCAGGTTATATTATACTTTTTCAAAAACCAAGGTAACTACAATTTCATAACTTCATCTTGAAACTAATACGACAAACTAAAAACTCTCGTTTTAATCGGCTGATTTAGGGTATTTGAAATCATTTAATAACGTTGGATGCCGGCGTCTCACAAGGTAGTCAAGGTGTTAAAAAAATTTGAACTTTTTGCCTGGACGACCTCTTGAACCTTATTTTAGGATATTTCATGAAAGTGATTATGCAAAAAAAATCTCATGGGAATATTTTTCCACGAACCCGAGCTTTTCGACTTGTCTAATTACATTTTTCTTGCTTTCGATTCAAAATCTTCAAAACATCATTAAGCATATCACGTGCTGATTTTAAATACATTTTTTATTTTTGAAAGAAACGACTTAATGGTAAAGTACTAGAACGTACTACTGATAAGCAGATAGTCGTTACAAGAAAGACAGTTTGGGATATAGCCGATTTTAATATCTTTACCTTTGCAGCGGTCTGTAGGTCACTCCACGCAGATATAGCGTCAAGGCATTCGTAGATTTTTGGCAGATATTTTAGAAATTGAAGAACTCCGTTGTGACGTTCACCCCATCTCGCCCCGTACAAACCACTATATATTTATTTGTTTAAGAACTGCATTGCGATTTGACCAAACTTTAAAAAAATAAATTACTTCTTTCATCATTCCAATTACATTTCTCACAGATTGAAGTGATAAAGATTTATCAATTGAAAGATTTAAAATATGACTGAATCATGTTGACTAAAATAAATAATTATTACAGACAGTCGTCTATAGTTAGGCCTAAGTAATTCTTAACATCTAAAGTTGCTTTTTGTAAAGTTTTTAATAAAACTGGAGCTTAAAGTTTAAAAAAATTAAATCACTTGGTTTGAGAGGGTGGCCGATCGCCCTCATCGCCCTTCCTTTGGATCTACCTATGTATTTATATACGGCTAAAGCAGATACCACACGCTACTGACTTACTATTAAAATCAAAGATTTATATTATTAAAGTTACGAAAAAGAAGCCAAAATTCAAAATATTTTCTTTCTGTAAATAATTATATAATTTAATTAATATTTGATAAAACATTGGAGATAAGGCAATGGTAATGATTTTAAAAATGTTCCCTAAATTATACAGTGTTCCATTTAATCTGACGTCCCATGTATTTAAGTTTTCCCTTCTTCGAAAGTTTTGCGTAAATATTCATAATATTATGGTACATCTTCGAAATATTTCCGTAATATAAATAGATCGACGAGGTCAGTTCATTTTAGGTTTATAGAGTGTGCAGTGTAACGCGAGACCCTGTTAATGAGCAGTTGAGCGGCCGTTGTGACCACAACGCCACAATTACCACTTTGGAGATATATTAGCAAGAGCAGATTCACCAAAATAGATTAGAGTTACAAAGTGACAAAATTACGAATAATTTCCTATTAACACGTAATTATCGAATAAAGAGTTGGTGTAGGAAATAAGTTAAATATACATAAATAAGATTCAACCTTCTCTTATATGTGTTAAAATTGGGAAAGTAGTACACATATTGATTTTTTCTTTTGCTGAATCAAGCACAGTGGTATAGATCATTTATTTATTCCATCCACTAACATTAACTACAATTTTTTGTATAATCTTTATTACAGTCTTATTGTATTTATCTTTTACATTAAACTTAGTGTGCGTTCACGAGGCGCCGACCCTCGATCGGACCATAGGATGGTATTATATTATCATCGCCACGTAAAATAAATGCATTATTTTAAATGCGAGCGTTCACTGTCAGTGCTATGCTCTAAGCGAGGATACCATGTCATGGTCTCCGTAATGAACGCACCCGTAGTATAATTTACTGGTTGAGTTTACCAAAAGTAGAGCTGAATATAGCCGCAAATGTCAACTATTAAATAAAATATTTCGGTTTGGCAGTGTTGGGATGTTTTTATAATGCATATGTTGTATGCTTCAAATATAAAAAAATATCATACCATTTTATGAATTCTGTAATTTTTAATTTATATGAAACAATAACGAGTAAATATTTGTTTCTTTCGAGATTAATTGCAAACCTCTGTTGAAATCTGGCAACTGCTGATTTGACGATTGCCAAATCTATCACCTAATCTATCAAAGGGTAAGTAATTGCCAAAAAAAAAAATTTCTAATAATTAACTGCAATTAATCTCCAAAGAAACAAATATTTACTCATTCTTGTTTTATATAAATAAAAAATTGCAGAATTCATAACATAATGTAAACAAAATGTACTTTTCTAAAGCTTTATCTTTTTATATCTGAAGAATACAGCATATATATTATAAAAACATGCCAACACTGCTAAACCGAAATTTTTTGTTCCATGTATGACATTTGCGGCTATGATCAGCTTCTACTTTCGGTAAACTCAACCAATTTACCTAGAAAATCTAAGGCCGCTCATCATCCAGCTTGGAATTGCACTGCTAAATATATGCTCTATTTCCTTGTTTTCAACTCCATCTATTATGCGTCGCTCTCATTTTTTATTAATTTTCTTCAAGTCATGAGTCCATAGTGCTAGTGGTCCTCACGTGGTCTCCATTCCAGTAGCCACTATGCCCATAGATCATTCCAATAGCTACTTAGCTATATACATTTGTCATTCTCGCTATGTGTTCTGCTCATCTACAATTTAGTCTGGTTAGTTTTTCAATTATGTTAGTCACCTAAAGGTGGGTACACATATGCTCCGAATGCCGTCTCGAACCCCGTCGCGTTCTCAAGTGTGGACGGAGTCATGCAACCGCGTACCGTACCTCGACGCGTCAACAACGTACATCGAAGTAACAACGTCGCGAACTTCTGTTGATCGCGTCGCTGAACGCGACGGGGTTCGAGACGGTATTCGGAGCATATGTGTACCCACCTTTAGAGTAGATCGCCTAAATTCGACCTAATTCATCAACATAGTCTCCTTCTAGGGTGATTTAAAAGAGTAGGACTGGCATACTGGCAATATAATAAATTCGTTATTATTTATTGCTTCTAAGATAAAATGTTGTTTAAGTAGATCGAGCGAAGGCACGATCGTATTTGTAACTACTTAGTATGTGCAAGGTCGGTTCTAGGGATCTGTGCACCTCGGACAAAATAAAATTTGGCGTCCTTTCATACAAGAATAGGTATACAAAAGGAAATTAAAAGACAAAAAATAAAAATTACACAATAAAGAACTGTGTCAAAATTTATTTGTTTAAAATATGATACAATAGTTATTTACTTTTCATTAATGCAACATATGGAATAGCATAACGAGCGCATTTAAAGTTCGAGCGACGAAGGAGCGAGAGTCAGTTATGCTGTTGCTTTTACTTAGGTACGTATGATATACAAGATTTTTGTCATTCTATTTGTCAATAATTCAATATCAAGTTAATTGAATTAATTTTTCCGAAAATCACACCAGAGAAATTTTACTTAATTAAGTTGGAATAATGGAGTTATTTAATATAGTAATAATTTTGATATATTGACAATAATTATTACGACATATTCTAAAATATTAGAATACAGGTATACATGCATAAATGCCATTTGGAATTGGTATTTTTTAAAATATTGCATTATTTGATACCATAAAAAATACATTAAGTGAAGCTATAGCACCATTACACACAAAACAGTACAACAATTAATATAATCTCAAAATATAATTGAAATGACAAATAAAATATATAAGCTTTATAAAAATAATTTAAAAATATTTTTTTCTAGCTTTTAAATCTGCAGACTTTTGTATGTTTTTGGTCATCTTTATATTTTTTTTCAACTTCATTTTTTATTGAAAAAATTGCCAAGAAAAATTTGTCATCGCTGATCTTAAACAAGTTATCAAATAAGTTTTAATTTACTGAAATTATGCTCCAGGCGTTAGAGACGAAAATACCACTGAACCTCTAAAAATCACACGAACGAGCTGAATTTTGCTAAGAATATCAATTTTGGGACCCCAAAAAATATGAAAGTCTACTTCTCCTATCCCCTGACCTCTCTTTAAAACCACTCCCCGTAGGGGAGGGTTAAAAAAGAAAAAATCGATTTACCAAGAATCTGTAAGCCGTAGAAAAAAAAATATTTCACATAAAAAATATAACAGATAATTTTCAACAAAAATGTTTATAAGCACTTTTGATGTAGATGAACCGTTTTCTCAGAAATAACGCTTGAAGCTACCTGTGATTTTCAGTTACGCGTGCAAAGTCAAATTGTATTCCGTAAAAATTCGATATCTTTTGATCAGAGTATCTTATAGTTCTTATAAGGGTACTCTTTCAGGTTTTATAAAGCTGTTAACTATATAGTTAGTTAATATTAATATTAAATATAGTCTAAAACATTCTGAATTTAAACTTTCACTACAAACAATCTTAAACGTTTAAAATTGCTTCTTTCCAATTATGGATTTAGAGAAGTCTTTTATTTTTGAGTCATCATCTGGGACATCCCTTTTTGCCTCGTGTCAATTTCATTTCCACGAGTTGGAATGAAATGCTGTCAGACAGGACAGTGAGCCCGTGTCAAAGCTATAGTCCAGTGGCGCACCCAGGCGGGGTTTTGGTGGTTCAACCCCCCCAGTGCACTATTCCAATACTTACGCCAGTTGTATGAAGCTCCGGTTGGGCAATTGTTCAGAGTTGGCTCAGAGTCTGTTCTTCTCGTAACCCTTTTTGGATGAATATTTGTAGCAGAGACAGAGCCCGCAACTGGAGTCTCTCCAGGGCATGTTATTATGTCTAAACTCGGAAGCATCTCTCATTTCTGAGATCTCTTTTCTCTCGCTGTCCATTCTTGTCTGTCTCCACGGGTTGGGACGAAATGCTGTGAGCACGATAGTGCACCCATACCACGCTAAGGCCGTAATTGATCAGAGTTAGCCAGCTTAACGAGGCAACACTTTCTCCCCCCCCCCCCCATGAGTTATGATCCCTGAATAGGATGGTGTTACACTTCGGGATTGGGGAGCGCAGTAGTTACAGAACAAATCCGACGTGCCATGTTGAACCAACAAATCTACAGTCAACATATCACGTTCTCAGTTGATCAGTGGGGGTTTATTTCGTTATACCTTATCCATACTTGTCCTACGTTCTGTATACCCATAGAACATTCTTTGTTAACCATTGGGACGTGTCATACCAGTGGATACGAACTTCGCCATCCAATCTACTCTGTTCGGACTCTGTATAAAAATATATGGATACATGCTTAGTCACCCTGGAAAATAGTGATAATTTAATATCTAAGATATACCAGATATCAAAATTAATATTGCTAATGTACCTTGCACATAAGGGTACATGTAGCGTGGATTTTGAAAAACTCATATTTATTACAATCTCTCTAAAATAAATTTACTTTTGCACCTTTTCATCAACATTATCATCCTTATCATCATCATTCTCTCTGCCTTTATCCCTATGCTGGGTCGGTTTCCCTAATTACATTTCTCCATAAGTTTCTAGCTTGGGTCATATCAATATTAATACCCTTTACCGACAGGTCCTGCCTAAGCGTCTCCCCCCCAGGTCTTCCTCTCATACTACTTCCAGGAACCCGCAGATCAGCAATTCTTCGTATTAGGTGATTAACGTCTTTATGTTGAACATGAGCAAACGATCTTACCCTCATGCTCCATGCTCTCTCATCTTGGCAACAATTGGTGCCATCCCTAGACTTCCCCTAATATACTCATTCCTATTTTATCCTTTTTTGTCACTCCACTCATCCATCTAAGCATTCTCCTTTCCGCCACATACATTTTTTGTTCCTCCTGGTCTTAAGGCTATTTTATAAAATTTTCCCTTCAGCTTCATTGTAATTTTTCTGTTACACAACACACCACTCGCTTCCTTCCACTTTATCCATCCAACCCTAATTCTACTGCATGCATCTCCATCTATTCCCTCATTACTCTGTAACACCGATCCTAGGTACTTAAAACTATTACTTTGACAATCATTTCAACATCCATATATATTATTATATTTGTACTAACTCTATCTTTAAATGAATATTCCAAATACTCTGTTATAGTCCTACTAAGTTTTAAACCTGTTCCAGTTTTTGTTCCAAGTCGCTTTCACTATTTCCTACTAACACTACATCATCAGCATACATTAAGCACCACGCAACATTACCTTATAGTTTTGCTGTTATTTGATCCAGATCTAATGAGAATAAATAAGAACTAAGCACCGAGCCTTGGTCCAATCCTTCTTTCACATGAAATTTATCAGTATCTCCCACACCTGTTCTAACACTAGTTGTTACTCTCTCATACACGTCTCTCACAATCTTTACATATTCACCACATAATCTTCCGAGGAACTCTATCATATGCTTTCTCAAGATCAATGAATACCATATGAGTTTGTTTCTTCCTGTACTTTTCCATCAACGGCTTTATAATGAAAATTGTCTGTTGTTGATCTGCCTTGCATAAAGCCAAACTGATTATCGGATATTTCGATTACTTCACGTCCCCGTCTATCAATTACTCTCTCCCATATTTTAATGGTGTGACTAAGTAGTTTTATGGCCCTGTAGTTTGTACATTGTTGTACATCTCCCTTGTTTTTGTAGACAGGTACTAATACACTGCTTCTCCATTCGCCTGGCATTTGTCAAAATTTGCACCACTTTTTACATTTGTCATAATTTTATGACTTTTCAGCTTTTAAAATTCAGCATCAACTTTCGATTTCTTTTATGTTGATCTATTTATATTTACGTAATTGTTGGTTATTCCTAAGACATTTCTAGTTCTTTGTTTCACTGATTCTGGTATAATATTCTTTCAAATTTGTGTTGTAATTTGAAATAGTTACCTTAATGTATAGTTAGAAATGTTTAGTTAATTTTTTTTAACTGATTGTAATATGAAAACTAATATAACAACTATATATGCCACAGTGTCTTATTAGTTATAAGCGATTAAAGGATTCCCAGATTTTATTCCCTTTGTTACGTACATATTATATTTTTCAGAAGAAGATTATACAATTTATTAATCAGCTAATATGGCTTTTTACTACCAACCTCAAGCAGTATCACAACTGCCCCTGTAGTGTGGTTGGTTGTGACACTTCCTTTTTTTCTAATTTTCGCTTATGAGTTAACCATTCGATCTCCACCTATTTCGGTCGCTCCATTCATTATCATTTATGACTCTATCTGTCATTATTCCTCTGATTTCTTCTCTCTATTCTAATGCTGGTCTTCCTCTCCTTTTTTCCATTACATATAACATAGTTTAACGCCTGTTTTGGCCATCGTTCGTCTTCCATTCGCATTACATGCCCGTACCATAAAAGTTGTTTGGATTCTATTGTATCTACGATATTATAAATCCATCCTGTTCTTCTTATTATTTCATTTTGGATGTGACCAAGTCTGGATTTCTAGCACGCTTGTGCTAGATTTCTACCATTTCCAGTTTTTTTCTTCTCTTTCATCGTCATTTGCGAACATTCAGATCCGTACGTCAAAATTGGTTCTACAACCGCCTTGTAGATTGTCATTTTTGTTTGTAAACTAATTTTAGGAGGCCAAAGTAAGGAGTTTAGTGTTTGTACCACATTTTGGCCCCGTTATATTTTCTTCTGAATGTCCTATTTCGATGTTCCTTCCTTCGTTTTCACTGTCCCTAGGAATTTAAATTATTCGCAATCTTTTATATCTATAATCGAGATTTGTGGGTCTATTCGTCGTCCTTTATTGTTAGATATTCCGTTTTGTTAATGGTAAGTCCTCAATTTTCGTATTCTTCGGTTTTCGAGTATGTATAAAAAAATTTTTTTGCATTCAACTCCTTTTATACATATATGAAAATAAAAATATATATATTTTCATTAAAATATTGATTCAATCCTTCATTTACTTACTATACTCACAGGTACTATACTCACATTACAGGCCAAATGTTTATATACAGCAAACGATGCACCATATACCTGTATACCTAATTCTCTTTCTGCTCTCTCTTACCTATAGCATTACATATGTAATGATTGTGCAGATTGACTCGCATATAAATTTGTACCGACGAACGCGTGTATAGAAGTATAACTTCTACCGGCAGTCCCACTGGACTGCCACACCCGTTTTTTTATTATGAAAAGGATATTCTTCAAAGAAAAAATAAGACATTGTGTATGATACTCAATTTGATCGTTTAATTATTAAATTAAAACAAAAGAACTACACGGGAACAATATAATATGAATTATGCCCAAAAATAATATTAAGATTGTTAAAATCCCACAGTATAAAATTCTCATTAGTATTAAATAAATCCAAAGATAAGATACACGCCTTGGCTGCATTTGCGATGGTTTTCCCTACACGCCTTCGCCTTTTTCCTATCAAATCTGAGTCCAGTTATCATTCCTGTAGACAGTCTCATCACCTTTTGCCCTTGGTCTTCTTCCATTTTCCGTAGAAACTAGTGATGGATTCGATGGCGATTCCTACTGACTGCGCCAATCCGACGTAACTGAATTCTTTGTTTTCGCCATTCGATAGTACGTTTTGGTTTCCAATGAGCAGCGTGACGACGTTTGACGCGCCCTTTTGCTGCTCGGCTAGAAAATGGCAACATTCGATTATCTGGATATAGATGTGCATCTCTTTGTCTTTCTTCTTGGGGTATTTGATGAAAGGAATGGGAGCTCGTTCTTGAGGGCGCTGGGCGCGAAAGAAGCGGTTGCCGCGGTGGAACTGGGACTCGAGCCATCTGATGGCGTCCCTTGCTTCTATCTTTTCTCGCTTTAGATCATCCAACGCCGAGACAACTGAGAACAGAGAAAGGTATATTATTATTTCACACTCAAAACTGTTAGACACATTGCTTCAATTTTACTTATGCATGAAAATGGATCTCACAAATTAATAGCAACAGGTGAAAAACTACCTATTGAATAAAAATAATGAAAAATTTGTTTAAAATAAAAAGACCCAATTCTAACTGAAAAGCTATTAAATCTAAAAAATAGAAAACAACAAAGAATCTGGTGACTTGTAATCTGCAGCAATGAAAATTCATTAATGAATCGGTAGAACAACAGCGACGATCAGCGATAGACTCGGAGGCTATGTAAAACATTGTGTAGTTCTGAATACATTGTGAAGAGATTAATTATAGATTTTGTCACCCATAATTAACAGTTTACTTTAATAAACCTACAACAATTACTATACAAGTTCCAAAATATTGCAGAAATATTTAATATGGTTATATCTATTGAAAAGACACAGTCACTCACGATTAACAGAGAACTTAGGAGATATAAATTAGCGGCAAACAACCAAAGTGTTGAGCAAGTCATAAACTTCAAATATCTAGGAGCCAATATTACCAGTAGCAGAAACCACAAGGAAAAAGTCAGAGCACATTCTAACAGAGCAGCAATAATATCTAGATACCTACGTGACGGTATCTGGAGTCATGGGAAGTAAAGTGAGAATATAATATAAGACCTGCGTAAGTCCAGTAATGACCTACGCGATGGAGACCACAGCGGAAAAAGCTGTAACCATGAAGCTCCGAAGTACAACTGAAATGAGAGCGCTGAAATCCATTACCGGTTATACTCTTTGAGTGTACATACTCCAAGTCCGAAAAAAGAATGAGTTTATAAGAGGTAACAATGCCGCGTCCGGGATATCGTAAGATGAACTAGACAAAGACGCAGGGAGTAGAGAGACCACATCAGCAAAATGGACGATGAGAGGCTCACAAAAATTGTCTGAAAAACCCAATATATCAAGACCACCTGGGACCCCCAAAACGATGGTACGAGAGCTGGATATCATAGTTACAATACTTAGTTGTAAGAATGAATAGGATCGAGTCCTAAATTAAGAAGAGAAAGAAATTATTCCCTTGTTATTTTATCACTAACGAGCGAATTTTATTGAGGTAGTTGACCCCAAACTAATAAACTGAGATTTTGATGAACAATTTGAAAACAATAAATTTATTTTACTAATTAATTAGTTCTACAAAAATTACTGCATCGGCACAATTATAAATACTTATCCCTTAGCAAAACAGTCCCTTGGCAAACTTTTTGTTAGTATTTTAAGAGTTTAATAACAACATTTTTTTAAAAATAATTGTGTATCTAGTATGTAGCCACAGCTGTTTATTTAATCTGATATGTTTAAATAATTTTGTTTTATTAAGTATTCATGTAAATATAACAGGCGCCTGCCCTTTCATAGCACAGGGGACTGGACTTAATTTTACATAAATACTTATTATTTAAACATATCAGATTAAAGAAAGAATTGTGGCAACATACTAGATAATCAATTATTTTAAACAAATTTTTGGTTATTAAAACTCTAAAAATAATAAAAAAAGCTTACCAGCGGACTATTTTACTAACGACTGGGGCGCGGGGTTTACTAGCAGACGCAGTAGTAGCACTAAACAAAATAGCGGTTGTCCACTTATCTCCTTAACAGATTTCTGATGTCAGTTTTGACCAAATATTGCAAAAGTTACCAGATCTAGATTTATGTCTAAAAGGAAAAAGATTATTTTATTATTTTAAAATAATTTAATTTAAAGTTTTTTCCTGAAGTACAATGTTAAAACTTAATTTTTTGTAAGGCATCAAATAATTAATATTAATTACTTTAGTTACTTCAAAAGTAGCCATTTTTCCAAATATTATGCCAACCTAAAATCGGTTGTGACAATTAATTAGAGGAAGCAATGTTTTTTTGGATTTTATATTTTATTATGACTGACTAGGATGTCATAAAATTAGCAGCAGGCTTATTCCTCGGTAGTTCTTGAAGTTTCCTCCGTTTTCTGTCTTAAACAGCGATCTCACTTCCACTCTTTAGATATTTCGCGTTTCTTCCAAGGCGCTTATTAATTGTCGGAGTCTTTTAGTAGGCTGCCTCCGTATATTAAAAGTTCCACGACTATCTTCTGTTCTTCGTGTTCATCGAGATCTGAGTTCGGGTTGTATCATAAGTTTCTATAGTGTCCTTTCCATTGATCTATTAGGATAACATTCAAACGTGCAGCATATTTGTTTAGATGCTTCATTAGCCTATATACTATACTACTACGTCCTGCTATATTATTATTTTCCCTATATTGATATCTTTATCCTTATATTGATATTGGAATAATAATATTATACTCCACTCGCTTAGCTCGGGCATATTCTGACAGATTCATTGTCGGAAACCTACAACACAACAATTCCTACTTCTCAGTATTAATAGCTCAAGTATCCTACTATTGCAGCTTCGTTCTTTAAAAAAAGAAGAATTATTCTAAATAGTGGAAGTGTATACTAAACCCATTAAATTTTGGGTAGTATATATTTAAAAAATATATTTTAGTTGTTATAATTTAACATAACTATTTATTATATGGTGCAGATAAATAAATATTAATTGTCGGTAATTCGCAAAGTTCTATGTTATTTACTATTTAGATTGTTTACTATTAATATTGGCTGAGTACGTGTGCTTGGTTGTATAGTAATTTCCAGCCACTTTTGTCTGTCAAAAAGTAACTAACTTCGCAAAAAAAATAATTACTAAATTCACTAGACAGTTCGGACTGGGAATAGCGAACCGAGTATACCATTCAAAGTATTTGGTTAGAAGTATAGTACATGAGCGAACATTACATGCGACGTATGTAAGATTAAACCGTCAAAAATTTATTTACCGCCAATTGACAGCAAATACAACATTTAGGATATACACCAAAACCTATCTGTAAAAACATTGATTTGACGTAAAAATCGTATACAGATATTTGAACATTCTAAAAGGTATATGAGGGGTAGATATACCGTGAAAGTGCATAGCTGATTTTGCTTTGTTTTTTTTTCATCTTAAAAAGTGAAAAAATCATTTCTTGCCTATAAAACGTTTCTAATACGTTTTTTGAGCAAACAATCACTCTAGAGGTATTCCGTAAATCGCAATCGATTCTTTAAAGGTTCATTTTTAAGGTATATTAAAAAAAAACTTCATCATTTTATTAAATTTGATATTAAAAAACGGTTTGAAAAACAGAAAGTTCTGTTTTTTTTCACCAGTTTTTCATTGAGCCTACTTAAAACCGTGTGACATAAAAAAAATATCAAAGTTAGTATAAATGTTTAGAAGCGAAAAGTCAGCTCTTTTTCAAACTGATTTTTAATAAAAAATTTAATAAAATGTTGAATTTTTTTTAAATATACCTTAAAAATGAAGCATCAAAGAATGGATTGCGATTTACAAAATAACTCTAGAGTAACTGTTTGGGCAAGTACATTTGTTTAAATAATCGCTATCCGGGAGGTCGCTCTGTTTGAAATTTGGTACATTTTAATTACTCAATTAACTGCCATAATTTTGAGTAGTTATATTACATGTCATTATGCAAAAAAGTTATTAACATTTATAAATTACTACAAAAAAAGACTTTTTGCAATTATCTCGGTAAACTCTATGTATTTTAATTTGGAAATTCTCAAAATTAAAGAACTTAAATAACAAAATAAAATCGGCTGTGCGCCTTACAGGATTTGTCATCAGCTCTCCTCCATTTTACCTTTTAGAACCTTCAAATACCTGTATAAGATTTTGTCAGCTTTTTCTCTTCCTTATTTGGGTAAGTTCTTTACATTCAGAGAACTATTTGTGCACTGGAAGTAGAAAAGTCAATAAAATATATAATTTTAATTACAATTATTGTGGTTTATTGCCAGAAAACAATAAATGGCAAATTTAAAACAGCATTAGGAAAACTAACAGTAATTAGTGCTTATTGGTAGCGGTTTACGATGGTTAATGAAATTATTCCAAAGTTACTAGGTGGTTGGACTAGTTTCTAATAATATCTGAATAGTAATCAATAATATTGGATTAGAAATTAGATTCTAATCGAATCTAATTTCTACCATCATATTAAAGTTGGTAGAATTTTTAATTATTAGTCTTCAATCATTCTCTCCATATCATACGTTTCATAGTATGATATCAGTTGCAACACAGTTGGTATCAATCTTACCAATTAGTAGGCAATAGTTGGTTACAGTTTACAACTTGATAGCAACGATACATGTTGACAACAGTCTGCAAGATACACTAGTTTTTTAAATCAGTTAGTTGTATGCATATTATAACAACAGTCAAAAAAAGTAACAGGTTGTATAAATTAAGTTGGAAATTTGAGGATGTACTAAGATTAGTAGCAGTTGAGCATCCATTTTGTAACAATTCGCAGCAGTTTACAATGCTTGATAGTAGTTACTGGCATTTTGCAATATCTATTTATGTATTTGTTTTTCATTGATTTTAAATCAGCTTATGATTTGCATACTAGAAATAAACTGTATGAAGCCACTCCAGGCAAAATAATACGACTGGTAAAGGTTAAAAGAATGGGTAAAGAGCGATAACTAGTCGTAACCATAAAACGTCGCAAACTAGAATACCTGGGCCATATAATGCGCAATGAACAACGATATGACCTACTTCGGACCATACTTCAAGGTAAAGTGCATGGGAAAAGAGGTCCAGGACGAAGAAGAATATCCTGGCTGCATAACCTGCGAAAATGGTTCAACTTAACCACTACCGGACTTTTCAGGGCAACAGTCAACAATGTCAGAATAGCCATGTTAGTGTCCAACATCCATAACGGATAGGCACCACAAGAAGAAAGGTTAAAAATAATGCATAAAGTTATCTACAGTCAACACATATTGGAATTACTACAGAGAGATGCTTTAGCGCGTCTCCCTTGTCACATAGTCTTTTAGAAATTAGACAACTGCGGAACATTTTAATCTTCTTCTTAAGGTAGCTTCTCCATTACTGAAGGATGTTCTTATTAACAAACGGGTGTCCATGCCTGTCTAGTCTCTTATATTCTTTAGTCACAAGCATTTTCTTCTTCCTGGACATCCACTTTCACTTCCATTATTAGTCGTAGGAAACTAGAAATATGTCCTAGATAACTAGTTTTTCTGTTTTTTACAATGTTTAGGGAGTTCTTTCTCAGTCATCACCATTTTCATGTTAGCACATGTTCTGTCCAAGAGATCGTGGACACCTTCACATTGTGACGTCAACATTTTAATAAATATTCGCAAATTATGGCCAGCGCAGATGATTTGGGCTCAACTATCGATGTTGCACACAACTTAAAAGAAATGTTAATTCCTTTTTCAACCGCCTCAAAAAAAGCTCAAAAAATTAATTGCATCAACATCAATGCCAGAAATAGAAAATAGAAATTAATCTAGAAAACTAGACACAATTGGAGCCAACAGATTAAACTGGTTTGGACACCTGCAGAGAACGCCTGAAAATAGATGGCAAAAAAGATAGAAAAATGGACTCTGTCCACTAGAAGAAAACTAGGTAGACAAAGAGCCCTGGAGAGATGTCAAAGATTCAATGACGGCCAAAGCTTTAAACACAGCCGACAACAAAAGCATGCCCCAAATATTTACAGGCGTGCCTGGACTCTACACTTTTTTCGTTTAATTTTGATATTGATTGTTCAAAAAATATATCGAATCTTCTTATAGGTAGTTTGTAAATATTGTCTGCTTATAATATCTTCAAAAATATGTACAATAGTCTCCTAAACCGACCAAAATCATAATCTGGTACTTTAATTTTTCAATATTTGCATTGCTTGTCTTTTGTGAACTAGCTATCTTGTTACTATAGCCTAAATAGTTTTCAAAAATATTCATATGTCAAATGATTGAAATTTGTTTATCAGACGACTTAAAGTGATATTATATGTATATTAAAGTAATGTTAAGAAGTTGATTCTTTTTATACTACTTGATGCAATAATTTTTGTAAACTATGCATACCTATTAAAATACCGTACCTGCTGTAGGAACCAACACTATAAATTTCCTAGAATGCACCAACTGCTTCACCATGAACGTGTACTTGATCAGCGCATCGGCGTCTAAGACCAAATAAGGAGAAAGAGCGGTGGTTTTGCCGGCGCCCACTCTATTTTCTAGTGCTCGAACCTCTGCTGCTAGCCATAGCTGACCCATGTGCTTCATCTTGTTGAGTTGCCCTCCACCGTCGTTTGGCGATTTACTTGAAGAATCGTCGTCAAAGTTGGGGGAGAACGTACGCTTGGAGGTGCCGTTGAACGTTGTGGTGGCCAGGGAGTCTTGTATGTCCTAAAATAAATCATAACATAGATATAATTTACTCCCAAATAAAACATTTACTATTCCTAACAAGTACATTAAAAAACAAAGGAAAACAATGTTTATCTGTTATATTTGATAATTACGAGCAAATGAACAGACGACGTGAGAATATTACCGAAGAGATTATATTACGCAGATCATATAATGGGACTAGTTGAGACGTTATATCTCGATCATATCTCGTTCTCTCCCAATCACCAAATTTTTCTTAATCTACCCCTCAATATCTATTTCTCATAATTAGGCAACAAGAGGACGGGGCGAATAATATGCTCCCATATTATTGTAACGATGTGCATCGCCTCATCAGTCCCGTCAGAGCTCCGTACATACGCATTCCCATCGCAAGTTCTTCTTCCATCGTTGTGCGCTAGAGGAGATGGAAGGCCTAAGACCGTATAAAACAGCAGCCGCCACACGAGAAAGGTGAGTTCCGTCAGAGTATTGATCTGATAACAACTCTACTGGCCCTAGGGTATTGACTGAAGTCCAACCGCTTCTGCTAGAGTGTTCCATACCCGGTCTTGGAGTACTGATCTGAGACAGACCTATTCTTTCTTGTGACTATTAGTCGCTGTCCTCACTTCGCCGGACCGATTGTTGATTGCCCCTCCTATCTCTATTCCTTTGACCCGTTCTTTCCGTCTTCGCCGCGTGAGTAGTAACACGCAGGCATTTGTTTTTCGCAGGTATTAAACAGAAGGTCATCTAGTCGTCGAAACAGCCGTCCCTCGGATTAACGCTTGAATAATTCTGTACATATCTTGGATACAATTTTATTTTGGTATTTTATTTATTTAAAATATATTTCTATGTAAATTAAACCTGAGTTTTACTGAGTCTATTGTCTAAAAGAGCTACCCATGACAAATTGGCGTCCGAGCAAAAATAGATATGCCGCTCCGTCCAGCAACGACAGATACAGACTCAGTAGCAGGTGCCATGACAGGTACGGCTCGTGGTATCGCTGGAAAGGGTTAGGCACATTCGACGCTTTCTGTATCAAAAGGATCGAATACGTGTTAGTATGCATTTATGGCCCAATAAATATCGTTAATGCATCGATTACAGAGGAATATCAGAATAGGAAATAAAAAATAAACATTTTCAAAAATGGTACATAACGCAAATGTATGAACCAATAGAAGGAGCAGAAGAAAAAAAATTGAGGAATACTACGACGTACTACGGAATATCTGACACGAGATAAGAAAAAAATGTGAAAGAATATTGCTGATGGAACGCAAGGATAAGGCGAGAGGAAAACAAAAGACTTGTGTGCATAGGAAGATATGGTGAAGAGATAATAAACATAAATGTAATTAAAATGGTGTTGCTGTATCCTAACGACTTTAGTAAAATATATTGTTTCCTGTTATTTCGTAAAATTGCTAAACTGGTTGTCTCATGTATTATGTTTTAAGTACGGAGAATTTGACTTCCTTTGTATTCTGTGTCACAAATATGCACACGTGTGTACGGTTTCGTATTACGGTCTCAATTAACTTAAATTATTGCATTCTAAATCACAATACAATAGGGTGATTTATTGATGTACCCTCTTTCACCCAACGGCCAAAAGGTCTTTTCTGAAGACTACATTCTAAACAGCAAGGTACATTTGCTGTAATTGGTGGGTGGGCGTGTCTTAATTTAAAATTTGGCGGGTTTAATGTTTATTGAACTGAAAATGGGGTATTGGTAGGAAGAGGATAATATTCGTATTTTAGGATTAAGCAGACTTATTACAGTTTTATTTGAAATGTCTTTAATTTTCCTACATTGAAAATAACAAGGTACATTTGCTATGATTGGTCGTTATCGACATATGATTTGTGAGGTTATGTGTCTTATATTGGCGGTTTTATTTAACACCAAGCGCACATAAAAATTTTTTTGTTCTGTTTGGCGCTGGTTTTATTCCAACTCCAAGCTTACATAAATAATTTCAATTTAAAACTTTTTCATTTAAATTGTTTTAAGAATCTGTTCGTTAGAACACCATATTTAATTATCCAAGTCTTTGTTTTAGCAAGAAATTATGGATTCCTGTACTCCATCTACTTCAACAAGCTCTGAAATTCTCTCAGGGGCCTGCCACCTTTGCAGCAAAACATTTAAAAATGTAAAATTACGAAATCGTCATATCAAAAGAATGCATAACATAGATGTATCCAAGAAGAAAATGAATCATATAGTTTGTCCGATATGTGAGCAAGAAACTCATTGTGAAAGTCATGAGAAGTTACGAAAACATCTCAAGGACCACCACCAGGTGAGTATTGAACTAATAACTTTAGAATTTTCTAGTAAACAAGAATATGAGACATGGAAAGATATGCAGAAAATTGAGACAAGTTATGCAATGAGTAGAGTGGTTAAGGGAAATGATTATAAGATATTATACTATGAGTGTAACAGAAGTAATATCAACGGTAGGTGCAATACTTTGTTACTTGTAATAATTAAAGCTTATACTTGTCTATCTTTAGGATATAAGCCCAACAATAAAATTAGGACAGAGAAATCTGGTGGATCAATTAAAATTAAAGGAATCTGCCCTTCCAGGCTGCTCTGTACACAGAGAGATCAAGGACAAGTTTCTGTCAGTTATTGGAAAACACATGCTGGACATAAAGAAGAATTAAGAACCATGCATCTCTCAAAAGCACAAGAAAAAACGATTGTAGAGAAGTTAATGTCTGGGGTGTCACCCAGTAGAATTTTAGATGATTCAAGAAAATTGGAAACACCAAAACTAGAAAGAATTGCCCTATTAACAAGTCAAGATATCACAAATTTATCCAGAAAGTATAATATACACAAAAAACGGGATCAAAATGATAAGGTAGCAACAGCCTTAAAGGTTCAGGAATGGAACGCTAACAACAAGAATTATGCTTTCTTATTCAAGAAAGAAGGTAAACACCAAAAAATTTTTAATACCTACCACATTTATTTATAATAATTAATCTTGTGTGGCTGCTCATGTAACAATCCTTTTTATACAAGCGATAAACATTTTTAAATAATATAACTGCTAAGTTTGTAGTTACTGGCCTTTTACATATCTAATTTTATTGTGAAGGTGGTGATAGTTTATGGGTCAAATTTACTGCTTTGTTACCTTTGCCTCCCTCATGTAATAAATCTCACTTATCAAAATCAACATACAACTTTTTTTGGTTCTTTGTCTATTTAAGAATACCTCCCGATTCTGTTCTGTATGTTCGTCAAATTTTTGATTTTTAAAAATGTAATGTTTTATTTGTTCCTTATATATACTCTTCAGTCTTCCTCTTGTTTTATGTCCAGCTGACATTTATTTTTTAAGGTATTTCATCTTCCATCCTTTCCACATGTCCCTTCTACTGAAGCTGTCCTATTTGTATGAATGTTATGATATTCAGATCCTGGTATACAATTTTATTTTACTCATTTATATGTGTGGTTTAAGATTTTTTCCTTGAGTTATTCCTTGGATTAGATACCTACCCTCCATTTAGGTTATCATATTCACTTTTAACATCTATGATAAGATTGTGTTTATTGATATATTGCATTTAATTGTTTTGAGAATTTACTGTAGAAAAAAATATCTGATCTATTATTGATATTTTCTGTCAGAAATCACATTTGTACTTACCTAAAACTTTTTCTGCATATGATCTCATAAATAATGTGAGACAGTATCTTGCATGCTGTATTCAGAAGCATGATTCTGTGGTAGTTTCTGTATTCCAACTAGTCTCTCCTTTTTGTAATGGTACAGTATTCCATTTATCAGGTAATTGTTAGTTTTTCAATATGTGGTTTGCTTTCAGTATCATCAAATGATATTTTTTAGTCTGATGATGCTACTTTATTATGTTTTAGTTTATCTATTGCTGTTCAAATCTTAGCCATTGTTGGGATATTTTTTCTCTGTTATCTAATTGGTCAAATGTAATTTATATGGTTCACATCTCTGCTTTCTTCCATTTTTTCCCTATAATGTTCTGTCCATCTTTTTATTTCGTGTTGTTCTGTCAATGTAATGCTTGTAATCTCAGTACATCATGGTCCTAAGTTTAAATATTGTTTTTCATTTGCTTATTTTCATGTAGGACTTTTTTGCCACTACTCTTTTACTTAGATTTTGTAACTCTTGAAGTTGTTGTCTATCTATACTTCCCTCCTTTTTTTGTGGACTTGTTTCTCTTCCTTTCATAGCTGTTTGTCTTCTGCTTTTACTTACCTGGTCCTGTGTCACTGCTGCTTTATATGCTCTGTTTTTTTCTTTCAGTTATTTTTCTTCAAACCATTCACTTCTTTGTTTTTCCTCCATGCCTAATACTTTTTGAATGCATATTTTATGGTTTTTTTACTGGATTGCTTTTTCTCATTTATGTTTTCATAACTTGCTTTATTTTATAGTCTGTTGTTGAAGATTCTTTTGTTTTGTCTTCATAAGGTTCAGAATCTACATTTGTCCTCAGATCTATCATATCATGGGCTCAGTACTATAACTAGGTAACTTCAATTATGAGACTTTTAAATTATCTACTTTAAAATGTAATTTATATTGTAATTGACAGAGTAAGCTTAAAAAATAGAAGTAATGATTATCAAAATATTCAAAAAAAATTCAGTCTCTTAACATTTATCTCGAATTATCTCTAAACTATAAATTTTGAGTAAATTATAATTTTGGTCGTTTATTTTTATTAGGAGAACAACATGAAATACTCAAAAAAGAAGATTTTGTCTTAGGATTTATGAATTCGGTAATGGAAGATAAATTACGAAAATTCTCTAGCATAATTTGTATGGATGGAACACATGGCACTAACAAAAGAGGGATGGACTTAACAATAGTTCTCATTAAGGATGACAAAAATGCGGGTTTTCCAGTTGCATTCTTATTATCAAACAGACTGGACCAACTAGTCCAAGAAGTTTTTTTAGGTATGTATTATATGAGTACCTAGTGACAATTTATGACTGGTAAGAATAATTTTCAAAACCCTTTAGGAGCCCTCAAGAATAAGATGCAGACAGAAATTCAGGCAGACCATTTCATGAGTGATGACGATCCTAAATATTATAATGCATGGGTGAAGATAATGGGAAATCGACCAAGGAGGCTGTTATGCACCTGGCATGTTGTAAGGAGTTGGAACATTCAAGGGAAGAGGAAAATACAGGATACTAATTTGAAGAAAGAAATGAAAAATCAAATGAAGAGAATTATTACCGAAACTAATGAAGCTCGATTTATAGACTTATGCAATATATATTTACGAAAATTACAAGAAGCAAATGAGCTTGATTTTTTAAATTATCTGGCAAGGTAAATAAATATATGAAATCATACATTTTAAGTCACCCTTCAGTATATTTTTTTGTAGGTATTACTTTCAGAATAGAGAGAGGATCAAAATGTGGGCCCACTGTTATAGAAGAAATTCAGGAATCAACACCAATATGGCGATCGAATCATTCAACAACTTATTAAAAACGAACCATCTAAGAAGAAATGCAGCAGTGAGAATTGAAAAATTATTGGACACAATAGAAGATTTAGTAGATATCAAAATGTGGAAGAGAATTATAGACATGGAAAGACCAAATGCCAACAACTATCAAGACAGGATTATAGCGAAAGCGCACAAAATAGCAGAAATGATGAAAGAAAAAGTGGAAGTTAAGAAGAATGTGAAGGTGTACGGGCAATTTCAGGTAAAATCCTTTAGGGATCCTAATAAATTATATAATGTAAGTATAAGACAACTGTGTGAAAATGAGTGTAAGACATTGTTTTGTAGAGTGTGTAAAATTTGTATTCATCGATACCAGTGTGAATGTGCTGAATATGTGGTGAGAAATACCATGTGTAAGCATGTGCACTTGGTAAGAATGTATGAGGAGCGTGTGGGTACTAACTCTGTTTTAGATGATGCTGCAAGGTGTTTGGGAGAAAATTCAATTATCAAATCAAGTCATGAGGAGGAAATTAATGAATTTATCACAAAGAAGCTGGAACAGAGAAATATGATCCAGGAAAATACCATCCAACAACGTCTTCAAGACATACAACACTGGAAAAATGTATTGGACAGCTTAGTTGACTTAGATGATGAAAGTTATACACAATTAAAAGAAAAATTTATGACAGGTGTTGAAGAAGCAAAGTGTAAGGCGAAGGAAAAATTTCAGGAAGCCTCTAAGGATATTACAAAGAAGCGAAAAATGGAAAAGCAGCAATATTTTCCTTCCAATAAAAAAAAGAAACTGATTAAAAATTAAATTTGAAAAATTCTTGTAGCTCACATGTATTTTTTGTTTTTGTATCTGTATTGAATTTTTATTACAGCTTTATAGGCTTATTTACAAGAAAGTTAATTTAACATTATATGTTTACTTAGTTAGTGATAATAAAATTTCATAAAATATATGTATGCATGCTTAAGTTAGGTCTGAATTTTAAATCATGTTAAGTAATGATGTTATTTGTAGACTTTTATATTAGAGTTGTATTTTGAAATCGGGATGTACTGGGTCCTAGGCGGGGTTTAGAGGGGTTTTACCTTCGCCATTGCACCAATAAGGCCCCCCCTCAAAGAATAAATTTTAAACATAGCTATTTAGTGTTTTATTTGATTTTCAATATTTATTTCCAGTAAAAACATTTGCTTAATTTTGTTCAAAAAATTTTTCACCTCATGGTGAAATCTAACACAATTTAGTTCAACTTTCTAGAAAGAAAAGTAGATAAAAGTCAATTTGGATATATATAACGCAAGTTTTCGACAATAGCAATTTTTATTATAAAACAGCCAATGGAAAAATTTAAAGTGAAAAGGAAAGACTACATAATTTTTATTAAACTTGAGATGGCATATGCCTACAAAAAAAATTAAAACAATGATACCTACATATTTAATAAAAAAAAACAGCACTAGGATATGATACAGCTTATTCCTAAAATATCTAGTACTAATATCCAAGTTACTATCGAAGGTGTGGGATGTGCATACTGGGATAACAATAATAAAAACAGTAAAATGTTTAACTCAATTCCATCATGAGTATATACACAGCTGAATTAATAGCGATAGTGGAAGCACTAAAATATTTATCTAATATAAATCATTCAAAGTTTATAATTTATAGTGAACAAAACCGCTTTAAGTAAAATTAGTGCCATAAATCCTAAATCAAAAGTAAATTATGTTGAATTATATATAATAAATAAAATTAAAGAACTTCAGCAACAAGGCAAAACTGTTAAGTTGGCATGAATTAAAAGCCAGTGTGGAATAACTGGAATGGAGATAGTAGATGAATTGGCAAAAAACGCTGTGACACAAGGAGTATTAAATCATTATCTTTGTACGTCTAGAGATATAGAATAAGACACATTCAAAGAGCTTAACAAAGAATGGAAAGAAAGATATATTGATGAGAATATAAATACAGGAAACCATTACAGAGCAATCAGAAACCATATTACGGATAAATCTTGGTTTGCTAAAATGGAGTGTACAAAGGATATGACAAGAACTATATGCAGAATGAGATTTAACCACTGTCTTACACCATCATATATGTTTAAAATGAAGCTAGATGAAAGTCCACAACGTACTTGTAATCAGATGGGTAACCTATAACATAACATTTTGTACTGTTCTCTTATTTTATTTTCAATAAGGTTAATAATTTTTTAAATTCGCTGTATTCTTTGACTGATGTCCACCATCCCATTAATTTAAGTTATTTATTAACATTAGAAAACAATGAGTTTTTATATAGATTATTGTATAAACATGTTTTAGATATTAAACTCAATTTGTAATTTGTTAGAAAAAAAAATTAAAAAAAAATTATAAAAAATAAAAAAAAAAATGTATAAGAAACAAATAAAAAAAAGGAACTTGGACAGTCCACAGTAAAGTAGCTATTGAATTAAGTAGATAGCTGCAGAACAGTTTACTGCGGAACTCTGAGGACCTCATCACTTATTTTATATATAAATAACTAAAAGCACCTAATAGAAAAAAAAGACTATATATTATAGCTCAATACTAGTAATAGATTTAGGATAAGATTGTATAGGAAACAATGACTAATTAAAAAATGAGTACAAATTGTAAGATTGGATTGGCGAATTGATTTAGTGTCCGCAGTCATTTAAACACAAACAAACAATACCCAACTTACATTTTAATAAACATGAAATCTGCCAAATTTTAAATTAATATACATCTACCGATAAATCACAGCAAATGTACTTTGTTATTTTCAATGTAGGAAAATTAAAGACATTTCAAATAAAACTGTAATAAGTCTGCTTAATCCTAAAATACGAATATTATCCTCTTCCTACCAATACCCCATTTTCAGTTCAATAAACATTAAACCCGCCAAATTTTAAATTAAGACACGCCCACCCACCAATTACAGCAAATGTACCTTGCTGTTTAGAATGTAGTCTCTTTTCTGACCTGCAATCTCCACACTTCATCCCAAGACAGCGAACGAAACACACCAAGTTTGTTGGCTCTCGTGCCATAGAGCCACGTCGGCGGGCGTCCCGACGTACCAACGAGATCTCCTTGACTAAGAATCCATCAATATTTCAAAGGGTAAGTCGATATTCTTTGTACAAACATCAATAATGAGTAAGACCAGTTAATTTCGTAATTTACTGACAGTTGTGTTTGCTATTTTTCGCTAACTGATTTACAAACAAAATATTTCATTTTTTCGTTATTATTATTTATCGAATATCATTTAACCAGCGACCTCATTAAGTTTTATACAAAACAAGAGTAAAAGTAGGAAAAGTCAAGATCATAGAAAATGATCAGGTCGATAGGCAAAGAAAAAAATAAATGATTGCTGGAAATTATAGAAGCATTGTTCTGAAGCTATTTTCTTGTGTTCTGAAGCTTATACTAATAAAGTACAAAGTACTGAAATAGTTAAATTAATCAATATTAATTTTTTTTTAACCAAAAATTCTGAAAATTTTGAAATACTCGATAATTTTGTCCATGAGAATATAACATACATTCGTTTCTCTAACTATTAACCATTCTTTTCAATTGGCTTACTTCTAAAAGTATAATTCAAGAAATTTGATGGTTTTCCACCCAATGAAAAAGAAAAAGTTCTATTTTCATTTAAGACGCACAGAAAAAAGAACAGGATTAGCGGCAAAACCGGATGTGGCGTAATTGCTAGCGCGTACCACCGCGAGAATTGCCAGCAACCTCATTTGCATCTATATGGGTTCAAGCGAGAGTTTTCTCTGGCGCAAACACAGGTGGAAATATTTCACGAGCTTATCACAATGATATTCATTAGAATAATTCGCATTGCCGTGAATTGAGACGGTATTCATATTTTTTATTCTTTCTGACTGAAAAATAATTGGGAGGAATCATCCGGTTTATTGTTTTATTTGAACTGGTAAAAATTACTGTTATAGAAAATTTTAAATTATGTTGAAGTGTTTCTTCGTAATGTGTACCCAAAGGGTGTATTTTTTCAATTGTTTGTCAATATGTTCACAGTTGTCCACAATATTCAAATTTTCTAGATATTATTAATTCTTTTATTTTCTAAATGCTACTATTTATTTCTTCTAAAACTAGTAGTACGATTTATTTTAGGAATGCTTCGTTGGTTGAGTAATTTAGATCGGAAACACTTCTGCAAAATTGGAAGTCATTATCCGATTTCAACCTTTTTTTATATATCAAGGTATACTACGATATATATTCTCAATCAGAAATATACAGTCATGGAAAGAAATATCGAATATTTTTAAATTTTCAAATTTTTTTTTGTAGACACTATTATTTCAAAATAATTTTAGATTACTGATGATACTCATATAGTAGACTGATGTACTTAACTGATTTGAAATAATTTGACGTTAATTTTGACTTTTATTCAGCATTTAGTGACATTCGTACATTTTATCATAAATAACCTTCTTTGCGTAAAGAAAATCATAGTAATTCGGTTATTTTCAGTTTAATTTATTAAGTTTAATTATATTATTTGCCATATATATTATTATTATATTATTTAAGTTAAAAACAAGTATGCCACCAATTTGACACTGCGATGAAGCTCAGATAAGCACAGATTGTAATTTTGTACGAGGAAGGATATGCACAAAAAGATATCGCACGACGTCTCAGGAGAAGTCAATCTACAGTTTCGAATACTTGAAAAAGGTACCGCGAAACAGGAAATTTTGTACGAAGGCCTGGTCAAGGACGTTCAATTTGCACAACCACAATTGATGGCCGTTTTTTGGTTCTTAATTCTACACGTAATCGTTCATTGACATCGATGCACCTCAGAAATGAGCTATTAAATGTTGGACAAGTTAATGTGAGTTCAGAAACAGTTAGACGAAGATTAAAAGAAGCAAACTTAAAGCCCAGACGCCCCGCCAAAGTTCCACGTTTTCTCCAAAATCATACAGCACGTCTTTTAGGATTTGCAAGAACACATATTCAGTGGAATATCGACAACTGGAAAAATGTTCTTTTAACTGGTAAGACCAGAATCCTATTATGGAAGCCAGATGGTCAAAAATACGTCTACAGAAGAGTTGGAGAACGATCCGCCAGCTGCAATTTTGCCCAGACCGTTAGTTTTGGAGATGGTGGCATAATTCTTTGGGAAGGTATTTGTTGGGAGGTACGCATCGCACTTGTGGAAGTGATTGGACGGATGACTGGTGACTCTTACGTTTAAAACATCCAGTAATATCATGTTTTGCTATATGTTGGTTACATTAAATATGAAAGATTCATGTTAATGCACGATAATGCTCATCACATGCCGCTGTCATAGTGAGTAATTATCATGATGAGGTCCAAATTCGAAGATTGGATTGGCCACCGTTTAACCCGGATTTAAATCCAATAGAGCAGATGTGGGATCACCTTAAACCTTGCATACAACAAACAAATCCCGTTCCAAATACGATAGAGCAACTATGGGTTGCTGCACAGGATGAATGGAATGAAATTTCCCAAGGATATGTCCAAAATTTACTTGCAAGCATGCCGGGAAGCATGCAAGCAGTAATAAGAGCTAGAAGGGGGAATACTCGTTACTGATTATGCACTTCTTTTAGTTAAAAAGACTTGTTTAAGCAATTTAAATTCGCATTTAAGTTTAGAGTAAAATAAGCTTATTTACCTAATATTAAGCATTTATTTTTTTCACAATTTTCTTTGCATAAAAACTTAAAATTGTTCAATAAAGATTGTTAAAATAAACTCTATTTCACAATAAACTACTTAATTGACCAGAATTTATTTTGAAAAAAACAAAAATTAGAAAATTTAAAAATATTCGATATTCTTGTCCAGGAGTGTATAAATTTTACCAGTTATCAAAAAAAAAATACAACACCAATATTTGTTATACACTATAATATATATATATATATATATATATATATATATATATATATATATATATATATATATATATATATATATATATATATATATATATATATATATATCCATCTGATTGAAGATCGATGGAACATAATGATTAAAAATAAATCTCATGGTATCTGGACACCTCCATTAGATATCAACCAATATCAGGCACATATCAATAATAAGCTACTACTGCATGAAACCTCCGAGAATCACGTTAACGACTTAAAAAATTGCATCATAGACGCCTTACAATAAAGTCACCGAGTGCACTGTCCTAAAAGAAAATCAGAGAGTAAAATCAGAGAGTCCATATATTGAAACGCTGCTGGATCGAAGAAGACAAATGAGAAGCGATAAGAATGCAGACAGCCACACTCTAAGAGAAATGAATAAAACTGTTTCGAAGGCAATCAGGAGAGATTTAAGGAAATGTAAAACCGATAATATTAAACGCACTATAGACAAAAATAACAGCCTAAAAGTTCTACGTAGAGTGCTAACGAATGGGAAATGCGAAATTCATAAATTAAGAAAGAAGCAAAATGAAATAATATCACGTAGAGACGAGTTAATAAAGGTCGTCGAAGAGTTTTACGAGAAATTATATGGAAGTAGACGAGAAGATCAAACAGGAATACAAACAGCCATTTCAAAGAATGCCAGAGAGATAAAGGTATATGAGTAGAAAGCCCCAGGAGATGATGCAATTGTAATAGAAGATATCGTAAAAAATGGAGTAGATATGCTATTAAATAAATTAAGGAAACTGTTTAATCTATGTTTGCAGCAAAGAGAGGTGCCCAAAGAATGGAACAATGCTATAACCATCCTTTTGCATAAAAAAGAAGATAGAACGGACCTAGAAAATGATAGACCTATTAGCCTGTTGAACCACATATACAAGCTCTTCACTAGGTTAGTGACATCAAGATTGGAGAAACAATTAGATTTCTAATTCACCTCCATACAGTAAAGACACTCATTGAAAAATCTATAGAATACAACAAACCTCTTGTCCTCACTTTTATAGATTTTCATAAAGCGTTCAACACGATCGAAATAGACGGTCTTATAAAAGCAATGAATGACCGCAGGATTGACCATATATAGGTATAGTGAACTTATTTACAATATTTACAAAAATGCCACTATGACTGTTAAGATAGACGATAAAACCCGACCAATAAAAATAAAACGTGGGGTAAGGCAAGGAGATACATTGTCATCGAAATTATTCATAACGGCTTTAGAGTATGCCTTTATTTAAGATGGTCAATAGGGACCACAGAGGAGTAAAAATAGACGGCGAAAAGCTTAACCATCTCCGTTTCGCAGATGACATTGTCCTTATCACAGATAATTTAATAGAAGCCACAGATATGTTAAATGAATTGGACTTTGCATGTTCGAAGGTGGGCCTCAGAATGAATTTGACCAAAACTAAGTTTATGACAAATATGGTCCCCAATAACCATTTAACTATTCCATACAAACTAGTACAACTGTTGCAGAAATATACGTATTTGGGTTATAAAATAAGAATCAGCAGGGATAACCAAACATGCAAAATCCAAAGACTAATTACTTTAGCTAGGGTAGCCTTTGGAAAACTGCGAGAACCACTTAGGGCCAACATACCAATTAGCCTCAAAAGAAAAGTATTTGACCAATGCGTATTACCGGTCATGACATAAGGGGCGGAAACTATGACTCCAACCAAGACTACGGCTTCGAAACTAAAAGTGGCACAGATACGAATGGAACAGTCTATGCTGGAAGTGACGTTGCGGGACCGAATAAGAAACGAAGATCTGCGAAGGACAAGTATTGCGGATGAACTGAAATGGAACTGGGCAGGCCAAGTAGCGACAATGCACGACTAACGATGGACGAGCAAAATTACAAATTGGAGGCCAAGAACAAAGTACCTCGCTTTTAAAGATGTCTATTCGATTTACAGATTTTTGAGTCAACACCCAAGTTTCACATCCATAGCTCACTATCAGTCGGATTATCGTCTTGTAGATTCATATTTTTTTTATACGTCTCGTGATTTAAATATCGGCTTCATAGCAAACTATGCCGTATTGGCTAGGATGATTTTTCTACTAAGCTCTGCATCGTCAATGTTGTCCTTTGTGATGTTGGATCCTAAATAGATAAATCTATCTACTGTTTCTACAAGTCAATAGATCCTTTCCCTGTTCAATTAGTTAAATCAGAGTTAGCAGCACTGTTGGCGAAATGTACGTACAGCAGACGAATTTTTTGATGCAACGAGACAAACAGCTATGCGACACAACTTGTTGCAGCCGAGGACGCTACACCAAACCCCCCGTTTGCATGCTTGGAGTCCCGTCCATAAAGTCTAAAGTTAGACAATTTCTCGGATTAGTGCATTGGGTGGGATTAGTAACAAAGATGAGCTATTCATCTCATCAATGTCGAGAAATCCATTTGAATTTTTATTACGCGTGGTTAATTTTGTTGGTATTACAAATGTAGAAAAAGTGACAAATTGTATCAAATAACGCCCCTGCTGAATATTTTAAAACCAAATTTTCAGTAGTTGTATGTCCCTAAGGAATTGATTGTATAGACAAAACTCTCGTTCCATTTACGGGGAGACTAGGGTTTCTTCAGTATATTAAAACAAAAAGGCTCAAATATAAGATAACGTTATTAATTAACGTTATTATTAACCTTTGTTCTGCGTTTGTATATACATATAACATCAAAATATTTGCAGGCAAAGAAGACACTTGCAATTATTCATTGGAAAGATAAGAGGAACATCCTTATACTTTTTACAAACAAGAAAACATAATGAGGGAAGTGGCTTGCAATCAGCAAACAGAACTGAAACCTAAAATTGTACTGGACTACAATAAAGGCAACGTAGCCGTAGATTTATTAGATCAATTAGGTACCTATTCAAATCCACTAAGGATAAAGTGGTTCCGAAAAGTGGGATTCGAACTTATCCTAACTACATCTTTAGTACATGCCTACATTTTATATAAACCGGTAACAGAAAACACAATATCCATACCAGATTTTAAAACAGATGCTTTCAAGCACCTAATAAGAGCAGAGGAAGCTAAAAGCTGTGCCAGTAAGACACCAACATGTACAGCAAACCACATTAATAGAGTGAAGAAAGAGGGAATAAGCATAGGAAACAAAAATGTGCAGGAACTGCTACAAAAAAATTCTGAAACAGACGGTCGAAAATATGCCATGAACAAAACCGAAAACTATGAAAATGAGCCATTTTTTTTACAAAGACTGTTAAAGTTCACACATAATAAAAGGAGAAAGACAGTTAAGATTTGATTTCACGTATAGTGCGTCTGTATATCCGCTTATACGTATTTCACCCTAATAGGGATCATCAGAGACGGATATTCACAGACGCTCTGAACGTGAGAGTATACCGAAATAAAAGGAAAAAGACAGTGTCGACGACAACCCATTTTGTATTTGAACGGTCCGCCACTGCAGCCCAGCCAGCCAGCTAGTCGGTACAGACGACAGATGACAGAATGACATTCCATCACCAGCCGTTGAGAAGCATAGAACTATTTGTTATTGTTTTCATATTTTTGTGCAAATTCATAAATAAATGCAGTATTTTAGACTATTAATTAATTTCAATGAATACAGTCCACTACAACAATAAACATTGGTCCATTCGACCCGATATTTGTGATAAAATCAGTGCTAAAAGTGATTCACAGTTAACGGTCAAGTGAAAGAACACGTGGGATTGCCGAACAATATACAGCCAAAAATACCGGTGAGTTCCCATCTGATTCCTATACCTATTTATATTGTTTTTGTTTGTGTAAGTTGCATAAAACTATTTACAATCTATATATCTATTTAAATTCAATTCGAATCTATTTGATTAATAAACAATGTCGGACGAACACTTAAAAAGATTAATTAGAAAACGTGCTGGTCATAAGGCTTCATTTACAATTTTCTCCAAATTTCTAGAGTCTATTAAATGCAAATTAGAATTACATGATGTTGAAAAAATCGAACTAAGCGACAGAATAAATAAACTAGAAAATACATTTTTAGAAATTAAAATTATCCAATCAGAAATAGAAGAATTGGCAGACGATCCCGAACCACACTTTGTGATAACTCTTTAAACCCATTTATTGACCAGGATGGTTTAATACGTGTTGGTGGTCGCTTGGTTAACTCGGATTTTCTATATGACAAAAAACATCCCATTGTCTTGGATTCAAAACATCATTTCACGATATTATTTTTCCGTCATGAACACCTGCGTCTATATCATGCAGGCCCTCAGCTGCTTCTATCTACTATTCGGGAGACATATTGGCCTATATCAGGCAGAAACCTATCTAGGTTGACTGTTAAACAATGTACTACTTGTTTACGATTTAATCCTAAACCTATACAACCAATCATGGGTGATTTACCACGTGACCGATTACTGTACACATTTCCCTTTGCCATCACTGGTATTGACTACGCCGGTCCGTTTTTGTATAAAAATAAGGGCAGAGGTGCCAAATTAAATAAATGCTATATTTCATTATTCATATGTTTTGCTACAAAGGCGATTCATCTTGAGCTCGTAACCGATTTGAGCACTCAAATATTCATGCTTGCCTTGCGCCGCTTTATCGCTCGTAGAGGAAAGCCAGCCAAATTGTACTCAGATAATGGTAGAAACTTCGTAGGTGCCATGTCTGAACTTAAAAGATTTTTAAAAATTAACAATGCACACATACAAGATTCATGTACACATGAGGGTATTGAATGGCATTTAATTCCGCCATATTCTCCACATTTCGGGGGACTCTGGGAATCCGGAGTAAAATCTTGTAAATTTCACTTAAAACGTTCACTTAAAAATACAAATCTTACATTTGAGGAGTTTGCAACAATACTATCACAAATAGAAGCAGTACTCAACTTCAGACCTTTGTGTCCTATTAGTCCTGATCCTAATGATTTAACACCACTCTGTCCCGCTCATTTCCTCATCGGTAGAATGCCAACGCTAGCTCCAGAACCAGATCTACTCCAAGAGATTCCACAACGACTCAATAGATTTCAACGCATCCAACAAATTTTCCAAAGTTTCTGGAAGAGATGGTCTTCCGAATACGTCGTCGAGCTACAGAGACGTTCTAAGTGGCAAATATCCAAGGGAGAATTAGTAGAAGGAACTTTAGTCCTTATCAAAGATGACTGTCTGCCACCAGCAAAGTGGAAACTAGGCAGAATAACTCACATACATGACGGATCGCAGAATACCGCTAGAGTTGCAAAAATAAAGACTCAAGAAGGTATCATCACGAGGTCATTCTCCAAAATATGTCCTCTCCTTCCATTAAATTGAAAGATTCAGGATCTTTCAAGGCCGGGAGTATGTCGACGACAACCCATTTTGTATTTGAACGGTCCGCCACTGCAGCCCAGCCAGCCAGCTAGTCGGTACAGACGACAGATGACAGAATGACATTCCATCACCAGCCGTTGAGAAGCATAGAACTATTTGTTATTGTTTTCATATTTTTGTGCAAATTCATAAATAAATGCAGTATTTTAGACTATTAATTAATTTCAATGAATACAGTCCACTACAACAATAAACAGACAGGAAAGATTTATTTTCACGGTCTTTTGCTTTTATTCCGGTATACTCTTTAGTCTTTATGAGTACTAGAAACCAATTCGCTAAAGATTTTTGCTTAGATAAGGAGATATGTTGTGGAATGCAATTTTAGATTCCCCATGTCTCTAATAACATCTTTATCAACGTCTGTTTTGCCTTGCAATTCTTAGAAGGCTAGAAGGCACAGATTAAAGCATAAATCTGAATTTGGTTTCGAAAAATTAGTTTACGGATTTATTATCAGATGTCGCTATTTGCGTCCATACGAAGCCATGTTGTTTCCCAAGGCAGGAAAGATTTATTTTCACGTTCAGAGCGTCTGTGAATATCCGTCTCTTATGATCCCTATTAGGGTAACATACGTATAAGGCGATATACAGACGCACTATACATGAAATCAAATCTTAACTGTCTTTTTCCTTTTATTCCGGTATACTCTTTATAAGTCCTAGAAACCAATTCGCTAATGATTTTTGCTTAATTGAGGAGATATGTTGTGGAATGCAATTGTAGATTCCCCATGCCTCTAATAAAATTTTTTTAACGTCTGTTTTGCCTTGCAATTCTTAGAAGGCACAGATTAAAGCATAAATCTGAATTTGGTTTCGAAAAATTAGTTTACGGATTTATTCACACATAATGTTGTATTACCTAATTTTTATCACTTCCTATAAATTAACTGGGACCGCAAGCTAACATTTTCCAATAATAAATGAACTATTCTTACAGTTTACTCTGTCTAGGCCACGTTGGCCCTTTAATGTGAGATATTGCACACAAATATGAACCAGCAGCCTAACAAGAATTTAAAAAGGTTTTGGCCCCATGGGACCAACTCGGTAGATAAATGCAATACTACTATTGCCCCGTGGGACCAACGTGACAAGGAAGTTATTCTAATGAAGCTGTACAAATTTATTTAGATTTGAACGCAGTTAACAGTTACCTATATAAATGTAATGTAGCTAGTATGTCGTAAAATTTTATGTATCATTACTTACCAATTCTTCCATTAAAGAGGTAGACTTCTTTGCATCTTCCACGTTTGTCTCCTTTAGGTTGCAAACGAAAATGTTGCTGTCTTCTTCATAAATAATTCCAGTTTCAGATACAGTGGTTAAAAATTTTCCAAATGATAACAGTTTCACTACCCTAATAACAGCCTCTTCCTTCAGACTTAAGCCTTTTTTCTCTACGAACGTCCAGTCTAATATGTCCTGAGAACCTTTCAGTATTTCCATACCTACAAACAATTAAAAATTAAAAAAAATATACTTACAATGTGTCCTAAAAGTAATGAATAAAACTCATAATTTTGTTCCTGATAGAGTATGGAAAAAACACAAAAACAAGTCGATTTTTATTTTCAAATTATAATTTTGTTGTTACACATCTAATTTTTTTCTATTATATTTGTCAAAGTTATGGCGTTATCAGCTTTTTACTAGAACACCCTATATTTAATTAAAGAAACGAAAAGTCCTTTCAGAAACAAATCCAACGGTATAGGATAGTTTAGTTATCCTTCTATAATTACTTTATGACATATTCAAAGAAATCTTTTATAATATACTAAGAGAAAAATGACAACAAATCAACGAAAAATGATAATATAGGAAAGACAGTTTCTTAAATCAAATGTTCAAAATAACTATCTGGCAGTAACCAATTCGATGTTCGAATCCATCAGTGACATTTTGAATGATAGTAGGAGTGATGTTTAAAATGTCTTCTCTAATGAGTTGTTTCAGCACTTCGATGAAACTCTCGTTCAATAAACTCTCGTCTACATATCCATAGATTTGGAAATATTTCTTGATCATTCTGCATTCATTGCTATAAAATGAGGCGGGGACCGTCTTCCTTACCTTGGTCTTCATTTGGAAGCATGGCTGCTAAGGCTGGGATAGGACGAAACGTAAAAAGTCTAAGTAAATATCTTCATTCAGATTGCGATCGAAAAAATATGGGCCAACTATCCGATGTCCAACAATCTCAGCCCAAACATATACTTTTTGTGACACTTCTATATGACCTTCTTGAAACCAATGTGGATTTTCCGTACTCCAGAAGCGTGTATTTTGTTTATTAACGGTTGTAATGTTGTGGAGTAAATGATTTTACGGTAGATAGCTCAAAATAGGTACGTACACTTAACGTAACTTCAAAACGACTAAACGTATTCTCAAAGGTAAATATGCTGATAAACTACCTACACAATGTAAGTACACAAAAAAGTTCAACCCCAATATAAAAGCTTACAATGTACGAGGCGTGTTTTTTAAGTAAGTACCGTTTTGGAATTAAAAAAAGACGTGCAAAGATATGACAATAATTTTATTTTTACATGAAAGCCTGTACCTTAATCTACTTTTCTACATAATTTCCGTGAATATTGAGGCACTTGTCATAACGTGGCACCAGTTTTTGAATACCCTCCTGATAAAATTCTGCCGCCTGACTTGTTAACCACTGCATCACAAATGTTTTGACTTCGTTATCGTCTTGAAGACGCTGACCGCCCAGGTGTTTCTTCAAGTGCTGGAACAAATGGTAGTCGCTGGGCGCCAGATCAGGGCTGTATGGAGGATGATCTAGAGTTTCCCATTTAAATGATTTGATGAGATCTTTGGTCTGATTAGCCACATGTGGACGGGCATTGTCATGCAGCAAAACGATACCCTTACTCAACTTGCCACGTCTTTTGTTCTGGATTGCACGACGCAGATTTTTCAATGTCTCACAATAAGACGCTGCATTGATTGTCTCATTACGAGGCAGAAACTCCACTAGCAATACTCCTTTTCTGTCCCAAAAAACTGTGCAGATGATTTTCCGGGCAGAAATTGTTTGCTTAAACTTCACTCTTTTGTCGTCACCAGTAACAATTTGGTCTAAAAAATCTTCACCTTCACTGTGGTACCGCCCAAGGAAAGTCAATGCACTGCCTAAACGTTGGGTTTTGTGCAAATCCGTCAACATTTTTGGAACCCAACGTGAACACAATTTCCGGTAATTCAAGTTCTCGGTAACAATGCGATACAAAACACTACGAGAATACTGAGGAAAGCAGTCGGACAATGATGAAATTGTAAAGCGTCTGTTTTCTCTCACCTTTTAGTCCACTTTCTACACCAAATTTTCATTAACGACCGAAGGACGCCCACTCCGTTCTTCATCATGCACATTTGTGCGGCCATCTTTAAATGCTCTCACCCATTTCCTTACCATTCCATCACTCATAATGTTTTGTCCGTAAACTTCAACGATCTCACGATGAATATCGATCTGTTTTACGCCTTTAGCACTAAGAAATCGTATAACAGCCCGTACTTCACAATCAGCGTGACTCACGATTGTTGGAGGCCTCTTAAACACTGGAGTAAACAAGTATACAATGAAGAATCAGACTGTAATGGCGTCAGTGCGTAGACAAGAGATGTAGGTAAACAGCGCTCATGCGCGGAACGCCGACCGTAGCGCTGCGGCGGCGGAATCGCAAAACGGTACTTACTTAAAAAAACATGCCTCGTAAAACAACAATTCGTCAAAAAACAAACAACTTGTTCTTTTTGCCCGAGGTGCTTACATACATATAATATTCGCATTATGAAATTATTGTTATAGTATTTTGCAAATAATCTAGTTTGGTAAATAATAGGTAAATAACCTCATAAATAAATTAAAATATAGATTGAACAGAAACTGTTTTTTTCCTATTGATAGAAAAAGTTCGTAATAATTTCGACAAAATATTCGTCCTTGTCGATACGTAGTGTATGAGTTTTCATATAAACTAAGCTGTTTCGTGATGTGCCTACATATTGTCTTCTCAGGCGAAAAATATAGCTGGTGCGGGGTCAAGTGGTGTAAAAGGTTGAACTTTGTTAGGTTTACTAGTACAGTTTCCTATTGTGGATTATGTTACTGAGTTTTCTTAACTATAGTTTATTTTTATGAACGAGAGTAATTAGCATAATTTTAACTGGTAGCTCCGACCACTCCATGGGCGTGCTCAAGATTAATTGAAAAATTACTTTGAATAATTGTAAAAAATAAATGAATTATTTCAGTGTGTATGTAAACAAAAGTGACCTCTTTTATCACACACTATATTAGAACTGACTGGCCTACATTAAAAAGGGTTTTAAAAAATTCACATTTTTTTAAATTTTTAAAAATTACAAAAGAGAAAAAGAGTTTTTAAAACCGTCTAAGGTATGTTAAATAGATGAATAAAAATATTAATATAAAACTTACAGCTACTTGTTACAAATCCAAATCAGATTCAGAAGATGAACTTTCAGAACCAAGATTTATAATAACTGGCTCGATCATTTTATCAGTAATATTGTCCAGCTTCCACATTTTTTCCTCTTCTTTAATAGTGTGATTTACTGCCTTTTCCCAGTTTTCAGGTTTTACATTATTTACGGCCTCCAAAAACAACTGTTTAACATCATGAATTTTAAAAGTGGTATTTTTTCTTGAAACTTCACTCTTTATCTGTGCCGATACCAGTTCAATCGGGTTTAATTCACAATGATATGGTGGGGATCTAAGTACTGTCATTCCACGATTTTTGGCAATTTCATCAATTTCGTATTTTTTAAATTTTTCTTTATGAAGGGCACACAACGAATAAAGTTCCTTTCTTATAGATCCGGGATGGTACGTAATATTTTTTGAACTCAGCCAATTCTGCAAGTCTTTTTTTAACCACTTGGTTGTGGGCAGTCCTTCTATAAGTCTGGAGTGATAACTTGCATTATCCATTACTATTACACAGTTCTTAGGAAGAAGATCTATCATTTGTTCGAACCATTCTTGAAAGACATCAGCGTTCATGTCTTCATGGTAGTCACCGGTACGAGTTGATTCAAAAGTTAATAAACCACCTTCAACAAAACTGTCTGAACTGCCAATGTGTACTATTATCAGCCTGCGTCCCTTTCCTGATGGTGGGTTTAAACCAGTAGATAAGTTATTTACAAAAGCGTGCCTTTGACTTGTAATAGTTTCATCCTGCCAAAATTTATTTGGTGTATGACCCTCGTTGATCCATGTTTCATCAAGATAAAATATTTTTCTTTTTTGGTTTCTCATTTCCTTTATGGTTCTTAGAAAATGTCTTCTCCATATGACAATATCGCTTCTTTCTAATAAAATAGACTTTCTGGGATTCTTTTTCCAGCGGAAGCCTATTTCTTTTAAAAGTTTCCATAACGTACTTCGACTCATTTCTGGGTAATCCTTATCATCTCGAACTAAGACAAGAACTTTATCCAATGTTGGAAATTCTTGTCTAAAGAAGAATTCATGCACTTTCCGTCGAAGTCCTTCTTTAAAATGATATTCTATTTGAAATTTTGGTTTCCCTGGAGCATTACGTGGCATTTGAAAACTACCACATTTCTCTTCTTTAATAACTCTGTACATCGTAGATTTCCCAACACCAAGTGTACTGCTAAATAACTCAACGGTCTCATCAACACTTTCACATAAACGTTTGTCTGTAAATGATTTAAAACAATTAAATATTAATGTTTTGACGTGACAACGTCTTAAATTAGGTTGTGGCTCGGAGTCACTCATGAAAAAGTGTAACGCCCGCTCACGTCTGTTACGATGAGTCACCGAACGAGAGAGAGGCCCGCCGGACCGGCGAATGCCTTGCGTCTCTCTCCCACTCAAACATGATCGGTCCGCTGCGCGCGCAGCACTAGAGAATTAGGCGTGTTGAATCGGTGCGTGCTTGTGTCTCTGGGAAAAGACGTTGTCACGTAAAATCTTCGCCCGTAAAACCGACTTTACAGGCAACCGATTTTTTTTTTCATTAACTGTTAGAGGACCAATTTTTCGGCGTTTACACGGCACTTCCAAATTTTCCATAACACTAGTATACACAATAAACTGCACCTTGCAACTGAAGTACCTACTTTTAGTGAACTGTTAAGAATTTTGAATACGCCACTTGGACCTTCCTATATAAAAAATGGAAAAACCCACTATCACATTTTCTGTGGAATAAGTTTAGAAGGTAATTATCTAGTCAATTACTGTCGTAGATTCCTGGAATTAAAGAATTAAATGTTTGATTGTTGAAACCCTTACTTCGTGGAATGCACTCATTTCAGATAAAATAAAACGTTTTATTTTATCTAAAGAATTAAACTTTATTTTGCAAATAGGCAAAGAATTAAACTTTATTTTGCAAATAGATAAAATAAAACGTTTTATTTTATCTAAAGAATTAAACTTTATTTTGCAAATAGGTAGGTACTTATTAAACTTTTATTGGTTATATATAACCAATAAAATAAACATCTTACATTTCTTGCAAATTCATTAGTACCTGTTAACCTCCATCACTCCGACACTGGCAACCTTATTTAGGGATTAGTAACCCTCACAACTATTGTATTCTATTCTGCTCCAACCTTTATACCTGGTGGTCATACTCAATTTAAAATTGTTTTCCTATATACTTCTGTAAACTTGTTGACAAATATCTGTTTTTCATTGAGTCACCCGTATCAACAGTTTAGGGATTTGCATACATAATTTATTGTTTTATTACTCTCTCATACATAAAAATACACTATAATGATTTCCTACCCACAAACAAATCAAGAACAAGAAATAGAAGCACAAAGAAGCCTCAGCAACATCTCAGCAAAGAAGCCTCAGCATCTATTATTATCTTCATTCGAGAAAAGACAACATGCAGACATCTAATGAAACAGCTTAGTTTTTACACAAAGCTCAAGCATATCGGATCGATAATGATGAATGAGACTTCGCCGAAACGTTTAACAAACTGGATTAGAAGGCACTCACTCAAAGTGGAAGAATATAATGATATGGAGAAGATACCTTATATAATAAAGTGGATGTTCATACCTATTAAGACAGAAAGATGTAGGATCATTACCTTTAAGCACAGTATCCTCAGACAATGGAATCTTAATTCCCTTGCTAATAACCTCCGATAACTTCAGACGAACTCCAATCATCTTCGGACTAGCCAAATTTATATTGACCAAATTTAACAAATAAGTTATCTGCCTTAAAAGACTGGCGGAATTCGATCCGCATGATTTGAGGACGTCCAGGTCGCTGAGAAGCCAATCGCTGAGTGTTTTGATGCTTTGTAAAGTTGCTTCTTCGGTGACGATCTCCAGGATGTCGTTGACGTCCATAAACTGGACGCTTCTGATCAAATCTTCTTTAGTTTTCTCGTGATTTAGCGGGTTAGTTTTTATACCGTTGGGGAGGCCGTTAGGAATGGAATCCTTCGGAGTGCCACAGTTTGATTCGTCGGATACCTAAAATGATATAAGATATTATTATTAATGTTGCTTATTATCGAGAATAATTGAAACTATTGCAAATTCATGGAACAAACCCAACAATCCTTAGTACTCAAAGACATTTTTAAAAAGCTAGACTGAAACTTCGGTCTTAACATAAATATACAATACATCAACCACTTGTCACAAGCTGACGACATTAAACTTATATCCAGCAAAAAAAAAGGAATTAAAGATAAAATGTGATAAAACTAAAACCATGACAAAGCAAAAAGAAGACCTTAAAATCACAGTAGTACGAACAGATATACAACAAAAAACTCAATACATATACCAGGGGCAAATCAGAAAAGTGAGCAAAGAAACTCAATCTAAATAGTTAAAAAGAAGTATAAGTCTGGCTTGGGCAGCATTTGGTAAAATCTCATATACTAAAGAACAAGAAATACCAGTATCTAAAAACAAGGATTCTAAGTGAAAACACAACGGTATATGGAAAGGCAAATGTTGAATAATAAACTGTTTAAAAAAGAAATTGGATTCGTAATAAAACCAACGTAAAAGAAGTACTCAAATGGAACAAAATAATTATACATTGGAGACCATGGAACTGGTCAGATGACATACTGCAAAAGTTGGACAGGGATATAAAAAATCCAAGATAAAGAATGATAAACACGATGGACATGAACCACAGACTAAACAGGCATGGATGCAAGTAATTAGGGAAATCTACTACCAACAGCCATACCTAGCCAACAAACACATTATAGGTATTATAGAAGACGTATAAGACGTAAAAGCCGCACAAAACCGAACAAACACATCCTCCCTTAACCAATCCAATGCATTCCTCGATAACACAGTAAAACAAAACAAAGTAGAAGAACAAAGACAACACACACAAATACTACATTACACTAATCCCTCAAAAATTTTTCTCTTCAAACAGTCTCTCTTTGAAAGAGAACAATCTCTTCCAAAACTTCGACTAACTAAAAGATTCCCCAGGCCAAAAGGCAGCTTCCATACGAACTACCCACCTTCTAGACCTCAAAAATCTCACGGAAAAACTTCGTTAAGTCACTGGAGATATAGCTATCTCCATAAACCTTGTGCGCAAAAACAAGTGTCACACCCCTACAATTCTTATCCCGCTCCCACACATCAACAACATTTCCACACTTAGTCATTGCCGGCATTGACAAAAATCTATCAGATAGACATCGAGAATAATCTATCCGAAAACAACTTTCCATTCTTCAAAATAGTTCGTATAACTGCCCGTTCTACTAACCATCCCCTCTCCTTCATCAGAGTTTTCACAAATTCTGAAAACAAGTTCGGTGATTTACTCCTGAATGGTATCAGGATCAAAGACGAGAAGGCGAACGATTGAATTGCGATATTTAAAGATCTAACAATTCCGTTCCAAATCGACCAAAATACTGTTCAAGATATTGCAAAAAGCGGACGTCTCAGCAGCGAATGCCCTGGAAAGTCGATTTTTTGTCCGTTTTGCGGCCAACATAGGTCCACTGCATGCCCTACGACAAATGTCTTTAAATCTCCCAACTATAACCGAAACCACCCTGCATTTTCACCAAGATGCCCTCACAGATAGGCCACAACCACAAACACAAGACAGCCACAACCCGTAAACAAGCCCCATTTTACGACCTTTCCTCGGAAATGAAATCCCTCATCCATTTCACGTTAATGATCCTTTTAAATGTCTTTCCTGAAAAGAGGAACGATACTGTCCGATACCTCAACCAATTTATTATATGAGTATGCCATATCAACATCTTCCTACAATAATACCACAAACCAAACCTTCACACAAGTACCTACATAAAACTACACAACTCACTCAAAACATACCATATAAACTCCATTCGCTTAGCTCGGGCATATTTTGACAGATTCATTGTCGGAAACCTACAACACAACAATTCCTACTTCTCAGTATTAATAGCTCAAGTATCCTACTATTGCATACTACTTTGTTTAAAAAAAGAAGAATTATTCTAAATAGTGAAAGTGTATACTAAACACATCAAATTTTGGGTAGTATATTTAAAAAATATATTTTAGTTGTTATAATTTAAGATAAATATTTATTATATGGTGTAGATAAATAAATATTTATTGTCGGTAATTCGCAAAGTTCTATTTTATGTACTATTTAGTTAGTTTATTATTAATATTGGCTATGAGTACGTGTACTTGGTTGTATAGTAATTTCCAGCCACTTTTAGTCTGTCAAAAAGTAACTGACTTCGCAAAAAAATAATTACTAAATTCACTAGACAGTTCGGACTGGGAATAGCGAACCGAGTTTACATACTTTACCTACCCTTTCGTTATAACACTCATTCAAATCCATACTTACACAAAGCTCATCAAAAACAACATTACTAAACATTATACATATACAAATAACAAGTACACCAATAACACACAAGCACACTAATAAATACATTAAAAGTGAGCATAAGCGTACACTCCCAAGAATCGCATTCAAACTACAAGGACAGGGGGAGATTGATTTTTTGTGGTTTTCCAATCTCATTGCACAACGATACCTATCCTAGGTGAGGATATAGCCACAGCAACCTCCATCTGTTTAAACACAAAAAAGAAAAAGGCCCAAAAATCTGAGAGAAACCGTTTGTTGCCAATGGAGCATGAATGTTGGCGGCAGGCTTGGTACCAGAACTGAAGAAGACGAGGAGCAAGGACTATAAAGAGGGCAAAAACAAACTGATATCACCCCCAAACCAATAATGTCATCCTTGAAGAGACAAAGCACCTCAACGACGCTTCATAACCTCCAGGCAGGCATGATGGAGGAAAGAGAGGGATGTATATATCCAAACATGGATATTCTTTGCCGATTAAATAGATTGTAGCAAGGTGTTAAAATTTTAGAGCTGATACGAAAAATAAATAATTAATAGGCGTATACGTAAACAGAAATATCTGAAAACCAGTTTGCATTTCAGATCAATAACAGATGCAATCTTCAATGCAATCATATATGCATAAAATAATTTCAAGGCATTATGCCTTATAGGTTGATATGGTATTCACTGAGCTTGGGAAATCATGATAGAATACGTTGAGAAGTTCTGTGATGAGCTATAATGATCGAAACTGAATGATGGGCATTTAAAAAAGAAAGAAAAACAACCAATTTATGTTGCAGATGAGAATGTCTACATTGATGAATAGAGACAAAAAAGCCTAAAATTAGAAATACAAATATTAGGGGAAGTCTGGATGCAGCTCCAATTGATGCCAAAATGACAGCATATGGTTCACACAGTTAGGACAGTATCAAAGGAGCAATTATAAAAAATAAGTGAAAACAAATTATACAAATAATGGTCTTGGGTCAACTTTTTGAAAGAAATATAAAAAAACAGAGGAAAACCTCGTAAGAAATTAACAAACATGGTTGTTCTTAGTAATCTGTAGATATCTACTTCTATTACGTGATTTTTCTCTGTATAAAATTAAATCTTGAATACAATTTTGTATTGTTCGTGTAACTAAAATGTGTAGGTTTTAGTATTGATAAGAATATTATTAATGCACTACTTTTTTAAAGAAACTTAAAGTAATACGTAAAGATAAAGAAGTCGCCTGTTTAAAAAAAAAATGATAAAGATGTGAATAATGTTAATCACTGATAGTAATGCAAATAATATGTTGTCCTTGTTATTTGATTATAAAATAAAAAAAAATGTTATAAGTTTTATTTTTGTCTATTTAATAGAAGCTATAAAAACCTATGACTGAGTCACGTGACGTTGATGGATGTCTTTTTGAGGGAAACAAAAAGTAATAGATCCAAATTTGACAGATGTAATATTAAGATGCCAAAATGTTATAAGTTTTTTTGTCTATTTAATAGAAGCCATAAAAACATATAACTCAGTCACGTGAGGTTGACGAATAAGTCATTTTTGAGGGATACAAAAAGTAATACATCCAAATGTGACAGATGTAATATTAACATGCAAAAATCGCTGATAGTCCGTCCCTCACAGAAGTCTCAAATACAAACGCTTCTGACTCTGATCTCACAAAAGCATTTTTCTGGAAAGAATTATAATAGGAAAAATTATTAATTTATTTCAATAAAGATCCACGATAAATTCACAAAAAGATAAAGGTCAAAAACAAATAATATCCTGACGTCAAAACTAACGTAGCATATCTGCAAAATACCAAACAACCGATTTGACAAGAAAGTACAACTAAGTAAGTCAAGTAATACTTTGACCATCACAATATACGTTTGTATTTAAATATCGCCCCATTTACACATTTTATAAAAAAAATATCACATAATAATGTGTTGACAAAAACATTGTAAAAACTCTGTTTGAAAGTAACGTTGGCAAGGTCACTGTTTGACATTGAATAGTTATTCTCACAATTAATACGTTTTGTGCAGTATTTTAATTTTAGATATATTTAAAAAATAAATAACTTCGGTATTTGCTTAGCATTTTATATCTTTATCTTGAAATATAAACAATAAAAATAATTCCCATTCACAGATAATGTGAATGGGAACAAATATAATAATATCAATTATTGGTGGTAGTAGATAGATTTAAAAATAAATATATTTTCATTATATTTATTATTATAATCATATCAATTTAAAAAACTAGTTCTAATGTCACAACAATTTCAGGGCATTAGAGTAGATTCGCAAAAGGAAGAAAACAAGAAACTGAAACTATTTTGTGACATTTTAATGTTATTTAGTATCATTAATGAAATAAACCACAATTTCAGTAACATATACACTGAGGTGCAAAATTAACCGGAGAATCAGATTTTTCCTAAAACCTGGCGTTTAAAAAAAGTTTGAGATATTCTCAATTGAGTATTTATTGATAAACACAATTTAAGAGTCAAATTTATTACAACTCAAAAATGTTACACAGAAAAAACAATAAACAATTCAAAAAATTTGAAAATCTGCAAAGAAACAAAAATTATTATTTTTTAAATATAAATTTTTTTATGAAAAACGATATTTAGTAAAGTGTATTATCTTCCCAGAGCCCTAATTACAGCTCTCATTCGATCAGGCATACTTCGGATTAAGGCAGAAAAGTCTGCTTCAGGGATTTGCTCCCATTCGTCACGAACTGCTTGCTCCAAATGATTCATGGTTTCAAACTCACCATGGTTACGTCGAATACGTCATCCCAGAATATCCCATGCATGCTCTACTGGATTTAAGTCTGCACTCCTTGTTGGTCATGGTAATAAACGAATCCCAACTTCATCCAAGTAATTCCGTGTTATTCTTGCGATAAGCAGATGAGCATTATCTTGCATCAGACGAAAGTTTTTTCAACAAACTACTACAACTACATGTTTGAGCGTTCAAATTGCCCCCTTGAATTGTAACAATTTCTGTATGAGCCTCTAGCGAAATGCCTGACATAGCTAAAACAACATTGCTGATAACGTTCACCAGCTTTTCTCCATATCCTAGGCCGCTGATCTGATAAGTATCTGTTAAATCTTGATTCATCCACGAAAAGCACAGCACTCCAATCGTCAACACCCCAATTAAGATGTTCGCGAGCGAATTGTAAACGTTTCCTCCGATGATCTGCTGTTAATAGAGGTCCCGTTACAGGCATTCTGGACCTTTTTCCATATTTATTTAAGCGTCTTCGAACGGTATAAACGGAAACTGTGTTTCTATGGACATCATTTAATCGTTGAGTAAGTACTGGTGCTGATAATGTACGATCAACTTGACTTGTGGTTCTTCGTCTACCTTGACCAGGCCTCCTGATGTATTGTCCTGTTTCCCAAAAACTGTACTTCGAAAAATTCCTAAAACATTTGCGATGTAACGAATGCTTTGCCTATCATCCTGTAAAGCAACAGCTTGTGTTACTTCTTCTGGTGTCTGCCAAATTAATACTAAGCCACTATTTCACATTAATAATCTAAACATCTAAACAAAACATTTAAACAGGTTCAAACAAGAAAAAACGTTATCGCTAATAGGTCATAAAATACAATTCAAACAAATTAAACAAGTTTTGATCTAGTCACAAACAAAAAAAAATCTGAGGGTCCGGTTAATTTTGCACCCGTGTATGTTTATTTTGACGTTTCATATACCTAATACAAACAGATTTCTTTACTGCGAACTTACCAAGTAAAACAAAACAAAAAAATATGATTAATTTGTATTTTGAGAACGATTCTCGAAGTGGAAATAGAAACGTCAAAATAACTGTAACCGCATTTTCAACTGAAATCGTAGTTAATTTCCCATTACAGATACTAAATAAAAATAAACTTAGAAAAATCAGTATTTTAATTTTGCAGCAAACAATAATTAGCACTGCAACACACGAAAAATTAAAAAAAAAAAACGCAGAGAAAATAACACAGGAAGCAGAAAAATTTGGTCTAAGGAAATAGAAATAACTTTGGTAAAATGTATATCATTTTACCAAAACTTTCTTAACCAAGAAAATGTGACAAATTTACCTATTTGGGAGTGAAACTATAAAAAGAACATGAAATAAAGGCCAAAATTATAGAAGAAAATCAAAAAAATCTCGGTGCGTAGATTAAAAAAGTCAATGGGACCTAGGACCTGAAGCTACGGCCTTCTGAAGTTATTGGATTCAGGTGCTCAGTGTACATCAAGCGCACTTATTCACTGTCAAGTGAACGAAAATATTTATTTTTTAAAGAAGAGAGACACTTTCTTGATGCATATTTCCACTCTGAATACGAATCCTTAATCAAAAATAGATGCATCGTATTTTAGTCTTCAGAAAACCGCCGAAAGGTCTTCGAAAAACTGAAGAACAGTGATAGAAAATGTGCTGCTAGAGCGACAAGAATTAACATGTTTTTCCTAATACTGCACACTTATCCAATACCAGCATAGCGGCAGTTCCGCCTTATTTTCAGACAACTACTAAAGCGCCTAAAAACCCTAAAATAGGCTAAGAATGAAAGTAAAAGACAGGGACTTTGTATTTATCTGTGTGTGTGTGTGTGTGTGTATGTGAGATAATATAGCTTGGAAGCATGTCCAATTTATCATTTTTACCAACTAATAGAAACACTATAACGATGTACATTTTATATTTTCAGTTTCTATTTAATAGTCTTCTATATGGTTCAGAGTAATATTTAATATAAATCTGCATTCAACTATCAATTAAAAAATATAATAAAATATTTATGACTTGTTTTCAAGCTCTTAGTAATTAGGATTGATGGTTTTTAAATTGAAAACACTAAGTATTAATAGGTACCAACATCACTCAATTTGAAATAAACTTTAAAATAAAATTGTTGTCCGTCTATTATTATATTAAAAAACAATGAGTAAATCATAATCTCCGTCCCACAATGATTAGTTGTTTTTAACGTAATGCTGCACATACAATCTTTTCAATGGTTTTTATCTATCTATTCAACCCTTTTAGTTAAATCTTTATGAGAAGATAATCTATACTAAGCATCCTAAAAATATGTTTTCTCCTTGTACAAATGAAAAACCTAATAAAATCTTGCAAATTGTAACATAAGAGAAAAAAACCAAAAAATAGTAAACAAAATTTTGCTTCTTACTTAGAAAATTATCTTACATCCACTGCACAACAAATTATGTATGAATCTTATGGTGGTTTTCCACTAGAACTAGAACTTTAATTCTAGACTACTAACTCTAACTGTAGTTCTAGAACTTAAAAAACAACATCAAAACTGAAACAAAACCAAAACTTTTATTTCCACCAACATTTGAGTTTTTATCTTTGGTCTTTTTCCACTGGTTGTCATGAAGAAGTCAATTTCTTCAATAACCTAGCAACATGTTTAGAAAAGAAAATGCATAAAACTCATTGGATTATTTTATAACCAAACCACTTGGGTGTAAAATTCTACCATGCGTCCGATTTCTTCATTTTTTTGTAGTTCCTTGTTTCACATTGATATTGTGAAATTATGTTTTTAATTTTTCTTTCACTTTTTATCCAGTTGATGTTAAACAATTGGACAATTTTCTAGGAATCCATTTTCTAATTCTATTTTTATAGTTGTTATCCTTTGGGTACCACAAATTTCTATGTTCCCAGAAGGCTTCTATTAAAATACATATTTCTTCAGTAGTCCACTGCTTTTTGGAAACTTTGTCACCTTCAGATATGATCTATTAAGTTTCAATAAAATGTGTGAGTAACTTGGAGAAATAATCCGAGCCAAAACAACTAATTTAGTACAAAATTCGTATTCAAAATAGTAAGGCGACAATAATCAATACAACATGACTGTTTCAACTAAACAGACTCGAGTTTTAAAACACGCCGAAACCCTTTGATATTACTGATTCTGAGCAGAACCCAAAAAACAAAACTCCAACTGTTGCAGAACCAGCCTGTCCTCAGACGGTTTGCAAAAAGTTGCAGTTTTGTTTTATTCAACACAAGTTTGTATTTTGTCTATTTAGTGGAAAACTACTATTATGAAACAGTTTCAAAATGCCCTCGATAAGAGTAGATCATCCACATCTGTATACATATTACTTTATACTCAGACTGACTATAAACTTCAATTCTGTATGCAAAAGCTTACAAAAATGTTTTATTAAGTTTTTGTAACATTTATATTGCAATTTAAGACAGCATAACTTATTTACCTTTCTTGCCCTGTAAAAAGTCCAAGTACAATAGAAATGGGTTTCTGAATTTATTGTTAATGATTTCTTTAAATGATTATTCAAAAATACTTCTTAACATCCCCTATTTTATACACAGTATTTTCAGGAGGAAGCCAAAATTTTCGTGAATAAAAAATGGTTACTTATGGAATTGGAAGTAGAAAAAAAAAACAATTATCAAACTCACCTTAATAATATCTGACTCCTCATCTGAAGATACATCTAACACATCTTCATCATCAGAAATGAAAGAATCATCAGAACTACTAAATTCATCTTCTTCATTGCCACTAGCCTCAGATTCATCATCACTTTCATTCTTTAACACCTTCCTCCTTCTCAATTTTGATCTTGCTCTTTTCCTACCAGTCATCAGTTCTTTTAAAATCCCATTCAAAGACTTTCCTTTGCTTTCATTTTGGGGAAAATTTAAAATACCTTCTTGTAAATGATTGGTAACATTCTTTATCAACTGAGAATAAATACCCAACAGGAAAGCCACCGCTGTGGATAGTTGAGATGAATTTGAAGACTTCAATTTGGATATGCAGAGTAAAGAAATGACTACAATTTTGAAAATCATGTCTCCACTTATATGGGAAGCTACAGAATCAGTTTCTACAGAATCTCCATCTGTAGGTCCATCTCCTGACTCACTGTTTGTCAATTTAACAAATGTTAAACATTCTTCCAAGTTTTTATAGGTCTGATGACAAAGATCATATACTTTAGGAACTTTTTTGTTGAAATACCAAATGTCTATAAGCAAAAGAAACCTAGCTACAAATCTTTTGATCTTCTCACTTTGGTCAGGCTCTATAATGCAGTCAGCATTTTTATCCTCCTTGGGAAGCTGCTCCAAAAACTTAGAATTTCTCTCAAAAAGTGCTATAAGATTGTTAGAAGTACCTTCAAAGGAAATTTTGCAGGATAAACATCTCATGTAGTGGTAAACAGCATCTAAAAAGCTATTTTGGTTCATAGCTAAGGTTCCCATTTGATTATGAGGCATTCCATACTCAGGCTTGTAAGAAATAGCTTGCAGGTAATAACGACAAGCTAGAGTAGACTCCCAATTAGGATATATTTCAAGTTTATATCTACTTAAATCACCCAAATAAATGAGACACTGATGAACTGATTGTTTAGCCCATTCTATTGCTTCTATCTTCACATCGCCAGTATCCTTCTTCTCAGAGTGTATCATTGGAAAATCAATGAATGTTTTAATATCCAAATTAAAATGATATTGCAACTTAGACAACATATGGCTGTAAAAACCTATCCCAGCATTTATGTGTGAAGCAATGAAACTGATTTCCTCAGGAAGGTACTCCTTTTTCTTCAGTTTCTTTGCCGTTGAAACTACATCATAATACCCCTTCCTCCAAAGTAGCTCCTCTCCTTTACGACCATATAGTGAAGGATCTGAAAATATTAATCTTTCGCAGTATTCACAGAACTTTTTGCGCTGTACTTGTAAATTTGGTGAAAATAGGTCTCCCACTATTCTGGCACAACTCCTAGTGTCATCTAAACGTTTAGCTTGTTCACTTATGGACCTGCAAAACAAAAATAAATTATTGTATGCCATGTCTGAATTATAGAGGTTTACTAATTTTTTATTATAGAATTCTGCATTTGGAGTGAGTTTGCTAGATAGTACATACAATATGACTGAAATATTACAGAAATTATGTATTAAAAGAAAATACATAATATGTTTCCTTGTGTGTATAAAATGTGTATCCTTAATATTAGATACTCAAAGAATTATAATACAGTATTATGTGATTTTGAATTGCAAAACAATTCCAATAATTGTGAAATAATTAAAAGGGTAAGCTAGGAAAGTCTAGGTGTGGATTCTTCTATCAAAGCAAAATGAGACCTATAATATGTGTAGATAAGGTGTTCACAATCACACAATATGAAGGCCTGAATCACATAAAGGGTAATAAATACTAATTCAGGAAGATCTGTGTGACAATGCAGCAACATGTGTTTGAAAAAGAATATTTTATCCAAAAAAAGACAGAAATGTAAGAGTTAACCCCCACATTATAAGAATGATGACATGTTGCAATAAAATAATATTTCCACAAAATTATGATTGTATTTAATACAGTTTAATAAGTTGTGAAATTATCTTATACTCTAAATAAAATTATTAAATTTACAAGAAATCTCCAAGAGGTAAATAAATTGTTTTCATTTGTTTTGCAGCTATTAATATTAAATAACAACTGCATGGTTACTCCTATTATAAAAAAGTGAGGTTAACAAAACATATTTATAAATATGTATCAATATTAGAAATTCAGGAATCACCAAGCTACGTCATAAATTAATATAACTTACCGATATAATTTTTTTGAGAGCTCTTGGCCCTGATTTTGGTTAATATCTGTTGAGGTGTAGCTTTTCTTCATTTCAACTCATGCTTTTGTTCTTCCCTCGTCAAGAATTCAATAAACTTTTTTCTATTTTCGTTAATTCCAAATATCTGGTTACGGGCAAAATCATTGTTAGTTCATAATTAATTTCACAAACGTATTTTGACACCATCACAGTTTCTTATCAAATCGAATAAATTGTTCATGGCCAAATAAAAAATAATCATAAAACTTCACCCACATCTGTCGGAATATTTAGGCACTCTTTGATCTTTCTTCAAATGGATAGAGACATCTACAGATATCGGATGTAAACACATTATTCTAAAAACTAAATAAAATAGTAAAATAATATTTATTTTACAGGAATAGAGAGTACAAATTAAATACAAGTTAAGAGAACATAATCCTTCTCTAATTTTTATATACGTAAACAAATATTTTTGTGTTTGTGTCATTTAACTGGTTTATAGATTTCTTCTTTGATAAAATAGGAGACTTTTATTTGAATATAATAAAGTATATTTTTAAAAACACTTAAAAATACTATATATATTACAGCTCTAATTAACAAATATTATCTATAATAATATTGAAAATAAGACATAATTATTTCTTATTCTGCCATACTGATTTTGTTTTGGTAAACATGAAACCAAAAAACCAAATGAAACTTTGACTTTTTGACATCAATTAATGACATTGACACATTGACAGGGAACTGGCAGCTTTCTGTCCGAATGTTGACATTTTTATATATTTGAAAAAATGTCGAAAGTGGAGTTTAAACAAGATATGCCCCCACAGGGGGGCTATAATCCAATCAATTTTAAAAGAGTTCCAGCCAAAACTTTATTTGGAGGTATGTAAAGGAGAGAAAACACAATTACGTAACTAACATAACCTCAAATCATTTTCTTTCAGGATGGGCCTTAATCGGGGGCTACATTGGCATGACTGCAGGAGCCGCGTATTTATATTATTTAAATGTCAAGGCGGTAAAAACTCGGGAACTTGAATTAAAGGGCGCCAGCTTAGCGCTTTATCCGATACTTATGGCTGAAAGAGATCGCGAATATCTGAAACAATTACGAAGAAATAGAGATGAAGAACGTGAATTAATGAAGAATGTTGAGGGATGGAAAACGGGTACATGGTATGGTGAACCCATCTACAAAACTAAAGACAAAGATACTCTTATTCATCCTGTATTCCATGAATATTACATTCACAGTTCTTATAAGGACTACACTGTTCGTGCAAACATTGGTTTGATGTCTTAAATATTAATTCTGTTGTAATTTAGTAGCGAAATTTAAATATTAAATTGTAAATATAATTTATTGAGTTTTTGTTCAATACTGATATTAATTTCAAAATATAGACATTGCTCTGTCATTATTGATAAGTTCTTGATAAATTACCTATTAAATTTGCTTATTCTTTTTCAAAATATTCAAGGAATATTCAATATTAGACTGTTTTACTTACACTTTACTTTTCACCATTGTTTTTACTGGCTTATTATTTCCATTTTATTCCTTTCTGGCTGGAACAGAATTGAAGATTCAATAGGAAATATGGTGAATTCAATAAGAATCACTAAAACAATATCTTTTAAATAAAACATGATTAAGAAAGTTTCTAAAGTGAATAACCATGGTGTCTCTCAAATTATAACAATAGCAATTAATAATAATAAATGAAAAGACAGGACATACAAAGAATAGGAAGAAAATTAAAATTGACAAATTAGGAATAGAAATGTTTGCAAGAAAGTGTTTAAAAATATAAGTAGTGGGGAGACTAAAGTGAAAATATAATGTTTAATGATTATTGCTGAGAATTATTGAAGTAAACTATCTGATAGTGAATAGTGAATAATGATAGTACCTAATACAAAATAATTGAAGAATAATAGATAATTTTTTTCTTAGAAGGACTAATCTTTGTATTATATTAAATCTAATAATAAAATCTAAATTTGGGAATAATAAAAGGGAATGTACAACAAGACTCTTTTTCTTCTTCTTTTGGTGCCTATTCGTTTCAAATATTGGCTATAATTCTGGCTATAATTATTTTATTAACTGATGCTTTAAATATATTAGATGTTGTTGTGGAGAAACATTTCCTCAGGTTTTTTAAAAAGATATTCTTCTCCCAATTCCTTGCTTTCCGAATACTTTGCCTTGAAGGATTATTTTCAGTAATCTGTATTTATTGCCGTTTCTCATTATGTGTCCGAGATATTCTAAATTTCTTCTTTTAATCATATACACCAATTCTCTTTCTTTCCCCATTCTTCGTAGTACAGTCTCATTGGTTATCTTATCCGTCCAGAATATCCTTAGGATTCTTCTGCATAGCCACATCTCGAAGGCTTCAAGTTTTTTCTCCATCGCTTCAGTGTCCAGGATTCAACTCTGTAGTATAATATCGAGAAGATATAACATCGTAGGAGCCTTACGTTTATATCCAGATTAATGTTGTGGCTTTTAAAGAGTTTGGCCATGTTGCTGAATGCACTCCTAGCCTTCTCTATTCTACATTTTACTTCTTGTGAGTGATACCATTGTTTGTTTACCATTGTTCCAAGATAGGTAAACTGTTTTACTCAGTCCACTGGTGTATTATTGATAAGCAGTTGGACATCTCTAATTTTATTTTGCTGATGACCATAAATTTAGTTTTTGATATGTTTACTCGTAGTTCAAATCTTTTACTTGCTTCATTTTACTTTGTTTATTAGTTGCTATAAACTTTAAATTGTCTACAAAAATAACGGTGTCATCTGCATAGCGGATGTGGTTTAGACATTCTCCATTTAAAAAGATTCCATGTTCGCAATTTTCTAAGGCTTCACTAAATATTTTCTCTGAATATAGGTGAAAGTATACATCCTTGTCTAACGCCTATCTATTTGGGCTTTTGTTAGAATGTTTGGATCATATCTCTGCATCTTTGGAATAATACCTGTAGACTAAACAGTGCGTCTCTCGTACCTACGCCTTTCATGAATCCAAACTGTGTCTTGTATTCTCTCTTCGCACAGCTTGTATATTCTGCAATGTATAATTTTAAGAAGAAGTTTTAGACTTATATTCTCCGCACTTTTCACTTCTTGTTTCTTTGGTAACGTAATAAATTCTGAAAGTAGCCAATATTTTGGAATATTGCCTGTGTCATAGATATTATTGAAGATTTTACATAGTATTCTTAAAGATTCATCATCGAGTTTAAGAAATTCAGACTGTACTCCGTCTGCTCCTGGAGCCCTCCCTTCTTTTAGTGATATTATGGCTGCTCTTATTTCTGCCACTAGTATAGGTGGTCCTGTTTCCGTAGCTATTGGGGACTGGTCCTCACTGTCATCAAAAAAATAAATTTCGTATGTAATTTTTCCAGGTATTATCAATACTCTCTTTTTCCACGATTACCTCTCCGTTGTCATTAACAAGTTTACTTACTCTTCTGTTTTTACATTTGCCTGTAATTTCTCTTACCTTTTTATGCACGTTGAAGTAGTCGTATTTACTTTGTAGAATTTCGATTTCTTGGAATTTTTTCTGCAGTTCTTTCTGTTTGGGTTCTCTGATCTCTCTGTATATCTCGTTGTAATATTTTATACATAGAGTTATTGTTCTTGTTTTTCCTTCTTTCTTCCATCAGCTGCAGAATCTCTGTCGTCATCCATGTCTTATTGTTCTTCATAAACCTACCTACCTACTCTACCTTCTTCGTTCTTCATAAAATTGTCTTTAATGTCGTCTATCGTTTTATTAAGGGATTCTATCTTCTCTTCTGTGCTTTCCGATGTATTATCGATTTCTTTGAATTTTCTATTTATTGTTTTACTGACTATTTCTTTTACTTCACTACATTTCAGTTTTATCGCGTCATGTTTTTTTACAGTTTTTCTGCGTGTTTTCTTTAACTTGGTTCTATACACGCCCACTAAAGGATTGTGGTCAGATTGAATATCAGCGCCTGGGTAGGTTTTAACACTGTTTTTCGATATCTTTGGTTAATAAGTATATAGTCTATTTGGTTTCTTATAATAAGGTCTTCTCCGTTGTCTCTAGGTGATTTCCACGTATACAGACGTGTAGGTGGTAGTTTGTAAAATGTGTTTAGCACGATTAAGTCATGTTTAGCTGCAAAGATACTCATTGTTTCTCCTCGTTGATTTCTCTCTCCTAATCCATAAGGACCAATATGTTGCCCTTCTTTTCCGTTACCTATTTTAGCATTGAAATTTCCCATGACTATAAGTAGTTCATGTCTCGGTATATCTCTTATAAGGTTGCTTATTTGTTTGTAAAATTCTGATATTTCCTCATCACTGTGGTCTGCTGTGGGTGCATAGACTTGTATAATGTTAGTGTTCATCGGTGACGTATTTATTTGTAACAAGAGGATTCTATCGTTCACTGGTATGAAGTTGTTGACATATTTGGCTATACTTTTATGTGTGATAATTCCGACTCCATTTTCTGATCCTGAATAGTATACTCTGTATTCTTCTATGTCACAATAACTTGAGTCAAGCCACCTCATTTCGCTTGTGCCCATTATTGCTATTTTCATGCGTTTCATTTCTTTGATTGCGCATTGGATTTTTCCTGATTGAGCCATAGTCCTAACGTTCCAAGTGGATATTCTCTTCAGACAATTCGTGTGGATTGTTCTTATAGGTGTGTTATTGGGCATTTCACAGGGATTTTGCATATTAACGACCCGGGAGGCCCTGTGGTCATGGGAATCAACTCTCTTGCTGGATCTTGGTCTCCGATGTCCATGATCAGTAAGCGAGTTGGTGTTGTGTTGTACAGCCATTATGATTCTACTAGAGGCAAAAAAGGCTTTTTTACTTTAATTTATGATTGCTTTGAAGGACAACTGTTAGATTTTATATTATCATAATGGATAAAGTGTAGTGGATACAACCGCTGGAAATATTTTTCGTTTTCTTTTGGGTGGTTCTTTTTCAGGAGTCTTAGGAAAAATTAGACATTTTTTGAAAGGAGTGCTAACCACATATCATTGGTCTTCTTTGTCCTTATATAGCGCAACGTTTTCTAATTTATCCGGTGAAGGAAATAACTCGGAAACAGTTAGTGAACTAGTACTTTTATCTTGTAAAATAGTGCTGTTACCGCTCTGTGACTCTTCTTCATTTGGAAGAATTACCATTTCTTCTCTCTGCTCACGGATTGGAGTTGAAGTTGGCGTTTGTTGGAACTGAAAAGGATATTGACATTTCTTCATTTCCTTGAGTTAGATTAGAGTCATCCTCCCCAGTGACATGTTTATGTTTATTTGTTACTAATAAATCTTCATCCATAAGTTCTGCCCAAACCTCATTAAGTTTCTTAAATTGTAAGTCTCCTTTCCAGTCATCTTTATTGTCAAAATTTGTTCTGAAATGATTCAATTCAAACGGTAATATATTTTTTTCAAGTCTACTCTTTAAGGTTGTTCTAGGAACACAAAATTTTTTAGCTGCTCATTTTTTGGAAATGCCTTCATTTTTTACTGCGTCTATAGCAAGGCTCATTTTATCTTCCGTCCATTTAAAAAAAGGTCTTTTCTTTCCTTTCTGGGTATCCATGTCCAAAATAATAAGAAATTGTAGGTTACTATAAATTCTTTAAAGCGCTAACTGGATAAAGTGACCATTAATAAATTATTGTATTTTAACAATGACCACCCTTAATCAAAAACGTCCACAATGATGTTTTAAGAAAACAGGCATAAATAAAAAGTAACACTTCAAAATTTTTAAACCGCTAAATGGGTCGAATATATCGGTGACCATTATTGGATCATTGCATTTTAGAAATGGACACCCGTGGTGACCATTTATAAATTTTTAACACAATTTTCATTCAGTAGTGGTCACCCATGCCATGGTTAAAAACTTACAAAGTAATAATGCTTTTAGTAAATATGAATAAAAAATATATAGTATAAATACTAACACTTTAAATGTATAACAACACAAAATAAATATATAAATGTCAATAACTTACAGGCACGAATTGCAACCCAAAGACTAAAGAACTTGTCCCATAGATCAAAACAAACTGATTTTCGGAGCGCTAAAGTTTGAGGCATCTTTGTATTTTGGATAGTATAAGTAACAGGGTAACGTAAAAATGTGCAGTAAAATGTAACGAGAAATCAAGATAATAACGTTAATTGGCTTATGGTGACCATTACTAGCGGTGTGTTCATTACTGGTGCTCTTACCCTATTTGGTTATGATTGACTTAGTGTCTTGGTGTTGGTTATACGTTATATGAACCTACCTGAATGCTGCCTTTTCACATGAAATGTGAGATTGATCAGATTTGCAAACTTTTTATTACATTCTAAGCAAGGACAGTACATTTACTTTGTTTAACGTCCTTTAGCACTAGTATATGTAGCATATCTAAAAAATTATTTGTGCGTACTGCATTAAATTAGAGGGTAGGTATTAATATATAAATATGATATACTACCTGAATGTTTTCTTTTTACATGTGCCGTTAAGTTTGAAGATTTCGAAAAGTTTATGACACTTAGATGATTTACAATGATTCGTTTTTTACTTACAGCAAAAAAGACACAAGAGTTTAAATTATAAATACAAAACTAAATAAATAATATCCCACAACGGTCAAAAACCACACTTAAAAGTTTTAAAATTCACACCACAGAATATTAGTTATAATACTCAAACAGAATAAACATAGTAGCAGTTAATGCAATAAGGAACGCAGTTTCACCGTTGTTGTTTTTTCCTAGAGTGTATTACAAGAACAGAATGATTTTTGGAGGGCCTCCCGGATGTATTGGTGCTGCATCTGTAAGTAGACAGCCAACAGAGGAAACTTTTTTAAAATTTCTTTATCACTTTCTGAACTATGCCAGCTGCTCTAAGGAAAAAAGATGCTTACTTGTTCTTGACAATAATGAACCACACCTTTCTCCAGAAGCCTTGGATAAAGCCTCTGATGCAGGAGTGGTGATGGTTAGGTTTCCTCCCCACATCAGCCATAAGCTTCAGCCGCTGGACCTTTCAGTCTATTCAGCGGTTGAAGCGTAGTTGATCAACAATGCAGGGAAAACATTCGATATATACACGGTTGCTGAAGCTCTTGAAACGGCTTAACCTCGCATTTCCGCTCAGCAATGCCGTAAATCTGGAATCTACACCTTTAACGAAGGGGTATTTTCAGATGACGATTTCTTAGATTCCACTAATCGCTCGACAACCTCTACCCTTCCAGCTTTAGTAGACACCACATCAGAAGTAGGGACTTCAAGTGAAATAGCCAATTATGTTGCTTCTCCTGCAGTGCGTTTAGGTAATACAAGTTAACCATCTATTACTGTTGCAGGACCCTCAGGTGAAGAGCCTACCCACTCTACATGTCTTTTAGTTTCAGTTGCGGGAACTTCGTGACACAAGTCATTCAAGTTCCTGTTATTGCATCAGATGCAACATGTAATACAACCAATTCTACTCACGAAAGTAAAGAACCTGAATTTCTATCGACTCCCACAGGAAAAAAATGTGTTAAAATATTTATAACCCCGGAACAAGTTTAGCCTTACCCTAGGGCACAAACAAGGAAAAGGAAAGCTGGTGGAAGAAACCAGGTAAAACCGTGATAGCTACAGAAACTCTAGAGAAAAATGCTATAAAAGAAGAAAAAGCACGAGCATGAAAGGCAGCGAGAGAGGAAAGGGTGAAAAATAGAGGAAAAGTAACAAAGAATTTAACAGGTACTCCCTTAAAATCATCAAGACCATATGTACAAAAGCCATAGTCTGGAGAAAAGAAGGTACGACGGCAAGCAAAACAACAGAAATTTATTGACTCGTCTTCTGATACAGAAGATGATAAGGTATTATTTCTTACTTTTAGTGACAGTGAAGAAAGTGCAAACGAAGAATGCGTTTACTATACTAACTCGAAGTTTTTTGACAACAGTGGGAAAAAATGGTGCAGATGCATCTCTTGTGGGCGATGGACTGACTATCTATGTGCCAGGGTTGAAGGAAGTGCTTGGAAGACATATGTTTGTGACTTCTGTCATTTTTAATTGTTTAAGCTAACTTTGTTACAAGGAACATAATATTTTCCTTTGTCATTAAGACCGTTATTTCACTTTTGTTACTTTTGTTTTTCTAAACATTATCTCAAGGTACAAGACGTTTGTGTCAAGGTACACAAGCAAAATGAAGCTTGGTCCATGGTGCACATAATGTTTCAAAATTTATAAAAATAATGGCAACAATCAACAACTAAGTGTTTAAAGGAATAAAACCCAAAAGGTGATCCAAGGTACAACGGTCTCCCCTTCATAGTTAGACTTTGATTACAAACACTGCTATGAGCATTAGTATTAATGGTTATGCTAAATGGTGTTGAATTTACTAAAGTGATTGATGTTTCCAACGACTTATTAAACAAAAATATTTTTAAGAAAATGAGCGCATACAATTTGTCTAGTAATAAACAAATCCTACAATATCTTAAGATTTTTATGGTGTAATAACTTATCTGCAATTGTTAGTATCGTATTTTTTATTTGTTTTTGCAAATTATCTTTAGTATAATGCTTGTGATAGGACATACAATTGATATATCTATCTGAATTCGTAGGTTTCCTGTACCAACCAACTGTAATGATATTCTCATTAGAACGAATTAATCTAGTAGATATCTAAAAATGGAGTAGATTGGTGATCATATTCTGGGTACTTCAATGGTGAACTTTATGTAAGGATTAAAGTGATTAAGTATACAAATAAGATCATCCAACATAATCATTGCGAATAGCTTAACTCATGTCCTCTACATGCTTAAAAAAAAAACACTTTTAAAAAAGCAAACCAGGGATGACTAATGTTCAACTGGTCGCAGCCAAAATTGAGCTAATGTTTGCTCTTGTAGGTGATCCAAGGGTTTGTTTATAATATTTATTACCAAATAAACAATGGTGTTTAATAATACTTTTCAGAAAATCATTAAGTTTCTAAATATATCTTTATTTAGTGCATACTGTCTACCAATGCCAAATCAATGTTTACTTACTAATATTATACTAGCTTCTAGATAGACATTGCTAAACAAAGAAACTACATAATATCTTTACAAACCTTAATGCATTCACCTCTAGTGTATTCAATCCCCATACATCGGACTACGCTGCCCAGAAGGTAACTTTTGACTTGATAGTTTTGAAAATAATAGTTGTCAAAAACGAATAGTTATTCAATAATAAAAACAATTTTAATTAATTAAAAAACAAAGGATTGGACAAACCTCGATGCCCATGCAGTCTTTAGAGCCTCACAAGACCGAGAGGAGTATGCCAGAATTGTCGCCAACATCCACTAATTGGATAGGGCACCACAAGAAGAAGAATAAAAACCAAAATTTATTTAAATTCTTAATGAACCAGGTTGATCAAAAGGAACATCCCTTTGTGATTGATTCCAAAAATGTAGACTATCAATGGGAACATTTTTGTAAATATTAATCTCACAAATTTTCCACATTGATTTCCCTTAAAAGATATTAATACTAATAGAAAGAAGAAAAACCATAATTACTATGAATGTCCTGAAATTAAAGCATACAGATGTAGACTTGACATTCTGCTGACGTTGTGTAACAATAATGCTGAGTACCTATGGACATCTTTACAGAGCAGAAAAACGCAAAACGCAAATATGCCTCTCTCTTTTCTTAGTCTCGCCAGATTCATTATCAGCTAAGAATTGAGGTCAGTGACAATAAGATTAGGGTATCATGGCATATTATGAAAGAGAATATATGTAGCTAGAAAAATTATGGAAATTTTGTTTTGTAGGGTGATCCAGAGATACTTTCTAGTAATAAAAATAAATTCATGCAGCACCAGCAGCAGTAAAAGAAATTACTCCTATAAATAATTTCCAAATTATTATTGAACAAAATGATCAATGTAGGTTTCTTTATTCTGATATTGCGGACTATGACAAAATATTAACGAACTTAATATTGCCCTTCCCCTATTGTTCATACTCACTAATCCTCTCGAAAATGACTATTTTCCTCAAAGCCTAAAGCCATCAATTGTAATGACTCTGCTAATGATTCCTTAAAATTGGAAAATTATAGGCTAATAGTTCATCTTTTATTAATTTTAAAGATATTCAAGAAAGCCTATTACTTCAGGTTGAAAAACTTTTTTATGCCTAACAAAATATTTAGTTCTTTGCATGGTTTTCTCTCAGCGAAGTCTGTTAAGACTGCTGCCTATCATTAATTGACAAGAATTTTGGAAAAACGAAGTAAAAATAAAAATTTGGTGATTTTCTAGACCTTTTTGCTGAAGCTTTGACAGTCTGGATTATGAGCTTTTACTACAAAAATTGCAAAAGTTATACCCTTTTTATAAACAATAGGAAGGTTTACACAAAGAACGATATTAAAGTTCTGGCTTCAGTCTGGTATCTTGGTCGGGGTTCGACAAGGCTAGACTACAGAAGATAAACCAGTGAGATGAAGAAAGAAACGCGGAAGAGAAGAGAATTTTGGGCACCACCCTATTTTTGAAAGGAATAGAGAAACCTAGTAAATAAGAGAATGAAAGTAATATACGTAGGTAAATAAATATATAAAAAAATGCATGCTATAAATGAGAAATATAAATGTAAATATAATATCCTCAATATAATATCATTAATGAATTTAAAAATTGTTGCACCTTGAGGACATGTAATAAAATTTAGTGATCACCATTTTTTTTTGCTTCACCAGGTAAGCAAAACAGATAAATATATACATATAAATTAATCAGCAATAATTTAACCGTACTTATAATAAATATAAATAGTCCTTTGTCACAAAGAAAAATAAAGCATGGAAATGTTATAAATCAGTTACAATGGGATTTAGTGTCTCTGCTTGTAAGACTCTCGACTTTTGGGTAGAATAAAAGAAAACAATAAAATGTACTCACAGGTTTATACTAGCAAGGCAAGTGTCTGAGAGGGTTGTTCTCAGGTAAAGATGCAGTAGTTGTTGGAGCCAATACACCATTCGTCGGTTGTGTCAACAGAAACATGCATAGTGTCGTATGTATAGGTAATGGATTTTGACAAGAGCTATGAACTTGTAAATACTAGTAGTCGGTTGTACTGTAGTCGGTTGACCATTAGGGAATTTTATTGAAAATTACCGAAATATTAAGGGGAACAATCTACTTACTCATTTAAAAACGACGGTTTAGGTAATCCTCGGTTAATTCCTTCCGGCTCTAAGGCCGGGTTCCTTTATGATAAAGTTGTTAAATATCGTCGGGGCACGTAGAAATGTTTTTCTATAATAACCTAATGCAAGGGATTTTATATTTCATCACGTTCCTAGCTAGAAGGGTACCGTTAGTTTCGATGTCGTTGGAATCTTTTTGTCTTCTTAGAAATAGATACAGGCTGACTGTCATTTTCCCCACTTTTTTGGAGAGTTTGGTAAAATTTTAGAGGAACCAACTTACTTCCCGGTGGGCATTCGTCGAGTAAAGGCGCTTTGCTCATTATCGTCTCTGTGTCACTTTATCTGTGCATTTTCTTTCTAAGTGTGTATACACTTGTATATTTGAGTTTTTTTATCTAATAGCATATTAGATTAAATATTGGTATAGAGTACCTTTAATTTTAATTTAACTTCAGTGCTTGATACAAGTAAAGTATTATAGTAAATTAAATTAACTTCAGTGAAATAGTGCAGCAGTCATCAGGAATTACTGTAAGTTACCATAATCTTAGTATCTCCACTTATCTGGGCGAATAATATGGTATTCTATCATATTTTTTTTCAATCATCTGGGCGAATCTAAGTTCATCCATGTCTTCACCTGTAGTTGAGAGTAACTACTGATTTTTACATTCAATATTTTCTTACGAACTTTCCATCAGCTACTACGAAATTTCAATAAACATAATTACGAACATTTAGTTCTCCATCATTAAATAACAGTGCGAGATAAATAATCAACTTAACCAAGTGCGGTTTGGTTAAATTTTTATTTCGGTAACCTTTTTGTATTCTCGTAAATTTATATTTGATTAATTTTTGTTATTTGCTATAATTGTTATGCATTTTTAACCCAGTGTCTCGAGATACGCCATTAAACAGCAAAGAGAGACCTTTAATCAACCTTGGTTGAATTTTTCCTTACTCACTATCAGGCTCTCTTCGCTGATAATTGAACCTGTGCATTATTATATTGTTGTATTTGTAAAGGTACTTATTATTCATATTACTGCTTATTTTTATGTGTACACCACCATTTCATAGTTGATGGTGTATTTTTATTACTTGTATGTACATTTAGCTACCATTATCATTGTGTTGTTGAATATGTTGTTTTTGTTTTATGTATGTATTTTATTTGTCGACTCCTAACAAGGTTTCCCGATATAACCATAACTCTGAATATTTGCTTTTTACCTTTAAATATTACTATACCTTTGACCAGTAGAAAGATCAGGCCGATTAAGTTTCGTAGGTAAGTAGATGGACGGAGTCCACCTAATAATAAAAATATTTATTATTTGTTTATGTAGAGTGTTGACCAAATTTATTCAATAGTTAACTGTTGAGATCTTTCCTTCGATTTGGTCTCAGAACCAAATTATCTTTCCTTATCTCTTTTCTTCTCTAAGGTTTCTTAATTTTCTCCTTGAACTTCAAAAAAAATAAGTGGCGCCCTGTTTCTATCTTAGTGAATTCACTCCCATTGTATCATGAAAGTCTTTCTGGAGATATTCGAAATCTCATCCAACGTTCGGTTGAAAACACCCATGTTTCTTTCAAAGTACCCAACAATTTGGGACAACATATTTCTAATTCCAAAGATCCTATCAAATATATGAACCGGAGTGGAGTATATAGACTTAAATGTTCAGACTGCAATGCCACCTACATAGGTAGAATATGCAGATCTCTTTCTCACGCTCTCTAGAGCACATAAAAAGAGAAAATACTTCCACTTTCTCTCAACATCTCAAAGAACACAACCACACCGTCAATATCCCAGAAGACGTTTCACTTATCCACAATATCTCCCAAAAAAATTTCCTCAAATTAGATTTATACGAAGATCTTGAAATTCTTAAAGAAAAACAAAAAAGCCCAAATTGCGTTAATCGTCATGTTTCATTCAATCGGGATTTTCTCCCTCTCCACCGCCAACTCTTCTCCTAACCCACATCCCCAATTTACTTCTAGAATAAAAATCTATATTCATTATTAGTTCACCTAATACTCATCTTCCTTAGTTCACTCTAAAAACCTTTCTTCCAATACATCTTACTCTCCATCTATCCCACTCTTTTCTTTTCAACCCAAACTTCATGTCTTAACCACTATAACCAATATTTTCCATGCTTCTATTTCGACACTTCCAAATTCAGATCAGATCATCCGTCATCCCCCCCTTTCAGATTATTAAATTCTTATTTTACTTCTCTACACAACTCCCTCAGGGTTTGGCTTCGGTTCTCTGGGGACCTCAGCCTTCCGTAGTCTATCCGTTTATCACAATTTTCTCAAAAACACCTGAATTTTCATTCTCTTTACTCAAATTTAACAGAGCCACCTACAACAATTTCATTTTACTATTATAGTCAATATAGACCAATAGTTCATTCAACTTACCACCTTATAACTTAATCTTTTATTTTTCCTATGTACCTAGTGTTGCTTTATAACAGATAGGGCCTTTTCTCAAGTTATAAGTTGCGTACTTTACGATCAATATATTACAAAACCACTTCCAACCATCAAATTTTGTCCATTTCATATACTTGTCAACACACAAAATATAAATACATCACTCAGTCTGTTCACACCTAATCAGATATTTATATTCATGAACTTGCAACTCAAGAAGTTTTACATTTACCAGGTACCAAATGTTGTTTTTTGACATACAGGGCCCAATATAATTGAGTTATAAGTCAATTTTTACATGAACTTTATATTACAATAGTTTTATTTCATTCATTGAATAACATTCTCACATATTAAATATATTAATTCCTATACTTTTTCAAGAACCCAACTTTCCACCTGTGTCTAGTTTCCATTTTTCAGGTACCAAATGTTATTGAAACATAAAAGGCCTTATATTAGAATCTTTTTCATCACACCACTTGACACTGTATAGTTGGTTGCCTAACTATAATCACATAATTTTCTCACCACAATTTCATCTCACATACATAATTTAAAACAACAACATTGATGGTTGATACTGTTATAATTTTATTTTTATTTCAACTTTCACAATTTTTAAACAACGTTGGCTTCTGTCTTAAATAGACATATACAGTTACACTGGCTGCTCTGTCACAACTTCCGTCATAACCTGTCAAGATTGTCATTTCATCAGTTGCTTTAACAAAGTCCTCGTAGACATACCGTCTCAGGACTTGCAACTTAATGTAGAGTCATATGTCGCCATGTTACCAATCCAACGGTAACTTTACCATCTTAATTTTAAACTATACATAGACATAATGTAAACTAAATTTCATTTAGTAATTTTTAAAGGGTTTTTACCCCCATATTTAGTGGCTACATTCATGTATTAACCTGTAAGTATTAACCACATTTTACATTAACCTTAGTCAAAATTTAAATTATTTCATGTTCTTTTTAATTAAGTGGTTAAATACTTTTTAGAACACTGATGATGGAATACTTATTCCGAAAACGTTTTGTCAATTTAACATAGCCCAACTGGTTTTTTTATATACCTTTTTATAAAGGATTTTATTGAAAATTTTTTAATATATGGTATACAGCCAACTACAGGAACTTAGTTTCCTTGTGGATTCTTAGATCTGGTTTAAACTGCTACAATGATGGAGGATCAGTTAAAGCACTTAGCAGAACTGGCTTCAATATAAAATTTATTTGGCTCTAATTAATATATGGAATCAAAGATAATGAATATATAGACTACTTAGATAACACCAGTACAACATCAGGCATTTTATTGTCATGTTCTTTTTATTGTCATATGTGTATCAGATGCCATTACGATTTAAAAAAAAGCTGATATTGACATGAGAAGATCAATGAAATCTTTACTGCTTTACAAACTCTACAAGATATGCCACTTTACAACCAGTTATTCCACAAACTACTTGGATTAAGAATTGTAAAGCTCCACTTAAATATATAACCACCATAAATCGACTACGCTTTGGATATGCGCAATATCCAAGTTATTTATGTCATAAGTTTCAACGTTAAGAATGTCATAAGTTTCAACAGGACCTAACTCTCTCCACAAAAATTTAATCAAGTTTAATATGTATGCACCATTTAATATCCAGTCTTTGCTGACTACAGGCTCACAAAAAATATAGATTATCATTATAGATTACTTGTCAAATACATCCACGGTTCTATAAGATTTGTACGCCAGCATGGAATTTTTTTATTTGCATACTTCGTTTATCCTAAATATTATAACACCTTATCAGTGGTCCAGTATTGTTTCTCTACTAAAAATTCTTGATAGGTTCCTAGACAAGAAGCAAGTGACCTCATATGACCGTTATTGTATTTCCTTCTATTAATTATACCTTAATTTTATATTAGGGATAAGATTGTGTATTTGTCTGATTGGAGAATCTATTGCAACTGGCTGAATGACTAATGTCTATGCCATTAAAAAATTACTTCTCGTATTTGATCATTAAGAACTTTCGCTCTTAACGTTCGATCGTTTTCGCACATTTTGTATATTTATATCACAGAACAGGGGAACATCATCACAGATAAAAATCAAGAAATATGCATTATAGGAACAAATGGGGCATATGTAATGACCACTTACCAATCACATCATATGAATTGGAAAAAACAATTACACAACTAAAAGATGGCAAAGCTCCTGGACCTTACAAGGCATATGCTGAACTCATAAAGCTATTTACACCGACGGTACTCAACGACTAACAAAAATATTCAATGACATATATTTAAACGGAGTAATACCAAGGTCATGGGTGAAGTTCCCGTTTATTGCTCTACCAAAGAAAACAAAATCCGTATCCTGCAATGATTTTCGGACCATCAGCTTAATGAGCCACATTTTAAAGTTATTTCTAAAAATCATGCATCAAAGGATATATAGACTATGCGAAGAAAAAATCAGCCGTACACAATTTGGTTTTCGGAACGCAGTGGGTACGAGAGAGGCTCTATTTAGCATACAAGTGCTATTTCAGCGATGTAGAGATGTGAATTGCGATATTTATGCATGCTTCATTGATTACCATAAAGCATTTGATACAGTAAAATACGACAAGCTGATGGAGATATTAACAAATATTGGAATAAACACATGTGGTCTAAGAATTATTAGCAATCTTTACTGGAATCAAACAGCATCTATCCGTACAGAGGCAAGAGAATTTGATGATATCAAAATCAAACGTGGGTTCCGACAGGGATGTATACTATCACTGTTACTGTTTGACATATACTCTGAGAAAATCTTTCAAGAAGCAGTAGAAGATGTTGAAGCCGGAATTCCAATTAAAGGAGAATGTATCAATAACATCAGAAACTCGGATGACACGGTGGTATTCGCTGACAGTTATAAAGCCCTCCAGGAGTTAATGAATATAATCACAGAAGTGAGTCAGAAAGAAGGACTTTCACTGAACATTAAGAAAACAAAATGTATGATGATCTCTAAGAAGGAACAGCAAATTACAAGAATCAGTGTGAATGGTCAACCAATACAAAGAGTAAAAATATGCACCTACCTTGGTACGAACGTCAATGAAAATTGAGACCATTCCCTAGAAATAAAATCTAGCATAGAGAAAGCAAGATCTGAATTTCAAAAAATGGATAAACTATTCAAATACCACGATTTATCAGTAATCATGAAAATCAGGTTACTGCGATGTTATATCTTTCCTATACTATGGTACGGAGTTGAGTCGTAGACTCTCACAGACGCTACCTGTAATAAAATTGAGGCTTTCGAAATGTGTCTTCATCGTAGAATCCTGAAGATATCCTATACTGACCACGTTACTAATCAGGACGTTTTATTAAGGGTGCAAAAAGGAAAAGAGTTGTTAATCACAATAAAAATAGCCAAAATTGAATACCTCGGTTACATCATGAGAAATAGCGAAAGGTATGAGTTGCTGCAATTAATTATTTAAGGAAAAGTTGAAGGAAAACGAGGACCAAGAAAGCGAAGAATTTCCTGGTTAAAAGATCTGCGTACATGGTTCAACACAACAATCACAAATCTTTTCAAATCCGCAGTTTGCAAAATATAGATTGCCATGATAGTCGCCAACATCTGAAACAGATAGGCAACAAGAAGAATTGCTCTCTGAATTCAGAGAGACTGAAGCTTTCTCCACTTTTTAGAATTTTGCCAATGCACACCCAGAACTTCTCTTCACTCCCTTCGGCTAGTGTAATGGCAAAGAAGGATACAATTAAGAATAAGTATATTAAAAAGTCTAGGGAAAGTCTATGGATAACAGCGCTTAGTAACAAAATGAGAGAGCATGGGTTAAGATGTTCTGGGCACATCGAGACGCTAATCACCCAACACGAATGATTGCGCCGATTTTCAAGTCCCTAGGAATTGATATAACTTTGACTCAAGATAGAAACTTATGGAGAAATATAATCAGGGAAACCAACCGTGTGTAGGGATAAAGACAAATAGAATGGTGATAATGATAACTATGCATTGTTATTAGTAATTCCACAAAATGGAAGAAAGATAACAAAACATCAAAACAGCTCCTGAAAAATTCAAAAGAAGGGAAAAGAGAAGAGAAATTTTCGAAGAGAAAAACAATACCATATGTGAAAGTTCATCTAATTTTTTCATTTCATAGTTCATTTAGTTTTTTTAATTTCATAGTTAAGAGCTGGTAAATAACAATATTTTCCTATTATTATAAACTCTATCAAAAATACCTGGAAAATTCTGTGGTTATTCTATGGTTATTAATAAATTTTTAAACACTTGGTTGCATTTTTTTCATTAAAGAGAAAATTATTTTGACAAACTAACTTAACTAACATAAAGAAGATCATGGCTACTGGAAAATTGAGGAAATGAAATTGCTAAATAACACGACTGGAAAGATATGGAAATTAATGAGATAATATATGAAAAAGGGGCTTAGTATAAACGAAAAAATTTAGTTAGTTCATTCTAAACCTTTTGGTTAAGTAAATCTCTTATTTTTTTTTCTATTCATAAGTATTTGATTAATATAATGATGTTGATGTGTGAAATAAACGGAAATATGCAATTGACGCAATGAATGGGACGATAGAATAGATTTATTTAAGATAAAATCTACGTAAATTGTATATTAGTTTAAGAATGTCTATAGTATGAAGTGATACGGGCTAAAAATTTAATTAAAGATATTCAGGATCGGCTTTTATTTGTCTGTTCAAAAAATTTTGTCTTACAATAAGTAGGTTTTTAGAGATACACAGTAGATACCCGTGAATACATTAAGATAAATAGACAATATAAACAATAAAGTGATATAGGGTTGAATGCTCGAATAAATGAACTTTAATCTAATAAAAGACAGATATCGAGTTTTTTTATTAAATCTTGCCCAAGCACTTTCGCTTTCAGAGCATTTTCAGGAGCATTAAAATAAGCCAAGAAACGTTTTTTCAAGTGAAGGAAATTTAATTAACTGAATTGTGTTATAAATAAACTCTAATAATATAGAAACTGGAATGTTACACACACTTACAACAAGCTTTACGGGACAATTATGTTTATGGATTTTAGGTAGTCCATATAGGATTAGATACAGTTAACAGATTAGATTCAGGTCACCTATTTTATCCTAGAGTCTTAAATCTAAGTAGCATTAACTTTTCAGAGGATAAATTGTGATTTTAGGATTAGGCCTTAAGTTTTCTTGTCAGAATTTTAGGTTAACTGACTCTAGGAGGCTTTACAGTGGAGCTGGATACTCTGATATAAGGTATGACAAACAGTGCTGAAATTAAACAGTATTTTAGAAACTCTTGCATTAGCTTACTTCAACAACAACAATGTAAGTATAAACCTAATTTTCATAGATATCGCCATTAAAAAAAAAACGATTTGCTAAAATTAATTAATTAAAAAATCGATAGAGATTTTCTAGTACTTAGCAAGGCTGATAAGGGAAATTGTGTTGTAATCCTAGAACAAATTCAATACATAGAGAAAGTAGAATCTTCCTTTCAGATAACAGTTTTGCAATTTTTGACAAAACTCCAGTTAACACCGTTAAATTGTTTAATGATACTATTACTAAATATAACCGTTCTTTGACCTTTTATAAAGCGTCATTTTTCCTATTGCATACCATGCAAATCATGTTCCATTTTTTTTTCAAAAAACGTTCCCAGTGATCATTTTTTATTCTTCTTACAAGTGCATGTATTTCGTTTGTTATTGTCTTGTGATTATTGTATGTCTTTTGTTTCTTGGTTGGCATGCATTTCAGGTAAGCTTTTTTTCTTGTCTGAACATTTTTCCTTCACCTCTGTACAAAACCATGGAGTTCTTCGCTTTGAGAACTCCATGGGTGAATTGGTAATTGAGAGGGTAAAAATGTTAATTCTTTACTTCACTTCTTTAAAATATAAGAAAAGGTTTTTATTCTTATTGTCAGTTACAAACACCAATCGAAATTATTTACTTCTGCTTTCTTTTCTATTCTATAGTACTGCGTGTGTCATTGTGTCTTTTATTAGGTCTCTATTTATTGCGGTACGCAATCTATCTACGAATACCAAACGCAGTATTATATAAAGCTTATAATATAATAATACGAAAAAAAAATTTGCCTCGAAAATTTTTATTCGTGATCTTATAATCATAAAATTGTTTTATATTTTCATATTTTAACTATGCAAATGAAGATTTTATTTGTTTTAGATATATTAAATTATTATTTTATTTATTTTTTTTTAAATATTTGTTTAATTTTTTTAATGCATCTGTCGACTTTTTCATCCAAAGGTCTTAAAGAATCTGTCCTCAAACCATACCTGTAAGAACTAATTATCATTTTGGTGACATCTAATAACACAATTACAAAATCAATAAAATTTTTGTCAAGCATGTTTTATTCATTCGTTGGTACATTACTTCTGTCTACGTAATAATAGAAGGCTTTATTAGCATCTAAGAGCGGCCATAATTATCTGAAATAGGAGACAGATTTAAATAATAACGTCAAATTTGGTTATTGTAAAACACTCAGGTTATATTTTTATTAGTGGCGAAGTAATATCTATTATGTATGAAGATTGGCTTGTTTAAACGCAGTAATGAACATGATTATTGCAGTAGGTGATGAGAATATTAATTAATACTTATGACGTTAATATGTGATATTCGACAAAGGAGTTGTTAAACGAGTATTGTTTAAAAAAACTATTGTTTTTTAATTAATCAATTTGATTCTTAAATGTGATTTTAATTGCTTGTATCTTAAATGTAGTATGTACTTATCATAGGTGCCATCTTTTTTTGAATTAATGTTCATTAGGGAAAATTTAAATACCAAAGGTCAAAAATGAAGGCCCAGAAAACAGTATGGTATAATTAGACCCAAACCCTGACATCCAAAGTAAAAGTTATTCTTCAACACCAAATTGTTCTATATAGTCCGCATATAGTTCAGTAAAAAGTTACACTATTCTGAGCGTCGGGTTTGGGGGAGTGGGGGAGAAGTCAGTAAATTAGTAGTTTTTTACGTTTTTCGCAAATATTTCGAACACTATGCAGTTTAGCGTAAATAAGGTCCTATAAAAAAATGTTCTACGCAAAAATTTAAAACAAGAAATGTCCTATGCATAATTGTTCTAAAATCAACGGTTCCGTAGTTACGGAGAGAGTAAAAGTGGATGAATTTTTTACATTTGTAGAGCAAATTATAGTATTATTACTGAGGAAACTAATTTTTTTAACTATATTGTATTTTGTAAATGTTGTTGCCACTGTTTAAGGACAAAGAGGCTCCCACAGGTCTAGGCCATATAAACCTGTGGTACGAAGAAACCCACTCTGAACTTTCATGGACAATATCGCATAAATACCTTTCCAACAGTAAATTCAAACAAAAGAATTTTAAATACTCAAAATATTTCTTAATAATGATGATTATAATGAGTTTCAAGTAAACTTATTCATCAGTTCAAGTAAACTTAATTAACCAGTTTCAGTCCTACTCAACATCATCCTCTTCTACATCTTCGGCTAAGATGGTTGTGTTCCTATTATCACATCCTATTATTTGCTTTTGCTTCTTCTTCTTCTTCCTTGTTGTATGTAGGCTTTAAAGCCTGTTTCTTCTTCAAAATTATAATTGTTTAAATTATCGCACCATCTCTTTCTTGGTCTGCCAATACTTCTTCGTCCATTTGGTGACTTATCTCGTGCTATTCGTACTATTCTATCCTCTGCCATTCTACTAATATGTTCGTTAAACTCCTGTTTCTCTTATGTCACCCATCCATTTATGTCTTCTATATTGCATGCTCTTCTTATGTTCTCGCTTCTCTCCCTATCCAACAAACTTTTCCCTGATATTCGTCGGAGTATTTTCATCTCTGTTGTTTCTAGTAGTCGTCTCGTTTTAGATCGTCTCGTGTCGGGTCTTGTCTCCGCCGTGTATGTTAATATAGGTTTAATTGATGCTTTATGTTGTTTTCTTCTTTCTTGTTTTTGTGTCTTGTCTTAGGTGTTTGTTCTTCCAGAACCCGCTGTTTTACGTGCTTTTAAGCTTTATAGTCGTACTTCTTCAACATCTCCGTAACTAGTTATATCTATTACCAGGTATCTAAACCTTGCTTTCTGCTTTATATTTTCATTTAAATTTGGTTTTTTCTGCTCATGTTATCATATTGTATTTCTTGGCTGTTGTATTGAAGATATGTGTTAATCTTTGGAGCTCGTTTTCTGTCTCGGCGATTAATACGGCGTCGTCTGCATAACATAATATTTGGATTTCTTTGTTCTCCATTCTGTAACCATGACCTTTACGTACTGCTTGTATTATTTCGTCCATTATTATATTAAAGAGAAGTGGACTTAACGAGTCACCCTGTATGATTCCGCTTTGTACTGATATACACTGTGTTAGTTTCCATTTATCTTTGCCTGTATTCGATTGTGGAAGTAGATGTTTTTGATGGTTTGTATAATATTGATTTGTATGTTTCTTTTATACAGTAGGTGTAAGACGTCTTCGACTTGGCTGCGATCGAAAGCCTTTATTAGGTCTATAAAACATAAATATGCTGGTTTATTATACTCGATGGCCTTTTCTGGGATTTGTCTTAGTACAAATACGACGTCTATGCAGGATCTTCCGGATCTGAATCCTTGTTCATCTGATAAGGTTGTTAGTTTATTGATTTTGTAGGTTGGGACTTTTGTGGTAAGCTTAAGTGCGGTGTTCAGTAGATTTATACATCTATAATTGTTGGGGTTTTCTTTATCGCCTTTCTTGAACATTGGTATCATTATGCTGTTTCTCCATGCGTCTGGTATCTTGTAGTACAATATTAGTTTTTGTATAAGTTTTGTCATCTCAAGGGTTATACTTTCTCCCCCGTGTTTTAGAAGCTCGTTGGTTATTCCGTCTGGTCCTGGTGACCTTCTATTTGCTATCTCTACTTCCTGAAAACTGATTTCTATTTCGTGTCTTATTGTGTTGATTATTATTTTCCTTTCCTTTAAACAGTTCCTTCAGGTATCTTTTCCATTCGTTTGCTGGTACATCTTGTGTCCGTTTTAGGTCATTGAGGTCAACAATTTACCAGATTTTTGTGCTCTGACATCTTGGGAAAAAAAAATTTAACATTGATACGTTTCGTCCCGTTGTGGACTTTAAGTCAGCGTACGATATAGCATCCTAAGACGTAAATTATTTGAAGTCATGCATGAACTTAACATTTCCCACAAATTAATACGACTTATAAAAATAACTATGAGTAAAGCGATCTGCTAAGTCCAAATACAATGCGATCTGTCACAAGCCTTTGAAACATATGCGGGGTTACGTCAGGGAGATGCGCTGGCGTGGCTTCTCTTTATTATAGCATAAGAAAGAGAGATGCGGAGTTACACAACAAGGGAACAATTTTTAATAAGTCAACGCTGATTATGGCTTACACTAACGACTTGGATGTGATCGCACGCACCATACGAGGATTTAAAGCGATGGTTGTCAACTACGGCCATCCAAAATATGGGTTTCAAAATAAACGAGGAAAACCAAATGTTGGCGTCGATACCAAATAACAGAGATAGAGCTAGAAACGCCAAACAAAACTTTCTTCTTCTTTAAGTTCCGTATCCCGATCGGAGGTTGGATATCATCATCACTATCTTTACTCTATCTACTGCTGCTCTGAAGAGTTCTATAGAACTGCATTTAAACCAGTCCCTTAAATTCTCCAACCATGACACTCTCCTTCTTTCTATACTCCTTTCTCCTCTTATCATTCCCTGTATTATCAGCCTTAGCAGTTCATATCGCTGTCCCCTCATTACGTGTCCCAGATATTGTAACTTTCTTTTTTTTATTGTGTTTATTATTTCGCATTCTTTGCCCATTTCTCGCAATACTTCCGTGTTAGTTTTCTTCTGTGTCCATGCTATTCTAAGCATCCTCCTGTAACACCACATTTCAAAGGACTGTAACTTATTTATGTGTTCTTGCTTTAGTGTCCAGCTTTCAAGCCCATATTTCAGTATCGAAAACACGTAGCATCTCAGTGCTCTTACTCCCATTTCTAATCTAAGGTCTTTGTTGTAGAGAATTGTTTTCATTTTTACAAACGCATTTCTTGCTATTTCTAGTCTTGCTCTTATTTCGCTTGTTTGATCATTATTGTCTGAAATCCAGGTTCCTAAGTATTTGTATTTATCAACTCTTTCTATCGGTATATTTCCCAAATGTATGTTTGTTGGTATATTTGTTTTCTTTGTTATTATCATGTATTTGGTCTTTTTTATATTCATTTTTAGTCCATATGTTTATCACAGAAACTGTTTGTTTTGTTTATTAGTAATTGGAGTTGTTCAGCAGAGCTTGCCTTAATTACGGTGTCATCTGCATATCTTATGTTGTTAATAGATCTTCCGTTAATTATTATTCCTTCACTTTGAGATAGTAATGCTTCTTCAAAAATGGCTTCACTATATACATTAAATAGTAATGGGGACATAATACATCCCTGCCTAACTCCTCTCCTGATTTCAATTTCTGGACTGGGTTCGTTATCTATTACGATTTGTGCTCTTTGATTTCAGTAGAGGTTTGTTATTATTCGTAAGTCCCAATGGTCTATGTTTTGTGTCTTTAGAATTTGGACCAATTTTTCATGATAAGTACAGAGTTTGGTTGTATTGTTAGTCATTATGATTAACTAGGGATGCTCTATGAGCCTTAAATGCATTGGTTTCCCGTTGCCTTATGCATCTCCACGCCGTGGAGAAACAAAACTTTAGCGTAGTAAACAAGTTTACCTATCTGGGTTCTCTCATAATAAGCGATAAAGACACATCTGAAGAAGTAAAATGAAGGGTACTGATACCGAACAAATATTATTTTGGACTAAATAAGTAAAAGCAGAAAAATAAGTAAAAGCAGAAATTTAAGCCAAAAAACCAAATTAACAATATATAGAACACTCAAACTACCAGTGCTGACATATGGGTCAGTATATATGGCCATCTCCAAAAGCAGACGAACATCGTCTGCTCGTCTTCGAAAGAAAGATAATACGCAAAATAATGGGTGCAATCTGTGAGAATGGTATTTGGAGAAGGCGATATAATTTTGAATTGTACGAGAAGTATAAAGAAATAGTTAATGGTAGATATGTAATATCTTTCAAAAATAGGTAGGCTTTGATGGACTGGACATGAGTTAAGATCAAATGAAAATTACCCACTCAGACGAACCCTATTAGCGGCACCATGAAGAAATTCGTGTTCCACTGACAATAAATGCCTGAAGAACCCATGTCTACCTGGCCTTTTGACATACGACCTTTAGCTAGCCACTGATCCCTACGAGTCCGACACCACTGGTCGAAGCTCGACCTCGCACGTAGACAGGTAGTCGCTGAGGAGCTCTCCTCTCCCACTCTTAGGTCTCCCAAGAAGGGTACGTACCGTAACCCCATGCCCTTAATGGGGAAAGGGTGTATAAGAGACGCAGCTCGTTCAACCTCACTTTGGTTCTGTGGAATGAGAGTAGAGTCTACTAGAGTCTAGAGACTACTAGGAGTGTAGGCCGGTGACCGTAATGTCGAAGCGTCCTGCGTGCGTTTTTACAAGCCCGACACTTCGAACGACGGCTCTCCATATCTTCATTCCTTCCCATTAGTCGCCTCTTACGCCAGGCAGGGATAACTTGCCCGGCTGTATTCTTGTCTCCGCGAGCCGGATGGAGATTAGCGGCACCATTGAATAATTCCTGTACCCTCCAATGAAAACATTGGCAGGAACCTGGACTTCCTGGCCTTTCGGCATACGACCGTAAGCGGAACCACTAGCCCCTACGAGTCTGACACCATTTGAGGGAGGCGCGTTGCACGAAGCATCGCGGGGCTCCACCCTCCCCGTAGTACCTGTGTTGCGATTACGAACATCCGTCCATTATCCCCCACAGGGCGGAAAGGTGAACGCAGATAGAGGAATTCCACCTCGCACGTAGACAGGTAGCCGTCGAGGATCTCTCCTCTTCCACTCTTGTGTCTCTCAAGGTGGGTACGTGCCGTGACCCAGCACCCCTAATGGGGAAGGAGTGCGTCAGGGCGCAGCTCGTTCAACCTCACCTGGTTCTGAGGAATGAGAGTAGAGTGGTCCCACGAGAGTCTCGTCTCAGATACTAGGAGTGTAGACCGGTGACCGTAACGCTGAAGCGCCCTGCGTGCTTTTCTACAAAACCGTCATTTCAAATGACGGCTTTCCACCTCTCAATTTCTTCCCATTAGTCACCTCTTACGACAGGCAGGGATAAATTGCTTCGGCCGTATTCTTATCTTAGCGAGCCGAACGGAGAGGTTAGCGGCACCAGTAGGAAATAAGAGTAAAGGCAGACCAAGTCAGATGGACGGATGGTGTGAATGAGGACGTGAGGAAGATAGGCTCAGTAAACTGGCGAAGGTTGGTGATGATCGGAAACGACTGGTGAAATAGACTAAGAAATGTCGAGGCTCAACGAGGACTGTAGCACCACTGATGATGATGATGATGATGATACAATATTCAAGAGTTAAAACGATTTTATTCTTTATATACCTACATGGTAGAAAAACACAGAAAAGTCAAAAAATAGAAGAACAACAAGTGAAAAAAAAAGAATCATAACTATGTCAGAAATGATGATGCTGACTTATTTATTTATCCAAAAGATTTATCCATTTAAAAAGATCATTAAAAATTTGGCCAGGAAGATTTTGAAAAAAAAAGTACGAAGAAAAAACTTTATACCTGTATATAAATTTTGTAAAAAAATTGTTTTTTTGCAGTTTATTATTTGGTTTTTATATCTAAAGTTACACTTTTTCCTGTCGGTAAATAGCCAAACATTAAATTAATTGGTCAAATCTCTTAATGGCACATCTAAAAACAATTGAATATTTAATTATAAATAATATTTTTGTTTTTTCGGCAATCAATTACTAAGAGCGATGTCCCATTATTTTGTCACGAGATATTTATTAAATAAGATCATGTGAGTAATAAAACAGTTAAATGTTTTTATTTACATTCAATATAAATTACTCGATTTATTCCAATTTACAATTCCCATGAAATTATTAAATTAATAAGGAGATAATAAAAAGTTTTTCTGATACAATTCAAAGAAATTGCAAAATTCGAAATTATTATTTATATTCCGGCAGCTTTACACCTTTCTGTATGTAAAATTTTTTCGCTGAATACGAATATGTAGGTCCCCCATCTCAAAAAGTGGTAGGTAGGTACCAATTTTTCTAAACAATTTTTTTATAAATCAATTTTTAAATTTGAATATACAACTAGTCACGTCGTAAAGTACTGATAAAAATACAATGCTATATATGTTTATATACAAATGATACCACATCCTGTATCACAAATCCAGCAAAATTTCGCTCCAAGCCAGCCAAACCAGTCAATACAGTTACCTCAACCTCAATACCAATATTCGTCCAAAGAACATTACCGCAATATAACCCACCAAGCGCATATAAAACAAATGATAAAAAATGGCTAACAGTACAAAATAAAAAACGTACGAGAAATAGTCCGGAACAACATTTCAAACTTAAACCGGGATAGATAATTACTGGCTGAAGACACCAACTGCAAATACATTTAATGTATTAATTAACAAAGAAGCAGAGATTGAAGAGGCAAAAAACAGGAAGAGAAATCCTCATCTATATTTATTATTAATATTAAAAATATCCAACCATTATACTAACTATTAAACACTGTACCAAAAGACAAACATTTAATCACAGTACTGAATGAAGAACAAATCAAGGTACAGGCCCAAACAATTGAAATATACGACAGTATAGTACAAGCACTTGATGACAAAAAAACCGAATATCTTACATATGACAAGAATCAATATACGATAAAAAACTACAAAAAAAACATCTACCACTGTTTTTGTGGACTTAAAAATGCAGGAAAATAAAGAAATTTCTTCTTCTTCTTCTTTTTATATAGACACGACTCTGTCTGTTTTTCAATGTGCCTCCAGTAAGTTGTCATTCCATCGTTTGCGTGGACTTCCTACTCATCGTCTTCCTATTGGGGAACCGTCTCTTGCCGTCTTTACTACTCTATTTGTTGTCATTCGGCTTATATGATCGTTCCATTCTACTCTTCTATTTCTTACCCATTTTTTGATGTTCTCCACCTTGCATCTATGTCGTATATCTGTATTTCTAGCTCTGTCCCATAGTGTCTCACCATCAATTTTTCTAAGTGTTTTCATCTCTGCTGTTTCTATCATCCTTTTTGTTCTCTCTGTGTCAGGTCTTGTTTCTGCCGCGTATCTCATTATTGATCTGATGACTGTTTTGTAAATTCTGCCTTTCGTTTCTTTCCCGATATTTTTATTTCTCCATATTGTTTCGTTTAGGCAGCCTGCGGCCAGAAATTTAAAAGATTAAATATATACTCAACGCAAAAATTAATGTCGAAGCTCCAAGACTAAAAAGAGAGTTAGTGCAATGTACTAGATTCCAAAGATACGATCACACAAACAATTTCTGCTATTATCAATACAGATGTTTAAAAAGTGCTCTAAATCACGCAAAAGCTGACTAACATTTCCAATCTTAAGAAAAAAAGTCATCGAATCAACTACAAAACCAACAGCGTCCAGTGGCTGCAATAAATATAATTACAACATAAAGACTACATATGCTAAAATAGTAAATACCAACCAACAAGAGATTCCGATGGTCATTCAGACAAATGACATACAGGAGTTAAAGAACATGATAAAAGGACTTATGAGACTTACTCATAATACTTGTCTCAAAAATGAACTAATGACTAAACACTCAAATTTGCACTATGGAATGCTAATGGCTTGACACAACACAAACGAGAGTTGTAAGCATTTATAATTAATTATAAACTACATAATACTGATTCCAGAAATATACTTAAAACACATTACAATATTTCACACACCACATCCAGATGGAACTGCACACGGTGGGACAGCAATCATTATAAGAAACAACGTCAAACATTACCAGACAACCCAGTATCAAAAAGCACATATTTAAACCACAAATGTATACAGAATTTAAAACCTTTTTGATACACTTGGACCTAGGTTTATTTATGGCGGAGACTACAATTAAAAACATTTAATGTGGGGATCTAGACTTAATAATATCACAGATTAGCAGAACACAAATTGGTGGTCTGTTAATCTGTGATAATACCAAAGGCCGTGAACTGCAAAAGAAATACAAATAGATAACCTAAACATAGTATCCGCAAGAGAGACAACATACTGGCCGGCAGACTGCGAAAGTTCCAGATGTTCTCGATTTTGCTGTAGTGAAAAGAATAAACGAAAAATACTTTAAAACAAAGTCTTGTTTGTAAAGTCTTGTAAGTAAAAACATATCAATAATAGAAAAAAACTGCATATTACACAACAATAAAACAAATTGGAATTATTATAGATATCAAGTAAACAATTAAATCAATTTATACATCACACTAAAGACGAATTAACAGATCCAACATGCAATAGAACATTTTAACACAGTTGTACAGGAAGCAGCATGAAAATCAACACCAGGAACACCATTACCTACAAAACAGCATACGAGTAATAACTGTTACAATACAATATACGAAAAAATAACGGAGTAAAGAAGGCTCAGAAAACAATGGCAAATAACAAGATCACCTCAGAGTATTATAAAACACAATGTTGATCCAAAAAAGCCACAGGATACGATCTTATTACTGGAAAAACTCTGCAGCAAGTCTCAAAAAAAGGCTTCCAATTTCTGACACAGTTATTTAACTCTATAATGAGATTAGGTTATTTTTCACCACAATGAAAATTAACACAGTTAACAATAATACTAAAGCCAGGAAAAGAACCAGAAAATGTACAGTCCTACCGTTCTATTACTCTTCTTCAAGTGGTTTTCGAAGGCTTTAACAAGCTGACACCTACTGGCCTAAAGCCTATACTAGAAAACAAAAAACTAATACCATCAAACCAATTTTGCTTCATAAAACAACACTCAACAATACAACAGGTACATAAACTTGTAGAGAGAATACCGCCCAGCGGTATTCCTAGACATAAGCCAGGCATTTGATAAAATCTGACATTAAGGTCTTTTATGTAAACTAAAGCAGATTCTACTAACAAATTATTATATAATTTTAAAGTCCTAATTTACCAACAAAAACTTCCAGGTAAAGTATGAGAATGAATGCACAAGCATACAACAAATTCTTGCTGGGGTGTCCAAGGAAGTGTCCTGGGACCCATATATACCTTATATTCACTGCTAACCTACCGCCAGATGCAAATATCACCACAGCCACTTTTGCGGATGATAAGGTAATACTATAATCTAAAAAAATCCCAAAATAGCCTCAGAAACCCTACAAAATAACTTAAATAAAATAATGGGTGATAAAATGGAGAGTCAAATTAAATGAAAACAAATCACTACAACTAAAATTTACCAGGAGTAGGGAAACATGTCCTACTGTAAACTGAAAGGTACCCAGCTGCCAAATCATGTAATATGTTAATTATATAATATGTAAATAACTGCCCAAAAGTTGAGTACAAGAAATAACATTATATAGAAGCTCTGCGGTACCACCTGGAGAGCATCGGCTTCCACTCTCCGCTCTACTGCCTTAGCCCTTGTTTTCTCGACCGCTGAATATTGTGCTCCAGTTTGGCTACACAGTCCATACGTAAAAAAGGTCGACACTCAGCTGCCCAGCACTATGAGGATGATAGCTGTTACAATGAAATCAACTCCCGCCCAATGGCTTCCAGTATTAAGTCACATCCCACCTCCACATTTACGACGAGTTGACGCACGAAAAACCCGTCTCCGTTCTAGAAAACCACCAATGGAAACGGCAAGAATGATACATGAGGAGTTCAACATCACGAATGCATGGTCCCAAGAATGGAACGCATGGCAAAATAACATGCCCTGCATTATTTACAAGCCACCAGGTTTTGATCTTCCACGCAAAACATGGTCCACTCTAAATAGGATCCGAACCAGACATGGCAGATGCGCATACATGCTACATAAATGGAAAAAGAACCCGTCTCCTCAATGTGACTGTGGGGAGAACCAAACCATCGACCACATTATTGAAGAGTGTCCCTCAAGATCCTACAATAGTAGCCCTGAAGACTCCCTGTTTGCAACTTTAGAGTCAATTGATTATATTAAACAATTGACATTCAACGATGAAATAAAAAGACGTATCGAAATTGCCAGGGCCACTTTCATAAAGATGAGGAAATTCTTCTGCAACACAGATATACCTAAGCATCCCTCTCCGAATAAGAATGCTAAGGGGCTACGTATTTAACACGCTATTATACGGTGTAGAGGCCTGGACTCTTAAGCAGAACAATATAAAAAATATTGAAAGTTTCGAGATGTGGTGCTACCGTCGAATGCTGAAGATAAGTTGGGTTGAAAGAGTTACAAATTTTGAAGTAATGCGAAGGATAGAAAAAGACCCAGAAATTTTGTCAACGATCAAACGAAGAAAACTCGAATATTTGGGTCACGTGATGAGAGGACATAAATACGCATTACTTTAAAATATAATGCAAGGAAAAATAGAAGGAAAACGGAATCCAGGCCGTAGAAGAATGTCATGGCTGCGTAATTTGAGAGAGTGGTTTGGCTGTACCACTAATGAACTCTTTAGGCCATCTGTAAACAAGGTCAGGATAGCCTTAATGATTTCCAATCCCCGATAGGAGTGGCACAAGAAGAAGAAGAAGATTATATTAATACACTTGATGTTTGTTTGTAACTATTTAAAGTTTGTCATATACCTATATTACTAGTGTTTGTAATTTTGTTCTAAATGTGTTGTAATTGCCGTACGATAAAAAAAATGTAATATGTAAAATGTAATATTAAAAATTGTGTGTCTTATTGGTTGCATATATAAAGGAACAAATTTTCAAATATTCTCAAGAATTTTTTTTTTAAATACGTAAAGGTATATATTTGGAAATTGTATCTAATTTATTATAAGTAATGTAAGTAACATTTACTAATCGACGATGAGCGCTGATAAAAAAGTTAGAAAGTGTTTAATATACTTTATATTAATTGTTTCTACTCCTATTTTGGAAACGTATGAAAACAATTTGATTATAATGTATTGTACTTTTTCAGTAATAGTTATTTATAAACAAGAAATCTATCGCATCTACTAGGAATTCAACGTGATTTTATGTCTTAATGTTTAAATCAAGTTTGAGAATCAAACTGACATTTTGTTGTTATTATTTTTGCATAAAAATAATTAGGGGAGAACGGGGAAATGCCGGTCAGCGAGTAACGACAGTCACCGGAATATTTACTTTGTTTATTTGAATTTCGCTTCCAGAGACTAGCTTTCACATAGTAGCCGGTTATCGAAGTACCTTGCGTGCAACTAAGCCAAATCGATGTTTGTTTTCTGTTCCTTGTAATTTTAACCCATTAATGCCCACCGATAAAAAAGAGAAACTAAAAATACCTAAATCATTTAGGAGTTGCTTTTAATTATGATCATAATTATATAAAAAAATATTTTGTACATTTTTTAAGTTTGATTTTTGCAAAAAATGGTGTACCCAAGCAGGTACACTGGGACAATCAGTATAAAATAGATAAAATATAATTATATATAGCCAGTAAAAATAATGAACATAAAAATGCATACAAACCAAGGAAACATTTATTAAAAATACATACATATACATAAAAAACACATAATTAATTATGAGTGAAATATTTTCAAACACTCTCTCTGCTCAGTGCATAAAGTTACATTGCATTTTTCACACATCCATCTAACTCTCATGTAGCATTGGCGATATCTTCGAGGGTTCATGGTTCTTTTAGAAAAATAGATCGTCTTTGTATGGCTTTGTTGAAAGCTCTGCAGTAATGGCGGACAATATTTCTTTGAAATAATAGCAAATCTATTTTGTAATTTTCACTAAAAGTTCATATTGCACAAAATAGCTATCGAAAAATATTATGTGAAAAATATTATCAGTTTGAACTGTAATAATACTCAGGAGGTCTAAAACAAATTGTGATCCCAGTGGCAGTTTATAATTTTTCGGTTTCATCTGTTTTTCGTTAGCTGAAGGCTTAGCTCCGCAGTACGTATCAAAAGCATAACAGTAGCCAGTAGAACTGTACACCATCCAATCCTTGTAGCCAAAACGTACGGGCTTTGATTTGATGAATTTCTTCGCCGAATAGTGGCCAAAGTATTTGACCATTGCCTCATCTATAGATAAATTTTCATGAAAAATGCCCCATTGTTGAAACTTAGCATCCAGTAAATCCATAAGCGGTCGTAGTTTAGACACTTTATAAATTTTGTTGAGTTTAGTATTGTCTGCCAAATGTATATACTTTTTAATTTCTGTAAACATATTTCTGCTCATGCCGTTGGAAATAAATGGAACATTCAGATCTTCATCCAAATTCGAATACATCCTTTCAGGAAGTAATTTATGGTACCCGGTAAAAAGAAGAATTCCAACAAAAATTTTGATCTCATCTTTTGTAATTATAAAATGATGATTTTTGGGAGCTGTTGGGTACAGATTGGTTTGCTCTACAATATAATTTACTTTGAAAAGTTATCATCAAATAACTGTTCAAAAACTTGTAACGTAGTTAGTTCTGCAAGCTCAGTTTTTTCCTTTTCCATTCGTTTATAGCTTCCATTGGTATCATTCATACTCGTATTCACTGTTTTACTACACCATTTGGGATCTCCGGGCTTCTTCAGTAAGTTCTTTTTTGGATGGTTGTTAGCTGTCAGTTCCCTCTTTGATGATTTTATTCATTTGGACAATGGAATGTCATCATCTGTTTCATCCGGGTCATCTCTATTATCAAAATCATCGTGGTTAGCATCATCCACCGTTCTATAGTGATCCTCATCTTCGGACTCGTCAATAATAACTTGAAGTTCTCCAGGAACATCGTTAGGAATTTGGGTTGTTATCAAATCATCTTCATCAAACTCCTCCTCATCCGTTTGGTAGTCAACATTTGGTGGAATTATTACCAGATCTATTTTAGCACCATTGGTAATATCTACACTATCAATGTTATTTACAGCTGCTGCAAGCGTTTGATACCCTTTTCCATAAGATGCAGACGTGGTTATTTCAGGAAGACTCATCGTAGAATTTCAGACCTAAAATATATACATTATATTATATACCCTTTTGCCCAATGTACCCAAGCAAGTACAAAGAAGTTTAGGTTGTTAAATCTCCGAGGTAAAACAAATATGTGATAAAATTATATTCACTCAATATTTCCTGGCTAAAAAATCTACGTACGTGGTTCAACACAACAACCACAAATCCTTTCAGAGCAACAGTGTGCAAAATGCAGACTGCCGTGATGGTCGCCAACATCCTAAACGGATAGGCACCACAAGAAGAAGATCTCTCTGTATATTTTTTGTCTATTCTATATTTTTCTTACATTTTGTATGTATGTTTATACTAATTTTATCATCTTATTGCAGGTATCAAGCTATATGCTAAATAAACAAATTACAATAAAGAAGACAATTTTTCTTATAAAGTTTGTGAATGCGAAAGATTTATCCATATCATCTGTAGGTTTCTTATCAAAATTGTATACAATTATTTTAATTCACTAGAGTTAAATATTTACAAAAAAACAATTTCATACACTATTAACATACAGTGAGTATATTAAAATTTTATTATAAATGAGCATTATGGAGTAACAATTTATTAATGTTAGAATATGACAGGTTTAGAATTAAATGACAAACTGCATATGAGAGTAAGATTGTATCTGGTCTCAGTCCTTATCTATTCTTATTAGTGCTGGATTAGAGATAACAGGGAAAATCCAAGGTGGCATTTAGTATTTAATGTTGGGTGATGATGTGTTGTTCGTAGGAAATACTAAAAGGGAATTAGAGCTAAGATTAGAATTTTGAAAAAATGAACAACACCTGGAAAGAAAAGGTCTGAAAGCAGGTCAACAACAAAATATGTAGAATGTTTATTTATAGATTAAATCACTACTACAAATAAGATAGATAAATTACTTAAGATAGTGAAATTATTTTACAATTAAGCAGAATTGACAAAAAGGGAGAAAGCAAGTGTTGTGTTGTGTACCATAAAATACCAATAAAACCACAAAAAAAAATTATTTTAGACTGGCTCTGATGTTGGGCCTTGGATGTTAAAATGAGAGAAAAACTAAACTTACAGGAATTTTACAAAAATTATACTTATTACATGGAATGAGTGAAGTGAGAAAAATGATTTAATCCAAAATAAATGTATTATGGCAAGTCTAGCTAACACACAAATTGATATTAAAATGAGAGAACAACGTTAAGATAGTAGGGCCCAAATGATAATCACCTATTATGCAGAAGAGTTGATTGTCAGTTCCTAAAAGGACTAAGAGAAGAAGATATAAGGGGACGCGTTTAAAGAAGACATGCCTTTGAAGAGGATTAATATTTTATAACTCAAGAGAGAACGATATGGAGAAATATAATTATTACATAAACTCATATGGAAAAAGACAAAGACAGAGATGAGCACTGATGGGCTATAAATTCTGACTATAGTTATTTTGCAATTCAATTAAAGTCTATCTTAAAGTTTATCGTCTTGGTTATTTCCCCTTTAAACGATCTAATTCCTTACTTCGCGCTGTATTAAAATCCTACCAGATTTTGATAAGACACCAAACTTTCTGGTATGTTAAGACAGGCATCAGAGGCGGACTTCAAGTAAAAGTAATAATATTTTAGATGTTTGTTTTATTAAACCAACAATTACAATATCTTACTAGTATTTTAAAATTATTATCCAATACTTATAATAATAAGATAATTTTATTTAGTTGAACGTAGTGTAGTTGTAGATGAATGCTGAATATAATTCAGGTAAGTGTGGAGTTTTCCGTAGTAGAGGCCCAGTTGTTACTGCAGATAACTCCCTGTGGTGTGACGTAATTTGGAAAGTCACTTCCAAAATAGGAAAAAAGAAAAATGTGAAATAAGGCACAAAAAAAAAACTAAAATAAGAAACCTTGTGTTAGCAACAGCATAAATTTTAAACATTTTCTTACCAAAGAAGATTAACAAACATATAGGAAAAAATAGCTAATGGCAAGGACTAAATGAATATAATCATTTAAAATTTTATTCAAAAAATTGATTTCACGTGCTTAACTGACATTCAAAATTGCTGGTCGCTTCAAGCGTGGTTGCTGAGAGAAAGATCCATTCCAAAAAAAAGGACTAATAAACATTTTTCTCAGAATTATTTTAGCTATATTTCTCGTTTGAAACATTTTTTCTACGGCGTACAAATTCTTGGTCAATCGATGTTTTCCGGGTTTTAGGGAAAAGCCCGGGGATAGGAGTGGCAAAGTTTTTTGTATCTTTTTTGGGGTCTCAAAATTGACATTCCCAGTAAACTTTAGCTGGTTCGTATGATTTTAAGAGGTTTAGTGTCATTTTTGTCTCTGATGACTGAAGTAAAATAAACATGTTCAGCGTCAATAATACTTGTAAAGCTTTTTTAAAGAATTTTTACACCTTTAAACCGATTTGTGTACTTCCTGCTAGATTTTAACCATTTTTTAGGACCATTAAAGGAGTATGGAGGAAGATGTAACACATTATTCTCATTTCATATTTCTCATCTCATTCTTTATAAAACTTCCATCTAAACATAAGCCTCTTCAAGTCTTCCTTTCTATTGTTTTTTATTGTACGCTACTTGTAGCCAATTTTTCCCGGCAGTATTTTTTTTTTTTTTTTTAAATACCTCTCGTTATATGTCCTAAATTCAGACGTTTTGTTGTTTTATAATTTGTAACAGTTCACGTTTGTTTCCAGCTCTTCTTAACACCTCGTTCCTCGTTTAGTTCCTTAAACTTCCTCGTTTGGATTACCATCTAGTCTCTGTACTGTTGTTAATACTCTCTTGTCCTCTGATCTTATCACATGACTATATTGTGTGTAACATACAGTCACCAATTTAGCATTGCGGCGCCCTCTCCAATCTCCTGTTAGGAGAGTCTCTCCAAGTTTAGTTTTTTTGAAGGCAAATATCATTCTGAGCACCTTTCTTTCAAGTACTAGCAGGTTATTTATTTTCTATTGATTGAGGATACTAGAATACACGATTCACTGCCATAAGTAATAACTGCGTGAATAATTAACTTCTACAGTGTTAGTCTTGTTGATCAATTTTTTGAAACATTAAAACGTTACACAAAAATCCAACAGAAAAGTATCAAAAACAAATTAAGCTAGCGTTAGAAAATTCAAAATCAATAGTAAATCCAATAGAACAGAAATACCTGAGTATCATGAACCCACAGACTCCTAAATTATACTCTTTCATTAAACTACACAAACCACATCACCCAATAAGACCTGTAGTGTCTTTTTATACAGCTCCGTCATATAAACTTTCAAAAAAACTGTTAGAGATTATTTTAGAACACACTAAATTTTCACCTAAATATACCATAAAAAATACAATAGAACTAGTTAATAAAATACATTTTCAGTTACCTAACAACTCCAGATTAATTCATTTGACGTAAAAAATCTTTTTCCTAGTATCCCTCCTACAGAAACTTTTATTCTAGTAAAAAACCTTTTAGACCAAAATAATACAAATCCAATCATTACATCTGAAATTTTACATCTTCTTGAAGTTTGCATAAACCAGGACTACTTTGAATTTAATAATGAATTATATACAAATAACAGTGCAGGACTTATAATGGGCAATCCTCTAAGCCCATTGCTATCAGATATTTTTATGGATCATCTAGAGACAAAGATTTCAAAACATCCCATATTCAAACAGTTTTTATATTGGTGGAGATACGTAGACGACGTACTGGTATGTTTCACAGGAACTAACAGGCAACTCGACCAATTTTTATCTTATATTAATTCTCTTCATAGTCATATTGAATTTACAATAGAAACAGAACAAAATCAATCCATAAATTTTTTAGATTTAAATATTACCAGACTTAAAAACAAACATGACTTCTCCATATTTCATAAACCTACCCATACTAACACGACTATTCACAATTCATCATCACATCCCACACAACATAAACTGGCAGCCTATCATAGTATGTTACATAGATTAACAGAAATTCCTATGTCAAAATACAATTTTGAGACAGAATTAAATATCATTAAGCAAATAGCAGTAAACAATGGATACAACGACCAAACAATTAATAAAATGTTAAATAAAAAACTACACAAGAAAGCCCTGAACTTAGTATTTCCACCACCAGAGAAAAAACCCAGTACCTTCTGCTCGATTACATATACAGGCAAAATATCAACAAAAATAGCCAAACACATAAAAAAGAAAGGAATAACACCAGCTTTCAGAACAAATAACAACCTAGGCAAATATATTAAAAACAATAAGAGCCAACATAAAAAACACTTACACAGTGGTGTGTACAAACTTAAATGTGGCGACTGCCCTAAAACTTACATTGGTCAAACAGGTAGAAATTTTAATAAACGAATAGCAGAACATAAAAGGGCTTTCAATAATAGAAAAACAGATTCTACATACGCACTTCACCTTCTAAATCATAATCATTCTTTTGATGACGAATTTAAAATTCTACACATTCAAAATAAAGGCCTTAAGCTATCTTTGTTAGAATCTATGGAAATCAACAAATTAAAAAACACAGATATAATTCTGAATGACCAGCTTGAGACAAACAGTTCTCCCCTCCTCAACTTATTTCATTAGAGACTATAAAGTGTAAACCCATGCCAAAAACAGATCACCTGAGAAAGGCAATCAGCCGAAACAGCTGTAGTGATAAGAATTTAAAATAAAAATTTGTGGAAGTTTTGAAAACAAAGTTTTCAGTGTTTTATTGTTACATAATCTTTCATTGTTCGACAATTTCTGTTTCCGTTATTATTAGTTCTCCTGTTTTATTTCTCATAGCTTTACATATAGAATTTCCGTATTTACAGATTCCGTAATTTACATATAAAATTTTCTTACCTAGTTTATCTTTATCTTTCTATCTATTTCCCTTATTTGATATTCTACGTACTCCTTGTTTTTAGTTCTGAGTAGTCGTCTGGTTCGTGCTCTTGTTCTATGAAACTCTGGTCTGTTTTTTAAAGTGTAGGATTTTGTATAAATTTATACTTTTGTATAATTTTTGTGAGAATGCTTTATAGCATTCTCACTCTTTTGTGAGTTTTTTTTTCAGTATTTTCTAGCATTCTTTGTCAAATCATTTTCGTTTTGGGCGATTCTTATTTTTTCTGATGGTTTCCTCTGCTGCTTGTTCTATAAAAGCTGTAATGCTTGCTCTATCTCGATATTATCCTCCTCTTCTACTAGGTCACTATCGCTGCCAGCTCCTCCCATACTTCTTGACTTAATATTTCTACTAGAGTATCTTGCATTTATGAGAATATAATCTATTTTGTTACGTGTTCTGCTATCATTTGAAATCCATATTACCTTGTAAATGTTCTTTTTTTTTTCAAATTGAGTGGATTTAATAAAAACATTTTTAGATATTGCAAATTGTGTTAGTTGTATCCATTATCATTTGTTGTGTTGTGTAGATTAATTTCCCACTACCTTACTTAAATAATCTGTCTTGCCTAGTTTACCATTGCAAGCCCCTTCAGTATTTTTATATCATGTATTGGAGCCGATTTATACTGTTGGTCTAATACTTCGTAAGATTCCTCTTTGTTATCTTTTTCAGCATCTTCTGTTAGGTTATATATTGAGAATATCGTAAAATTGAACCATCTGCCTTTGAGTTTAATATATCAGATTCTTTCATTTACTGACTTGAAATCTATCACTGCTGGTTTTAGTCTTTTTGCAATGACAAAGCCACATCCATTTTCATATTTTTCGTCCCGTCCATCTCATTTTTTACATTGATTTTATATCCATGCTATATTTTGTAGTAGTTTAATGACTCTTGTCGCTATTTCAGATCTGTACCAACTTATTTCTATAAAAATATCCTTATTGCGTTGCTTGCGTCGTTTATATCGTTCTGATCAGTCGAGTATCCGTCCTGTTCCGAGGCAATAGTTTCTGTTTCGTAACCCTAAGATTTTTATAAGTATGACCCTGTTTCCCACTGAGATTAGTTACCACAGTCTTCTACAAGGTTGCTCAGAGTTCACCATATAGAGGTGGGAGTCGGAATTGGGAAACACCATTTCATAGAAAACGGCCTCTACGGAAAAGAAATAATAGACAGCCCTGGAGTATACCTCTTGTTATTTGCATTACTTGAGTTGACAGTGCTGTCCTCCGGCAGTTTCTACTTGAAACGACTCCTCCTTCGTGTATGTTTTGGACTACCTAAGTCTGACACTAAAATGGGCGGGGCTTAGAAAACTTTTCCAAACATTTCTAATTCCTGGGTATTTGTCCCATATAAAGTTTGAAATATTGTTTTCTTTTTAATTGTTTGAAGAATAAATAAGGACTTTTGGTCATGAACATTTATTCTGAGCGATTGGTATTGTTTGTTATGCGTAAATTTGTGAGGTAAGAATATCAAAGAGTTAAGATATTTACTCTTAATGTTTATGTTTTAATGTTATGTTATTGTTTAATTAAAATATAGACATATAATACAAGATAGACTGATCGTTGCAATATCAGCACGTTCGCCCAGAGCGACAGAGAAAACTGACACAAAGCAGTCCCTGCATATCTTTTTAATGGGACGGGTTTATCAACCACGTGACCTTCTCATTGGTCACTTAGGTCACGTCATCGATATATCTGGCAAATTTTGTAATTATAATATACAAATAAATTATTTTGTTGTTGTTTTTATCAGGGTTATTTTAATATGAATCAATAAATCATTGAATTTATTTACGAAATTGAAAAATATTTAAATTAATTTTTTTTCTTTTTAGGCGCCAGTGATTTTATCCTGTAAAAGACTAAAGATATTCGTTTTCTCGTCTTTTAAGTAGTAAATAAGAACTTTTAGTTGTAATATAACATTCTCTGGAAATCTTTCTATCAAATTGCCATAGTGAGTGTTTAAAAAATGTTTTTTAAATGTTGTAATAGTTTTTGAGTAAATTATTTTTAGATCTGGGCATAGAATGGCTAGTAAATATGTGTTGAAGATATCCAGTATTACTAAATTTTTTGGTAATGCCACAAAGCTACTATTAACTACTTAAGATACTAGGAGACGAATATCTTTAGTCTTCTACGAGATAAAATCACTGTTACCTAAAAAAGAATAAAATAATAATATAAATATTTTTCAACTTCGTCAATAAATTCAATGATTTATGGATTAATTTTGAAATATTCCTGATAAAAACAACAACAAAAACACTTTAACCTTAAAACATGAATATTAGGAGTAAATAACCTTAAAACATGAATATTAGGAGTAAATATCTTAATACTTTGATATTCTTACCTCACAAATTCACGGACAACAAATAATACCAATCGCACAGAATGAATGTTCATAGTCAAAAATCCTTATTTACTCTTCAAACAATTAAGAAAACCAATATTTCCAACTTCTTATGCGACAAATACACAGGAATTAGAAAATATTTGGAAAGAAATATTTTCTAAGCCCCGCCCATTGTGACGTCAGAGCTTAGGTAGTCCATTATTCTTGTCAAACCATGTTTGATTTTGGTGTGCGACAAATATCTTTTCTAATTTATATTTGTTAATTTCAAGGAGGTAGGTACTCAGGTATTCCAGTCCGCAATCTTTGTGATTTGATTACTACTTCTTTTTTGTGTCGTAAGGTATTTAGAATTCATTCTATGAATATTTTTTATGACTTGTATGGTGCGTGGCACGACTAATATGTATATTATTTATTGAATCTTAATTTAACTTCAATTAAGTACGTCTAAGGTAAGAACAATCTTATCTTTTTAAAAGGAATATATTTATTGGTCACCTTATAATATCTTGTTGAGACCTGTACAAATGATGAGATTGGAAATCGCGTAGTTTTTTTTTCATCCTGTCGAACGTGTTTATTTAAAAAACATATTTGTTTAATGGTGACATGCAAATAAATCGTTTAAACAGGGACAAACTACAACGATATACTTTGAGATTAACTTTACTTCCGGTAGAGCCCATATTTTAATTACTGGTTCAATTTTTCATATACTGAATACAGAGTAACGCAATGTTTTGATAAAACACGTAACTATCATACGCTTGCTTGTAAGAGAATCATTTGTATATTAATACCCATTGTAGTATAACATAAAAATTTTTGTGAGGCTTTGTGATCAAAGCAAATATCTAGATCTCGACCATTTTAATCATTCAAAGTAATGAGTCAAGACATCTATTTTTGTTAAAAGAGAAAACTCAAGGTTTAGTTTTGTTTTCGCATAAAGCTTACATTGTTTGGTGGAAATACGAGAATATTTTCAGGGTCTGATAATACGAATGAAAGGAAAATATATTTTTAGCGTCATTTAATAAAAAAATAATTATTATATTGCTAATGTGTGGCCAAAATTAAATCAAAATAAAAAATATTATATCTTAACTTAACTTAACTTTCAGTAGACGTAGCTTGTCTAGGACACCGGTAGATTTCTCCGGGTCTGTACCTTCTTTTGATAGGTACATTCATGATACTATAAATGACAGTTAGTTAGTCATAGTATCATGGATACATTGATCGACTGTGTATAATAATTGCAGTGTTGATGCTCGATATGTAAGTTTGTAATTTGTAAAACCGGTGCAGTAGACCAGTGATTCCCAACCTGGGGGCGATCGCCCCCCGGGGGGCGATTTGAGATATCAGGGGGGTGATAGAGCGAAGGGGACGATATGGGGGGCGACAGAGAAAAGGGGGCGATAAGAGGGGCGTTTAGCATCCGGAAAACGAGAAATGGGTAATTGAGAAAAATAAGAAAAGAGAAAAAAAATACAATACTTTCGATCGGATATCCATAGGATAATAAAAAGTAAATATATGTATACCAATGCAGGTAATAATAACACAAACATCTCGTCTAGTCACAGATCTTATCGAACACGAGGCGTCACAATATTAGAATCATTATTAGTCACAATGTTAGAATTCGGACAGAGACGTCGACGCGAGGCAATATAATTATTTATTGAGAATTGCGAGATAGTGTTTTTATTCTTCGCCTTCTCAATAAGTTGTAATTAATTACTCTTTTGTTTTGCTCTCAAAATGTCAGCACCTAAAAAAAAAGTGCCGGCAGTACTCAACGGAGTATTTGAAATATGGATTCATTGAATTGCTAGGAAATAAGAATCTACCATTGTGTCTCATTTGTGCAAAATCTTTGTCAAACGAATTCATGAAGCCGCCTCGTCTTATGGATCACTTGAAGAGGATTCATCCAGAGAAGTCAGACAGACCCGTCCAATATTTTGCTATGAGTAAAAGTCTTTTATTTGTAGGATGTAATTTTTCCATGTACAGTTACAATCATTGAATAGTTTACAGACTTACGTATCTAGGAGCCTATTTTTTAAATTTTTACTCCGTTTAAACGCACCTTTTACGTCAAAAGTATTACAATGTAAAAATTAAAGTGTAACTATTTAGTGATCGTAACTACCTAGGTATCAACATATTATAATTATTTTTACTTTCTATTACCAAAAGTCAGACTGAAAGAAAACCTTTTTTAAACTTTATTACCATTACTTATAATAATTAAAGTGAATTTGTATTTCTTTCGTTTACAGGAGCTCAAGGCAAAGTATGAAAGGCGAGTTACTGTTGGGTCATTGATTGCAAAAGCTACCAAGAAAAACGACAAGGGTTTACTTGCTTCCTACAAGGTATTATTCTTAATAGCAAAAAGTGGCAAGCCGCACACAATTGGAGAAGAACTCATCCTCCCAGCTGTCAAAGAGATAGTTGATACTATGTTGGGACCCAGTCAGGCCAGCTTAGTAACAGATGCAGTTCCTCTCAGCAATAATACTGTCTCCAGAAGGATTGACGAAATGGGAGTGAATGTCAAAGATGTTCTCTGCAACAAATTGAAAAGCAGATAATTTACTGTGCAACTTGACGAGAGTACCCTGAATGACAGTACAGCTTTGCTGCTGTTATATGTCCGATTCATTGACGACAATGGAAAAATGGCCGAGGAAATGCTATTTGTTAGAAGTCTGATTACTGATACAAAAGGATCTTCCATATTTGAGGTCATTAAGAGAATTTTTGAGAAAAAAGAGATTCCCGTATTAAATATGATCGCCTGTGCTACTGACGGTGCAGCAGGAATGACAGGACGCCATATGGGATTTATTGCACATCTGAAACAAGCAGTACCTGGAATTTTGTGTGTTTACTGCGTCATTCACAGAGAGCATTTGGCTGCCAAGGATTTGAGTGGGAGGTTGCACGATTCTCTTCGACTTGTGGTAGATGCGGTAAATAAAATTAAAACAAAACCAAATAATGATCGAATATTTCGTACACTTTGTGAAGAAAATGATGAGATATTTAATACATTGCTACTACATACGGAAGTCCACTGGCTTTCTAAAGGCAATTGCTTAAGGCGGTTCTTCAGCCTCATGGATACTGTTATTGAATTTCTTAATACTACTGACCCCACACTGAGTACAGAACTACAAGAGAAGCGAAATGACATCGCTTACGTATCAGATATTTTTCAAAAATTTAATGAAATGAACCTGCAACTACAGGGGAAGAACATAAATATGGCCAAAGCGAAGGGAGTAGTCGGAGCATTCATTGTCAAACTATCTATTTTTAAAGAAAATATGCAGAGAAGAGAGAGAAGAAAATATGCACCAAATGCCCCAACTTGAAATCCTCTTATGGTGATTCTGAGGATCTTCAAACATACTGCCTCCACCTTCAAACACTGAAAGAAGATCTGCAGTCCCGATTCCAAGATTTGACTAGTCTGAAAGTGCCAACTTGGTTTATCAATCCTTTCAGCGTGGAATTTTCAACGGTATGTTCTTCTCTTCAAGAAAACTTGATTGATTTGAGACATGATGTTGAAATTGAAAGTTCGTTTCGGGAGTGTCGGTACGAAAGATTTTGGCCGCGGATAAAAGAGGTGTGTCCAATCTTGTGGAATGCAATCAAATTATTATTATTGGCATTCTCCACAACATATTTATTGGAGAAAGGTTTTAGTTCTGTGTGTATATTAAAAAACAGACAAAGAAATAGGCTCGACATAATAGAAAGAGGGGATTTGAGGTTGTTATTAACCAACATTGAGCCAGACATAAAGAAATTATGTGAGAGACACCAGGTCCAAGGAAGCCATTAACAATTCTTTTACACACATATAACCATTTATCATTTTACGAAATGTAAAAATAAATAAATATGGATACTTACTCTTTGTGTAGATTCATTATTTGTTTCAATTTAATTGGGCGGGAGGGGGTGGGGGGCGATTGTAGTATTCATAACTGGTGAAACCTGTCTAAGGGGGCGATCATGGGAAAAAGGTTGGGAACCGCTGCAGTAGACAATGTGCGTCTAGAGAAGTAATAGAATTTTGTAACTTGTAAGTAATTGTTTTATAATAAAACTTTATTTTCCAGACATTATAGATTATGAAATAAAGCAAAAATGATTATTAGCACTTTTTGAAGAAGTTTTGACGGGTGATGAGTATGATGATGAAGACGAACCGGAAGAAGAAGATCATGTAGAAGAAAACTTGGAGGGAAGCGATACGGAATAGGAAAATGAAAAATTAGATGATGAGACAGATTTTGCCATTGGTCCATATTTTTTGGACAAAGATAATAAAACAAAATGGGCTCAGCATATTGCCCCTAAGAACGTCAGAACTCGAAGTGAAAATATTGTTCTGCAGATTTCGAGTTCAAAACAATGTATCAGACAGAAAACCGATATTTTAGATATACTCCATTCGCTTAGCTCGGGCATATTTTGACAGATTCAATATTTGTCGGAAACCTATAACACAACAATTCCTACTTCTCAGTATTAATAGCTCAAGTATCCTACTATTGCAGACTTCTTTCTTAAAAAAAAAAGAAGAATTATTCTAAATAGTGGAAGTGTATACTAAACCCATCAAATTTTGGGTAGTATATATTTAAAAAATATATTTTAGTTGTTATAATTTAACATAACTATTTATTATATGGTGCAAATAAATAGATATTGATTGTCGGTAATTCGCAAAGTTGTATTTTAAATACTATTTGGTTTGTTTACTATTAATATTGGCTATGAGTACGTGTGCTTGGTTGTATAGTAATTTCCAGCCACTTTTAGTCTGTCAAAACTAACTAACTTCGCAAAAAAATAAATACTAAATTCACTAGACAGTTCGGACTGGGAATAGCGAACCGAGTATATCTGGAACAACCTAATTTATACTGATCTGATATGTTGCAAATAATTGTTGATGGGACCAATACAAAAACAGAAGCAGAAAAGCAGAATTTTAGTCGCGATCGAGATATATACCCAACAAAAATTGATGAAATTCGTGCCATTTTAGGTCTCTTATATCCTACAGGTGTAATACAACAGACTTGAGAAAAACGGACGGCACTGGTATAGAAGTTTTCCAACTGACAATGAACATCACGAGATTCAGAAATTTGCTAAGGTACATGCGAACTGACGATATCAATACAAGGCATGATAGAGTTAGTTTGGATAAGAGATCTTATTACCAATTAGCTAGCGCCAATAAGAGATCTTATTACCAAGTGGAACGAAAATCAGAAAAAATATTTCTCTCATTCGCAATACGTAGCAGTGGATGAACAGTTGAAGGTTTTTAGAGGACGGTGCTCGTTCCGCCAGTACATACCAAGCAAACCTAGATACGGTATAAAAATATTTGCACTGTCTGATGCGAAGTTATTTTATACCAGTAACATGGAAGTATACGTTGGCAAAAACCAAGTGGGTGGTCAAAACTATCTAGTACCAAGGCAGTGGCGGAAGGCGCCTGTCAACATCTCTACGGATCTAAGAGAAATGTAACAACCGATAATTGGTACACCAGCGTTGATCTTGGTATAAGCTTGAAGAAAAATGGTTTAACTCTGATGGGAACAATAAAAGTAAATAAAAGAGAAATTTCTGCATATTTCTCTAACAATCAAGGACGACCCATTGGCTCTAGTACATTTTGGTTTGGTTCAAGAGGAACACTAGTGTCATATAAACAAAATAAAAACAAAAATGTTTTGTTATATTCCACTATGCACCATGGGGACGACGTTGATCCTGTAACTGGAAAATCGGACATCATATTAGGCTATAATAGCACAAAAAGCGGCATTGATACCGTAGATAAATTATGCGCGCAATATGATGTGGTACGTTGTAGTAGAAGATGGCCTATGGTGGCTTTGTACAGCCTTTTAATGTTACAGCAATAAATTCCTTTGTTATTTACAACTGTAACATTTCAAATTCTACAAAGGCCCGACGAGAAATTTTGACAAATTTAGCATTTAGCCTTATCTACTGTAGCATTTTTATTTTCTTTCGTATGTATTGAAATCACCCCGTATGTGTTAAAACACCGAAAAAGTATTTTCAATCCTTTTGCATCGCTGGAGTTGGTACCATTTTAAAGTTTGTTTATATATCACGGACGCGTGTTTCTTTGGTATTTTCTTTGATCGTTTCCGCTTAATATTGCGCTTCAAATAAACATCCACTTAGATCGCTGAGAAAGTATTGCGGGGAAGAGAATTACGTTACTCTCAGTGAGGCCGCGATCAAAGGCAGTTGGTTTCAGTGTCAGTCCGAATTTAGCTTCAAATTCGAAATGGATTTTCGTTTTTTATGGGAAAATGTGTAGTATTGTTGCAGATAATTGTGTAGTAAGTGAAGTTAAGGAGGTTAGGTTTGGGAGAATTTTGGAAGAAATGCGGCGTGGGTCGTCTTAAAAAACCTGCAAATTTGTTGTGAAAAAGTGAATTATACTCAATGTAATGTTTTTGTTTTGAAAGAGTAATCACTGTTTTTTGTTTTTATGCCGTCTCTCATCTAAGAGATTTGTGTCTAAGAGATTTGCGGCATTTCCAACAAATTTGAAGGATAACCACATGTGTTTCAATTTTTAAAGAAAGCGAGTATTCAAAGGTTGCATCCCAGGCCCAGCTTCCATCCTCGTTTTGTTTGTCCTAAGCCAATCCCGGCTATTTCGCAATGGGAGATGCAGTTTTTTTGCGTGGCAGTGAATCTCCAGTTCCAACCTCAGAAATTTTAAAGAAATAAAATTAACATTTAGTGAAATCCAGGTAACTTTTTTTGTTGAACTTTTAAAGTAAAAATAGACATTTGCCATAAATAATTGCTTTCATAAAAGGTTAAAAAATTGTAATAAGTAAGATTATAGATGTTAGGGTGTGGCCTAGCGGTCATATTATTTATTCTCAAGTTTTAAAATTTGATATTGACATTTGACAGCTAGCTTTATTTCTCGACAATTGACACATCTTCTTCTTAAAGTGCCTATCCGTTCCGGACGTTGGCGATCATCACGGCTATCTTCACTTTGCTTATTGCAGCGCGGAACAGTTCAGTGGTAGTCGTGTTATACCACTTTCGCAAATTTTGAAGCCAGGAAATGCGTCTTCTTCCCGGTCCTCTCTTACCATTTACTTTCCCTTGGAGAATCAGCTGGAGAAGGCCGTAACGTTCTTGATTTCTCATTACATGACCTAGATATTCCAACTTTTTAGTTTTGACGGTCATGAGAATTTCACATTCTTTCCCCATTCTACGCAGGACCTCCACATTAGTAACTCTGTCAACCCAGGATATACGTAAGATGCGCCTATAACACCACATTTCGAAAGCTTCGAGCCGATTCATAGATGCAACAGTCAGTGTCCATCCTTCCATTCCGTAGAGCAGAACTGTGAATATGTAGCAGTTCAATAGACGGCATTTTGTTTTTAATGATATGTCTCGACTGTTGAAAATAGTTCTCATTCTAACGAATGCTGCTTTTGCTTTTATTATTCGCTGTTTAATTTCTGTTGAGTGGTCCCATTGGCTATTTAAATTGGTGCCTAGATATGTATATTGCTCGACTCTTTCGATATTCTGTTGGTTGATTGTAAGTTGAGCGTTTAGTATTGGTTTTTTACTAATTGTCATAAATTTGGTTTTCTTTATGTTAAGAGCTAGTCCGTATCTGTTGCTGACTTCTGTTATGCGATTTGTTAATATCTGTAAGTCATTCAGATTATCGGCAAAAACTATAGTGTCATCTGCATATCTAATGTTATTCAACCATTCACCGTTTATTAGTAAACTCCATTCGCTTAGCTCGGGCATATTTTGACAGATTCATTGTCGGAAACCTACAACACAACAAATCCTACTTCTCAGTATTAATAGCTAAAGTATCCCACTATTGCATACTACTTTGTTTAAAAAAAGAAGAATTATTCTAAATAGTGGAAGTGTATACTAAACACATCAAATTTCGGGTAGTATATATTTAAAAAATATATTTTAGTTGTTATAATTTAACATAAATATTTATTATATGGTGCAGATACATAAATATTTATTGTCGGTAATTCGCAAAGTTCTATTTTATTTACTATTTAGTTTGTTTACTATTAATATTGGCTATGAGTAGCCAATATTAATAGTAAACAAACAAGCACAATAACGTGTGCTTGGTTGTATAGTAATTTCCAGCCAGTTTTAGTCTGTCAAAGAGTAACTAACTTCGCAAAAAAATAATTACTAAATTCACTAGACAGTTCGGACTGGGAATAGCGAACCGAGTTTATTCCTTTCGCACAACCGTCTAAAGCTTCCTTAAATACCCATTCAGAATAAATATTGAACAACAATGGAGACAAAATACAGCCCTGTCGTACTCCACGTTCTATTGCAATTTTATCAGTTAACTGGTCTTCTATTTTGATTTTGGCCGTTTGATTGTAGTAAATGTTTCTGATAATTCTAAGATCTTTGTTGTCAATTCCAATTTCTTGCATTAGAGTCATTAATTTGTCATGTTTTACTCTGTCAAATGCCTTCTGGTAATCTATAAAGCATACGTATATATCACAATTCACATCCCTGCATCTCTGAAATAGCACCTGTACAGCAAAAAGGGCCTCCCGTGTTCCCAGAGCATCACGAAATCCGAATTGTGTTCTTGTTAGTTGTTCCTCACATTTTGTATATATTCTTTTGTGGATGACCTTTAGAAATGTTTTAAGTAAATGGCTCATAAGGCTTATAATTCTATAGTCTTCGCACTTTCTCGCATTGGGTTTTTTTGGAAGATTTATAAAAGTTGACACTAACCACTCTTGGGGAACCACGCCCGTATCATATATACTGTTAAATATATTTGTCAACATATACACATATACACATGACACATACCTAATCATAATTGAGATTTTGTTTTGTTTTTAAACAAAGGTTAACCTCTATTCATAGTTCCATTTAAAAAGATATTATTTATTTCTAATTTTTTGCGTTACAAATTGTCGCCCATTAACAATTGTAAGTTCTTTTAGTATCTCCAACTTCAAGAGTTTGTAAACAATAGTAAAATAGTAAGTTTGTTTTTGATATTTTGTATTTTATTGTTATTATTTATATTTGTAACTGTTTGTGGCGAGATAACAATAAATATTAAATTTTTTCCCTAAACCTTTTTGATTATTTCTTTTAAAAAAAGTTACTAACCCCTTTTTGTGTTTTTAGGAAGGAAAAGCCTTTTCTTTCATCCAGCAGGAAGATTCTTCCAAGGGGCGTCCTTATTTTAAATAGCTTGAGAACGTTCTTGTGTTTTGTTTGTCCAGGAGACTCATGTAAGTACCCCTTTTGCTTTACTTTTTGTAGTTGCCCCAATCCAATCCCATCTTGTTATTCACTTATCAACTATCCAGCTCTCCAGAGAAACCCTGAGTAGCCATTCGCAACGTTTCAGTTTGTTTTGCTTACCCTATCTCTAGCCCTATAATGTCTGTCCCCAATTTTCAACCCCTTATAGTAATACCCTATGTGTTAGGCAAAATAATCGATATAGTACAACCATCAGAAGAATCAAAGCCAAAATGTCTATATTCCCAAGACAATAAGGATTCGACTAAAGGAGACCAGTCATTTGGATGAAGATGTCGTGCCAGTTTAAAGAACTCCGGGAGCAATTGGGAGGTGTGGTGACTGTGGATGGAAAAAGAATCGAAAAACGAAATATTTTTGTTCGATTTGTAAAAAGTATCTTTGTTTGGAACATGTAAATTCAATTTGCAATGATTGTAACAATATTCCGGCTTAATTTTATTATGTTTTTTGCCAACTCTTATATTTTTTTATGAAAAGTCTTAGTGAAATAATGTTTTATGATAATGTGACTGATATATTATGATCTAATTTTAAATAAACATTTTAAATAAACAAAATTTGTCAATAATAATAAATAATGTTAAAAAAACTAAAAACAAAAGATTATTTTATTGAAATTTAAACAAAATGCATCCAGAGGACTATTTTTATGACGGGTGTAGTAGACCGTGTGCGACTACTGATACACAAAATTAAACTACGTCTATTGAAAGGTTAATATACTATTGAAGAAAAGTTAATATACTTCACACTCGTATCTAAAAAATCAAATAATGGAGGAAACGATAATTCTTGGTAACTGAAATGGCTTTGTATATTTTAATGTCTTTTATATCGTCCGTTTCGTACAATTTTCTATTATTGAGACTCATTATTGATAAAACTTTTAATGTTTTAATTAAAAATGAAGCCAATATCCATATCATCTACTTGTCGCAGCCCACTTACCATTCATGCGGCGATAGAAATAAATTGCAAGTGTTTTGCCGTCAATCTGTGCCCTATCATTTAATAATTTGATAGGACTACTTGTTATTTCAATTGTCACGTAGAGATTGTAGCAATAAAGACATCTCTGACACGCTAATACAATAAACGCATTAACTATGATCAAATTGGTTGTTAATAATATCATAGTAAATAAAATATTTTATGTTTTAAATTATTGTTTTACCTGTGTGAGGTATTTTTATTTTAATTTAATTTTATAGGTCCCTGTATTCTCTAATGATTTGAATATGAAACAAATTTGATATAAATGTTAAAATATATTACAATACCCCACATTGAATGAACTGGATCGGATAGAACAAATACGGAGGTTGAGTACTCAACAGTCCTTTGGGGAAATTTAGCTCCCTTTGAGCTCCCACGTGCTATAATAGGTATGCCACTTTTGTTATTTTTAATTTTAGAAAAAAAGTTCTGAATAATCTACAACGTAGAATACAATCATCAGATATTAATTTTTTTTAGTCATATACACGGTTTGTCAAAAAATATAAATTTTATGTAGGAGTTAACAATATCCACATTTCATATGTTTTTAGCATATAGCGTATATAACTGAATTTTTTTTATTTTTGATGATTGTATTTTAGGTTTCAGAACAAATATAGTCCAGTCGCCAAAGAGTTGACCCCTAAAAATCATACGAACAAGCTGAATTTTGCAAGGAATATTAATTTTGGAACCTCAAAAAAGTTGCAAAAAATCGATTTACCAAGAATCTGTACACCGTAGAAAAAAATGTTTTAAGTAAAAAATGTAGCTGAGATAATTTTAACCAAAAATGTTTATAAGCATTTTTTTTATAGAATGAATGGTTCTCTTAGAAACAACGCTTGAAGCGACCGTCGATTTTGCATGTCAGTTACGCGCTCGAAATTAATGTTCAATAAAATTTGTATCAGCTGGACGGTAAAAATTCGATATCTGTTGATCCAAATGTCTTATCGACAAAAATCAAGATGCGTTTTAAAGGAAAAGAGTGCAGCTTTTGTATGCAGTTTCTGTATTTTGCCGAGAATAAACTCAGGTTTTATAAAGGTGTTAAATAAATTAATGTGTTGCGATTTTTGCCATTTTTACGATTCTCGTAAGATCAATAAAACTGATCACTTTCATTGACCAGTTGTAGTAAAATTTTCATTTTTAGAGACCAATCTTTGAAACCTATAACATGAAATTTCAATTTTGATTGTGGTAACAAATATGAGGCATTTGAAATATGAATACAAACGCATAATTTAATGTTTTACATTACAAACGATCGCACGTCACGGAAAATGCATTTAGGAAGACCAGAAATGGACCAGAAGATGGACCAGATATATATATATATATATATATATATATATATATATATATATATATATATATATATATATATATATATATATATATATATGTTTTAGAAAGTATGTACTATTTCTTTTCATATTTTTACATTTAATATTTTTCTGTTACGGTACTGTAATGTGATCTAATTCAATGCTATGTATTCTAACGACTCTGTTAAAATATATTGCTTCCTGTTATTTCGTAAAATTGTTAAACTGGCTATCTTATCTATTATGTTTTAAGTACGGAGAATTTGGCTTCTCTTTTGTATTTTGGGTCACAAATATAGAAACAAGTGTACGGTTTCGTATTACCAGAGCAATTATCGCAACATAATAGAGTGATTTATTGGTGTACCCTCTTGGTATACAGACTACACGCAACGGTTAGAAGGTTCTTTTCTGACCGTCTTAAGTCTCAACTCAAATCACTTCATCCCAAGACAGCGAACGAAACACACCAAGTTTTTTGGCTCTATTAGCCTCGGCAGGCGTCCCGGGCGTCGTGAAAGTCGTGATTCACCGCTACCCAATCTTCAGCCTGTTGCGAATACATCAATATTTCAAAAGGTAAGTCTATATTCTTTGTACAGACAACAATAATGAGTAAGACCAGTTAATTTCTTAATTTATTGACAGTTGTATTTACTATTTTCCGCTAATTTCCGGAAAACAACTGAAACCACATATATATATATATATATATATATATATATATATATATATATATATATATATATATACATATATATATATATACATATATATATATATATATATATATATATATATATATATATATATATATATTCTAGAATACTATCGCTATGGGGTACGGTATGGAATTTTAAGCAAGTCAAAAATAGAACCAGAACAAAGAACAAATGCATGGAGCAGAATTACCAATGCTTTCATGGATAACCGGAGTGACAAAAATGAAAAAGATTAAAGATTATATTGTAGAAGTCTAGATGTGACATCAATGGGAAAATATCGGTTAAATTACTGTCAACATATAAATATCTGTTAAGATGGTAAAGACACGTGTCATCTTCAAATGAGGATTACTCAACACCAAGATTCACTCAGGAAGTAAGGAGAAATTGAGTTAGGGAAGCCTAACTTGCATAAGAATAACGGCGAAAAATTAAGATTACATATTTTAAAATGTAAGGAATTACAAATGTAATTAATATTCTATCGATCTAAATGAATTTGGAGTATTATCTTTAATTATCACTTACAATTCCAATTACAAAACATTAATATTTATTATTAAGTAATGATTAATCTTTTGATGTAGTTTTGCAATAATTATTACTACAAATAGGGATTTATTTTTCACGCAATAATAACCAATACTTGATATTTTTCTAAATTACATGAACTAAAATATAATTTTAGTCAGATATAGAGAGGTATTAATTTGATAACAAAATAAAAATACTAATATAATTGTTTCAGATACAGCGTTTATTGCTTTTGAGCTTTTTTATAGTACCAATCAAGAAAATTAAAAAAATTTTCTAATAAATATTTAATCCTGTTTTTGCAGCCGCTGTTGCTAAAATTAGGATTACGTTATAAAATAGTAATACCTTGTATACCTTTACTTTTACCCAAAAGTTTATGAAATAAACCAATTGCGTTGAAAATATATTTATTTCTATTTAAAGCCTGTTGTGTGTGTGGTTGGGATATTGAGTGCGAAACCTATGGTTTCATTCGCCTAATCATGTTTATTTAAGCCTGTTGATACATAAAGAACATAATAAATTATAATTTGCTAACTAAACCTTTATTACTTTAATATAATAGAAAAAAACGAAACTTATAAAAAGTGCTTGTGCGCACTCAAAACCCGCGTAGGCACTGCACTTTTAATTCCACCATCCAGTACATGATATGCACTTAATCCAGTCTTTTGTGATAGGTTCTTTAAATGTTTCGTTGCACCCTGGACAGCTCAAAATTTTCTTATGACGCGTTGTTTTTGGCTTTGTGGGAACAGCTTTTTTAGTTTTCCGTATCTTCTCTGCCGGTCTGAGGTTCACATCCGATTTTCTTTTTAAACACCCTTCTGGAAGCGCTTGTGGTGGTGGTAGTTTAGTCTGTGTTTAGTCTAGTGGTCTAGTTTAAGTTTGTATTTCTACTTTTTTCTCTTTTTCTTCAATTAGTTGATCTAACCGCAATTGATTTAGGTAACGGAGAAATGGCTGTTAATTTAATACAAATTGATGACGTTCCAGAAGTGTGATAAATTAAATATTTTGGTTTGTTGCGCTACAACAACTTTTTCTTTCAAAGTTGAAATTATTGCAGATGTGTTGGAAACAAGATCTGTAAGCTGAGGTGTATTGTTTTTGATCTGCAAAATCCTTCTCGTATAGTTGGCTTGAGATGTAGGTATTTCGCTGATTATGGCTCTCTTTCATTGGCACGAATATTTTCATTTGTATAAGAATTCTCAAGAATAATAGTTGAGCTGTCAAGAACATTGGGAACATTTTCGGAGTCTGATTAAGACATTAAATTTGATGTAGTTGAATATAGATTTCAGACGTATAGTTATCAGCGACTCCTGATCGTATGTCAAGCGGTTACACTCCCGTAGTTACTCTAGTTATTGTGGCTGCAGCAGGTTCTTCTCGTTCTGTAATAAAAGTGGCGATGAAGTCAGCTTCAGTAAATATGTTAATATTAAAGTAACATATCTACGTCACTTTAAAACCTTCAATCGCATTCGTTATAGTAGCAGCTTTAAAAGATGCACGTGCAAATATTGAAGCAATTCGGTAAACCGTAATTACCCGCCCTGGATGGTTCTTCAGTATGGAATTTCACACCTCGAACAATGAGTTATTACTCTACAGTCTACATGCCGCACTTACAACATCAGACGATGACTCATGTAGCTTTAAAATGAAATAGGTATTTATATAAGCTGCAGTTTATTACAGCAAGTCGAGACTGATGTTGGTTTTGGTTGGAATGTTGCATTGATATAATTATAAAAACCGGATTTATAAAGAAATTTTTTATTGTTTGTCATGTTGTTTCTGAAATCACCGAATAATTTCTATCTTAGTTTTGACTCTGTCCGCTACGTTATCTTTTATTTCCTTTATTTTCTTTTGTACTTTTCTTGTTCAGTTTAGTATAATTGTGAATTGTGTATCTTCTTCTTGTGATTATTTTAAGATATTTTTAGCACCTCATTTGTGTAATTGTTTTATATTTTTGAGATTGTTTTTAACGTTTTCCGATCTTCAATTTTCCAATATCTCTTCCTTAATTTTCTTTCCTTTTTATAAGTTGTAAAGTATATTTTGTTATCTATTTTTGTTTTTTCTTCTGTTTAAGTCAAGTGTTTCGTTTACTCTTTTCATCTTTACTCTTTAAAAATTTTCTGTTTTTTTTATTTTTCTCTTGGTAATTTAATCCTTTTTTTAGGTCTGACTAGTATGTGTACTGGCTACACATCAGCTCGTCTTAAACTCACAACGTCTTTTCTTTATTTAGGTTCGATTAATATGTGGTTGATATAATAATAACTGTGGAATACCTTAATGCAATAATGGCTATCGTTAAAATATATTAACTTAAGTAAACCGTTGTATAAAAGACAAAGAACCAGACTGGTGTGTTGTCTCCTACATTCTTTTAAAGATAAGTAATAATCGGACAAACATTAAATGGAATCTCTATAACCAATTAGAAGATCTCAAATTGGGAGACATGAGCCTGCTAAATGAACAGCGAATCCACATGCACACAAGAGCTTTATAGGTTGATACATTACCATAACAAATCAAATAAAACTATCAAAATAATAAAATAAAGATAAACAAAAAGGAAATAGAAGGGGTGGACAAATTTACATATTTTTTATCAATTAAAGGGCATATTTTCACCAAATTTTGAAAAGCATATAAGCATTTTTGACCTATCAAAAATTTTCAATTTTGATTTTAAGTTTATAAATTCTCGTATATCTGCAACAAGGCTACTTAAGAGTTTATATTTCTGTATCAAAATTAATGGCAAAGCAAGAGCTCTCTGTGGTAGAGCGTTATCAGTTGCATATAAAACACTCTGTATATAAAGAAGGACAACGTATCTCTTAACAGGGTTGTCGGAGCATGAAGTAGTTCAATGCTACGTAGTCAGGGTGCTAGTTAAATAAATATTTGAAGGCTCAAAAACATTCTACCACATCAGTAAAAATTTCATTAGAAATTGTATTTCAAAAGTAGCTAAAAAATAATTAATAGTATGCTTTTTTCTAGTGTAATGATTCTTGTCGGACGAGAGCTGAAGGCTGTCAAAGCGATGGAGACTGGACACTGTCTATTGAGGAAACACTTATTGAGAAGGACGGATAAATCATGGTGCATAAAATGTAAAATGGAAGAGTAAGTTGCCATACATGTCCTCTGTAAATGGAAAATGTTTAATGACACCAGCAAAAGAAGTACTGAGACAAGAAAATTCTTGACCTTCCTTTAACCTTGCAGTCGTGACGCACAATTCTCAGACTATTGTGTTCAGTTGCTGACCAGTCTTTGCCTGTGCGGTATCAGCTATTGTTTTCGAAACCTAGTCCCTCACACCATGGTCACTACTCACGTCCTAATATTTTAAAATCTAATCATTACTACCGTCTAATAGTCGTACTACCGAAAAATTGACACAATTGAAATTGAAGCCTTGCTTGGTATACGTATTTTTCCTGGAGTACAGATATCAAATAAATTGAATGCGAAAGAACTTTTTTCTACCAATGAGAACTTTCCTTAAAGGTTTAGACTACTTTTCCCTTTGGCGGTTTCAATTGCTATTGCTTCATCTTCGTTTCTATGATCTGAGTACCAGGGCAGATAGAAAGCTTCTTGATAAACTCGCTCCTATAAGAGGCTTTTTTGAATTAGTTGTGAAAAACTGTTAGTCAAATTTTTCGTTGTCAAAATATGTAACTATAGATAAGATGCTGTCCGCCTTCAGAGGTTTGTTCCGCCAATTTATTCCCACAAAACCATCGAAGTACGAAATTAAAATTGTCAAGATAAAGGTTCATGTGAGAACACAACCATCAGAACTTTTTGTCAACAGTAACTCCAGCGGATGTAGTAACTCAGTTGATTGAACCTATTAGGGTTTCACGGTATTTGCTTCAACTAACCTACAACGTCTTTGGAATTCACAATATGCAAAAAAATCAAGGGATGTTGTACACATACTACGAGGGTCAACCCCGAGAGAGTCTTAATGAAGTTGCTTCATTTCTTATGAATTATATCAATTTTGAAGTGCTTACTGCTGTAAAACATCTTCACGTATTCTCTGACTGCTACGCCAGTCAAAACCGGAATTATACTGTAGTCTAATTTCTACTTTTGTTAGTGGAAACTGGAAAATTTTAGACCATAAACCAGTACATTCCACAACGTCGCCATTCCTTTTTGCCGAACGATAAAATCTTTGCGGCAATAAAAAGAGTCATAAAAAACTTTGAACGTGTTTACCACCCAAAAGAATATACAGAAATGATATCTAGTAAATTCTACACGACACAAAAATTTCTTGTTAAAATGGTGGAAATATTAAATGTTCTTGAATTTAAAAAGTGGTGACCTAAACATCACAAAAAAACACGTTTTTCTAGTGACTCAATGGGAAGAAAACAAGAAAGGGATAAAAAAATTACTTTCCAGATTTTAAACTATTAGAAAGATATGGATAGACGAAAAATTACCTGATAAGTGGAAAGGATAATTAATAATAAATATACTGAAAAAAGAAGAACTTATTACAAGTAACAAATTTGCGTGCAATAACACTCGTAAGTGCGGCATGTAAATTGTAGACTAATGAGTCATTGTTCGAGGTGTGAAATTCCATAAACAAGAAATCTTCCTGTTCTACGAAATGATCCCTTGTTTATGTCATTTCACACCTTTAACAATATCACCCTGTTGAGCTGAATACTAATTAGTCTCTTAGAAAGATGGTCGTACCATAAATGCATAGTTGTCCGAAGTTTCCAAACTAATTCGAATTAAGCGCGTATATATTTACCTTATTCACTCACTTATTTATATAGTATTAATCCAAAACAACAACAAATATGCAAGATATGGTTATGGTGGTCTTAATAGCTCTAAATAACGAAAGCAAATCTAATTTAAACATATTCCTGAATTTGAAGTTTGAGTGATGAAAAGAAAAAAATGTTCATAGCTGGTGGGTTAGAGCCTCGACAAAAAACTTACGTTATCTCCAAAAACTACCAGAATGAAGATTTCAACTTATCTTCTAATAATCATATAGACGCCGATACATGTTTACCTTTTTATGTAAATAATATTCAATCTAGATATACTGACAATATTCAAATTATGGTAGTCTCCAGATACCGATGTATTTATTCTCCTAATTTTCCATTACTTTTATTTTGGTTCAAAACCATTGATATGGTTTTATACTGAGAGAATCGATAAAAAAATGACTATCATCGATATATTCCTATACATAAGTTATATGAAAAATTAGTACAACATAGATCTTTTTGATTTATTGGCGGTAAAACAAGACTTTTAAGTTTGATTTATAGAACTGGTAAATTTAACAGGAAGAAAAATTCTCAAATTAAAGACGCATGTTTATTTATAAATGAATTAAAATATAAAATATCGAGAATTCAATGTATAACAATAGATAAAATTCCTCCACCAAAGCCTTCTTTAATGCAATATATTAAGCGGGTGAAATGGCAAGTGAATAAATGATCACAGGCACAATCAAGATCTAAAAATATTAAATCGTTTGATCCTATTAGTTAGAGGAAGATGCCGATTACGACCGCGGATGGAAGAGTGTTAAAAACCGATGCTGAAATAAAACAAAGATAGTATGAGTACTTTACACGTTGCAAAATAAAGAATATCAGAGGAGAGACAGAGGATGCGGGATCTCAAATGATGATGTAAAACCGGGGATAGCGAGAGATGAGATTGTCAAGTCGTTAAATAGGATGAAGAATGGTAAGGTAATGATAAGTAGGATGTATGAGGAAGAAAGGATGTCCAATGCATGAAGAGAGAGTGTGATGATATCATTGTATAAAGATAAAGGTGATATTCAGGACTGTAAGAACTATAGATTGATAAAATTTATGTCGCACACAAAATTTGGGAGAGAACCGTAGAGCGAAGGTTAAGGATATAGACGTAGATAGGAGAATCATTTGGGTGTATGCCAAAAAAAAGGACAACGGTTACCTTGTTTGCTTTGAGACAGTTGGTAGAGAATTACGGCGAGAATAAAAGAGAGCTACATTTGGTATTTATAGATTTTGAGAAGGCGTAGGACATAGTTTCTAGACAAAAGCTATGGAAATGTACGAGAGAGAAATGGGTTCTTGTAAAGTACGTAGTAAGGCTGGTGAAGGATATGTATAAGGGAGTGTACACCAAAGTAAGGACTTGTGTCAGATTGACCGAAAATTTTCCAGTGACGGTTGGTTTGCATCAAGGCTCTTCAGTAAGTCCCTACCTGTTTAATCTTGGTATGAATGTACTGACAGAAAAAGTAAGGGAGGGGCCTCCTTGGTCAATGCTCTTTGATGATGATATCGTGTTAGTAGAGGAGAGCAAAGATATTTTGGAGGAGAAGTTGGAGGGTTGTAGAACGACTATTGAAGAGGGAGGACTTAAAATTAGCGTGTCGAAAACGGACTATATATGGTTAGGAGGTAGCGGAATGGTTGGGGACATAGAATTGCTTAGAGAAAAAATAGGAAGAGTATTACAATTTAAATACCTTGGCTCCTACCTAATGGAAAATAGGACACTAGATTAATAAATTTCCACAGAATTCTGACTGGTTGGTATAACTCGAAGCGAATGAGTGGGGTACTTTGTGATCGAAAAACCGGGAAAGGGCTGAAAGAAAAGATATAAAAGAGTGTGGTGAGACCTACGTTAGTGTATGTCGGTGAAGTGCGGCCTATAAAGAAGATTCAGGAAAAGCAGATAGAGGTAGCTGAAATAAAAATGTTACGATGGATATTGGTTAAGACTAAAAGGGACAGGATCAGGAACGACTTAATTAGGGAAAGAGCTGGAGTGACTACAGTCTCAAAAAATATTCAAGAACAAAGACTGCAATGGTTTGGTCATGTTAGACGTAGTATTGAAAACTATGTGGGATGAAGGATAGAGCTGTAAGAAGTTAATGAAAGGAAAGGTAAAAGAAAACTGAGGAGAAAATGGAAGGACTGTGTGGCAGAAGACTTGAGAGAGAAATGTTTAGGTGAAGAAGATACGATGGACAGAAATGAGTGGCGAGGAAGAGGAGAAGAAGAATAGCTCTAAGGATCCTATTAGTTAGAGTGCCCGTCTTCACACTTTGAGTATCGCTTCATTAGGCAGAGCCTTACACGGTTTCCCTCGGCGACTTGTTTTGGTTCTGGGGCGTTTTTTCTAAAATTTTTCCGAAACATTTCACCCATTAGACAGAAAAATCGAAAAACAAGTTCCGCCAGACAATATGAAAAGTTGTTTTTGCTGCTGATTCTGAAAAAATTAGCTGGTTATTTATAAATTTTGTCACAGTAATTTTTTCGACATGGTCGAGTCGTCAGACTACTCTATTTTCATGTTTTCTTATAATTTTTAAGCTATTTAATTAAAAGAATATATTGCCTGACCGAACTTGTTTTCTCATTTTCCTGTCTGACGGGTGAAAAAAAGTCGTAGAGGGAAACCGTATCAGTGTTGGCCTAATGAAGCGTGACCCAACGTTTGGAGAGAGTGTCTATCATAAACTTTTTTGCCGACGGACACTCTAACTATATTGAATATGGTTGGATTTTACAAAATAAAACATAATAATAATGTCCGGCTTATAGCGTCCTGCGCCTTCGGGTTCCCAGCCTCCATTCACGTCTATTAACCCAGTCTCCTGGTCGTAGATCTCTCTCTGACATTGCCTTTTGGACTCCATTAAACCATTTTCGGCCTTCCTTGGTAAAAGGATACATTGTGTGAATTATTTCGAAAGTGATATACCCATGGAACTTTTTCAGAAATATATTTGTTTACGCAGCAGTAAGAACCCTGCAATGATGAAAAAATTTGCTCTTGTTTATCTTATGAGTTCAAATGAAAACTTTGTACTTACTCATCTAAATGTAAAAACCCTGAAATTGAACCAGAAAGAATATCTGATGACACTGAAATACTTGATGAAGTAATCGATGATGACTTAAATTAAACTAATTTATTAATTAATTCTTTTTTATATATTAACATTATTTAAAAAAATTGTTATTGAATATCAATAAAAATTATTTAAAAATATTGTTAATTAGTTTATAGTCATCTATGTTATTCATCCGTATTTTACCCCTTAGGCGAGAAACAGCAAAAAAGGTGTTTTTTCGATATAAAAATTCACGCGCTAAATGAAAACTTGGTTATATAAAATAAAGGTTAAAGTATATTTCTTAACAAACATTTCTCAAGGTTGTACTTAGCATAGCATAGTAAAACGATTGGTTTAGTAGAAGCTAAGATATTATTTTTGGAAATTGTCAACTTTTGGCCTTATCTTAAATCGCTCGTAACAGCGATGCAAAAAGTGTTTGTTTTGCCAAATTTACCTAGAAAAAGTGTTTGCAGTACCTATTCTAACATTTTTTTATTTTGCAAAATTTGTTAATAACATATTATCATCTACCATTCATATAAAAAAAAATATTCAGGTTTTTTGTTTTAAGTGATATAAATAATCGATTACATTTGGTTAGGATCAGTAGTCTTTTATTGAGGAGTTATTAGGTTGTTTATGCATCTTTTAGGGGATGTGGCGCTCGCCTTGGATGTTTCTTTATTTATCTTTGGTTTTTGAAAAATTATTTGATCATGTCAATGGGGAGCCTTTATACAATTATCATAAAAAGTTGGTCGTAAATTATAACACGATTTTTAGAGATGGGGGAGAGGTAGGTTCTTTTTGGCCAAATATATTTGTATGGCATTTATAACTAAAGTAGGTTATTATACAAAAATAATGACCTACCTAATGCCGTACAAAAATATTAATAGGAGCAGGATAAATTTTTTATTTTTGGAAAAGGTTTTTCCCATTTTCGGCAATTTTACGGCATTCATACACAAAGTTTCGGATCAGTACGTGGATTAATTTTTTTGCAACGCCCTACATTTCGGCTGACACAGGGATGAGAAATCTAAGGCGCAACCCTTAATTTGAACACCCATGCTTTGAGCACCCATAGTTTCCAAAGTTGTTATTACATATTGTAGTATTGATTTAAATGTGATTTATATTGGGTCTAATGACCCCCTAAAAATGTCCCATGGACTTGTAGTCTATAAATAATTACTGACAATGCCCGAACGTCTACTTTAAAAGTACACTTGACATATTGACACTAGACAAGTATTGTGATAATTAGTGACACCATTTATTGCAAAGTTTGGTTTAACTTTAAATTTTAAATTTGGTTAAACCCAGTCTGAGAGACTTGCAAACCCCAATGAATGTCATTGGGGGGTTCCAAAATTTATTAGAGCATGGTGTATTAATTCGTATGCACGATAGGTGCTCTCTTATCAGCCAAGTACTTATCCTGTGGTAGTCCTGGGTACTAGAACTCCAACACGATATCCTTACCCGATCAATGCAGGCTAGCGTAAGGTGCTTTTTTCCTGCTTTTTCCAGTGATGTAACTTCGAACTGGAATTGATGCTCGGGGCTCGAGTCTCCGCTCTGGGCTACGCCCTTTTCGGCGACTCGGTGCTCGAGGATGTGGGCCCTTCGTGCTCAGAAGGTTGCTTCGTTGATTAATAAAATATTGTTTATATAGTTTACGTCCCGTCTATTTTCTTCTAAAAGCCAATCACGAAATCCTATACGTTTGGGGTGGCCTTGGGAAAGTAAGTCTCAGACTGCTGTTACATGAAAGGTCTGAAGTAACTGTTCTTTAACCGTTCTCCACACTTTAATTCATCATACCCCTCAGCAGTTGTCACTCTTATTCTTATTTAAGATTGCTCATCAATACGGTCTAGAATAGCATTATCATTTGCACGGTTGTTTGCATGATATCAACCATACACTTGTTTTTGTAAAGTCCCAGTTTCTCAAAAGTCCTAGTTTCTCTTAAATGGCGATGACTTGCTAGAAATATACGCCTGTTTGGTAAATTTTTATTAGTGTACTGATCTGCATAACGCTCACCATCCCCTTGATATTGACCTAATTAAATAATTAAAAAATGAAGAAAAAGGTAGTCAAAATCAATGTTCCCATAGTTGTTATTCTTACCTAAGACTAGATCATTTTCAATAAAATTAATAAATACAACTTTCATTCACAATGACTGTCAAACCATTGTCAAGATAGAAAACACAACAACAATTTGTCTAATCGAATAGTATATTTGATATTTGTGAAAATTATTATTGTATTATTTTATCTTGACATCTAACTCTAACACTAAAAGCAGTGGTGTAATTGGGGGGGGGGGGGCGGTCTGTCCCGGGCCTCTGATATGTGGGGCGTGCAAATTGGAATCAAAACTAAGAAATAACGAAAAACATAAAATTACACTCTGGTAATAACATAAAATAGATTTAATGTTTACTTTGTTTTCTTTTATAAAAAATTAGTACGCATTGTATTACACGTTGCAGTCACATAAAAAGCTTATTCAAATATTGAATAAGCAATGATATTATAAATGTACTGGAAAATGATGGATTGGATCTACAATTGTGTAGGAGTCAAGGCTATGATAATGAAATTCACTATATCAGGCATCCATACGGGTGTCCAACCAAGGCTCAAGGAAAAAAAAAATCATGTTTGTGTCTTGTGCAAATCAGTCTCTCAATTTGTGTGAAGTTCATGCATTTGAAATCAACCCTAGCTCTGTAACGTTTTTTGCAACTTTGGAAAGTGTATATAATTTTTTCTCGTCCTCTTCTAATATGGGGGATTTTATTGGAAGCTATAGGTGTATCTGTAAAACAGCTATCTGACACTAAATGGAGTGCCAATCACGAAGCTGTAAAACCTATTTTGAAACATTTTGATAAATTAGTTTAAGTTACAGAAAAATTGTGTGACACCAAGGAAAATATTATAACTCTCTCTCTCTCTCTCTCTCTGCTGAAATTTTACTCTCGAATATTTGTGATTTAAAATTCTTTGGATTCCTTCATGGACTCCGATGAAACTACGATGTTTGAAAGTCTCTTTGGAAGACAGTCAATATGAGTTGGTCACGAAAGCTCCCCAGTTTGCTTCGGAGAAATGTGATGAAATTGGAATCTCTCTTGAAATAAAAGTGGAAGACGTTTAAAAAAGATAATGCCTGAAGAAACACAGGAAGACGCTGGAGTATCTCTCGAAGACGAAACTAAGAGATGTATGCTTGAATGTTTAGACAAGCTGCACCAAGAGCTTCAAACTAGAATGTAAAGAATGGAGACTGTATTCGAAAAATTTAAAATCGTTCAGGTCGAGTATTTACTCAATGATTGTAACAGAGAATTCGATAAGCAAGAAATTGTTAATGAAATCAATAGACTTCGCCACCATATAAAAGCTGCAAGAATAAATGAAGACAGAAATTGGCCGACATTGAAGATGGCACAGTTTATTGTTGATATGGGCCTGATGGAATCTGTTACAAATGTTTTTGGAACAGTATGTGTCTCTATTGCTTCTAATAGGAGTTTTTCAAAATTAAAACTCATAAAACGCTATTTGCGATCCACGATGAGCCAGACCCGGCTAAATAATTTGACAATGCTCTCGATTAAACGTAAAGTAGCAAACAACACCCTCCTTCGACAACGTAATTAAACAATTTTCAGAAAAAAAATAAGAAAAAAAGATGTTTGTAAGTAAAAGCTCTGAAATAAATTAAAATATGAATATTAACAAAATAATCTTGTGTTATCAATGTTAACCCTTGCTTTAATGTTTGGATAATGAATAAAAATAAACCAGATTAATTCAGTTAAAAGTAATTTTTAGCATAGTATAGGTATAAATTTTATTATATTTTATATTTAAATTTTTTAGCTTTTTCTTATATTGGGAAGAGGGGCCTCTTCGGTTACTTTCGCCCCGGGCCTACTGAATTGTAATTACGCCACTGACTAAAGGACAAACAAGTTGTAAAATAGGCATTTCGTTTCATTGTTGTCCCGTTTTAAATCCAATATTATACTACAAAAAAGTTGGACAAGAAAAGATTTGGAGATCCCCTCTACTCTAAACATCTAGAAAAATCGAGGAAAAAATATTTTTGTTACGTATGTAATATAAATTTTCATAAAAAAGTTTTAAACCATTTGGGAGCAGTATTAAAAAATTCAGTTTTATTTTGTAATTTTAAGGCTCCGTATCTTGTTCTGGGTGCACTTTTGGGTATAGATAAATTAGACAAAACGACTTATTTCCATCCCTAAAAATCGTGGTATAATTGATGACCAATCTTTTTGTGACACCCTGTATAATTAGAAGTAAACAATAATTGCAAAACAATTTTTTTTGACTCCAAAACCGGAAGCAGTTTTCAAAATACTTCCAACATAAACACAATCTTAAAAGTGATTTCTATTTAGGGGGTAACACGTAAAGTAAAAACTAAATGTTTGATAATTGTAGTTCATTCCTAAAAAGATAATTTTGATAAAAAATTTACTAGTGCTAACTCCCCAATTAGTCAAATATGTTAGAATATCTTATCTCAAATTCAAATTTACCTATTTACAGAAACGAATTCTCCGATTTCAAAACCCTTTTTCCTATCGCGACTAGTCATATTAGAAAAAAACCAGAAGAATCCTTAGAACGCCGGTACACAAATGATTAATCCTTTAATCGATACCCAATCAAACTACCAGGTATGTCAATTAGTTGCTTTTTTTGCCCCGATTGGCAATTAGACACATTCAGCTGTGGGCGTATACAGCGATCATCTCCACGCAGGGGCGAATTGCCAATATAGTTCCTGCCTTCGCAGCGTTCTGACTCAGTTCCACATACAGAGTGTTTGTTTGCGGAGTGGCACAGACACAGGCACGATGGTGGCGATTTATTTCGTTTGCGTTCTGATAACCGCAGGTTAGTTTATTAATAGTTCCTTTTTTGGGTGTATTGTTGCTTCTATTAAAATATTAGTGGTGTCTGTTAGCGATATTTTGACTACGGATGCTGTGGGTCCATGAGTATTATAGACTGTTAGATTTATTCTTTGTAAGTTATGTTGGCATTGAAGATTAAAGTACATGAGATAGTTTGTTTTTTTTTGTAAATTTATTTGTTTTTAAATTTAATATTATTATTTTTGATGTTTTCTCCTAATTCAAACAGAATTTTTTTATTATTTATTAACAAAACTTAAAGTAATTCCTTCAACAGGTATGTTAATCTAAGTTAACCAAACTATTCTGGAACTATTTTCTGTTGGGTCTTAGTTTTTTCTTACCTTTATAAGTTTCGGAATCTGGTTTCAAAATTCAATTTTAAAAAAATATACAAACTACCTTTTTCTATTACGTTGACAACAAAACAAATTAATTTTATCTTATAATTTAATTTTATATTAATTATACATTTTACAAGAAAGAACTCTTTGTTCTTTCTTGTTCATTGTTGAGTTTATTTTTGGATAAAATACTGCTGTTCGCTTCAAATCGTTTCTTGTATATCCAGGTTTAGTCCTAGCTTAGACAATGTAGATTTAAATCTGTCGATTGTTTTAAATGTTGTAAGATTATATTTGTGTCCAATTGCCCTATTATTTTTAAACAGTTCTAACTTTCCAACACTTTTACTTTCTGGAATAATTTTTTATTCTTACAAGTTTCAGAATTAGCTACTAAATTTTTGGAGGATAAATCAAAATTAAAAATATTTTATTTTCAATGTTTTGTTGTCCAACTCGGAAATGGTTTTCAAAATACAAATTAAACCTTTTTCTTATATTGAGTTTTATTCATAATAATAGTGTCATTACCCTTATCTGCTGATAAAATAATTATCTACTAATCTTTTTTAATATCTTTGTTTCGTTTAATAGCCTTAACTCCTCTTTGTTTTCTTTTTGTTTCATTTTAATATATTTTTCTAATTTTATTTTAAAGATGATTCTATAGTATTTATCTTTTGTATTTATCTTTTTCATTTGATGGTAAATATTGACATATTGACACACAAAAAACTCTCATCTGGAGATTTATCAATTTTTAGTGGAAATATTTTTAAATAAACAGTTACAACGTCAAACTCATTTTGTTCATAACTTTAAAACTAGTCTTTTTGAAAATTTGAGGTTAATAGACAACTTTTTCAGAAAAAAGGATACACAAAATGAGACATGCTAAATTAAAATCGGATAATAAACAAAAAAGTTATTGCAAAATGAACAAGAAAATCGATGTTTTTGAAAATTGTTTATTTAATATTATTATCATTTATTATCTATTAAATGTTTTTTTTTTATTAAAATTACTGTGTCTCGGCTGCAAGGACAATTGACACAAACAATATTGTGTACAATAATTACAAAAAGCACATGTTACTAATTGCTACAGTTAACCTATAGGCTTAGAACCTATGACTAAATAATACAACAGTTTTATCACTAAGTTATAAGTTAAAGGTAAAGTACATGGAAAACCAGGGGTCATATTCTGTTAAACAACTGAATGTCTTTCAAGAAACCAATTAGGTGAAAGACTTGATCGGGTGAGTTTAGAACGTCTTTGATATTTGATGTTTATGTTGCATTCTGTGTTTTGCGTACCGGGGACACTCGATCAGAATGTGTTTCAGGGTTAATACGCTTGAGCAGATTTGGCAATTGGGCTTCGGCTCGGACTTCGTTAAGTATTCATGTGTGAGTCGTGTATGTCCTATTATTAATCTTCGGATGACAGCTTTTTCTTTTCTAGAGATTGTTGGAAGTTCAAATTTTTCAACAGTCTGCCGGATCTCATGTAATGCACTTTTGATTGTGTTCCAGTGGGTTTATTAAAATTTGTTTAAATGTACCTAAACTTCATCGTGTTTGAATTATGTGCAAAAGATGGGTCAGATCGGTTGAACAGTTTTTGCGAAATTTAATTCGTTTATACGATTTTTTGAAACATGAGCTAATTTGTAAGACTGGTCCAGATAATTTGACTGAATGGATCTTAATAATCTGGGGCTTATTTTCTTCTTTAAGACGTATACTAATAACCTATGAAAAAAAAGTTTAAAAAATTTCATTTTTGTATACAAAGTGATTTAATAGTAAAAAGCACATTTTAAGTTTGTAGCACATATTTGTTAGTCATCTAATTTAGTTTAAATTAAATGGCTAAAAAATATTTGGAAACGTGTTTAAAAATCACAATTTTTTAAAACAAAAAATAAACATAAACAAAAAAAAATGTTCTAGAACCCTTAGGAGCCAAGATAGCCTGCTTTAAAAAATCACTGTTACGTTATTTAACAACATTAAGGGCTGAAATTAGCCAATTTTTTATAAGAAGAGTCAAAGTTTTTAACAAAACTTTTAGCAAACAAATTTATTAAAAATTATTTAAATAGATGTGTTGTAAATAAAGAGTACTTTTTTTCGACTTGAGCAAAAAAGGTGAGGGTAACCAACCCAGTCAGCTAGCAGCGCTCTTCAAAAAATCCAAGAGAGTTTCAATATACAGCGTTCAGAAAAAAAGACATGTCTCAGGTTATACCGGCCCAAATTTGCTATTTCTTTCTTTAAACTGGGTACAGCGTTGAAATAATAACATTTATCATATTTTCATTGCAAAATTATCCAAAACAAGGCAGCTAAAACTACGGGATGTACAAATCTTTTCGTAAGTCGCCATTTTATTATGATTTATTTAAAATATAATTATATTAAATAAATGTTATTAATAAACATTATTAAATTGTTATTTATAAACAATTTTTTTCATATACTTTTATTAAATTTTAAAAAATCAGTTTTTAGTATTTAAAAAATTATTTTTAGAACAAAAGATCCTATATATTATATTATACAGTCTACTCTCGATAACGTTGACAACTCGAAATTCTCTCGCACTTTTTTAACCTTTATAACTTAAAACACATACCTTGATAACTCGAAACTGATACAAACAATATGTTCGTTTACTTTTATAACTCATACTTACCGAACTTTAACTATCGTGGTCGAAGGCCCTGTTTATTTTCTTGACGATACGTCACGTTCAATTCCATAGACATAATTTAGTTCTCTGTGTGATCCTAAGGGAGGGTACGCAATAATTTATATGGCAGAACGAACCGCTTGCGAGCTGTTTTTGGCCTGTCGGTTTTTGGGACTAACACAAAGGATACTCGCCGTTCAATTTGAAAGGTGTTCGTAGCGATATTGTCTGTTCCTGTAGTCGCATCGAGATTGTGTCACTTGTTCCTAGTTTGAATTTGGTTCGTCGCTTTAAACGGATCGTGGCGAGTTTACGATAAGTTCGCTGTAAACATATTTTCAACGAACTGTTCGGGAACAGCTCGCGAGCAGTTTACGAACAGTTTGGCTTGCATATGTGTACCCATCTTAACGCAAACATGTCAAGTTTAAAAAAGACTGAAAAACTTCGGTTATTAATAACAAGAGAAAAAAGTGAGTTAATAAACGCTGAGAAAAAAGGAAAAAAAAAAAATTTCAACTTGCAAAAGGATTCGAAATTGCAGAGAGCACCACGATGTCCTTAAATACTTAAAAGTAAGAATACAATTTTAAGGTATTCGACCCAAGGCAACTCAGTAAAAAAAAATCGGTCGCAATCTGCTGAGTTCCCGGATCTCGAAAAATGCCTCTTAAAATGGTTTCAGGAATGTTGAAGAAAAAACGTTCCAATCAGTGGAACCTTTCTTCAGCAGAAGGCCCTAACTTTCGTCAGTTAGCTAGGATACAATGACTTTAGGGCTAGCAATGGTTGGCTGACAAATTTTAAAAAACGATTTGGCATTAGTGTGAAATCAGTATGTGGGGAGAGTGCGAGTATATATGATGCAGGTTGCGAGGACAAAGAAAACTTAACGGTTTTATGGGCCAGTTTTTTACCAGAGAAATTTACAACGCCAATGAAACAGGTTTGTTTTATATATGTATGCCAAATAAAACATTGGATTTCAAAAACAACCAATGTCATGGTAGCAAGAAAAGCAAGGGGACAATAACCGTTTTACTCGTTAAAAAAATAACAGGATCAGACAAACGTGTGTCTTTCGTTATAAGAAAATTCAAGTGAAAAGATGTTTTAAAAATACCAAATCTTTGCTGACAGAATATACGGTAAATTCAAAAGTTTGGATGACGAGTGAAATTTTTAAGGACTGGCTATTGTTTTGGGATGGAGAATTCGTCAAGAAAAAAGCATTGCTGTTCATCGACAACTGCATATAAACATATGCTTTCACTTACTGAACTCAAGATTGAATATCTTTCACCTAATACGATGTCAAAGCTGCAACCACTTGACTTAAGAATAACAAAAAATTTCCAAGTTAAATATCTCACTGAGGTGGTTAAATCTTTAATTGAACAAATCGAAGAGGCTAATATTCTGTGACAGATCGACATGCTTCAGGCAATAAGATTTGTAAAAAAATCTTAGGTTGACGTGTCTACGACAACTGTTAGTAATTGTTTTGCTTCTTGTGGATTCAGAAATAATTTAGTTACAGCACAAAAACAGAACCCACCACAACATATCTTTTCTGACTGGACATCTTTCTTACAATACATTTGGATTTGGACGTCCCAAATCTTCAGTTCGAGAGCTGTCGATTCCGAGAATCCAGTTTTTGCCACACTAACAGATGAAGAAATAAAAGAAATAGTGGCGAAAGCAACAGTACTCGAGGAAGATTAAGGAAATGATGAAAACCTTGAAGACAGCTGTCGCCTACCTATAATGCCTACTACACAACAAGCCAGAAGTGCTCTAGAGACTTTAAGATTAATTTGGTCATTTGAATGCTATTGCAAATACAATTGACACACGTAAGCAAAAAATGCATATTCTTCAAGTCTCTTGTTAACTCGAACTTTTGATAAGTTGAATAAATTTCTCTGGTCCCGATGAGTTTGAATTATCGAGTTGACTATAGATTGTCTCAAAGTGATTAGTCTGTTCAGGGTAAATGCATACCATGCCATACTTCTTTGCAAACTTGTATTAATATAAACGTCAGTTCTTACTACTTAGCCTAATCCATCTTTTGTGTTGAGAAAAGCTTAAGCACTAATGCCCACTAGCGACCCTGCCTGGCTTCCTTCTGTCGGTGGTTCTCAAACATAAATGATATTTACTACAACATACTTGGGTTAAATTAAAATAAAATAGAAATTAAGAAATACCTTTTATTTATGTCACACGAGCAGTTTGTTTTTAATTCTACAGTATGTGCTAGCGATACAAACCATTTGTTTATAGATTTAAATAAAATCGAATACAATAAAACTAAAATATAAAGAAACATTTCATTTATGTATTGTTCCATTTAAGTTAAGGAAAAAAGGACTTTTAAAAACCGCACTGTATATGTTGGCAGTAACAAAACGTGGAAATATCCGAAAATAAAACTAATAAATAAGTTGAAAATAAAAGAAGTCGTTGTATTTAATTTCGTGTATAAGTAATCGTAATTGTACACCATTATATTTAGTTCCTTTTTCTGTCAATCGCTGTCACATTCAGTTTCTTCTTCACTATCATCATCATCATTATTATCGTCACTGTCATCACTATCTCCGTTATTTATATTTATAATAATTGGTTCGATATCATCCAACAAATTGTCAATTTCCCACATTTTTTTTTCTCTGGCGTAATGACCTGGTACGCTGCTGTAATTAAATTTCGGCTATATACCGTTTCACGTCACTCCAAACCATTTCGATGGGATTGAGTTGACAGTGGTAGGGTGGGAGCCTCAGAATCTTCACATTGTGCTTTTTGGCAATATCTTCTATTATGTACCTGTCATATTTTGCTTAGAAGGCCTTGACTACATCAAGTAACTCGCATTTTAGGTAGTCTTTTTTAAAAAATAGGTCCTTTGACAGAAGCCATTCTTGAATATCTGTTTTTAGTGTTGAACTGTGGGAATTGCGCGTAAATAACGATGACGCCACGAGATGATTTCTGGTTTTTCAATCAAGATTGAATTTCTGCCACGTTTTATAAACACAAAATCCATATCACTCAGCAAGCGATGTAGCGTGGCCCGTGAAAAGTTGGACAAAGTTTCTTCGTCATTTACAACAGCTAATATGGTGTTTATTGTTGGTTCACGAAAAAATTGATGAACTATTCTACGAATTTGGCCCCTGACACCTTTATCGTACTTGTTGTCATGAGTATTACCAACCTTTCGCTTCTTGGGCCTGCTCTTTGGAGATTGTAATCTAGCAGGTGATGAATATTCCTGTCATATGCGAAACAGAGTGTTTTCGCAAACACCACTCATTTCTGACACTTTCCTAATTACACCTGATACAGAATCGTTGTTATCCTGATTAAGATGATAATAATATTCATTAGTATCTGCTTATCTGAAAGTTTCAGAGTTTTTCAACGTTTCCATTGAACAATTTCCTCCACTTTGCGGTAAAAATTCGGCGTCAAATATAACAATAGCCAACAACAGAAAATAACAATAATTGCCAACAGCAAATCACAACAACAGCTACCAACAAATAATAACAATAACAAAACAGTAGCAGTACATCCAAGATGGTACAAATAATCGTAACTCGAATATGTTTACGCACTCCGAAGAACAAATAAAGACTAAGTAAGGCCGTGGATGTATCAAGCTTTTAAACATATTCTGTACAAGAATTACTCTAATTGCTTCTTAATTACTGAATAACTTAGAAGAAAGTATTTGCAGTTGATATCAACCAAAATTTCAAATTCCTTACACATTATGGCAGTAATTAGCATCGCAGGGACATAAATTACCGGAATTATTTTAAACTTTGAAACAAGTGTTTATTGAATTCACATTTTATTATACTACTGCTACTAATAAAAGATAAAAGTTAATAAGATACTATTAGAAACAAATAATGTATAGCATTATGTAAAATTATTAGCAAACGATATTTGTAAATTACATAAAATTGTACGTGAGGACTTGTTGAGAACTCCTGGTTTATTCCGTTTATTTTGAAAGATAGACAATAGAAAACGCCATCGCTCAGTGCGTAAAACTGGAAATGTCTTGGCGAAATTGCCATAAGGTTAGCATTGCATATCTTACCCTGTACAGACTAGTAACTTTGAGACAAAGTATAGTTACAATTTCTAATAATATAATATTATATAGGTATACGATTTTTTGTTCTAAAAATAACTTTTTTTAATACTAAAAACTGATTTGTTCAAATTAAATAAGAGTATATGGAAAAATTGTTTATAAATAACATTTATTTAATACAATAAATAAATAAATAAAGAAATAAAAAGGTGACTTAAGAAAAGATTTGTACATTTCAAAGTTATTAGCTGCTTTGTTTTGGATAATTTTGCAATGAAAATGCGATACATGTTATTATTTTAACGTTGTATCCCAGTTTATAAAAGAAATAGCAAATTTGGTCGAGTATAATCGGAGATATGTAATTTTTTCCGAGCGCTCTATTTTGAAACCATGTTGGATTTTTTGAATAGCGTGGTTGGCTCCCTGGGTTAATTACCCTCACTCCTTTTATTCTAGTCGGAATGCAAAGTACCTTTGTTTACAACACTCCTGTTTAAACAATTTGTAATCATTTTGTCCGCTAAAAGTTTTGTTAAAAACTTTTCTTATAAAAGATTGGTTAATTTTTGTTTAATTTTTTTGGACATAATTTAAACACGATGAGTCCCTCAAGATCAGGTACATTTAAACAAATTTTAATAAATAATAAAAAAGTTTAAGTTTATAAAAAATTAACACTATTCAAAAATAGCGATTTTGTTGTTCATTTGCAATCCTTGTTATACAAGATTAAGAAATTTATTTAAATGTATATTTTTTGTTTGCCGTCTATATCTTTATATTGTATCTCTAATTACAGTTCACCATCAGTTTCTGTCTTAGGTTATATCAATATCAATCCCCTTTACCGAAATGTACTGCTCAAGCGTCTCCTCCACGACTTTTTTTTTTCTTCCTCTCCTACTTATTCCAGGAAAACGTAGATCAGCAATTCTTTATATTGGGTGATTAACATTTCGATGTTGAACACGACCAAAACATCTTAAGCTATGCTCTCGCATGTTGGTAACAATTGGTGCCACTTAAATACTTCTTCTAATATACTCATTCTTTATTCTATCCTTTTTTGTCATTCCACTCATCCATCTAACCATTCTCATTTCCGCTACATGCATTTGTTGTTTCTCTTTGTTTTAAACTGCCCAACATTCAGTTTTATATAGCTCATCTCATGGCTGTTTTATAGAATTTTTCCTTCAGCTTTATTGGAATGTTATTTGTCACACAAAACACCACTCGCTGCCTTCCACTTCATCCATCTAACTCTAATGCTACTGCATGCATTTCCATTTACATATTTCCCCATTACTCTGTAATACCGAACATTTCAAATACTTTGTTTTTGTCCTACTAAGTGTTAAACTTTTTTCCTCAACTGCTTGTCTCCACTGTTGCAGTTTTTGTTCAAAGTCGCTTTCACCATTTTCTGCTTACACTACATAACCAGCATACATTAAGCACCCTGTATATTACCCTGTAATTTCGCTATTATCTCATCCAAAACTAATGAGAATAAATAAGGACTAAGCACCGAGCCTTGGCGATAAAATTTATCAGTCTCTCTCACACCTGTCTTAACACTAGTTGTTACTCCCCCATACATTTCTCCCTGTATCTTTGCATATTCACCGGGGGATTCTTTCTTATTGAGTACCCACCACAGAATCTATCGAGGAACTCTATCATATGCTTTCTCAACATCAATGAATACCAGATGAGTTCTTTATTCCTGTATTTTTTCATCAACTGCCTTATAATGAAAATTGCATCAGTTGTTGATCTATCATAGGTTGCGTATACATAACCTAAAAATGCATTTTTTTGTAAAAACTGTAGTTTTTTTTAATGGCTACAGGTCTAGTTCCTTTTTTTTGGTATTTAATCAAAAACTATTTTTCTGAGTTTTTCTAGATTTTTCCGTCGTGTGCGCCACTTTTCTTTCTTTCTTTCTTTCTTTCTCCCCTTCCTTTTACCCTATCAGGGTGTCGGAAATGCGCCACTAAAAATGCAAAAAATTGTTTTTTAAAGTTTTTTTGGAGATTTTTTCCATTTTATACACTTCAGAATAGGTTCAATCAAAGTTTTTTATAGGTTATATATAATTTGAAGTAACTGAGTTTATTAGGATATTCGAACTGGCCAAAACACCTTTAAACCACCAAAAAACCATGTTTTTACTGGTTTTAAAAGCCTTAGCTTTAAACGTAATTTTTTCATTTTTTTTTCAGTGGATCTTTTATCAAAAAGTATATTTCTGATTTTTTCTAGACCTTTCAGTAAGTCACCTTTAAAAACCAGAAAAACCGGTTATTCGGGGGGTTTTTCTGAATTTATCTAACTTTTTTACATATAACATGAGACGTAATTTTACAATCAGTTAAATCCCAAAAACACTAGAAATCTGTCAGTTTTAATAAAAGTTTTAAATAGATGAACGTTGCGCGATTTTTGCCTTTTTAATTATTCTCATGAGATCAATAAAATTTATTATTTTTATTGACCGGTCGTTGTGGAATTTTCATTGTTAGAACCTAATATTCCAAACCTTTAACATCAAATTTCGATTTTGCATTTTGGCAACAAATGTGAGGCATTTGAAATATGCCTAAAAACGCAGAATTTTTAAAGTACAAAAGATTACATGTCACGACAAAGGCCTTCACAAAAGCATTATTAAATGGCGTTTGTAGCTGAAGTTCTGTAATTTCGAAAAACGTACTTGCGTAATCAAAACAAAGCAGTTTGTATTGTGACAGTTTAAATTCAGCATTTTTAGGCATATTTCAAATGCCTCACATTTGTTGCCAAACCTCAAAACAGAAATTTCAATCTATAAAATACAAAAAAGTTTCGGCTTCCTGTAACTTTCTGTTTGAACTCAAATGAGAAATACTGAAACTATAGATATCGAAAGGGAAAAATGGCAAGGCTATTGATTGCTCAACCCGTATTTGGAAGAAATTTTTGGACGTGCTTTACAACAAGCAGAAGAGGGTATATTATATCGTCGGCGATCTGACAATACCTGCTATATGCGAAAACTTTTTACAGGAAGTAAAACGTTGCCAATTTTAAAATCGTTTTCACCTGACCTTATAATTAATACAGTTTAAGGATTTTATTATTATACAGGTATTCTACATATTTTTAGTTTAATTTTTTAAAAATATTAAAAATAATGTCAGATATCAGGTTTTCTCACAGATTTTGTTAGAGTTAGCAGATACTGCATGATACTTATATTTTTTATTATTAACTGGTAAATGGTGTTTACAAATGTTTATTGAATGATTTGTCAAACTTAACTATCTAGTTACGAAAATAAAATTAAAATAGAGTTTAGGTACTATTTCTATCTTAAACTGGTTTATTTTAGAAGCTCGATGTGGGGTTTGTATTTCTTCCTTTTGGCCGTTTGGAGAATTTTCCTTTGTATATAGGAGAAGATCGTAAAACATGTGACATTCTTTTGATATGACACTCTTTAAATCTTGTAAGTGACGCCATTTTTTTGAGTGATTGCCAAACGATTGTTGTATAGCTTTCATCATCATCATCAATGGCGCTACAACTCTTCGTGAGTCTTTGCTGCGTTTACTATTGCCTTCCATGTTTGTCGGTCCTGTGCCAGTAATTCCCATTGTCGCACTCCCATTTTCTCTAGATCTTCTTTGACTGCATCTTTCCACCTTTTTCTAGGCCGCCCTACAGACCTTCTTCCCTCTGGCCTTTCCCAGAACACATTATTTATAAGGCGATTGTCGTTACTGCATATCACATGCCTTGCCCATCTGAGTCTATTGGCCTTTATATATCTGACTAGATTTTCTTTTCCGAATAGAGACTCTAGCTCGTTATTGTATCTGCCCCTCCATTCGTTTGTCACGCTGTCTCTGCAAGGGCCATATATCATTCGAAGAATTTTACGTTCCTACACCAGCAATTTATTTATTTCCCTTTTTGTTAGCGTCCATGTTTCGCTTCCATACGCGACTGCTGGTCGTATTATGGTCTTATATATCCGGATTTTTGTACCTTGTGAAAGAAGTTTTGACTTCATTATATGTTGCATTGCAAAGAAAGATCTGTTTCCTGCCATTATTCTCGTTTCAGCTTCTCGCTCTAATTTGTTGTCATTTGTGATTGTTGCTCCTAGATAGTTAAATTCTTTAACCACTTCGAAGCTGTGATCATTTATAGTAATATTTTGCCTTATTCGCCGTCGTTCTTGTTTTGAGACGACCATGTATTTTGTTTTGTCTTCATTTATTTTTAGACCGATGTTTAATGCAGCTTCTTTAAAGCTCGAGAAAATATCCTTAATTTCTAATGTTGATTGTGCTACTGCCTCTACGTCATCGACAAAGGCGAGTATAATTTTTGCTCCTCGAGCAGTTATGTCTGGTTTGATTTTTGGATATATTTTTCGCATGACATATTCTAAGGCCAGGTTAAACAACAATGGGCACAACGGATCTCCCTGTCTCAGTCTAGAATTTACGCAGAAAGCATTTGATATTTTTCCCCCTACTCTAACTTGTGCAAAAGAGTAACTTACACACATTAGTTGTATAGCTTTGGGTAATCTATATTGGTTTCAATGTTTTTGGGTGTAATAGGAAGTTGCTGAAATTCTTCGTTAAAATTTAGTTTAAATTGAATTATTCCTTCGGGATAAAGCTTTCGTATTTCCTAACATAAAGCTTTAGTGTCTACAACAAAATTATTTCTACCAGGTTTGATTGTGGAGTACTGCTGTAGTTCTAATCTGGCATAATCTTTAAAAAAGTCGTGACTTAGTTAAATAACTTCATATGGATCAGATTTTATTCTAGCCTCTTTCGACGCTTTAACATGATCACTTGGTAACTCAATAAAACTATTTTTTAGTTTTCTTTCAATACAGCTATGTACAGAGTCACATTCCATTTGTGTGTGACCTTTGGTAAGATATTTTTGCCTAACTGAGACTCTATACTTAACGGCAAAATTAAGAAGTGCGTTTGCCATAACATTGTTTCGGTAGATTATATCTTATAGGTAGATTTTATCTTAAGCTGTGCCTCTCTAAATAATCAATTAAACAAGAAACAAAAGTGGAAGTGTGCAAACCGCACTCTACTTCTCTAAACCAGTAACAAGTAGCTTGATAAGTTGTAGTGTTATATATGGTAAAGTTGTGGCATTCCAACTTTGTTTTGAAGTATATTTTAGTGGCATTTAGTGAAGGTGCTACTATTACAGCTTGCAAGTCCATACAGAGCATAATACATTCTTTCTTATGAGCTTTAGCCTTATCTTCACGTTGTTTATTTCGAGCATTGTTTTTCTCTTCAACATGTTTATTCCATACTGCTTCGTCGATATTATTGTTTTCGTGTTCAATGCATAAGTCGCAGCGATCTTTTTTGGGGGAAAATAAGGCAAGATTTATATCCGTAAACACTTTTTACGTTTAAATTTTTTGATGCCCACGAATTGTACATGTTTTTCTTTGCAAACCGTAACATAAAGATTATGCAACTGTTTTATTGTTGTAAATTCTTGTTCCAAATATAGTTCGTTTGTATCTTTTCTAACATAGTGTGAAGGTTGTTTTCGTAGACTCTTGAAAAATATTTTTAAGTTTCTGTTACTCTCTTCAAAAGTATTTACTCTGTAGTTTTTGTGTTTTCTGTTTGTATTCCTTTGAGATTGTGATTCAGTAGTTCCAACTACACTATTTTTCAACCAACTCTCTACTGTAAAACGTCCTAAACCAGTGCTACTTAAAAACATATTTCTACAAACTTGCACTAAGCTATTACCATTATGTAACCTATAGATTATTGTGTTTCCGCGTTTGCTTTCTTCTGCCTCTGTCGTCTTTCTTGAAGGTGGTTGGAGACTAACATGTCCTGACACAAACACTTTCCTTTGGCCCCACTTCATATTCTTCCAAAACCCGGTAAATATTTTGTCTCTAATGTCTTCACTAAAAGTATTACAAAACCTCTTCTTGGATTTTAAGCACATTTTTGAGTTACACCTTTCTCCTTTAACTCGAGCTGGACGAGGAACATTTTGTTTGAAGATCTTATTTTTATCACGAAAAAACCCTAAATACACCTCTCGTTTCATTCTTAGTTTTTGGTTTTTTACTCTTTCCCACTCATCAGGGTCACCTTTATGTTTTTTTTTTTCGACCTTCAGTCATATCGCCCCACTCGGATTTTTCTGAATGATATTTCAACTACGTTTCTGCTCTCTAAACTAGTACAAGGCTCTGCGATTTTTTTTGTTTTTAAAACAGAATTATCCTGTTGAATTATCAAATCATCGTCCTGATTGGAACTACATAGTCACTACTTCTTCTTCTTCTACGGCACTACAGCCCAAAATGAGCCTTGGCCTCCTTTATTTTTTGCCTCCACCCTTGTCTGTCTGTGGCTGCTCTTCTCCATACACGGACTCCTAAAAGTGCTTATGCGTCGCTGCTTACTGTGTCTTCCCAGCGCTTTCTTGGCTTTCCAACTGGTCTCTTTCCCTGCATTCTGGCGTTCAGTGCTCGTTTTGGTAGCCTATCCTCTCCCATTCGTATCACATGTCCGGCCCATTGCAATCTTTGTATTCTAATGAAGTCTGACAGGGGTGTTTCCTTATACAGTTGATAGAGTTCGTTGTTATATCGAATTCTGAAGATTCCGTTTTCCCTCACAGGTCCTAGTATTCTCCTCAGTACTTTTCTTTCGAATGTGTCGAGTTTGTTTTTGGACGTTTCTTTCAGGACCCATGCTTCGCTGCCATAACATGCTATTGGCCGAATTAAAGTTTTATAGATTCTCATCTTTGTATTTCGGTGGACACTTTTAGACCGAAATATATGGGAGAGGGAAAAATAAGCTTTGTTTGCCTGCGTTATCCTTTTTCGTATTTCTCCATCCTCTGCTCCATCGGCATATATTTCTACTCCCAGGTATGTAAACTTTCCAACCGTTTCAATGTCATCTTCATGCATAATGTTTTGTGGGATTATATTTCTTCTCGTCTGTACCATTATTTTTGTTTTTTCTGTGTTAATTTCCAGACCTAGCCTTTTCGTTTGTGTTTTTAACTCTGCGTATGCTTCCTGTGCTCCTGTTGATGTTCTACTCATAATATACATAGTCACTACACTTCGTTCATTATTGGTCACTATTACTATTGGAATATTTTCTATGTTTACATTGGTAAGTTCTGTTAAGTTTTGAGTATTCCCATTTTCATTATTACGGAGCCAAGAAATAACTTTTTCATTGTCTTGCATCGTGGTTTGATTGGAAATAACATCAGTTACTTTTTCGTCTTGATTTTGTGTACAGATAGGTTTTGATAACACATTGCAGTTCATCATCATCATCATGCAACCTCTTCTGTTCACTGCTGGACATAGGTCTCTCCCATTTTTCGCCACTCTTCGCCACATTGCAGTTAGTCGGGGTAATATTTTGTGGTTTCTCACAAGATTCTAATAATGAGCCTTTGATAGCAGCGTTGTATTATTCTAAAATAAATAAAACTGTAATTCTTACTCGCATTATGTATCTAAACTGTTTAAAAAATTAATTTCCTAAGCCTAACTTAATAAAATAAAGGCAGAAGCTGCTAAATGCAATTAAAATAGTAAAATTTTCTTTGCAATATCTGCTATTATACTTATAGATAAAACATTTTAGTTAAAATTATATTTATAGTTCATCAAACCTACTTACCCCATAGTGTTTTTAAATGTATACTGAGTTAGTATATATAATTTCCAGTAGTTAACTAATAGAATACACGATGATTTTCCAACGGACAAAATGTTAACCTAAGTATGTGTCTGTTTAATGTGCAGACAGTAGACAAACTGACAGATAGCAGGTATTGCCGCCATTAAATTGATATTTTGTTATGAGTAGGTATTGTTAGATCGTAATAAGTCCCCAGACTTGTATTTAAAAGACAGTAGATTTTGTTACAATAAATGATTCATGTGTACGAAGCTCTAGACATAACAAACGTAGTTTTGAAAAAAATGTCAGTTAGCAGGTATTGTCAGATTGCCGACGATATGTTAACGAAAAAAAGAAACAAATAATATCCGGTTTGACGACGATATTTATAATGTAATCATGGTAATTTCGAAGAAGACATATTAATATACTGGCATATAAGACATAATTAATATTAATAGTGTTCTGAAGCTATCTTCTTGTGGCATCTTAATGCAATTACTATTTTTTGAGAATAAGCCAAGTTTATTTTTGATGTTTCGTCAGTTTCGAAATTAAAACGTCAATAAACTTATTTTAATCTTAAATTGTGACTTATTCCCAAAAAAATAGTAATTACAATTGTCTATATTAATATAAACATATTAATAAACAACAAACTAACTTAAAAAGTAAAAAAATTGAAATATCTAGGCTGTTTGGTACTCGAAGAACAAATCTGGACCATACATAACTTCTTAAATCTAAACAAATTTTTCACCATCGAATTCTTGATCATCATTCGAAATCTTGATTCGACTTTATGATTTATTAATAAATATTATTTATACACTTTTCTGCTGTATCATATATAAGCTTTGATGTTGAAAATCAGCTAGTTATGATATTTAAATATCGTTGACATATGAATGTAGAACGGTTAGTGGACCTATGGTGGGACGTCGTTAAGTAGGAAGACCAAGGAAGAGGCGGATAGACGAAGTGAGAACCGATGCTAAAGGTATGTTGAGGTTGGATAACTGGAGTAAAGCAGCCAAGGAATAGAATACTTAGAGACGGATGCTGGGGGAGGCCAGGGCCCGATCTGTAGCGTCATAGGGGAGACATGTGAATGTTTCATCGCCTGTTAAAAATCATGTAGATCGACCACGTAAGAAAAAGTTTTAAGACCTGAAAACTCTTACCTTGCTGATAGACACAAACATTTAAAGGTCTAATCGAAATGGTTAGATCTTCAACATTAATAAAGAAGTCCCAAAATACAGATGAATTTGCAGAAGCTATCGTCGATCTCTACTGAGACGACGACACTTAGAGAAGTAGAGAACTATATTTCAAAATGTAGCTGTTTAAATAAACATTCGTAATTTTAAGGTCGTTGCGTTTTACCATTGATTGTGAAACTATTTTGAAAATCTGGAGAGCTTAGATCTGATAATTTTTTAAATCAATAGTAATTTGAGTATGATAATCACAACATAATACTTAAGCGATTTCAAAGTGCATTAAAATCATGGTGATTATTTATCATTGAATTTTGAAATTGTAAATTATAGATATTTAATCAAGTCGTAGATTTTTTAATGGAGGCACTTTATCACTATTCATATCTGATATTTTAATAGTTAATGGCAATAGTATATTTTCTAATAGATGTTATTTTGAACGATTCCTACATGCGGATCCAATGGTCAAAAACAAGAGAATACATTTAATGGTTTAGCTAATATTCTATCAAATAAAGAATTGTTTTTTTATCCAGGTCACCTTCAGTATCACGATGTACACAGGTTTTAATTTATTACACTTATTTCAATTTACCTACATTTATGAAATTAAAAAGATTTATTACAAATTTTTAAACAACGTTTTTGGTAATGTGATTATATAACGGAAATATTTTAAACAAGGACAAAGCTTTTCAAGGATTTAAATTTACAAGTAATAAAATAAAAGAATATATTTAGAGTTTTATATTATTCTTACTGGTTGTTAATTAATTTTAAGACTTCTTTTAATTCCATTAAGTTACTTTAAATATTACTACTATAAGGGCGCTTATCGCTAATTGAACCTATGCTCTCTCGCACTCAAAGCGAGGGTTATATCCCTAGACCATTGGGCCACTATTACGTAAAGAAAAAATAGTTTATTTGATTTTTTAGTTTAGTGATCTAAGTTATTTAATTATCTCGTGAAATGCTCACTAGCAAAACTGGAAGAAACACTTAAATTAATTTGCCAATTGGGGAGTTTAATTTGACACGTACATTGACTTTCAATGACGACTATCATATTATAATATGACATATCATATGTATAATATATAATAATTTATCTTTGGCTCATTGTCGATTGGCTTGTGGAGTTGTGTGTTCTTCGAAGTGGATGTATGTGGGTTCCGTTTCAGGTGACTTTTGTCGCCTCTTGAGGACGTGGTGTGAATTCTTCGGGCGGGCAGTGGCACTGCATGGTATTATACAATGAATGCAAGGTATGATATTGCGCATGACATTTGACAGCTGGCCCAGGAGTGTGACGTAGTCAAGACCGCTTGAACCCATTAATACAGCTTAACGTACACATTAATTTTTAAATTATGGTCAAAAATGATCGAATTTTTTTTAAATGTTTTGTTTTGGTTATAATTGAATAAGAAATATATTTTCAGTAGCGTAAACCTTTACTTTTCCTGGGGGTTCAGGCGAAATATTTATTTTTGGTTTTCATACATATACTAATAATATACGCACTCTTTTTGTATAGGTAAATAGTAGTAGATTTGCGTATTTTGATTCACTGTCTCTCATTTCCAAGCAGTTTTACTGAAATAAAAACAAAATAGATTACAATAAAGAAAAATCTGATTTATAATTCAATATGGTATTTTAGATTTATTTATTTTTAAATTTAGTAAAATAAAAAATATATACATTACTATAACCCACCGATTATTATATGCAAAATTTACTTACCAAACAATAATATAATATGAAAATAAAGCACAAATTAGTTCAAATGCAAAACACAATAAATATCGACTTCAGACGACTTTACACCGGCAAGACAGAAGGCTTGTATAAAAACAAAAGTCCGACAATAATATCGGTTATTAATGATGACGACTGCAAATTGCAAGTTATGAGATAATAAATATATTTTAAAGTAACTCAATACTGAGTGAGTTGTCTATTTAATAATAGAAAAATAATTTAGATATGTCTCTTTATACAAATATCCACTTCGCAAAGGCTTAAAAAATTTGATGGGTAAAATGTTGAATACCATGTTGAATACTTTGCTTCACCACTGCCTGATGTTCATGGTTTGAAGATCATCCTCTATCCACCTTTTATTGGGCCTACCTCTTGTCCTATTTGCTTGGGGTTTTAATCTCTGGATTACTTGTACAGCTTGATTATCTGGCATTCTTTTTAAGTGACCAAGCCAGTTTAGTCTTTGTGACTTTACAAATTTAACGATATCTTCGCTCTGCAGTAATTCATCCAGCTCTGCATTAATTCATTTTTATTCTTCATGAATCATCTCTATTTTTGAATGTTTGTTATGTGTTAAAAATAGGTGCTTTTGAAAACATTTGGATAAACTAAGTGATGTGCATATTTATGCAACTAGAAAAAACTCCATTATAATATCTTTCATTTTATAGATTAACGAAGACCCAGAATTCATATGAATATATCAGGTTAAAGCTTTTTAACATGTTACTGTAGAATTGTTGTTATTTTTTTAGAGAGCAACCTTAAATGGTTCTTTCATGTCGATTTGTTAAGTAAGAAACTAGCCTCAGATTGCTATGCAATTTGCAATAAGATCTGTTTCGGAGGAAATCAATTTAGCATCTTCCAAAATAACATATTTTTCTTTGTTAAATCATGTTATCATTATTAAAATATATAATGTTATCATTATTAAACAATGCCAAGATAATTTTATGTGTGAAAATTACAAAAGATGTCATTTAAAATATTGTGTGACCTCACTACTACACTCATATTCGATGGCCAGCTAGCTCATCCGATCTAAATAAAGTTGACTTTATCATTATTTATTTTGATTTTGTATTTAGTTCAGTATATACATACAAATTTTGTGTACCTTCATTACCACTTTTTTGTATCTTTTTAAACATCTGAAATATCAAACTCTGGAGTATAAGTTGATTAACCTGTACCTACGTGTAATAAAAGATAATTAAAACTTGTTTTATAAAGGATATCTATGTTAACAAAATAACTGTACCAAAAATCAATCAATTTAAATTAACTTCAAAATTTTATTTATGATTAAATATTATAATAACATAATTTTATCATCTATTTATAATTACAATAATTAAATTAGCCAAATTATATACAAACACTTAAAATTAAAAGTCTTTCCTATACAACTACATTCAAATGTTGCGTGAAGAAGCGGTCTTGACTACGTCATGCGCGACGCGAACCGATTTTGGAACATTATGTATCATACCTTGTGTTCATTGTACCATGGTGGCACTGGATATGTCGTTAGTCACTATTGGTGTTCGGAGGAGGTTGTCTTCACTGGGTAGTCATTGGAGAAAGATGCTAAAACGGTTCTTTTCATTAATTATTATTTTTAAATATTATGAGTGTGACTGAATTAAATATATTAATGCATATTGTCAGTTGAAATATTCCCCGTTGAGGGCAACTGCGGCTGCATCATCCATGTAAACAGTTATAAGTATGCAATGGTATCGGCAAACCACAGAAAACCGATCCCTCTCAGTCTGTATGAAAAGCTCGAAGTGAGCTATTTATCTGTGTATTCGGTAGAAAAGTGAAGCTGCCTCCAGGGTGACGCTCTATTATCAGTGAGTTCGTTGCTGGCAGAGGTCAGTAATTTTGTAAGGAGGAAGGGTGGTTTGCGTTTAGGGTGTCTAATGGATACATTTCCGAAATATGATCAGGTAACTTAAGTGTATTTTGGGTTCTGAGGTTTTGGCCTCTGATAGTTTGTAGTGTATAACGCCTACACAGAGAGTTGAGCTTCTCAGGTATGGGATGTTCGGTACTTGATATATTAGAGCAGAGGGGAAGTCTGGTCATTTGTAGTTTACTTACTACGCAAATTACTCCTTTCCAACAATAGCAGCTACTGTGACAGCTTTGTACTCAATTACCACGGGCCTGATGTATGTTTTGTACGTCTGAAGTAGTGTACGTGTATGCGTCCGTCTGAATTTTCCACATAGAGCGTTCTGCTGGCCAATTCTTCTTCTAAACCTGTTAGGGGTTTTGATCAGATCTTGTCCCCAGTTTAGTGCTTTCATTAACACCATACCTAGGTACTCAATATGATCTCGTAGTTGGAGTCCCCCATAGCCTAAGGTCAATTCTTTATTTAACATTTTGTTTATAACGTGGCCGCTAAGGTTGTGGTGTCTGAAGAGTAGGAGTTAAGTTTTGTTAGGATTTGGTATTACTCTCCATCTCTCACCACCTATCCATATGTTTAAGGTGATTTTGAGGGCGTATCTTCTGATGACATCTGAATTTCAAGATATTGTTACGAGATCGATGTCATCTGCATAAAGTACTGGTACTGTATTCGTGTTTTGTGGGTTAAGGAAGTCGCTATTTAAAATTATGTAGAGTATGGGTGCCAATACGAAACCTTGTGACGTTCCTATTGTAGAAATGAAGGGTATTGAGAATTAACCATTAACCGTGATTTTGCGTTCAGAGACATACGAGTGGATTAATCTGACATAGGAGGTGGGCCGGCCGATTTCAGTAGTTTCTTCATTAGTCCGGCATACTAGACTTGGTCGAAGGCTTTCTGAACATTGAGAAAAATGTAAAGAGAGAGTTTTTTTCATTGAACTTTTGAGTGATATGGGTGATGATTGCAGTAAACGCAGTTTTATTTGAGTGACCTACTCTAAAGCCGAACTGAAATGAGGGAATAATGTTGTTCTCTGTGGTAAACTGTACGAGTCTTTCCTTAATGATTCTCTCGAAAACTTTAACCATGAAATTTAGAAGAGATATAAGCCTATCAGAGTTTAGATTGGTTCGGAGTTTACCCTTTTTAAGGAGAAAAATCGTGTTAGATACTTTACAGGGACTTAAAAAGTAGAAATTTGAGTGATGCGTTGACTGTATTTGTCAGGTAGAATGTAAAGCTCGGTGGAAGATGTTTTACGCAGTTCCTGTGAATTTTGTCAGGATATGGTGCGTTGGAGTTGCCTATTTGGCATTAGTTCTCCGATGTTTGTTGATCCACAGGAACGATGATCGCGTGTTACTGGGGAACTTCGGGCTGTTGTTGTAAATCTCTTTCAGTGCGTAAATGGAAGGTATGGTCAAATCATAAGTTGGTTGGGTTGATGAATATAATTTGGAGATGTTTTGAAGGCTAAGGAATTCTGATTATCGGAGTTAATTACTTGATTGTTCACCATTAGGTGAAAAGGGTTCTTTGTTTGTTGTTTAGTTAGGATTTTGAATTATCTTAATTTGTAATAACCTTATTGGAAATGAAATATCAATTGCTTGATTTAACAGTTCTTGGAGGACCTTGATTCCATTGTCGATACAAATTTGTGTGTTTAGGTTACCTAACTGTGGAATAATATTATCTAGAATGTGGCTAAAAAGGTTCCAGTCACGTGTATTCAGTCCCTTATTACTGGTAAAGGATTTTGAGGTTATTTTGAGTTCAGTATCTGTTCTTTTATACGGATAGATAGGTGATCCGATGTAATTGAATCCCTCAGGATCCACTCAACGTTAAGAACCTCGATTACGTCATATACTCTGGACACTACTGTCACTGCCCTCTTATTGTCAAGGTGTATATTCGGCCAGGAGAACTTCATGGGTCAAAATAAATGATGGGAGAATGAGAGTTATTCGGCAGCAGGAACGGTGTAAGGTGCTGTATACTGGGAAGATTTGGTCTGTTGTTGACCAAAAAGCATTTTTTTGCATCTTAAGTAGTCTTAACTCTCAAAGACAAATAATGGAGACATTGTAGGAAAGGGTGAGGATTTCTGATCTAGGCCGCAGGTCGGACATTTACACTGTTTTACTGAGAATTTAATCTTCTGATTATAATAGTGTGACTTGACCTGACTTATCTTAGTTACTTTAACTTTCACTGAGTCATAGAGCACCCAAGCCCATTCCACGCCCTTTTTTTAAGATTGCCTTTTTTATATTATTTTTAATTGCGTTGTATTCAATTTTTTTTTGTTCTGCTTTTTCCTACAATTTTCAACGAATGGGATCGCCTTTCTGCTCGTTCCCTTCACATTTATATTTCTAGACTAGGAAAAGTCTAGCTTTGTGCCCATTTTATTCCTACGAGTTAACCAAACGCTGTCACGACAGTGCACCCAAATAGTGCCAGGGATAAGGTCCCCAGAGTTTGCTAACTCTCTTCAAAAACTTACTGAGAGCTATTTGACGATTCTAGGAATATACTTTTATTCCGACAATACATCTATAGTTCACCGTTGAAAATACTATCTTTTATACGCTTTACGTAGAGAAAAGAGTTTAAAACGAAATAGACGCTTGCATTTTCTTTCAATTCCAACGCCACCATTGTTCTACACATATTTTGAGTTATACAACTCTCATTAGAATCCCTTGCGGCGGTTTAAACCAGAGTATATACCTCCCTAGTAAGGTAACTCCCATCGAAAGTTTTGGGAGAGAGTTTCTAGCGCCAAATACGTATGGGCCGAAACTAATTTCATTTGGCGGCAAATTCAAAACTTTGGTTCTGAATTTTAGGCGGCAAATTCAAAAAATATGCTCTGAATTTTAGGCGCCAAAATTCAAAAAGTGTGCTTTTAATGGAAAGTAAATATAGTCATAAAATAAGAAATAAAACTTATTCTATGCCAAAAAATATATTCTCTCTGACCCAAAAATACAGTATACACTTACACATTTTTTTATATAAATGTATAACATAATATCTGATACAGAGAGAGTATATAGTATGGTATAAGACAGTTTTTATTTAATATTTTATGATTATATCTGTTTTCCATTACATTAACAAACCAAAGTCCCAAAAACAACAAAATAAAACACAAACATCCTGACAACTGTTTATTTCTCCTCCTCCTATACATCCTCCTCATTTCTTGAGCCCTTGTTAAGGTGTGGGTGGAGACACTCTTGTTAGTTTGCTGTCTCCAAGGGATTTTTGATATACAAATATAGATACCTCTATATTCATTAGTAATGGTTTGTTGTAAGTTCCATACCTTCTAAAATACTCTGCCTTAAAGTACCATCTGTAGATAATAAAGTGTAAACTCTAGCATTTCTGCGATCTTGCTCCTCAGGATTATCACAAATTAGCATGTAACTCCATGTAACTATTGCTCGGAAGTAGAAGATCCATTAAAATCTAAAATAATGAAATATTATTAAAATTAAGAATGTATGACTTTTTTTTATAAAATAAGGCCAATTTTAGGAATGCCATTATAAGAGTTAAGAGTTTTTTTATAAAATAAGGCATCTTTTAGGAATGCAATGATAAGAGTTAAGAATTTTAATGATTTTAAAATATATATAGTATATAAATATAACACTAATGTTGGTTAAGATTTTAAGGTAATTTAAGTACAAAAACAAAATGTACAAAATAGTATCGAGTTTGTATTTACTTACAAAACTTTGGTATAATTAGGTGTTGTTCTTACCTGGTGCTTGTAAAAATAAACTGCTAATCCTCAGAATGTTTAATAGCCATTAATCCAACTTTAACTTTCACCCATCAACAAAATATATACTTTTGATTGGGAATACTATACCATTTTGGTAATGTACCTTCTTCTCTTTTAGCAGTGTTTATTAGATATATAAAAATTGATGTATACTGTTTTTATCGCCTTTTTCTAAAATTTGGGATATGATGTTTTTATAACGCCATTTGCAACTTGCAAAGGCGTGGATTACAATGTTGTCATTAACGGCACTAACACATTTTTTTGGTGGATACTCATAATTCTTTAGAAATACGTTGTTGTAAATTTAAGTGGTGATTTTAGTAGAATTTGCTACATTATTTTTTCTTGAAAAACGTTTAGTATAATCATTATTTGGGTAAATTTGCAAAACTAGTAAAACCATGGCAACAGCACTTACATCAACGTCATAAGTCTTTTGCTATGTCATACCCCCACCTAACGTGAGTAGTAGCGCCGCCGCAATTACGAACGGATGGGCCCATGCAAATCACTCTCCCCACCCGTCTTATTCCACTTGCGCCACTATTGGGTATGTATTGTGGTTTAAACTGAAATGAAATGCAATCTATTTTGGCCGGTTTAATGAAATAATACTTCGGAGTATGCTAGCAGCGACAGCAACAAGAAGTCAGGAGACTTCTCTTCCATGGCGAAATTTAATATTATTTATTATAAACATGTATATATATATATATATATATATATATATATTTATATATACATATATGAATATATATATATATATATATATATATATATATATATATATATATATATATATATATATATATATATATATATATATATATCTTCTTCTTCTCGTGCCACTCCTATCGGAGATTGGAAATCATCATGGCCACTGCGACTTTGTTAGCAGCGCGCCTAAAAAGTTCAATCGAACTACACCCGAACCATTCACGTAGATTACGAAGCCACGATATTTTTCTTCTTCCCACACTTCTTTTGCCCTTAATTTTGCCCTGCATGATATTTCTTAAAAGTTCGTACTTTTCACCTCTCACAATGTGCCCCAAGTATTCCATCTTTCTAGTTTTTATCTCATTTAGAATTTCGCATCTTTTGTCTAAAGTTTGGAGTACTTGCGTGTTAGTGACGCGGTCCATCCATGATATTCTGAGAATGCGCCTATAGCACCACACCTCGAAAGCTTCGATGTTTTTTGTGGTCAACTGTTTTAGTGTCCAAGCCTCTACTCCATACAACAGGGTAGAAAAGACATAACACCGCAGCATTCGTATTCGTAACTTTATATTGATATCACGATTGCAAAAGAGTTTGCGCATTCTATTAAAGACTGATCTAGCGATTTCTATTCTACATCTAATCTCTTTTGTTTGATCAGTATCGTCTGTGATCCAAGCACCTAGATATTTATAACAGGACACACGCTCAATCGTTGTATTGTCTATTACAAGATTAGCTCTGATGTTCTTTGATTTCGTGATTACCATAAATTTAGTTTTTTTCAAATTAATTTTCAAGCCGTAACTGTTACAGTATATATTGAGACTTTGAACGAGATGTTGTAGTTCTACTAGCGTTCCCGTTAGGAGAACCGTATCGTCAGCATACCTTATATTGTTGATCGTCTCACCATTTATTATCAGACCAAGATCTTCTTCCTCGAGTGCTTGTTCACAAATAGCTTCACTATACAGATTAAATAAAAGTGGCGACAAGATGCATCCCTGCCGGACTCCTCGACGGATTTGAATTTCTTCTGTTAGCCTACCCTCAACCTTCACATTTGCTGTTTGATTCCAATATAGGTTGCATATAATTCGAATATCTCGGCTGTCTATATTTTTCTTTATTAGAATTTGTCTTAGTGGTTCATGTTGTACTTTGTCAAAGGCCTTTTCGAAATCAATAAAGCAGGTGTAAATTTCTTGGTTCATGTCTAAGCATCTCTGTGAGAGAACGTTCATTGCAAACAGAGCCTCCCTTGTACCCAGCCCTTTTCTGAATCCCATCTGAGTGTTACTAATGTCTGCGTCTAATTTCCTATAGATCCTATTATGGATTATTTTCAGGAACAGTTTTAGAGCATGACTCATCAAAGCTATCGTACGATATTCGCTGCATTCCCTTGTATTTGCCTTTTTTGGCAGTAGTATAAAGGTCGAACGGAGCCATTCCCTAGGTATTATTCCAGTTCTATATATTGTGTTAAATAGATCTAGGAGTATTTTAATAGATTCATCGTCCATAAGTTTGAGCAGTTCTACGGGAATTTCATCAGGACCGGGGGCCTTACCACTTTTCGTTTGTTTGATTGCATAATCTATTTCTTCTCTGATTATATCAGGCCCTGTATCATCTGTATATTCGTTTGAGATTTCTTGTCTATCTTTGTCATCAAAAAGTTGTGATATGTATTCTGTCCATCGATTCATTTTTTGTTGTAAATCTGTTATGAGTATACCATCTGTATCTTTGATCTGTCCTATCTGTGTTGTTCTTCTCCTTCCTGTCATTTCTTTAATCTTTTTGTATACATTAAAAAAGTCATATTTTCGCTCCAGTTGTTCCAACTCCTGGCATTGCTCACTTAGCCATCTTTCTCTAGCTTCTCTTATTTTCTTTTTTATCAGTTTATCTGTTTCTTTGTATCTTATCGGGTTATTTGTTTTGTGTACCCTTCTTTCACACATCAACTGTAGTATTTCCTCATTCATCCATTCTTTATGTTTCCTTTCTTTCGGTGTTAAGTTTTCTCTCCCTGCCAGCATTACGGCATGTTTAATATTCTCCCATTTTTGGTCAATGTTATCAGTATTTCTATTCAGTTTCTCTATATTTTGTAAATTTTCTTTGATGTTCACTATTGTTTTCTCTTTTATATGTTGTTCACTCAGTCTTCTCACGTCAATTTGTTTCTGTATGTGTTTTTGAATTATCTTTAGTTTTATTCTTAATGTGACTACTACAGGATTGTGATCCGAGCCTATATCTGCTCCTGGGTAGGTTTTAGCTGAGAGTATAGAGTTGCAGAATCTTTGTCTAACAAGGACAAAGTCAATTTGATTTCTGAATACTCTACCTTTGGTGTCACTCGGAGATTTCCATGTGTACAGTCGTCTGTTAGGTAACTTGAAAAGAGTGTTAGCAACTACTAACTCCTCCGCTTGACAAAATTGTATCATACGGTCTCCTCGTTCGTTTCGTTCTCCTAATCCATAGTCACCCACATAACCGTCCACACATCCATGTCCAATTTTGGCATTAAAATCGCCCATTACTACTGTAGTGTGATGTTTCTTCATTGATTTTAGAATTTGTTCCAGATCGTAGTAGAAACTTTCAATTTCATCATCATCTTTATCAGCCGTAGGAGCATATACTTGTATAATATTTATAATTTGTTTATTTGACTGAAGTTGTAGTGCCATTATTCTATCAGAGAAGGGAGTAAAGCTTGTTACACAGTTACTGATTTTCTTTGATACCAAGACAGCGACACCGTAACGATGAGTTGAACTGATGGTGCCTGAATAATAAAGTGTTCCACTATTATTCGTGCATTTTCCTGATCCTGGCCACTGTACATCACTTATACCTGAGACATCAATTTTAAGGTTTTCCATTTCAAGGGCTACATTAGTTAATTTACCTGCTGCAAAGAGGCTTCTTACATTCCACGTCGCTATTCTTAACATCTTAAGGTGATTGACATTACTTACACAGGGATTTCGCTGGTTCACGACCTGAGAGGCCCTATGGTCTGTCTGTGGTTTTCCTCTCCTGCCGGATCTTGGGTTCCGAGGTCCATGATCAGTAACATGAGTGATTGATGTGACATTTGCCATCATGATTATACTAGGGAATCTTAAAGATCATTAATACAGTGGTTTCCCGTTGCCTTCTGTATCCTTACGCCGTTGACCATTCCTTGATTCATCCGCCTTCGAGACAGATTTCTCTGTCTCAGGACAAAAGAGTGCCCTACCACTTACCCACTCTTCCGCCCGAAGCCGTTGGTAGGTAAGTGGGGGATTGCTTATACCGGCAATCGCTCGGTGGAATTGTCGCCATATCTGGCTACCCTCACTTAGTTTAGCCTGCAGACCAATGCAGTTGCCCGGGGTGTGGCACGTGGAGCCATAAGTGAGAGTTAGTTGTCTTATGAGGACCAGTTATCAAGAACCATCTCCCGTCTATGACGCTCGATGTGGTCGTTCCGATAAAAGGTGCTACCTCTATAACACAACTCTACACCCCTATACCACCTATATATATATATATATATATATATATATATATATATATATATATATATATATATATATATATATATATATATATATATACATATATATATCGTACAGAAATTATTAAACTAACCAAACTTATAAAATTATCATATTCTGGAATTCTGGAATTAAAACACATATTTCTATCAGATAAAATTAGATAAAAAATTCTCACTAAGAATTTTCAGAATTGGCTGCTTAGATTCTTCATATTTTGTTTCGCAAAATTTACTTAATTTGTTATTTGAACTACGTTTTTTATATATAGAAAAAAAGTTAAACAAATTTGCTAAAGTAAATTTTGCAGCATTAATATTTAAATATGTTGTGTATAAAATATACCACATTTTCCATGATTATTATTTTAATTTTCCTGAAAATTGTAGTATTTTCTAAAAGTTTAACGCTTCATCTTTGTTTATTATTATTGTTGTATCTAAATAATAACATAGAGTTATGATAACGTGAAACCTAACATATTTTATCAACCATTTTTTATGTTTTCAGCAAGGTTAACGTTTAGCGTCAGCAATTCGGGCGGGGTATTTAACATAAATTATAATGAAATATATATTTTAACGTAATAATGGAGAACTTTTAATATATTGATAACAAACTGTATATTATTTATAAACAAATTGTTTGTTTACAATACATATGTTCTGAAATAAGAATTTATCAACATTTTTGAAAGATAGAATGAAATTTTTCATTGTTTCTTTAATTTGCCTAACTAGTGCTTCTGTTTTTACTACGCTATTATTGTCTTTTTTTGACTTCTCTTGTGTCTCATTATACCCATTTTTCACATAGGTTATACCTTCCTCTATAAAGCGGTTTGTTGTAAAATTAAAAAATTAAGAAAAAACCGAAACAAAAAAATATTTTGAGAATGGAGAAAAAAAAAATACAATGGAGGAGACACTTACGAAAAAGTTTATAATTTATATAAGGGTGAGAGTTAACAGAGTGTGAAAACTATAGAGGTATAGCACTATTAACCCTGGTACATCACACTTATTTTTTAAGGCATGAACTTTTCACACTCGGGTCTAAGAAACCCAAAGCTGTTTTTTAGCAAAAAAAAAAAAACAGAAAATGTGAATATTTGATGGATTTGGGAGAATATCTAATCTTAGTGGAATGTGTAGAAAAAAATTTAACCATGGTGTGGTATTTCACAAAGAGATATATTTGTTGAAATTCAAAAATAACATAAAATAATATTCAAACATAAAACATTGTTATTAAAACAAATAAACATTAAATTGAAATTATCATCTACAAAATACACCTGTATAACTATCCTTGTAACAAAAAAATAAACTCTTTTGGTAATATAAGTCTTAGTTATTCTTAGCCAGGTCTTCAGTTTTTTGGATTTTGATGTTCGCATTCACAGCATAGCTGGGCTCTATGTTCCATGCAATATGGTCTGCGACACTCATAACACGCAAAACTGGTTTTTCTATCTTTTCCTTTTGCACAAAAGCGGCATCTAACTTTTTTTGTTAAATAAACATCATGTTCTGGTGGGGGGACTTCAATTCCCAGAATTTCAGAAATTCTTTGCCGAAGTGTTTTTTGTAAAGTAGCCACGGTCAATCGTTCTTGTAACCATGGTTCAATTAGACTCATTCCTAACTGCTTTAGAAAAGATTTTCGATTATTGTTTCTACTTTCCTTCCATTGCATTTAATCCACTAGCATCAAGTATATTGAAAAAAACTCGTAGCGGCCAACGTCTGGTCTTCCGTGAGGTAGTGTAAGAATGGCAGAGCTGATCAAATGTATCTGTTCCTCCCTTCGTTTCATTATACGAATATATAATATTGGGCTTACCCGTAATGGCATTAAGGGAGTCATCAGAATGTAATGTTGACAGCAAAAGAACAATTTTGTTTTGTTTAGGAGTATATGAAACAAGAGTTTGATTTCTATCAAAAGCAAATAGCGATGTACCTACTTCTTTTTTTTTGAGGAATATAGCAGGTATTTCTCTCTTATTTTTTCTCAAAGTACCTAGGAGAGTTAAATGATACTGTTCTAACATTTGTTTAGCTAAGGGAATTGACGTAAACAAATTATCAACAGTGGGGTTAGTTAGTTCCATGTATTGGTTGTGAAAGTTTTCGAACATAATAAGCCGGTACTGATTCATTGTTTTCTGTGGTTACTCTTCCAATGTATGGAATTGCATTGAGCATAAAATATGTTTTTGAATCATTTAACATCATTATTTTCATTCCATATTTATCAGGCTTACTAGCCATGTAGATTCGAAATGGACATTTTCCTCTATATCTTACAAGCTGTTTATCTACAGTACAGTATTCGTATGGTGTATAGTACGATTTACAGTTATTCTATATTATATACTAAAAATAACAGCCCAATGAAAGCCTTCACTTCTGTTCTAGTTACTGGTCTTGTGTAACTCTGCTGTCTAATATCATTGCATTTACGAATGACTTCTGTATTTGAGTGCAAAACGATAACATCTATCATTTGTTCGTTGAACAACAAGAACAAGATTGTTCAGGAGATTGAACTGTGCTCGCTTCTCCTTTGGGGCCAGGTAAATGTATTACAATGTTTTCTCGTCTTGTACGACCCTGTCTTGCTTGTGTGCTCCACCGATGACCATTTTCCCCCAGTAAACTAGGAATATTTCTAACTGGTTCATCCACTATTTCGTCTTCATTGTCGCTTTGTTCACTGTTGCTGTCTGACAGTTGCTCTTCAACGTAATCTTCATCAGACTCGTCCCCTCCAAACATATCGTGTACGATGTCGTTTTTACTCTCATTCTCCCATAAATTGTCTTCCTCTCTCTGTAAATCTACCTCAGTTAAAGGACGACGATTTTCTCTGCTAGTTGATGCCTTTACTCGACTATTTTCTCTACTAGTTGACGCTATTATACTAAAATAAATGAAAAAAAGGTTGAAACAAAATTATTACCGTAAACATCACCCTTGGGTCCATGCTTGTACTTCTGGAAATATCTTTCCTTGTTGTTTCACTAAAATGCAGCGGATGACCCGTATTCTAACTCGGCCTACGACAGACTGAATTTACATAAAGTGACCACACACATAAGCCACTGATGCGCATGTCACATTGCAATGAATGACTCTCTGGGTTTCTGAGACCCAACAGTGCAGTTCCAGGGTTAAAAGTAGTCTATAAAATACTTGCAAAAATTATTAGGAAAAGATAAATAAAATATGATAACAAAGTGATTGGAGAATACCAGGGAGGTTTTAGATCAGGAAGAATAACTACTGATCAAATAAGTATGTTAAAATTAATACAAAATAATAGCTACGAACAAAACTTAGGATCAAATATGCTATTTGTCGATTTTAAACAAGTATATGACTCCCTAAAAGCTTAGGAACACGATGAATAGATTCAAAATGGAAGAAAGCTTTTCAAGACAGTTTACAGTGAATAATAGTTTAAAACTAGGGGATCCGCTATCAACGAATGTATTAAACCTAGATCAAATATGAGCATAAACAGGACTATTTTCAATAGCAGGGAACAGTGCATAGGGTACGCGGATAATGTGGTGATACTAGCGAGAACAAAAAAACATTTAGAAAATTTTTTCCAGAAATTTGAAGAAAAAGCGAAAAGATACGGATAATAAACCAAACAAAAACGCAATATATGGAAATGAGAGGAGACATAACAAATATGTAATAACAATTACATCAAAATGAAAGGAGCAGAGATTGCCTATAATTTTGAAAAAGTGTCAGAATTTGAATACTTAGGAGTAACCATAACGAACACGGGAAAAGAAGAAAAAGAGATATACAAAAGATTAATGAAGGGAAGGAGAGCGATAGAGTCATTAAATTCATTACTGAAAGCAAAAAATGTGTCAAGAGTAGCTAAACTGTGAGTCTATGAAACAGTAATAACAGACAGACACACAGTGATGTACGCCAGTGAAACGTGGATTATGAACCAGCAGGAAGCAAAGAAAGTAGAGATCTGGGAAAGAAAGGTGCTCAGAATAATCTTCGGAGGAATAAAGACGGCAGACAATATTTGGAGAAGACGAACGAATAAAGAAATAATGAGGATGTATGGAAAACTAGCAAATATGGCAAAAATACGAGCCCAAAGAGCTAGGTGGCTTGGTCACATTATACGAATGCCAGAGAAAAGAAATGTTAAAAAAATACTGAAGGAGGAAGAAATGGGGAAAAAATGAAGAGGACGGCCAAAGAAGAAATTGCTGGAAGCAGTAAAGCAAGACTTGTCAGAAATAGGCGTGAGAAATTGGAGAGAGAAAGCAAGAGACCAAAAAAAAAGTTTTCAGAAGCCTGTATATTATTTGCTGTTTTGAATAAAAGTGATTTGGAAGAAGTGTAAAATTTGCGATAATGGTGAGATAAAGGAGGTATTAGGTAATTGTTTGTGCGAAAGTTAAGATTTACCGAATTTGATAAAGAAATGGGAATGTCCGGAACTCCGCATGATTTTTATAAATGGAAGAGAGGCGTAGAAAGGTAGAGGACGAAGTTTATCTCAAATTCACAAAAATTTTAAGTTAGAGACAAGTCAAGTTATTAGTAGAATAGACAAATTAGAAGAACAACAAATGTATTTAGAAAATAAAATAACAAAACGATTTAAACTATATTAATTAAAAAAAAAACACTGGGTGTGGCAGTTACACTTCTATACACGCATTCGCCGTTACAAATTTATTTGGGAGTCAATCTGCACAATCATTACATATGTAATGCTATAGATAAGACATAGCAGAAAGAGAAACAGAATTAATAACAACTTACTAACAATTAATAAACAACTTTTGACCTGTAATAAGTAAATGAAGGATTGAATCAATATTTTGATGAAAATGTATATTTTTATTTTCATATATGTATGAAAGGAGTTGAATGCAAAAATTTTTTTACACATACTCTGCAGTAAAATTCAGTGTTTATTTTGTTATTAATATAATAATATAATAATTAAAATGCAATATTCATAAGTATTTAAAAATGACAATAATATACATAACTTTTCTACTGACGCATATATGTTTTACCATTATACATGTACCATTAATAATATTAATAAAAAAGTCCTCCCCAACTGGGAATCGAACCCCGGTCTCCCGCGTGAGAGGCGGGGATACTGACTATTATACTACCGAGGACATAACACAAACGTATTTAAAAATTGACAGTTCTGGATCATACAGTGATTTATTGAGATTATTATTTTGAAATACAAAAGACTAATATAATTATGAACAT